>NC_141693.1:1942944869-1944144869 GCF_964263255.1 Lissotriton vulgaris
ATACCTCAATGAACATCTATTATTATTATTATTATTATTTGGAATCCTTATATAGCGCACGGTTACCCTCGGGCATCCCAGCGCTCGTTCATGACTCAAAGGAATGGAGCTAAGAAGACAGCATTAAGCGGGGAACAGGTGGGTCTTAAGTAGCTTTCGGAACCGAATAGTACCAGTCTCTATCCGTAAATTCAAAGGTAACGCATTCCATAACTTGGCTGCGTTCATCGAGAATCTTCTACCGCCCGTCCGGGCTCTTTTTACTCTGGCCACTTGTAACAAAGATTTGTGGTCAGAGCGTAGGGCTCTAGTAGCCTTGTAAGGGAGCACCATATTATCCAGGATGGGAGGACCCTTACCCCTCAGGATTTTATGAGCTGTACAGAGAGATTTAAATGTTATCCTCTCCCGTACTGGAAGCCAGTGCAGTGCTCTTAATGCCGGTTTTGCTGACTGTCTCCTTGGAATATTCATCAGCAGCCTTGCTGCTGCATTCTGCACTTGTTGGAGTTTATTGAGCGTTGCTTCCGGAGCGCCCAAAAAAAGCGCATTGCTGTAATCCAACCTCGAGACAATCAGCCCCTGGATAAGAAGTTTCCTGGAGGTCGGAGGGAGAAGGGGGAAAATCTTACGGGCTGATCGAAGCAGAGCAAAGCAGACTCCGGCAGTTTTTTTTGCATGGGTCTTGAAAGACAGGTCTTGTTCAAGCCACACACCCAGGCTTTTGATCTCCTTTTTGGGGCTTGGAGAATCGCCAAGACAACTCGGCCAGCTGCCTGGCGGCAAAGAAGGCCCCGCATGTTCCAGCAGCATCAGCTCTGTTTTAGAGCCGTTCAATTTTAATGCTGAGTTGCCCATCCAAGTGTACACCTTGGACAAGCAGGAGTGCAACAGGTCGGGATGATCCACCAATTGGGAAAGGGCCACCACCAACTGGGTATCATCAGCATAGCTGATAATTTTGATACCCAGTGGTGCCACCACATCCTCCAAAGGTGCCATATAGACATTAAACAATGTGGGGCTCAGGGAGGAGCCCTGAGGCACACCACATTGAAGGGGAATGGGGGCAGATTGTGCACTACCTTCCCACACTTGGTAGGTTCGTTGTTGCAGAAATGACGCGGGCCATTTTAAGGCCATTCCAGTCAGGCCTACCTCTGACAGTCGTTGGAGCAACAACTGATGGTTTACGGTGTCAAAAGCCGCACTAAGGTCCAGGAGGATCACTGCCACCGATCCTCCTGAATCCAAAATGCTCCTGGCTTATTCCACGACTGCCAGAAGGGCAGTATCAGTGCCTTGGCCCGGCCTGAATCCCGTTTGGGAATTCCGCAACAAGCCATTGGACTCCAGGAACTGTGACATCTACCCATACAAAGAGATATAGATATGGAAGCTATCCAACAACTTAGTCTAAGAATTACACTAACTGAAATAAACACGGCAATTCTAGCTTTACCTTCGGGGAAAGCTGCTGGAAAGGACTGCCTACTTATGGAACTATACAAAACATGTGCACAGGAACTATTGCCTCTTTTAGAAACTGTCATCAACTCTATCGCTAAGTCTGGGAAGGCTCCCACTTTGTGGAAAATAGCTAAAATAGTCTTCTTTCTTAAAAAGAACAAGCCCCCAGAGGAATGTGGCTCGTACCGGCCGATTTCCTTGTTAAACTCGGATGCAAAAATCTTTTCTAAAATTTGGGCAAATCGCCTAGCCCCCATCATGCCCGATTTGGTTAACATTCAGCAACATGGATTTGTGATGGGGAGAGATACTACGGCTCATGTGAACACTGCAATTACTGCTTGTGATGTAGCCTCAACTACTCTCACCCCACTCGGAATGGTCATGTTAGACGCTGAAAAGGCATTTGATCGAGTGGGGAGGGAGTACTTGTGGGAGGTGCTAAAGAAGATTGGCATCCAGGGCCAATATTTAGGTTGGGTATGTTCACTGTCCGACAATCCGTTGGCTAAGATCAGTTATGGGGGAAGGGAATCAGCAAACTTTTTGATAAAGAGGGGAGCTAGGCAAGGTTGCCCTCTGTCCCCTCTGCTTTTTGCCCTATCCTTGGAGCCATTTTTAAACGCACTGTCTTCCCAAGCTAATATCATCACAACACAGCATGGCGGGGAGAGTCTAAAAATAACTGCTTTTGCAGATGACATTGCGGTGTTTACTACAGACTTAGTAAGAGCTATCCCAGAAATGGTTAAAGAAGCTGCACTGTTTGGTAATGTATCAGGATACAAACTAAATGTAAGTAAGACGCAGGTCATTACTAATTATAAACCGTCGGACACGATTCCTGGTATATGCCAAAGTGCGACGTATTTAGGTATTAAGTTAGCAGCTAGTATAGATAAGATACTAATTATGAACTATGACTCTTTGTTAAAGGAAATCGCTTTAACTTTGAAAAAATGGCACAAGATCCCGATTAGCTTAGTGGGGCGCATAAACCTAGTAAAAATGAAGATTCTGCCCAAAGTACTATACTTATTCAGATCCATCCCCTTACAACCTAACAAACTTTTGTTTAAAAAATTAGAAGGTATTTGCAGTATCTTCTTGTGGGGTTACAAAAAAGCACGTAGGTCAATAAAACTTTTGGAGTTACCAATAGACAAGGGGGGATTAGCATTTCCAGATTTTAGGCTATACTTTTTTGCTACTTTCTTTGGCCGTATACGAAGCCTGATGAAAAACGAAAGTTCGCTTTTCTATCATCAATACATGTTGGGACCTGACTGTAACCAATTTTTATTTCGTTTAAACGATCCTAACTACTACAAAAGAGTAAAATTTAAGACAGCTAGACAAATTAAAAAAAATTGGGATGAAGTCATGATTACTGACAAAATGTATTTCTTTAATGCTGAGCTTCGATTATGGGGCAATCCAGGTTTACCTGATATTTTCTCAGATGGGGCAGGAAATCTTTGGGCTAGACACGGTATTAGTACTTTGGGTGACTTGTATGGACCGAATGGGCTTATGGGTTTTGACACATTAAAACTTATTTATGAACTAAACAATGATATGTATTTTAAATACATTCAAATACAAGATTATTTGCACTGTAAAATGAAAATAGCTGAAGTGGCCCCGTCGGATACATTAAGATGTTTATACTCACATAAAACAAAATCACTTATCAGTTTGGGCTATGGACAATTAATATTAGGCAAAATTGACGATACTGTAAAAATAGCAGCTAAATGGTCATCAAGGCTGGTAATGAATATTAACCCCACACAGATATCTCTTTCGCTATGCCATATAAACTCAATAGTCCAGTCTTCTAACCTGAAGCTACAGCTGTATAGAACTATAACGCAGCTATATTATACTCCTCAAAGAATTTCTAGCTGGGCACTGGGGGCCCGATCTAATGACAGAACAAAATGCCCGAAATGTGATATGGATGCAGCAGGTATAGAACATATGCTTTTTTCGTGCCCAGTGTTGTCTTCATATTGGAAGGGGATAATGGATGTTCTAGCTAGTAAACAAATTACTACTCCAACTCTTACAGCACAATTGGTTTTACTTGATATCCAGGATGTCAACTGTCAATACAAAGATTTAATAACCATAGTATTTGCATGTGCTAGGTTAGTTATAGCAAGATCATGGATATTAAAAGAACCTCCGAATGTTATCGAATGGTGGACCGTGATAAATGAAATAAATGTAATGGAACTCTCGTTAGCTAAACTCAGAGGTCCCAAGGCTTTGAAAAAGAAGGAAAAAATTTGGCGAAACTTTTTTGCCCTGTAAAATCTCTTACTTATTGAGGCCAGTAAAATTTGTGTTTACTTCTCTTGTAAATTTATACTTCCTCTTCTAATATGTAACTGTTGATCCTCTGTCTCTGATGCTACTTATTGGTTTAATTGAAATTTTTTCTTTTTGTCTGTTTATTTTATGTTACGTAAATTGTACTAAGTTGTCTTTCTTGCAATAATAAAAATTAAAAAAATAAATAAAATAAAAAAAGAAGAAAAATGCAAGTGTTGAGGAGCGCAGGCACATGATTTGAGTTAATGGATGCCCTGTCTGCGTGCCTCCAGTTTCACCCTTGGCTTGCATTGTAGGTGCAAATGGGCAAGCAACAGGGCTGGGGGAACTCTCAAAGGGGCATGTCCAGCGTAAGTAAGGGCTTGGCTTAAAACACATAAGCTAAAAGGCTGTGCTTAGCCCAGTGTGCCGCCTGACTTGTCTTTTGCTGTTTCTGTCATTGCATCCAGATATATGATAAAACAAATAACATCATACCTCAGGACTATTGGCTTTGTCAATGGTTGTTAGTTGTATAAGGTAAATAAGCGGCAACTGTGGCTTGTATATAATATTGAAAAAGCTTCCACTTAAAGCCCTGGTGACACCTCGACAATGTTGCTGCTCCTGAATTTTAAAAAGAGAAGCGAAATTCAGAGAGAACATGACTATCTTTAAAGGACTTACCTTCCCCTACAACACTCACCTGGCATGACGTCAGGACATAATTTCTCCACTAGTGAGAAGTGAGCAGTTTGAGCACGCAAACCTCGATGTGCATGCTGTCACTGCAGTCCGGAAAAAAAGGATGGTCTGTGCCAGGGCACAAAACAGAACCCAAAAGAGACCCGTTTCAAGGCCCCCTTTAAAAAACTGCCGTGCTCAGACCCCGTGAGACCCGGCCCACTTAAATCCCTGCCTAGCGAGTCGGAATAACAGTAAGGTATTTTTTGCCAAAAGAAATGGGGAGTGAAAGACTACTTTGATGGACTCAAGAACTCTGTATTGGTTATGGTGGAAAAACCCTGTCCCTGTAGATTCTGTTCTTGTTGCAACCACATTGACTAACTTTTTTGCATCGCAAATCATTACATCGTTGCCAGTTCAGTGGCGGCAGCATGGATTGGGAGTGGTGTGGAGTACAAAAAAAATAAAAGGAAAAAAAAACGTACCTTGTCACTGTTGTGTGGCTCCTCCATCACGACTCGGGAACCAGGAAGCACCCAGGATCCCCTGACCACCAGCCATAACACTCTAATGCAGCGTAGTGATTGGTAACTAAATACTTATAAGGTCCCAAAGGCGAGACCTATTGGCTATGCCAATGCTTGTTTTTAGAGACTGTCACAGAATCTCACCCGGTTCTCCCACAGTGAGCCCTCCAGTATAGACGATTCATGTGGTGGCGTGGCTCTCCTTTTCGTCCGATGTCGCACGCTAGTTGTGCTGTCTTCTTTCAGCGTCTGAACGGCTAGGTCGCGCACAATGGCCCCGTGTCTCCCCTGCGAATGAGGACACAGCCCCAGTGCCTTGGGAGGGAGTGGCGAGGGGGGTGAGCAGACCACCAGACAAGTATATGTGTGTGAAAAAAGGCCGCTTTTATTGAAACAGGTGCACATTAACAAATTAAAACCTCGGCCAATGCCTTACAAAACGAAACCTCACTAAATAATAACTTCCTTAATGTCCCCCAGCCCGCCCCCACCCCTAACACGTCATTGACCCCGCCCCACCCGAACATTACATCATTACAAATCCAACAATGTAAAAAAAAAAAACATAAACATTTCAATATTACAAACCCTCCAAAGCATAAAACAAACTCCACTGTTTGCCCTCAAACCCCTCTTGGTCCCCCAACCTATGCAACCATCCCAAACAGTCGTCATTCCCAATTCCCCCTGCTGAATGTGCCAACCAAGTAAAAAACCAACCACAAACTTACCAAGCCTGACAAAAAACAACTAAACCTCGCACTGCAGCTGTTCCAAGCGACAAGGATAACATAAACAGAGCCCATGTACACCTGTTCCAACAGGAAAACGCCCCAAATTGAAAAAGGAAAAAACCTAAACTAAAACTAAACCTCACTAAATAATAACTTCCTTAATTTCCCCCAGCCCGCTCCCACCCCTAACACGTCATTGACCCCGCCCCCATCCGAACATTACATCATTACAAATCCAACAATGCAAAAACCCTGCATAAACATTTCAACTTTACAAACCCTCCAAGGCATAAAACAAACTCCACTGTTTGCCCAAAACCCCTCTTGGTCCCCCAACCTATGCAACCATCCCAAACAGTCGTCATTCCCAATTCCCCCTGCTGAATGTGCCAACCAAGTAAAAAACCAACCACAAACTTACCAAGCCTGACAAAAAACAACTAAACCCCGCCACCCAGAAAGCGGGGGGGAGAAATACACCCCACTTTCTGCCCCCCCAAAAACCTTGCAGATAAACTAAGAAACGAAGAAAGGCGAGATTAACCAGCAAACTCCTGAATCTTCAGACAGCGAGACAGAACTTCTCGCAACTCCAATAGATAAAGGTCCATACCTAACCGAGAAAGGTGTACACCATCATCCCGTAAAAATTCCACTGCATCATACCGTATGTCACCATGCGACACACGACCAAAACCCAGGTCCCTGCAAAACTTAGCAACCTCTGAGTTAATCTTTTTCTGAGCCTTATCAATTGCCTTGGGCTTGTGAGCCCCTCTCCAGGATCTCCTCATAACCAATTCCGTCCAAAAAACATGGCAACCCGCCCACTGCTGCTTCAATAGAGAAAGGTCCTTCTTTATTGCACGTAACAGAACCACACCCTTCACCTTGCACAAATCATTTTCACCCAGATGAATAACTAAAACATCAGGACAGGAACCCCCACCCAACCAAGAATTAAGAGCAGGCACCAATTCCTTTCAACACATGCCCCCTCTCCCTCTCCAAATAACATTGAAAAAACGTTCATTAAAACCAAGCAATGATCCAAAATAGCTATCCCGTGCTTGAATCTGTGCCCGCTTCACGAATGAATGGCCCACAATCCAAATAGTCAGAGCCGTTGACCGGGGACCAGTCACCGAACCTGGAATGAAAAAGGCAGCATCAAAATTAAGACAAAGATGAAGACGCAAGCGCATTGCCCACAGCAGGTCGTACATAGCGCTGAAAACACCTGGATGACCAACGCCCTAAGCGCATAATATCTTGCCCAGACCAACCCCGATTATGAGCCTCAGTTGCTGCCCCAATTCGAAAAGAATGAGTGCCATACTTCTTATCATCCAAACCAATACTCCTCAAAGCCTTGCGGAGAACCATGCGCAACTGATAATCAGTGGCCCTGGCGCCATCTGCATGCTGAAAAATGCCAGCCTCCAAAGCCCCACCTGAAACAGTACACCATCTCCTGGCCCACCGCAAAGGACACGTAATACAAAGGGAGGAAGCCTCCAACCAAACACTCTTACCCTTACCTCTTTGATCTGTTTTTGAACGATGCAGCCAAACATGAACCCCTTTCTCAGACAAATGAACATCCCCCCAACCCACACCCTGATGGAACTTAGAGCCCAACAACTCTGAAACCCTAAATGCTCCAAAAAACATCCACACCATGAGGGTGGAAAACAAGCAAACCTCAAAATCATCCGTACAAACAGAAGGTAGTGCTTCCACCACCCGGGCCAAGTTCTGCCAAGACAAAGGGTTAAGAACTGACTGCTGCATACTGCTTTCTCGAGCCCAGCCCTCCAACAATCTCCTTCCCACTTCACCGGCCGAAGGAGCATAACCCCAAAGAAGTTTACCCATGAAGGATATGCCCGCTAACTTTCCAGCAATAGTAACCCTAGATAACCCTTTATCTATCAAGGACAGAATAAATTGAACCACATCATCCAGACGCCTCCAACCAGGTTTACGCCTGCAAGCTCCAGATGCCAAAAAGTACCTCCAAGCCAGGTCATATGCGGCTCGAGTAGAAGATGACAACGAACCTACCACCAACTGTAGGACCCTGTGTTGCCGACCTCCCAAAGGTGCTCCGGCATGCGTGTCGGTGTCCTGTCCGCCTCCGAGGCAAGCCCATGGAAACTCTCCCACTGCGAACGAGACAAAGCATCCGCAATGTCATTGTCCACACCAGGAATGTGCAGCGCCCTAAAGCTGATGTCATATCTTAGGCACCCCAAAACAAACACTCGCAGCAATTTCAGAATCTGGGGATCCTTGGCAGGCTGTTTATTGATAATGTCCACAACAGCCCTATTATCAATGCGGAACAAAACTTTTTTATGGGCCAATTCCTGCCCCCACAGCGTCAAGGCTACCAACACTGGAAACAGTTCCAGGAAAGCAATACTTCTACCACCATTCGTCCACAATTCCGGCTACTTTTCTGCACACCACCTGCCTTGCCAATACAAACCAAAACCATCACTGCCTGCTGCGTTTGAAAAAATTTGAACCTCCCACAACCAGTCCTCCTCTCGGGCCAAAGGCACCCCATTAAAGGAATGCAAAAAGGTGGACCACATCCGCAAATCCTCTTTCACTCCAGCTGTCAAACGCACACAGTGATGAGGCAAATGATGACCTGACAGAGCCCTGCCCAGACGCCTGCAGAAAGTTGTGCCCGCCCTCACCACCCTGCAAGCAAAATTCAAATGACCCAACAGGACCTGTATCTCTTTCACTGTAACTTTTGATTTTGCGAACATTGTTTGTAAGAGGTCCAGCATTTTCACTTTCTTATCCTGCGGCAAACGAGCCTGCATAGATGTTGAATCAAGCTCATTTCCCAAAAAGGACATGGTCGCGCAAGGACCAATTGTCTTTTCGGGTGCTAATGGCACTCCCAAAAAATTCATAAGGTTTTGAAATGTCTCCAATGCTGCCTGACATTCAGAGGATCCCTGGGGCCCCACAAAAAAGAAATCGTCTAGATAGTGAGTGACCAGCTCATGACCAGATCTGTGAGTGAAAAACCACTGTAAAAAAGTGCTAAAAGTTTCGAAAAGAGCACAGGACATCGAGCAACCCATTGGCAGTGCTTTGTCCACGTACCACTTCCCCTGGAAATAGATACCCAGAAGACACCAGTCCTCAGGATGGACTGTAAGGAATCTAAATGCCGATTTGATATCGCATTTTGCCATTTCAGCTAAAGGGCCCGCAGCCACTACCAAAGACATGACCACATCCACAGATGAATAGGACACTGAAGCTGACTCTTCATCAATGAAATCATTCACCGAGGCACCCTCTGGCCATGATAAATGTTGGATTAACCAAAACTGTCCAGGCTCCTTTTTAGGAACCACTCCTATAGGGGAGATGATCAAGTCCTCCAAAGGCCAATCAACAAAAGGACCTGCCATCCGTCCTTCCAGCACTTCTATATCTAGTTTCTCCTGTACCACCGCTGGAAACTCATCTGCTGATTACAAATTCCTGGACCACCTCGCACCCGAGGGCCTGAATATCCCAATCTGAAACCATCTCGAAAACCTTGTAACAAAATATCCTGAACCCTCACAACACCGTAGCCCCTCAAACTAATTGCCAGCTGATCAAACTTAACCGGAGTACGACCCTTTGGGCCCAACCCCAGGAGCAGACTTCCCTCCTCTGTTAGCCTGGGATTGTTGGGAGGGGACGGACGTGCTAGCACCCTGCTGGGACCACTGTTGCCCACCTGCTGGTCTAGGCCCCCAGCATTTGACTGATGGGTGTCTCCTACCACATTGCGAGCACTCATGCCGAAATCTGCAGAACTCCCTTGAACAGAGCCCTTTGTTAAAATCCCAACAAGTCCCCCCTCCTGACTGTGAGACTGCTGTGCTGCCCACCCCTCCCCTGGTGGGCTTTCCTTGAAAGGTCCGATAAACCAAAGGTAAGCCACTGGCGGTGAAAATAGTCTTACCACCAACTGACACACCCATTGTGTGTTGCCAAAGATCCGTGTCCAGTTCACCCCACTTGGCATCAGGGTCCCACGCCATACGGGCCCTGAACTCTTCATCATATTGCGCCCAAGCAAAACCACTCCCCGTGATTTGGGCTTTTCTGATAACATCCATGTATTTAAATAAAGCAACGCAGCGCTCCGGAAACTTTTTACAATACACACTAGCGTAAATTAAAAATGCTGACGTCAAATTTTCAATAGTCAGCGGTACCTTGGGGCGCTTAGCCAGCTCATATTCTTCCTCCTTTGAACCCTCCTTAGATCGCACCTCTCTGTGTAGCAGCTTCAAAAGCTCTACATACTCACCTTTCCAAATCCTTTCTTTAGTAGAAAGGATCAAATGGGCACCCAAAGACTTGGTCACACCCATATAGGGTAACTTCTTAATTTTCAATTCCTTGCTATGCAAAGGCTCTTTTCCCTCCCCTGTGGACTCAGTGTTCGTGCCACTCTCAACCTTGGCGGCCGCACCTTCCCCATCACCTGTTCCTACCCCTTGATCTTTGACATAACGCCCCTTAAACAATTTACCACTTGTCTCACCAATTCCTGACTCACCCCCAATCCCCACAGGCACCATTTTTGGTCTGGCCCGTGGTTCACAAAGCTCACCTGGATTTAAAACGGGGGCTTGCCCTGGCCCCGACCTCCATGCCATGTGGTCCACGTTGTCCGCCATCCGAGGAACCCTTCCACTGGGGCCGCGCTCTCGAGCTGGACCGGACACCAACACTTTCTTTGCCTGCACCGCCACTGGTGCCTGTAAAACACTACGAGAAGCATGAAAATGCCCCCCCCCCCGACACAGTATCACGTAATTCCCCTTCCTCGGGGCTTTCCTCATCATAATCCAAGAGCAAAGGCTCCTCAAACCGGGGAGGGCTTGAAACCAACAGTCTCTTATGAGCCTTACCAGGCTCTTCCACACCAGATTGGGCCTTACCAACCCTTTGATGAACACTTAATGGGGGAGCCGACTGTACACGCCGGTACTCCCCTGACCTTTTATTACTCCTGCCAGGATTTGCCATAGTAGAATCCATCCTCTGTGTATGAAGATATGTAGGGCCCAGCGAGGTCGCGCCGGACCTGCGTCTGCTGACCGCGCCGGGATCCCCCGCCGTTACGGAATGTGCCGCGCTGGGCTCCACCCTCCCTTCTCCTCGGCGAAAATGGGCTGGACTCCGCCCTACCGAGTCTGCTGTCCCACGCCGGTCCCCGACCTGAAAAGAAAAAGGTTGGACTGATGTGCCGGGCTCCTGACTACTAACAACACCAGGACCAACAGGCCCCCTCAACCAATCTCCCTGCATAAAACTCTTATCCTGCAGCACCACTTCACCTGAAGGAAAACCAACCCTACGAAGAGGAGGGGAAGGCTCCACCACCTCCTCATCACTGCTCCACTCCAGCATAGACTGTAACACAGCAGACGCAGGACCTAAAGATTGGCCAACAGGCGCCACCTGCTTCTGAGCCCCTACATTACTGGCCTCCTGAAAGCCAAAACTCACCCCACTCCCGCCTTTACTGTCCCCATGAACACCCTCAGCCCAAGAAGGAAAAAACATCAAGTCCCTCCCAAGACCCAGCACCCACACCAAACGTCCTTCGCCCGACTCCCTTAGAGGGAAAAGAACCAGAAGGCAATACATTCAAAGGAACCACCTTACTGGTCCCTAATATAGGAACAGGAGAAGACAACATGCGAGTTTCCTGACCCTGAGGCCCCAAAAGACATATCCACCCAACCACCCGACTGCGCCCACTCCCCTTCGCCTACTGACCCACTATGGACAGAGACCACGTCACCCCTATTGGAAAGAGAAGGGGAAAACAACAAGGGGCTGAATTGTCCCATAGCACCCTGACCGAAAACTGGCTCTGCTACTTGAACTTGAAGCTTCTGTTGCCGTACATTAAACTCCTGCCTCTGAAAAAGAACGAACAGGAGACAGAGGGCCCGCAACCCCCCCCCAACACACTAAAATTCGGCATAGAATCACTCATGGAAACATCCGCCAAGGCATGACCATCCCCCTCGAACGTAAAGGTATTCAATTGGGGGAGCGACGGGGAGCAAGTAAAGTGCACCCGCTCCTCACCCCCTCCACGGGTAACCGATGCCGAAACCAACGCGGAGGCCGAAGCAGAGCGCTTCTGCCCGCCACGCGGAGCGCCTCTCCTCCCCCGCTGTGCCGACACCGAGCCCGCCCGCACCGAAACCGTCAGGGCCTGAAACAGCTCCCACGATCCCCCAGCAGTCAAAACCTCTACCTGAGCAGGTCTTACCGTAACCAAAGACCGCTGGGCGTCGTCACTCGCCACCTCATCCATCTTCCGTGCCTGAACATTCTGGGTCGATTTTTCAACACGAGAGCGGCCACGCTCACTCAACGCCCCCGAGCGGGAACGCTTGGCGGTGACACAGGCCGCCACCACAGCGGCGACACCGTCAGAAGCTTGACGGTGAGGCCGCGATGGGCCCTCAGTATTACCGATAACTAAATCCAACCTCCCAGCCTCACTGAGAAGTCGAATAGCCTCCAGAACTCTATAGTCCTCAGCAGCCATAATTCAAGAATATGACGACAAAAAGACTAAGCAACAAGAAACTAACACTAAATATCTCAAGACAAAAAATGTTCTCACAGACAAACTCCCGGCCACCAGGTCACCGAACCTAAAATGGTGTCCGAGAGGCGGAGTCACCAGAATTTATACTTGGGCTATAACTAGCAGGAAAAACCAGCCCAAACTCAAAAAATGCCCGGGAGACTGCAAAACCTCCCATCCCGCCCGCCTGCCCTCCCAAACCGCCCGGCTGACCCCCCCCCCCCAAGAACCCCTTCTTTGCCGATCTCGGGTTCTGTGGGAGGCTCACGATTAACCCTTCGCACAGTGTCTTGTTGGGGTGTCCTGTGTCCCACCGCACCACCAAGTGGGTCGGATGGCCAGCAACAGCCCAGTAAATTACAGGACTCCGGGCCCAGCTCAGAGCTCGTACAAAATATGGTAACCAGGTATCATTTCAGGCGCACAGCATAAGTATAGGCAGAGTAATGTCACAATAAAATAAAGGTGTTACCAAGCGAGAGGGATAGGTTACCAAACTATCCCACACGACCCAAAGAACACTCTGGGAGCTCAGAGCTCGGTTAGAACATGTCCGCCATGCTTGGCAGTTAGCCACGCCCCCCCTCATCTCTGCTTGTGTTGATTTAGTAAATATGGACAGGAGACATCTTTGTGCAATGCTCCATTTGTGAGAGCATTTTATGGCTGCTTCCACACTTAGAGTTTGAAGATGTTTTATCAAAGATTGTGCCATGACTTTGAATGTACTCTGCTGATATGGTGTACGGTAAAATGCTTTCTACTCGCTCTGACCTCTGGCTGCAGAGGTCTCCTTCGCACCTCTGGATGCTCACCAACCAATCTCACAACTGCTTACACATCACTCACTTCTAGATGCAGATCTCAAGCATTTGCCGTATGCTACTTTTACCTGCTCTCATGCACCTTTATGACCTCTCCCATGTCATCCACTCACTCACACCTGCCTGTCTCTTTATATCTTTATCTTCTTCTGTCTCGCTCAGCAGTATGTTTATCTCTCTGATGCACAAACACAAACACACATCCTCTATTCACATTTGTAAAGCATACAGGGACCTATAGGTATCCCAGCGCTATCAATGCCACACAAAGGGGGCGATTATGATGGCGGACGGACCTGAGTCCGTCCGCCACCATAGAGTAGGAGGGAACCTCGGCATGGCCTGCGGAGTTCCCTCCTGTGCAATTAGGATGTGACCGCCACCCTGGCGGTCACATCCTCTATTTTTACCATTGCGGCGGGTGCGGCTTCAAGCTGCATCCGCTGCAATGGTAAAAATGCATACATTGCATTTGTATGCAGAAAGCGGCAGGCACCGTGTGGAGCCTGCCAATTTCTGCATACAAAAGCAGGGGGGTACCATAGGTACCCCCCATGTGCACCCCCCACCCCCCCTTCACCCAGGGGGACCGCAACGGGCCCCCGCAGTGAAGTTACACATGCTTTTCCACGGCGGAAAAGCCGCCGCGGAAAAGCATTTTTCACAGCCCATCCTAATCTGGCTGACGGTGTCTGAGAGACACCGTCACCATATTAGAGCTTTTCCGCCGCGGTTGTAAGCCAACCGCGGCGGAAAAGCTGCGGATGGAAACCTGGACCCACCAGCCATTCTAATGTGGTGGTGGGTCTTTGGTGGGTCCGCAGAGGATTTTCCGCATCCTCCGGGCCGGCGGTGGCTTCTGCCGGCCCGGAGGATGCGGAAAACCCTCCATCGTAATAGGCCCCAAAGTCCACAAAAGTGCCCAGGCAGAAATTAGTCATCATACTCACCTGACTGTGTAGCTTTAGCTTTCACTTATATCTCTAGAATCCTCTCCCTCGCCTGACCTTCCTTGCCTCCCATGGTTTTTGCTATCTCCTCTATCTCTCATCTGCTGTATTTCTCTTGACACTTGCATTCTCAGGACAGAAAGATGCATGGGGATACCTTTTGCAGAGACCTCTCCACCAGCAACATCAAATTATTTTGCACATGTGTTCCATTGTCTTTGAAGATTTTGCCCTAGATTTCACAAAAAATAGTACATTTGCACCCACACATTTCCATCTACATGGGGGTGTAGACTTATTACTTTTGGTAATTATCAAAGATTCCCAGAAGTAGCCAGGTGCAGATTTCCTGGCGTACTTCTTTGATATTCCTATTGAGGTTCAATTCCCACTGTGCAACGCTCTTCATATCGGAGGGCTTAGCACAAGGAGAAAAGGATCCCCTGGGCAAATCCACTTTTAAATGTCTTTATCCAAGGGGAAACTATTTTTCCCTATCGAAAATTCCCTTTTACCACACTACTGTCAAATCTAGCAATGATATGGTCCCTTTCCCTCCCTGGGTGGGAAGTTACTCCCACTGTGTGCTAACCTTGACCAAATCTCCAACCAATTCCAGAGTAGAAAAGTGTCAGAGAGGAGTTTGTGAATGGCCTTAATGTCCATGTTTGTAGGGGTTCACAAACTTTTAAGGATCCATGCCCTGTAACACACACTGCTGACCCTTCTCTTAGGATGTATGGCTGTGGAGATCTGGAATTTTGTGGAGGAGATCCCCGCTCTCGTCAATGAGTTTGCGTCTGCCAAGAATCTCCATGTGGACTCCTGCAAGGCGTAATAAAGATAACTTTGGTCACATACATACATTTATGACCAAATTTCCTTTTTTATAACTGCTTCGACCCCAGTTGCATACAAATGTTCATGCCTTCACGTATAGCTGCAAACGTACAGGCACCTCAGACTAGCCCAACATCAGAAATGGTATTATGAGGTTACAGGATGGCAACATTATGATTTACTGTAGTCTGCATTCCATTGCAGAATTAAAATACATTTTATTAGACAGCCACATTTCTGGAATAACTGCTGACTACAGAGAGTACAAGGTTGTCCGACAGAGCATCGCAGTTAAAAACAAAAAATCGTGAGTACTTAATATTGTATCAAAAATACGGAGGACCAAAATATGGGGGAGGTAATTGCAAATAGGTAAGTATAGATTTACAATTCTAAACTCCACTTCTACCTACCTTGAAGATATATATTGCCAAGGTACATATATGTGGAGTTATACATAGAAAAACGTTGCTCTCCTATAGAAATTTACCTTCACAATATTTTTGTCCTCGATATTCTTAACACAATATTTTGCACACCTGATATTTTTTCTATGCTATTTTATCCAAGCACCAAGTAAAACTGGCTAGCAAGAACTCTATTTAACTGGTGCTCCAGAGATCAAAAACGCAGTTAGTTATGTTATGTGTATTTGTAAAGCGCACTGTCAACAGTAAAGTTATCTTGGTGCTGCGCAGGTGTGGGTGCCCAGCCCTGACCATGTTAGGTTTTTTAATTGAAAAGCCTGGTCTCCAGCTTATTTCATAATTTTAAGAACAGCGGAAGAGACTCTGATGTGAAGTGGAAGGATATTTCATGCTCTAGGAGCAATGTGAGAGAACTCCCGTCCTCCTGATCTTGTTCTGTTTATGCATGGGATGCCTGTGAGTATGAGTCCTGTGGAGTGGAGTTGTCTAGGTGGTTGATGGAAGGAGATCAAACTGTTCAGGTAGGTATGGCCTAAGTTGTGCAGTGCCTTGAATGTGTGTATGAGGAGTTTGAAATGAGCATGGTTGTGTATCGGAAGCCAGTGAAACTCTCTAAGGTTTGGTGGTATGTGATTTCTGTGCTGAGGTGCCAAGAGGGAAGCTAGGGGATGCACCTGTAACCTTTGGTGACCCCTAAAGGGCATCAATGGAATGAGCTAGAAAAAGATGACTGTGATAACAAAGAGCCATGCACTAGATGTTTTATTACAGTAAATGATCTATTCTCTGAACATGCCAGACCACATCAAAATGCAGGCAGGGGCATGGCTGAAGTGTAATTATAAGTTAGTGTGAGGTGAATCCAGCCCCGTCTAGGATCCATCAGCAGCAATTATTGAGCTGTATCCAGGTGGGCCCCAGTGAAATAACCTGGAGCAGAAACCTGCATGCAGTGATGAGGGTTTCAGATATTCACATCCGGCCTGGTCCAACCCAAAGGCCTTACTTAAAGGGTAATCAACCTTCCTTTCGTGGAGGCTCATCCTGGCTGGGACATATCTGGAGCCTAACACCTAGATACCAATACCATGCAGGGAACCAAAGAGCCTCAGCCTGTAATCACTTCATAAGTGTTTAAGGAAAACTATGATTTGGAGGCAGGTTTATGGCTTTGTTCAACCACAGTAAGTATGAGGTATGCATGCACTGTAACACTGTCAGATGTATCTGTCTGTATGCATCATTCCACTCAAAACAATTTTGATTGCACTTAGTAATTTATTTTTAATTGCATTTTGTTTTATATCACTACTCATGCCAATGTAAAATTTCAGGAATATTACTTCACATACATATTATACAGACGGTGAACATACAAGTATCTAACTCAATGCATGGGAAATGTTACTTAAGACAATGAGGATTATGAGGGGTAGGATTCCCATCATCCATACTGGAAGGCATTATATGTAAAGAGTGCTTGGTCTGAAGAAACACAAACTCTGGATTTAAAGTATAACGCAGCTGTAGGGGAGTGTCTGTAGTAAGAAGACTTTGTAACAACGCAAAGGAACACTTTTATAAATCTAAGATTAATGAAAGATTGGGAAAAAAATAGGATTCTAAACCTATGTTCATGCATCTCTCTGATGCGTATAGACACAACGAAAAACAGAGTATGGGGCAATAGTGACTGCACCATCATTCACTTGGGTTATAATTAGTCTTTTTCTCAGGGTGCCAGGGACCTGAGGCTCAATACCCCTAAGCCTCCTAGGGAAAATCCCACAATTTTAGACAAAAACAAAATGATCCAGCATTCCACTCAATATCAAAACAGGTCTAATATAACAACATGTTCAGATCCATTCAGCAGGTCTTGTATCAATTTTCTTTATTCATAATCTTCTTAAAACAACGACCGTAGCCAATGCGTGTCATCCCTAAGGACTTCTTCAGGGCCAGTTTAGTGTCAAGGAATCTTTCTTTATATTCATCAAGATAATACTTGAGATCAGTCACTCCCTCCCAGAACAGCCTCCTCAATTGCTTCAAAAGAAGTTTTATTCTAAATATTGAAGTCCCTATTTGTTGGGGATCCAATTCCATCATCAATTTCTGAGGAGATTTCGGCGTTTAGCCTGTCGCAATTTGTGAAATGCATCTGTTTGCGCCCTTCGCGTAGTCCTTCCCTGGTATCAGCTCCCTGATGCGTGTATAGCTCACCGTGCTATATTAGGATTGTAATTTATGATTATGAACTGCAAAAGGATCTCTGTGACAAAAGCTGTAACTAAATGAGCAATCTACATAAAATAGAAATCTGTGATCTGCATGTAACATGTTGTACTTTGAGACAGGCACATTAACCCTCTGTGATACTTTATGATGAGGCAAAAGCATGACTACTCAAAACACAGAGGTGTCCAGCAAGTGCATCAACCACCAGAGTTATCTTACTATTATTATCTCCTGAAAATTGTTTGGTGCTCAAAGCTGTGCAGCCGGTGCCTTAACCCAATAAGCCCTATAAAGTATTTTAAAATATAACTTGTTTGTGATCAATTAAGCCAGAACCGAGTTACTGCCACATTTGTGCATGCTGGAAATCTGTTTGTGGCAGATCTTTAAAAAAAACAAATATCTAAGTTGACTATCAGACTCCTATTTTAATAACTCCACCCTCATGACCTCACCCATTTCTGTTGTCACATCTTGACCCCCAATTTATGAGATCTCGGAGTGATTTTTTCTCTGTTTCCACCACTGGTTATAAATGAAGTGCCTACATATATTGAAAGAAGTACATTATGATTAGGGCTCCCAGATTTGTGTTTTTATTAATTTTTCCAGATACATGCAGACAGAAAACAATATATTTTTATGTCTGCATTGATTTTTAAAAGCATAAAAATATAGCACTTTGGGCTTCTTGTGAGTGACTCTTCATGGTGTCTTTCATGAATTCCAGGACAATAGCTGAATAGATAGATAGCATGGGGAGTTAATATACAAAATGAGATTTCATTATATGCAGGCATATTTCAAAATATATTTGCAGTATATTGCTAATAATTTCCTGTGAATGCATTGATTTGTTAAAGATGGCTGTTTAATTTGTTAAAACATGACAGGCATCAAAGTATGAGTGCATGTTTATCGGTTAAATAAATGTGGAAATATACTATTTTACAACTTAATTTATTCATAAAACATAAAATACTGATAAGATGACCAGAAAATAATTATGAATAAATACAGATGGAAATGTTTGAAAAATAAATACCATAAAATGGGGAGCCCTAATTATTACATGAATGTCAAGTTTACCTCATCTTAGTAAACCAGCCCTGCCAAGGACCACACATCACAGGTTAGACTAATGCATTTTAGTACTGGTATCCGCTTCACTGCAGTAAAATGCATTAGTCACGGACATATAGTGCCTCAGGAACCACCTAAGGTGCGCTGTAAAGAAGGGGACTGCAGTGCATGTATGCAGTGAGTGGGCTGTTCTGCCAGCTGCATGCTTTGTGTCCTCTCAATAGTGGCTGTGTCCATCTTTATTTTTAAAAAGAACATACATTTCACCACGTTGTCAGTTAGGGATATCATCTGCTTACATGAGGCAGTTTATGAAGCGGGCCGCGCAGCCTGGCTAGTGGGAGTACCGAGTGGCCTCTCAGCTGTAAATGCAAACAATCCAGACTTGTCGGCAGAAACAGTGCTTGGGGCTGGGCGCCTTGCCTGCTGTAGTTCTCCTTATTCTAATTCTGGCAAGGCACCTGCAGTGCTTAATTTGAACCTGTTGTTTCTCATGCTCGGCACAGGCACCTAGGTTTCAACACTGGCACTTATGACAGTCTGCCACATGGTGGTGCTGTCTGTCTAATTTAGAGATGAGCACAATAACAGTTGTTTACTAATTCAATATAATTAAAAACAACTAATTCCTGCTGCCCAAGCCATTCGTATAGCTTTGGGAGCCTCGAAAAGTCATAATTGTCGCACTTGAAGGTGTGAAGGTTACTAGATGTGTTTGTACCTTCAGTGGCCGTGCTGAAAGGGCAATGTGTGCTGCAAGCTGCAGCAGCCTCCCGACGAGGGTCCTGGTACTTATTTTATTTACAAATTAAGCTCTGCACCTGCCTCACTGTGACCACGCTGCAGGATCAGCCTAGAGCAGACCCTGAGGCGGCAGGTTTGTTTTTCTTGCCGTACCTGGGCTGCTGCCTCATGCAAGCGTGACGCGCTCCAGAGAGGGGAGTAGCACTCACTAGCACTGAAATGAAATGAAGGATTTCTAAAGCGTGACCTAACCCGGAGGTAACTAGGCGCTGAAAACACTAGAAGAATGTTATTTCCAGAGTAAAGTTACTGGTAAATGCTCTTCCTAAATTGGAGCTGGTTGTGTTCGTTTTTCAGGGAGGTGGGCAAGGAGTTCCGGAGTTTAGTTCCACAGTCACCGAGCACACCTGTCTGTGGTCTGTAAGTCCCTGGGTCCTCATTTATGAAAAGTGACGCATCGCTGCGTGAAAACAGCGATGCGTCACTTTTCACTGCGCACTCCTTGCGACACCAATGATGCGTCATATTTAATGTATGACGCATCATGTCGCAAGGACTTACAGATACGTCAGTATTTCTGACGCATCTGTAAGCGCAAAAGTGACGCATTGCTGGAGTGTGTCACAAAAGTGACGCAACTCCAGCAATGCGTCCTTTCACATGGGGAAAGCCCCATGTGAAAGGGCTTGCGTCAGTCTTACGCCTGCTGTGAGGCAGGCGCAAGATTTTGATGCAACAGCATCCTAAAAGTGACGCAGTGAAATCTCATAGATTTCACTGCGTCACTATTACGAGGCTTTTTGCGGGGGAACGCCCCCTCTGCATACATTATACCTGACGCAGGTATAATGTGACGCAGGGGTTTAAAAAGTAACGCATCTACCTAGATGCGTCACTTTTTAAATATGGCGCAACAAGGCGCATTTTTTACGCCGCTGGTGCGTCACAACTGACGCAAGGCCTCATAAATAAGGGCCCTGATCTCTTCCAGCTGATCCTACAGCAGCAGCCAGGCATCTGTCTCCCACAGCAGCGAAGATGATGAGCTGTTCTGGACTTTTAGCTCTCTCTGCTGGACGGAAACAGGAGCTGCAATAAAAGGGAGCACCGTTCGGTCTGAAGCCTGGCCCGGTGTCTCTCATTATTCAATACTGCAACACCGCAGCGCACCGCCTGATCACCCCCAGGGCCGCCCGGCCCTTGAAAACACCCTGGCTCGGCCTGGCAGTGCGGCACGTGCGCCTCTCCCCACAGGTGAGTCACACAGGGCTGTGAATGGAAGAATGACAGGCCAGCAGTGTTGACACATTTCTCCCCAAATAATACCGCATTAGTTCATGATTCAGCAAAAGCGAATATATGACAAATAAGACTTGATATCAAATTGTCCCTAAAACATGGGTTCCTGCATTTGTTTACTTTATTTAATAGTCAGTATTCATTAAGGCAGTTCTAGAACTCGTTTTAAAGTTTTTTCCTCTCATGGTTGCTGTTTTCAGTATGTACTGATAAGAGGAAAAAAATCCAGCTTAAGGTGATTTTCTTAATATTGCTGGCTGGCTAGGACATTAAGATAGTAGTCAGGCCGATACAAAAACGTCCAGGTGGCAACTCTTTTTAAGACGGGTTCTGGTCCATACAGCAGGAGCTAACAGGGTTTGAACTGGTGGACTGCATGGCTATTTATAATGTTTGCATGCACTGGGCAGGGCTGGCTGGTTTAGATTGGCAATGGGCCTACTCGAGGGAATGGACAGGGCCAGAAGGGTTCTGTTGGGTGTTTATGGGACTACAATGGACTGGGTTGGGTCACACTGGTTTAGTTGATAAAAAATGGGGCTAGAATGGCTTTAAACTGGCTGGACTACCTGATGCATGTAAAGGGGGCTGCAGAGAATTGAGAAGGGTAGATCTGAATGTGTAAACAATCTGAACACACGGGTGGTACTCGCTGTTTCTGATGCTGTTAATAGATGTAGGATGGATAGGGTTCGGTCGTGCTTCTTCTAAGGGGTGTTAGTGTTGGTAGACAGGACTATGTATTCAGGCTGGCACTTCTCATTGACCTAAAAGTGCAAAATTATGATAGTTACCTCTTTATGTGGACTTTATTGCTTGGTTGAGCCGGCGAGAAGTGTCACACACCAGGTAGTAGAATGTGACTCATAACAACACGGAAATGTCCAGTGGTGGCTGCCACATACAAAATGTGGTGGGCAGGGAGGGGGCCCAGGACAGAGCGCGGAAGGGATCGCGGTAGGGGTCGTGGGCAAGGGGGGAACCATAATGATAGTAAAATATCTTTAAAAAAAGTTAAACTACTGCCTGCCGCCTCATGCATCGTGCCTCAGTGCTGGGACAGACTTGTCCAAGCAGACACTGTGAATACGTCACAGCTCCCCTGTGCAGAGCAGTGCAGGGATTGGCCTGAGCGGGATAGAAAGACGCGCCATTCAGGTCAGGGAGTCTGTGGAATTGCTCTCACCCACCTGGCTGTTCAATACAGTTGGGTTAGAGAAACCTAAGTGCCCATGTGAAGTGTATTTTGGTCAGCCTGAGACGGCCGGCCAAACACTCATGAGCAATAGGGAGTGCATTAGCACTCCCCCTCTCCTCTCCCCTCCCATACCTCAGCCCCGCTCCTCCCTGCACACGCTGGTTGACCCAGCGGCTCAAAAATGAAACAATACTGACATTTTCTTTTGCTGCTGGCTCTGAGCCAGTGAGGCAACACCCCTCCGCCATTGCTGAGGATCTGGCCCTGGAAATGTTACATATACGCAATCTGAAAACCTGGCACCTATGATACACAACAGAGTCAACTAGCAGTTGCTGTGTACATGTGTATGGAGAGGGTGATGTAAGTAACGCACAAGCTGCACTAGGCTTAAAGCCAGGGCCTCAATTTGTCAAATACACGAGCTGTATGAGTATTGGCAGCAGTTTAGGGCACCTGTTCCCCAGAGGTGTAACACAGGCCCCTGCAGGCCCCGTGGTGCGGGGGGGCCCAAAGCTCCAGGGGGCCCCCTCGGCACTGCACTCTGGCCGGGGAGCTTCTGATTGAGCCCGGAGGGGGGCCCCTCTACCTACCGTGCAGGGAGGCCACCTCAGTTTTCGTTATGAACAGGGATGCTGCCCCCGATTGGCTGCAACCTGCTGAGTGGGGGGTAGTCGGAATTGCTCTGGCACAAACTGACCCTTTTGTGTACAGAAGAGTCACTTCCAGTGGTTCTTTAACCCCTTCGCCTGGACGTGAATTTCGCAGCGGTGTGGGGGGTGTGGGACTAGGGCATGAGCACGTTGCTGCAGTGCTCATGACTGAACCACACCGTCATGAGTCACGGGCGGCATGTGCTCATGACGGCATGGTTCCATCACGGCCCCGCTCACAAATTCGCCCGCACAGGCGGGGAAATAATGCAGAGTGGGCGGAGTGGCATCCGCATGACGGAACCACGCCGTCATGAGCACACGCCGCGCGTGGCTCATGGCGGCGTGGTTCTGTCATAAGCACACAATGGGTTAAGAGGAGGTGCTTAGATTCCAGTGTGAGAGACTGAGATCCGGGCTGGTAAACACCTGAAGGAAGAGGCATTTTTCCCTCCCTTATGTGCCCGTGCAAGTGGAGGTTCAGAGCACATTTCCCTTTGTGGGGTCTCCATCTGTGGAGAATGGCCCTGTAATATGAGAGGGACACAAGTTGGTTGTGGTTGTTTTAGTAATCAAAATGTTTCTACAGTGACCAACGTCTGTATATTTCACTGACCGTCTGTAATTTGGATCTCACGTCCGCTGTCCGTGACGTACCCTTTTACGGACGCCTTTTGTCCGTAAATTTGGGCATTGGGGAACATCACTGTTCCCTTGCCAGAAGCCTCATCTCCCTGAGGGGGCCACCTCGCACTCTTCATGGGGCCCCCTCGCACTGCTCTGAGCACAAGAGCAGCCCCACCCGCCCATTGTCATTCCGTTTTGAAGTTGATTATCCCATACAGAATGACAATGGGCCAGTCTGCGCTCTTAGTGCATGTGGTGAGCCTCCTCCTGCCTCGGTCTAGCGCAGGACATTCAGTCAGGTGGAAGAAATGAACAAAAACACCATGCTGCTAGGTGAGAGTCCAGTTCATGAAAAGGTGGCGAAACAAGTTAAAAAAATAAAAATTATGGGTCTCATAATTTTAAAACTGACGCATTTTTAATGTTATATTCAACAAAGACATGGTTGCTGCTTTTTCATTTTATGCAACTAGCAACCATTGACAACGCCAACTTATGGCTTGTAGGTGTAACACTACTTGTTGTGTTATGTATCTGGATGCAATGACAAAAGCAGCAAATTACCAGTCGGGCGGCACACTATGCTAAGCATAGATTTTTAGCTTAGGTGTCTTAAGCCATGCCTTTAATTACATCAAACACCCCCTTGGAGAGACACCCCAGTTTTTTCATCCCACTTAAATCCCTGGAAACAGCACCATGTCCACCATGTCAGTCAGTCAGTCAGTCAAAATAACTTTATTCGATTTGATTAAAATCATACAAAGTACATAGTACATAAAACCAAAACTATTTACAATTAAAAAAGGATTAAACAGTTTCTTTGTGAACAAGTTAATTTGGCATAATGTATTCATTAAAAATGTTTAAAAGCGAGTTTATGTACACTGGTTTGGCAAGTTCATACATCTTCTGGATCTGGTTGCTGCCACAAGGAAATTGGCCATGGCAAAAGTAATACATATATTTCCTAGTGATTTTAAATATAGCATGGCTTGTCTCACCTGGGAGAAGCCCGCTTCTCTTAAGACAGGTAGCAAGTATTTTTTCCTTTGTGCAGAGAAGAAATCACAAAACATAACAAAGTGCAAAGTGTCCTGAACTGAAAAATTGTCACAAGTGCAAGGGGGTGCTAACTCAGGTTTCATCCAGGTGTTAAAGTTGCCCAAATAAAAATGAATAAGATTAAATCTAAATTTTGTTAACAAAAATCTATGAAAGGGGTTTGTGACAAAACATAAACAAGGCTCCATTGCAAGTGACTGAAGTGACAAATAATGCATTCGAACAAAAGGCTTTGATAATTCTGTCCACCATGTCACAGTGGCACTGTGCATCATGCATAACTTCCACTCTTTTGGATTGCCTATGTACAGGGGCACAGTGAGCCCATCTCCGCCCCACCCCTTGCTCTAGGAACTAAAGCAGGGGTGAAGTTCTTGATGGGCCTCTTCTATCTGCAACTCAGCAGACAAAGGCTCATAATTAATATGAAAAGGTGTGTAAGTGAAGGGATGGGGGATGGCTGGATGGATTAGTGAATGGATGAATGAAAGGGTGAATGGATGAATAATGAGAGAAAGAATGAGTGAGTGCAAGGATGGATGAGAAAAAAGATTAATAGATGGATGTAAGGGTCGACAGGTAGATGGGTGGGTAAAAGGATGGATGGATGAGTGAAAGGATGGATGGATTGATGAATTAATGAGTGAAATGGCGAATGGAGGAATGAAAGGGTGGATGTAAGGCTCAATGAGTGAGTGGAAGGGAGAGTGGAAGGACAGAAGGGTGGATTATGAGGGAAGGATTGAAAGGGTGGATGGATGAGTGAACTGATGGATGAACTGATGAATTGATAAGTGAAAGGGTGAATGGATGGATGAGTGAAAGGGTGGATGTAAGGCTAGATGAGTGAATGAAAGGAAGGGTAGATGGACATAAGGGTGGATAGATGAGAGGAAGGATGGATGGATGAGTGAAGGAGTGAAAGGGTGGATGGATGAGTGAAAGGATGGATGTGTGATAGGGTCAATGGATGGATTCATGAATGTGTGGATGGAAGGATGGATGGCTAAATGAAAGAATGAAAGGAGGATGGAGACAGAAAGGGAGAATGAATGGATGATTGAAAGGGTGAATGGGTGGAAGGATGAGTGACTGAGTGGATGAATGAGTACATGAAAGGGTGGCAGGATAGGTGAAAGGGTAGAAGGCTGGATGGATGAGTGAATGGATGGACGAGTGGAAGAGTGGATGGATGAGTGTACAAATGGATAAGGTGAAAGGGTGAATGGAGGGTTGGATGAGTGAAAGGATGGATGGAGGGATGGATGAGTGGAATGATGGATGGATGGAAGAATAGATGATGGATAGGCTTGCAAATGGTTGAATATTGATATGGATGGGCACACAGATGGAAGGACAGAATGAGTGGTGAAAGACTGAATGATGGATGAAAGAATGATTATAGATTGTAACTCCCATTATCTTAAATACATTTCCTATAGATTGACTTTCACATTTATATGAGTCATTGTCTCTATATAATATGTGTGAGATGTAACACACTCCGACACCCTGTCCTACCTACTTTGGTTCCCACAAAAAGACCTGTATTTTTGCTCAAAGCTGTGAAAAACCATGAAGTGCACAATTGTCTGAACCTAATATAAACTTCTTTTCACTTGTACTTGAGTGGTTGTCTATTTACTTACTTATATACTACTGTGCGACCTCTTCTGATGTGTCTGAAAAGCTTAACTTTTGTCCTGAATTTTGACCTCCTGTCCTGAATTTTTGTCCTGAATTTTGATCCTTTTTCCTGAAATTTTACACTCACCATCCTGAATTTGCACCCATGCCAGTTTGTCACCCTAAGTGACACACATACTACTATAACTAGGCCACGCGGTAGAAATTGATGTCATGCGGGGGTCATTGGTAAGTAATGCCTGCAGTAAATTGTACTGTTCAAGGAGATGCGTTCTACAAGTCTGCCACAGGAGGAACGTACAACCTAATTGATCGCTATCAAATAGTGATACATTTTATGGGAAGACATGCGTGGAAGAGGATTTTTGTTAGTGACTATATTTACTCTTTATACACAGTCACATGCAATTATTTACACAATTGATATGTTTTTTACAATTAATTCATAAGCTTTAAAACCTTTGAAAAAGAATAAAGTTGCTTATTTCACATCTTTCTTTGTTAACTTTCACACAATTTAGCGTGGACTTTATGCACTATTTCCAAACACTGACAATCAACAAGCACATATGGAGAAGTGTGGCTCACGGTGTAGAGCAGGCAGACCCTGAAGCAGAGGTCAGACCCGGGACCAGGGTTCAATTCCCGACGCGGCAGGGTCTTGAGCTCAAATGTCCACGGACTCGATAATTCTCACTTCGGTGCCTGCTCTAATCATGGGTTCTCACTCTGCAACTCTGGGCATTAAGCTTGCTTAATCTCCACAACGGCCCCCCTGCGGTGGGATGCCTGGTTTTCACCTTGGGGTTGCCCTGTAGGGGCTATCTCACAGGGAAAAGCCAGGAAGGGTTCCCAAGGCAAGCGCCGAGATACCCTTCGGGTCATCGAGCGCTATATAAGAATACACATACATACATATACCAAGCGTTTTTTTTTACCTGAATGAACAGTATTCAGTTCACACTTGAAAAGCAAATATAAGAAGAAAGCTAGATTTGCCGCCCAAAAAAGACAACACATGCCAAGTTCCTGTGATTACCGAAAAGTAGGGTGCCCAGATTTGGAATACTAAATATACGGGCATTCCACAAACATAGAGGTAGAACATTGACTGAGGGTCATTGGAATGAACTAACATATAAAACCCTTTTCATGAGACGCTACGGGGTGATTAAATGCAACGTTTACTCGCAGTATCATCTGTGCTAATTAAGTTGCTTTCTTATAATGCTTGCTAGCTCCAGTCGGCCCTTTCCTAAGACCTGCACATGCTAAATTCACTGTAATTTACCAGGACAGAGGACAACATGGGGAACGTCAAAGTCAGGGCTCGAGTCAGGGTACCACGCAGGTGGACAGCGTCCCCCCACTTATTTTACCGGGGGTACGCCTTCCCCCCTGCCAAACAGCTGGACTTCACTCTTTTGCCTCTCTGGGACGAGGAGCTCGGTGCAGCGTCCCCCCACTTCTTTTTTTACGACTTGTGCCCTGGTCTAAGCTAATCTGGAAGGCGGATCACCGGCGACAGAAAACTGGTCTAGGAGAAATGACATGAAACGCTCATTCATCCTGAGAATGAATGCTGGCTGCAAAATGACTGATGTGTGCTGTACAATTGCCTGATTCACTAAGTTGCTAATTGTAAGAAATTTGATGTTTGTTGGAGGTGATGAGAACCAGCTTCAAAGATCAATCCCAATCCTTGTCAGGGTGAACCACTAAAGTCACTAAATAAACCCGTGCTTAACCCTCTGCAGATTTTCACACCTCAGTCAGGCTTAACTTAGGTGCAAAGTCTAAAGTATTTATGCAACATTTAATCAGTAATAAAGTGACAACACAACACAAGGAAAATCCCACGCCAATTTTTTAAAAAAAGAGTAATTGTATTAAATAAAATGACACCAAAATGACAAAAATCCAATGAGTAGATCTGAAGTTAATAATTTTTAAAGTTTAAGTTTCAAAATAGTGACAACTATGGGTATCTGGTTGCAGCAGACCCGGAGAAAGTCACAATTTCGGGCAGACCATGATGGAGCACGGGCCGGATACTGGAGCAAGCGTTACCTTCTGACTTTGATGCAAGAGCTGCGGGGATCTATGTTGCCCTAGGTCCCTCTGCGCTGGACACGGTGATGCTTTCAGTTGGGAGCAGCGGCTTGCTGTGAAGGATCTGCTTAAACCTTAAGTTAAGCAGGGGCCAGTGAACTCTGACTCCAACCAGGGGTCCAGGATCTTGAGGACAACACTTGGAATCAGGACTCACTCCCACAGAGGCAAACAGAATGGACCCTCACCTGGAGCCCACCCGCCAACCTCACCGACCCCGACATTGCCGCCTGCAACCTCAGGCAGTGGATCGACGACTGCTCCAACACCCTTGCCCCATTCAAGAAACCCTCCGACAACCACACCAGCAAAAAAGCCAGCTGGTTCACTGAAGACCTCCAGGCCTCCAAGCAAACCTGCCGAAAGATAGAGAAGAACTGGCACAGTGAACGAACACCGGACAGCTACGCAGCACACAAGAATGTCACCCGCAGTCACCATCACCTCTTCAGATCCGCCAAAAGGGCCTCCTTCAAAGACCGCCTAGACAACAACGTACACAACAGCAAAGAGCTCTTCAACATCATGAAGGAACTCTCCAACCCCAGCTGCTATACCAACGACATCCCACCTTCGCAAGACCTGTGCGACTCACTTGCCACCTTCTTCCATCGCAAGATTGCTGATATCCACAAGAGCTTCAACGCCACGACTGCCCCAATAACCATGGAGACCCCCGTCCCCATGACCACCATCTGCACTGACCGCCTGCTCTCCTGGACCAGCATAAACGACAACGACACCATCAAAATCATGAACACCATCCACTCCGGAGCCCCGTCAGACCCATACCCACAGCACATCTTCAACAAAGCCAGTGCTACCATCGCACCCCACCTCCGGAAAACCATCAACATTTACTTCGAGAGCTGGAAGCACGCCGAGATCAACGCCTTACTCAAGAAACCCAAGGCGGACCCCAAAGACCTCAACAACTTCCGGCCCATCTCCCTGCTCCCATTCCAGGCGAAGGTCATTGATAAGACCGTCAACAAACAACTGACCTGCTACCTCGAGGAGAACAGCATTTTGAACCCATCCCAGTCCGGGTTCCGCAGTGAACACAGAACCGAAACTGCCCTAATCGCCGCCACCGATGACATCAGGGCCCTGCTGGACACCGGGGAAACTGTGGCCCTCATCCTCCTGGACCTGTCAGCCGCCTTCGACATGGGCTGCCACCACAAACTATGCACACGCCTCAACGGCTCCGGGATCCAAGAGAAGGTTCTGGACTGGACCACCTCCGTCCTTTCCGGCAGAACACAGAGAGTTCCACTCCGAAGCCACCAAGATCATCTGCAGCGTACCCCAGGGCTCATCCCTCAGCCCAACGCTGTTTAAAATATACATGGCACCACTTACCCACGTCGCCCAACTGCACACCTCAACATCATCTCCTACGCCGATGACACCCAGCTGATCCTCTCCCTCACCAAGGATCCCACAACGCCAAAACCAGCCTCCACAAAGGAATGAAAGCAGTCGCCGACTGGATGAAGAACAGCCGATTGAAGCTGAACTCGGACAAGATGGAAGTCGTCATCCTTTGATCCACCCCCTCGGCCTGGGACAACTCCTGCTGGGCGACCACACTGGGAACAGCTCCAACACCCACCAACCACGCACGCAACCTAGGGGTCATCCTCGACTCCACCCTCTCGATGACAAAGCAGATCAAGGCTGTCTCCTCCTCCTGCTTCAACACCCTCCACATGCTCTGCAAGATCTAGAAATCGATCCCCACCGACACAAAAAGAACATTCACCCAGGTCCTCGTTAGCAGCAGGTTGGACTACGGAAACACCCTCTATGCAGGAGCCTCGGCCAAACTCCTGAAATGACTTCAACGCATTCAGAACGCCTCTGCACGCCTGATCCTCGACATCCCTCGCTGCAGCCACATCACACCCCACATGAGAGACCTGCACTGGCTCCCCGTCAACAAGAAGATAACCTTCAAACTCCTCACCCACGCACACAAGGTACTCCACAAGACCGGACCAGCGTACCTCAACAGACGACTCTGATTCTACACCCCCACCCGCAAGCTCCGGTCCGCTGACTTTGCCCGTGCCACAGTCCCCCGAATCCGAAGACCGACCTCCGGCGGTAGATCGTTCTCGCACCACGCAGCCAAGACCTGGAACACCTTCCCCGGATCACTGACAGAACATCGACAATCAAAATATCGAGAGGACAAAATATCGAGGTAAAAATTTCAACTGCAAGAATATCGACTTCCTATCTTCAAACAGGTAAGTACAAAAATATTGACTTCAAAATATCGAGTGTAAAAAATATAGACTGTCAAAATATCTAATTTTTTAAATGTCTTAAAAGTAAATTAAAATTAATATAATAATACATTAAATTAATGTAAACATATTTAAAATACTTAAATAAACGAAAAATTGAGGAATAATTAATGTAACTAAAAAAAAATATTTTTTTAATACACATATATATATATACATATATATATATATACATATTATTTATAAAACATATACAATATTTTTTACGTAGGATAGCAAAAGGGTTAAATTTACTGTAACGACTCCAGTGAGTGCAACAGTAGAGAAAGCATTGGATAGCGTAGGGGTAAAAATTACTATTCCCACTCCAGAGAGTGCAACAGTAGGGAAAGCGTTGGATAGCGTAGGGGTAAAAATTACTATTCCTACTCCAAAGAGTGCAACAGTAGGGAAATCGTTGGATAGCTTAGGGGTTAAAATTACTATTTCAACTCCAGTGAGTGCAACAGTAGGGAAAGCGTTGGATAGCGCAGGGGTAAAAATTACTATTCCCACTCCAGCGAGTGCAACAGTAGGGAAAACATTGGATAGCGTTGGGGTAAGATTTACTATTACCACTCCAGAGAGTGCAATTGTATGAAAAGTGTTGGATAGCGTAGGGGTAAAAATTACTATTCCAACTCCAGTGAGTGCAACAGTAGGGAAAGCGTTGGATAGCGTAGGGGTAAAAATTACTATTCCCACTCCAGCGAGTGCAACAGTAGGGAAAACATTGGATAGTGTTGGGGTAAGAATTACTATTACCACTCCAGAGAGTGCAACAGTAGGGAAAGCGTTGGATAGCGTAGGGGTTTAAATTACTATTCCAACTCCAGGGAGTGTAACAGTAGGGTAAGCGTTGGATAGCTTAGGAGTAAAAATTACTATTCCCACTCCAGAGTGTGCAACAGTAGGGAAAGCGTTGGATAGCGTAGGGGTTTAATTTACTATTCCAACACCAGTGAGTGCAACAGTAGGGTAAGCGTTGGATAGCGTAGGATTAAAATTACTTTTCCCACTCCAGAGAGTGCAACAGTAGGGAAAGCGTTGGATAGCGTAAGGGTAAAAATTACTATTCCCACTCCAGTGAGTGCAACAGTAGGGAAAGCGTTGGATAGTGTAGGGGTAAAAATTACTATTCCAACTCCAGTGAGTGCAACTATAAGGAAAGCGTTGGATAGCGTAGGGCTAAAATTACTATTCCAACTACGATAAGTGCAATAGAAGGGCAAGTAAATACTTCTTATTTAAATATAAATAATATAAATAGTAACACTAATTACAAATTAATTAAAATATTTTACAATTGTGTAAACTATATTAAATAATCAATTTAAAATACAAATAAAAGTTATTTAATAATAAAAATTACCTACAAATACTAATTATTTACCTATTATTAATAAAATAATTAACTATTTAAACGTATTTTGAAAAATTAACTCAATAAATGTTTTATTCAAAAATGTAATTACTTACAATTAAATTACTTCACAATCTATTCCCCTAAAAACACACAACCCACTAAAGAAATTAATTTGAAAAAAGTAACGTAATTATCAACGAATCAATTACAATAAATTACAAAATATATTTTATTTAATTAAAAATTAATAAATAATTTACAAGTAATTCTAAATAAATACCAATAATTAAAATAACATATTTAATTATTTATAATAAATTACTTGCCACCCTATTCCCCTATAAACCCACAACCCGCTACAGAAAATAAATTCCAAAAATTAACATATTTATCAATTAATCAATTACATTTAATTACTAATTATATTTTAATTAATTGCCAATTAATAAATAATTAACAATTAATTCTAAATAAATACCCAAAAATGTAATTACATATTTAATTAATTATAATAAAATTACTTCCCACCCTATTCCCCTATAAACCCACAACCCGCTACAGATAATAAATTATTAAAAATATATTATTTATCAATTAATCAATTAAAATCAATTAGCAATTATATTTTAACTAATTACCAATTAATAATAATTTAACAATTAATTCTAAATAAATACCAATAAATAAAATAACATATTTAATTAATTATAATTAAATTACTTCCCACCCTATTCCCCTATAAACCCACAACCCGTTACAATAAATACATTACTAAAAATAAAATATTTATCAATTAATCAATTAAAATTAATTAGCAATTATATTTTAATTAATTACCAATTAATAATAATTTAACAATTAATTCTAAATAAATACCAATAAATAAAATAACATATTTAATTAATTATAATCAAATTACTTCCCACCCTATTTCCCTATAAACCCACAACCCGCTACAGAATTATATTACACAAAAATTAAATATTAATATTAACTTACCTTAAATTCGATATTTTTGTTGTCTATATTCTCTCTAGTCGATATTATGTCCATTCTATATTTTTGATTCAATATTATGTCCATTCTAGTCGATATTAATTATTTCTAGTCGATATTTTTGTAGTCTATATTATGTCTCGTCGATATTATGTCTATTCTATATTTTTAACTCGATATTATGTCTAGTCGAAATTAAAAACTCGATATTTTGACTAGTTACCACCCTCCCCATCCACCTACGGCAGACCGAAGACCCGCTGACCAGCAGAAGATTCCTCAAGACCTGGCTTTTTAAACAGTAGCAGAACCCCCCCATTATCCCCCCCCACCAGCACCGTGAGACCCTCACAGGTAAGTAGTACGCATTACAAATGCTATGATTGATTGATTGATTGATTGACCAGGTCATGTCCAGTTGGTTCTAGTCAGCTGGGAAGCAGGAACGACCTCTGTGAGCTTTTTGTGTCCATGTCGCTGAAACAGGCGGTCATCTAACTAATCCTTGGAGTCACTTTTGGGATCCTGGGTTCAAGGCCTGAATACCCTTTTGGGTGATTAGTGTGCTATACAAATCAACATAACATAAACAGGCAAGGAAGTCTAGTCTTTCCTCAGGTCTCAGACAGCAGGAAAGTTCTTCTTTTCAGACTTCACAGGTTCTGGAGATGCCACTTTTATGCCAGTGACAATATGTGGGTGGGAACCATCCCTTTGTCTAACCCTAAAACTGGTTCTGGCCAGTTCCTCCTTTTTCCCTGGGCTTGGCAGGTCTAGTGTCAGGTTCTTCTGTGTCAGCCAGGGCAGGCCCCTTTGAAAGGTTAATTTATATAGCGCGCTACATACCCAGAGAGTCTCAAGGCGCTTGAAGAAGGGTGGGGAATTACTTGTCGAATATCCAAGTTTTAAGTTGCTTTCTGAATGCTAGGTGGTTCTGAGTGAGGCGAAGGTGAGTGGGAAGTGAATTCCAGGTTTTAGCTGCCAGGTAGGAGAAGGATCTTCCTCCCATGGTGGTTTTGTTGATGCGAGGTACAGCAGCAAGGGCTTGGTTGGAGGAGCGTAGCTGGCGGGAGGGGGTGTAGAAGGAAAGTCGTGTGTTGAGGCATTCGGGTCCAAGTTCGTAAAGTGCTTTGTGAGCGTGGGTTAGGAGGCGGAATGTTATCCTCTTATTAACGGAGAGCCAGTGGAGTTTTTTCAGGTGACTAGATATGTGGACTTTACGCGGGATGTCTAGTATGAGTCTGGCTGATGCGTTCTGGATGCGTTGGAGTTTTTTCTGAAGTTTTGCGGTGGTACCGGCGTATAGGGTGTTTCCGTAGTCCAGGCGGCTCGTGACCAGTGCGTGGGTGACTGTTTTTCTAGTCTCAGTGGGGATCCAGCGAAATGTTTTTTTGAGCATGCGAAGAATGTTGAAGCAAGATGATGAAACGGCGTTGACTTGTCTGTTCATCGAGAGTGAGGAGTCCAGGATGACGCCCAGGTTCTGTGCGTGGTCCGTCGGGATGGGTGCTTTTCCAAGGGCCTCTGGCCACCAAGAGTCATCCCAGGCGGAGGGGGAGGTACCTAAGATAAGGACTTCTGTTTTGTCTGAGTTCAGTTTCAGACGGCTGTGCTTCATCCACTCGGCTAGTTCTTTCATTCCTTCATGTAGGTTGGTTTTGGCGGTGTTCGGGTCATTGGTGAGTGAGAGGATCAGTTGAGTGTCATCAGCGTAGGAGATGATGTTGAGGTTGTGTTGGCGTGCGATGGTCGCGAGGGGGTTCATGTAAACGTTGAAGAGGGTGGGGCTGAGTAAAGATCCTTGTGGCACGCCGCAAATGACTTCAGTGGCCTCTGACTTGAATGGTGGAAGGCGGACTCTCTGAGTTCTTCCGGTAAGGAACGAGGTGATCCATTCTAGTGCTTTTCCTTGGATTCCGATGTTTCTGAGGCGTTGTAGCAGGGTGCTATGACAGACTGACTGTGTCGAAGGCTGTGGAGAGGTCAAGGAGGATGAGGGCGACTGTGTCTCCACTGTCCAGTAGAGTTCGAATGTCGTCTGTTGCTGCGATGAGTGCGGTCTCAGTGCTGTGTTTTGCTCGGAAGCCGGACTGTGAGGAGTCGAGGGATTTGTTGGTTTCGAGGAAGGCGGCGAGCTGGTTGTTGACAGCTTTCTCGATGACTTTGGCTGGGAATGGAAGGAGCGAGATGGGGCGGTAGTTTTTGAGTTCGATGGGGTCAGCTGTGGGTTTTTTCAGAAGGGCGCTGAGTTCGGCGCGTTTCCAGCTTTCCGGGAAGGTGGCGGAGTTGAGGGAGCAGTTGATGACGTCTTGGAGGTGTGGTGCTATGACGGAGTCTGCTTTGTTGAAGATGTGGTGAGGGCATGGGTCTGTGGGGTTCCTGAGTGGATGGAGTTCATCAGGCGGATGGTGTCCTCAGTGGAGATTGGGTTCCAGTCATTAAGGATGTTCAAGGGGGGTGAAGGTACGGTAGAAGGTTGGGTGGGTTGGTCTCCGGGTTGGTTGTTGAAGCTGTTGTGGATGTCTGCGATTTTGTTGTGGAAGAATGAAGCTAGGGAGTCGCAAAGGGTTTGAGAGGGAGTGATGTCGTTGGAGTTGGCTGAGGGGTTGGTAAATTCTTTGACGATGTTGAATAATTCCTTGCTGTTGTGGGCGTTGTTGTCTAGTCGGTCTTTGAATGCGGCTTTCTTGGCAGTCCGGATCAGTTGGTGGTGTATGCGGGTGGCGTTTTTGAAGGCGTCCCTGGTGCTGGTGTTTGGGTCTTTTTTCAAGGCCTTCTCAAGGGAGCGACAGAGTTTCTTGGATTTCTTAAGATCATCGTTGAACCAGGGAGCGTTTTTGCTGCCTAGTTTGATTTGATGTTTTTTTCAAAGGTGCTAGGTTGTCGGCGCTGTTGGTTAGCCATTGAGTGAGGTTAATGGCTGCTTGGTTGGGGTTCGAAGAGTGGGCAGGGGGGTTTTGAAGAAGCAATGAGGAGATCTGGTCAATGGTGATTTTGTTCCAGTTTCTTCGCAGAGTAGGTTGAGGATGGTTGTGGGTTGTGGTCTTTTTGTAGAAAAAGTGAACGCAGCTGTGGTCCGTCCAATGGAGAACTGTGGTGTGACTGAAGGAGATATGTTTGCTGGAGGAGAAGATGGGGTCGAGTGTGTGACCTGCGTAGTGAGTGGGGGTATTAACAAGTTGTTTGAGTCCGAGGTTGGCGAGATTGTCCAGAAGGGTGGTGGCGTTGCTGTCGTTGCTCTTTTCCAGGTGAAAATTGAGGTCTCCCAATAGAATGTAGTCCTCGGAGGGGAGGGCGTGTGGGGTGATAAAGTCAGTGATGTCTTCACTGAATTGTGCACGGGGTCCTGGAGGCCTGTAGAGGAGGGTGCCTCTGAGTGTGGTCTTGGGGTCGTTGTGGATCTGGAAGTGAAGGTGTTTGGCACTAGCGAGGTTGACATCTGAGCTGGTTGAGATGCGGATGGAATCTTATGGACGATAGCGATGCCTCCTCCTATTTGTTTGGTGGGGTCCTTACGGATGATCTTGTAGCCATCCGGGATGGCAATGGTGATGTCTGGGGCTGATGAGGCGTTCATCCATGTTTCTGTTAGGAAGGCGACGTCCGGAGAGATGGTGTCTAGTAGATTCCAAAGGTCGATGGCGTGTCTTTGGACCGAGCGGGTGTTGAGCAGGATGCATTTTAGGTGGTTGGTGACAGATCTCTGTTTGGTGTTCGTGGATGAGGAGTTGGTCTTGGTGCCATCATACTTACAGGAGTTGCAAGTGAAGGGTCCATGGGTGTGTCCAGGAGCGGCTTGGGCGCAGTTGGGGAGTCGGCCGAGGTTTAGGGCTAAGAGGGTGGAGGCGTTGTATGTAATGCGGGTAGGGTGGGTGGTACGGGGGCCAGGGGGTCTGGCGCTGGGCGCGGTCCAGGCGCGGACGGGTGTAGACGGGCTTACCTTTGGCGCACCTTCGGCGCGACCGCTGTGCGTGGACGCTGCGCGTTGATTCATCTCTCCTAAATGGTGAGTGGAGGGGGGGCGGAGCGTGGGAGGGGCAGCTGGGAGGTGGGGAGGAGCCACGGGCCACGAGCACAACAAATGGAGGTAGGGAAAGTGAAACTGGGGCACGAACACACTCAAGGGGACAAATAAACTTCAATAAATGCAGCGCAAATAAAATACAATATTAATTTCTATGCAGCGCAGTTAACATAAAGTATTAAATTCGATTAAACGATACCAGGCGCTCTCACAGGACAGGCAATGGGCGCTAAGACAGCGTCGAGGCGCTGGAACTGCAGGCGATGTCTGGCGCAGCAAAATGAAATTCTGTCTAAAATCAGCAGGAGGGGTGCCGGTAGGTAGGGAAGTGAGGCAGGTCCTGGGTACATGTAGTACTATATAGTAGGGACTTATATATAATTTAAATGTGGAAAGTGAACTGCTACACAGATACTGTGCTCTAGGTTGGACAGCAGGGCATTCAGGAGCTAGAACAGTGCAAAATCAGTGTCATGTGGAAGCAGTGTGTGCAAACGGAAGCATAACACAGCTGGAGGATGAGACTCCATAGCTGATGGACGTGCAATGTAGCGTGCAATCCATCTCTGCCCACACTCCTTACCGCTGCATCTCACCACCGCTGTTTTCTCGCTACACTGGATGCCCACATTGAAGCATCGCTAGCACAAACAACTGCATTTGGCGCAGAGCACCAATGTAGGCCCATCAGCCCCATACAGGCAAGGGCACACGCGTCTCCCCTTACTAGCTCTCCCAGACTCTCTTTGGCCTCTCTGGCCTCCATTTGTATCATACAAGACACAATTGTCAGGGCACTTTCATGGCAATCTCAAAAATTTGAACTTCAGATAGATGTAATTCAGTCCATCGCCTCGAGCTTAGCAGACGAGAAACTTAGATTAAGTTCATTGGGAAATCTAATTGGATGCCCGGGGCGGAGAATCCTTGCTGATTGACAAGCTAAGCTCTTTGCCCGAAATACTAAGGCCACTTGTGGAAAGTGTCAAGCACAAGCCTTGCTGTCCTGGAATAAATACAAACGAACTGTTCCAGACAACCCAATCGACATTCATTGCTGCCCTTCTTCAGTCAAGGCGTCAACTGTCTTGTAAGCCCTTTCCCCTGTTATTTAACCACTGATTTAATCTCATATTTTCAAATCAAAATATTGTTTGGAGACAGTAAAACTTCTCTAAGACTAAACTAATATGCTGCAAAATGTGTCAGCTCTATCCACCTGTTGACATTAAGCCTCCATCTTTGTAAACAATAAGCTTACACTGTAAGGGGACATTTTGTAATGGCTGCGCCAGTTAGTGATGACAAAATGTCACCCAACGGAGTTGTGGGCCATGACGATATTTGCATTTTTGTGTGTGCTGTAGGAACTTCATGCTTTCTAATAGAGAGAAAGGAAAGGCTAACCACAGTTGAGAAATGAAAATACACTGCCCAAATGAGAATTGTCACTGTGTTCCCAACACTGTTTATTCTAACTGTGTTTATGCACGTGAGGCCTTGTGCCACGCCACCCAACCATCTGTCTGTATACATCTGCCACAAAATGTGTGCAGTAAGCTACAATGTGGTATACCAAAATAAATAAAAAAGATATCACAGAGGAAAATGTCACATATAGTCAGTGCTGTATTGTTCTTTGTGGGCAATGCTTCCAGACATCATGAAACAAGCCCACTGTCACGATGATCCCTTTCTCTGTTCTGGGGAGGAGTCCCCGTTGTCTGTGTAGATGATGTCTCATGGTCCCTATGGGAAGGATATAGCCACAGCATCTTCACTCTTTAATATGACCTCTTTATTGTCCCTATGGCAATGTTCAACTGCCATCAATGTGTGCGTAGAGTGTGCATCAACATTCGCGTTATGTTTAGGCTCAAGTGTGGAAATTCCATTCCTGAGCAGTTAAAGCTGACTGGAATGGAAGGCCCAAGCTCGGGTCATGCCAGGAAAACATTATAACATTTACCAACGAAATTTGGAGGTGCTCAATTATTCCCATCAAAAAGACATTACATCAATATTTGCCCCAGTTGAGAAAACCCTAGGATCTTGTCTCCTTAATACAGCATGTACATTCTTACGGACACAGAACGATTCCATCAATGTCCACACTTCCTAATGATTATGTTTTGGGTTCAGTTCATCACTAGGAAGTGTGGACACTGTGTATGAAAGAAATGGAGTGATTGGGGGTCTTCTCTCAAATGGTTTTGTGTTGATTGGTGTAACAGGGGTTGTGGCAACTGGAACCTAGGAAAGGCCCAGCCCCACTCTAATCTACTCACGGGGTATGTGTGATGTGTGAACACCATAGTTGCCCTTTCTAGACAATAATGACCTTGGAGATGGTTCACAAGGACATTGGACCCACAACAGTTACTAATATATGGAGATGTGAGTACTCTGAGATTTGGCTCCACATGTGTCCTAATTCTGCCACCAGTCCCCTGAGCTGCCCAAAATTCCATTTGAGAAGTGCCTTGCAGAAATAACTTTCTTCTATGGATCATCCTGTGACTCAGAGGGCAAGCAGAGTGTATAAACCAGCCCGTGCTTGTACGAACTCTGCGAGCCTCCTCTCTCAGTGAGCCTCATTGTGCCCAAACTACTTTTTTCCACTTAATATTTGCTTGAGACACTATTGTCTTTGTAAACGTCTAATGTGCTGGGTTCAATTAGCTGTCTGTTCAAGCTTGAGCCATACACGTGCCCTGACACAGTGAGCAATGTATTAGAGCTGAGAATGAGAAGGTCCTCACGCTTATTGCATATAAGGCGTATTTATAAAGTTAAACAACTTAACATTATGTTTTAAACTCCTACCAGCACCTCGTCTTTTGTTCCACGTTTATTTCTCTAAGCACTATGCCTACACAGGTGGTGCTGGGCTAAACTTGCTATGTAGGAAAGAACCTTAATCAAGTACCAGCTTCTCATTGAACCAGATTATAGCTGGCAACAGAGTGAAGATTAAAGGAATTGTGTTGGCTTCTAATTCTGATTATTTTTGCAGAATTTTACTATTTTTCCTGCAGCTTCGTTTTTCTTCTCTCAGCAACTTCTGAATACACAGTGGAACCAAAAACATTGGTGATTCCTCTACCCATATTCTTGGCAAAACCTGTAAATCCACCCATGGAATACGAAGAATGGGTAGACATGTTGGAGCCTTGGAGATCGACAAAGCTTACAGGATCCCCGCCACAAAACAAGTGCACATGAAAGGACCAAGAACGATCATCTGCAAACCCCTAAGATCGAGCCACACCGATGCCATCTTCGCCTTTGCACGCAAAGGCCAAACCCCCATCTGGAAAGGCAAGAAGATAATTTTCACCCAAGACGTTTCAAGGGGCACGGTGGAAGCAAGGGAAGGGTTCCTCGCGCTAATAGACACTATGAAGAGAGCAAAGATAACGTTCAGCTTTGTGGGTCCAGCAAGAATGAGGATAACAGACGGGCAGGACACATGTATGTTCGATGACCCAGCGGAACTACGCAGGTACCTCAGGAAGCCAGAGCAGGAGGAGATGGAACAAACGAGTCCCGGAACGGCTAAAAGAAGAGCCTCATCAGACAGCTCAGAGACGGAAGAGAAGGGAGCAGCAGGCGGCAGATAATACTCTACCTCGGAAGAACAACAACTACCTCAATGGAAAAGAGACCCACCTCACCGGAAGAAGGAACTACCTCAACAATGGGAATGAGATCCTTGGACAATTTAGGAACACAGAACTTTCCTACCCTGCAGGGAGACACCGAGCTCATCGGAACAAGGACTACCTCACACAGGGAACACAGGACCTTGAACACTTGATAACCAATATCCTTTGCCTAAATGCGCAGCACGGGAGGGCGGCTGAGATGGTCTTCTTTTGACTTTTAGAGACCCGGGGGAACGGAGGGCGGGAACCGTTGCTGTCGCACGTTTACAGTACGTTGACCGGGGGGAGGGGGGCGGGGGGGGGCAGCGGGGGGGAGAGGGCCGGGGGGAGGCCATGTAGCACGGACAATCTTAGCCTGGCGGAAGCACTCTTTTTTCTTTCTCTTCTTTCCTATATCCACACACAACCCCTCATCCCATCCCACACCCCAGGGGGGCACCTATGAGTGGTGGCAGTTAGCAAGCAAGCAAAGAACAAAGAGCAGCAACATAGACCCCTCACTAAGGTACAGCGACAGAACTATCACACCATGATGACACCCGACACTAGGGGCCATGCACAGATAGCCTCGGACATAAAAATAGTGTCACTTAACGTCAAGGGACTCAACCACCCCGTCAAGCGACGGAAAACACTAGACTACCTAAATAGACTGAAGGCTGATATATACGTCCTCCAAGAAACTAGAGTGTCCATAGAGGACGCTAACAGGCTCAAAGCCAACTGGATAAGCGAGGTGCTATGCTCACCGGCAGTCAACAAAAAGGGAGGAGTCATCACCATAATCAGTAAGAAAGGGAAGTTCCAGGTTCACAACAATGTCGCAGACACCAAAGGGAGGAGGCTGATTACATCAATCAAAAGAGGTGACGAGACAATACACGTAGCAAACATATACGGGCCAAACACGGTGGACAAAAAATTCTGGGAGGATCTAGAGAGTGAGCTTAGTAGGATCCCACTGGGCGAACTACTAATCACGGCAGGAGACATGAATCAGGCGATGGATAATGCCACAGACAGACACCCACTCAGACCCAGCCACACCTCACAAGAACAGAACATACTCAAAAACCTATGCACCAAACTCGCACTAGCGGACCCGTGGAGGCTACAAAACCCCAGTGCCAGAGAATACACCTTCTACTCGCACCCCCACAACTCATACAGCAGGATAGACTACATACTCATGTCCGACACACACACACACCTGACAGACACAACAGAAATAGGACCCATAACAGTCTCGGACCACGCACACATATCCCTCTCCTTGAGTGGCAAACATAACGAAACACCTAGCAGGAGGTGGCGCCTCAACAGTGATATACTCGAGAACCCCGCCAACATTACCGAAATAGAGGTAGCAATCAAAGAATATCTCCAGTATAACGACACAGCAGACACAGAGGCAGCAACACTATGGGACGCGCTCAAAGCAACACTAAGGGGGAAACTCATGAATATTAAAGCACGCATGAACAGAGGCAGGAACAAGAAAATTAAGGAACTGGAGGAGCAGATTAAGGAGTTAGAAAGAAACCACACGGCCAACTTAAAGGACAGGAATACACTCAGAACGCTAACAAAAAAAAAATATGAGCTAAACAGAATCCTAAGCGAGAGAGCATCCACATGGATCAACAAATATAAATCCATAAACTTATGCTCGGCCAATAAAGCAGGAAAAGCCTTGGCTGGTTACCTGAAAGCCAAGCAAAGGCAGCACTCAGTCGCGGCAATCACAGACGCAGACAACAAGACACACACAGCGAATAAACAAATCCTCGAAACTTTCATGAAGTTCTACAAAGACCTATACACTGCCGATACATCGCTGGAGGCTGACGGCGGGGCAAGCCTGCTAGAGAAGCTCGACTTACCCAGAATAAGCGACGCACAGAGAGAGGCACTAGATCAAAACATAACCAAAGCGGGAGTAGGGAGGGCCATAGACTCACTAAAACCAAACAAGGCCCCAGGTCCGGACGGCTTCACAGCTACCTTCTATAAACAATTTCAACCGTTACTCAATGACACGCTAGTCAGAATATTCCAAGCGTGCGCAGAAAAAGGCAACATGACAGACTCAATGGCAGAGGCAAACATTATCGTTATCCCCAAGGAAGGGAAAGACCCCCAGTTTCCACACAACTACAGGCCAATTTCCCTAATTAACGTGGACTGCAAAATCTACGCTAAAATCATAGCAGCGAGACTAAACGCACACCTCCCCTCTCTCATACACAAAACTCAGGTGGGCTACCTGAAAAACAGACTCTCACAGGACAACACCAGACTGCTATGCCATTTAATCAATCGCACGGCCAACAGTGCGGAAAAGGCTGTCATGATCGCATTGGATGCAGAAAAAGCCTTCAACAGAGTCTCATGGCCCTTCCTGAACCAATGCATGCTCAAGTTTGGACTTGGCGAGAAGTACAGGGGCATGATCATGGCCCTCTACAAAAACCCCCGGGCTCGAGTGGTGGTTAACGCAGCTACATCGGACACACTCACACTAGGTAGAGGGACAAGGCAAGGCTGCCCCCTCTCACCGGGGCTATTCCTGCTGGCCCTAGAACCGCTCCTCCACATGATCAGGTCAAACCCCCGGATCACGGGGGTGCAGATAGAGGGTCAAGCTTTCAAGCTAGCTGCATACGCGGATGATATTCTGATCACCACAGACAATCCACAAGAGTCAATTGAGGCACTCGTGCAAACAATAGAAGAGTATGCGCATGTCTCAGGCTACAAGCTCAATAAGGAGAAATCTGAATGCAAACCTATGAACTGCCATACCACCAAGACTCCTGGGCTCATCTGGCCTAGCATGGCAAACGAAACCCCTAAAATACCTAGGCCTCCTCTTCGGAAGGGAACTAAGATCAACACTAGACCACAATGAGGAGGCGATGTTAAAGAAAATTAAGTCCAAGCTAGACACGTGGGGCCCCAAATTCATAAGCTGGTGGGGAAGAATTGAGACAATAAAGATGATGGTCACCCCCATGCTAAACTACCTGCTCTCCATGCTGCCTCTCACACTCACAACCGATTTCCACAGACGCCTAGACAAAAGCATCAACATGTTCCTATGGGGATGAAAAAAACCAAGAATCAGCTTAGCGAAACTCAGACTCAAAAAAGAACAGGGCGGACTGAACCTCACAAACTACAAGGCCTTCCAGATGGCATGCCTGGCCAAACAGGGACTACACTGGATAGCCCCCACACCAGAATACATGCCGGTATGGCTGGACCTGGAAAGGAGTATTCTTGGTGGCGCAGACCCAATTATGGCCCTCACGGCGCACAAGCACCCAGAGGCCAAAAACGCAATGATCCACAACACAAAGACAGCGCTGCTGAGAGTAGACAGGGAAATGGCAGTAAGTATCAAAGGCACCAAATGGGAATCACTGTGGCATAACACCAAAGTCACATACAAAGGGAAAACACTAGACAGCAAGGAATGGTACAGCAGAGGCATCACAACGCCGTCACAACTAGAAGCAGGGAACAACCCACTCACCTACAAGGCACTACAGCAGACAACCTCCCTACCTAACAAGGAGTTCTACAAATTCCTCAAAATCAAAGCAGCTATCACCAAAGCAAGCCTCACGAAACAGATACCCACCATCATACAATATGCACAAAACTTAAACAAGACAGGCCACCAAACAGCGCAAATTTACAAGCTAATCACACCACACACCACAACTCTAAACAATAAGACACTGGCCTTTTGGGAGGAGACCATACAATGACCGCTGAACGAAGAAGAAAGAGCCAGACTATGGACGGCAGCGTCCAAAAACAAAATCACGCCACAACTAGCACAAACCAAATACTGGTTACTCCACAGGCTGCACTGGACACCAGCGAAACTAGGGAAGGTTGGAGCTAGTGAGAGCAGCACATGCTGGAATTGCCAGATGGCTACAGGAGATCTATCTCACATGTTATACGAATGCACCAGAGTCAAAACCTTCTGGAGCAAGGTCTATAACGTCATAGACACAGTCACGGGAAGTAAGACACAAAGAGGACTAGCGGGGATAGCCACTGCCTTCCTAGCAACAGAACTTCAGTCCAAAGAAGTACGAGACCTGGTCGATGTACTTCTGACGGCTGCGGTGAAAACGATCTTGGGTAACTGGAAGGACACCAGCAAAGCCACCTTCAAACGCTGGTTCAATTGGGTAACCTTCCTCCGGGGGGCAGACAATATCACTGCCAAGCAAAAGACGGCGAATCATACTGCCAAAGATAACATGTGGGAAGCTCTCGACGCCTATCTGGAGCAGTGACCACCCTCCTTTTTCTTTCTCTCTTCCTTTTCTTCTCTCTCTCAGGCCCCGCCAGGCCGCAACATTGCAAGAACAGTACAAGTATTACGAATGTTTTGCTTTTGTATATGGAAAATTTACTTTCAATAAAAATATTTTGAAATAAAAAAAGATAACTATATCGAGGTGATGGATGGACGAGGCTTCGGGCTGAGCCGGAAAAAAACACTACTCTTTATTACTACTTCATATATTTAGGTTTAGACCTATTGGCCTGGACATTGATGGTCAACTAATAGCAGATACCTAGGAGGAAGAGTGGAAAAGACTTGAAGATAGGATTGTTGAGGAAACAAATATAGAAATGTCCAGGAATAAATTTAACACTCAACCACAGAGGTTGTAATCAGTACACGAGTAATTAGGAAGGTTGTGAGAACTGTTGATGAAGTACCAATTTGTGAACATGTCTAAAGAGTTGATACATGATCTAAGGCTGAATTTATCTTCAATGGAAAGAGGGCTCACTTGCTGGTTGGTTCTAGGCCAATGTACACTATAGAACCTATTCTATTATGAATTGGCAAGGGCGGAATTGACGGCGAAAGACATCAACTCAGGAAGTTAACAGTGTGAAAAGATTGAAATTTTAGCTTATTAGGTATCCTTTCAAGATAGGGCAATTCTTAGATAAGTGTATGTCGCAGAGGATGGTCTGCCAATTCTTGTATGAGCCCCCAATATGACCTTCACATAATAATTAATCCTAGGACACCAGACTACCATTAATTAATTCATGAATAGTGCTAGGGGAGATTTCTGAGAAGGGATTATGGGGGTGAAAGGGTATGTGCATAAAATTGTTTAAAACCAAATGCCATACCTGTTCAGCACAAGTTGAGAAGGACACCATTGATTGAGTGTGATGAGGTTAAGAGCATGTTGAAGGGCATGTGGAATGAAGGGTTTATAGAACGATTGTAAACCTCAAGCTGTATTTTTTTTACTTTATTGATCAGTTTTTTAAGAAACAACAACAAGTACAGCAGCACAAGCACATATGTGAATTAGTAATTGTTGCACAACTCAAGTTGTATTTTCCCTGTTGATATTTCTGAAAAGGCTAATGAGAAATTAAGGCTGTGTGTAGACCTGCGCAGTGTGACCAGAACATAGTTGTTGGCAGTTTCCCTTGCCAAACATTAATTGGCTTGTTTTGCTACTTAGCTAAAGGGAGGATATGCTTCTCGAAACACGATCTTAAGAGTGCCTGCCTTTAGATTTGGCTCCATAAAAATTCAAAACATTTTATAGGATCTAAAACCATAGAGGGACCTTTCATTTCGCACACAGGATGCAAGTGTATTCCAAAGAATGATTTCCAATGTATTTAAGAGCATTGAATAATATTTAGGGCCATATTATCAAGAACGGCGATAAGGGGCTTGATAATATGCACTTGCGAATTCCCATAGAAGCCCTAGTTCTGGTGTGAACCTGGACTTCTATGGGAATTCACAAGTGCATATTATCAAGCCCATTATCACTGCTCTAGAGGCAGTTTCCTGCCGCTAAAGTGGTGATAATGTTATCGCCGTTCTTGATAATATGGCTCTTAGTACTTTCAAGACTATATAATCGTATTTGGCAAGACTGTGGAGGAACAAAACTTAATGCTTATATCTTGTCTGATGCAGAAGTCAAACATAAAGCTGATTGGTTGGAGGCTATAAGACTTACGCTATCTTCAACAGATAAATAATTTTTGGCCTCATAGGGCCAGATGATTGACGCTTGCATTTAGCGAGTCGCAAATTGCGACTCTTAATTTGCTACTCTCTAAATGCAATGTACAACAGTGTCTCAGACACTGTTTGCGATTCCCAATGGGGCCGCAAATTGCATGCCTCATCAATATTGATGAGGCAAGCGCAATTTGCGACCCCATTGGGAATGGCTAGCACTCCCAGGGATGGCGGCCTGCTGGGGTCATTAGACCACCATGTCTGTGACTGCTTTTTCAATAAAGCAGTTTTTTTTTAAATGTAGTCCGTTTTCCTCCACGGAAAACGGGATGCATTTAAAAAAGAAAAACAAAACATTTCAGTTAAATTTTTTAAGGGCAAATAGTAGTCCCAGGGCCCACTGCCTGCTCTTAAAAAATAATTACGAATACACTCACAAAGAGGAAGGGGTCACCTGGGGACCCCTTCCCTTGCAGTAGGTGGTAAACTGCAAGTGTTTTGCGACCGCAAATGTGGTCGCAAAACAACAGTTCATGGCATGGGGACCCGCTATTAGGAAAGGACACCCCTTTCTAATAGCGAGAGTCACAAATGCTATTTTGCGAGTCAGTGACTCGCAAAATAGCATTTGTCCATGCCTGGAACCTTTTTTGCGGTGACAAACAGGCTGATCTCCCTTTTACGGCTGCAAAAAAGGGTTGTACATCTGTCCCATAGAGTATTATGTAAAGTTTGTAGAGAGTTTTCAGGACAATATGTAAATGCCGAGAATACTGTTAAGGAAAGGTAACAACTCTGTGTGGGAAAAGTGACAATTTTCACCCCGAGAGTGCTGGGTAAATATCAGACGTGAGTCCCAGGCTCTTCATACCAATGAAGTCAAGCTATCCAGGCTGATGAAGGCTGATAGCCAGAAACCGTCCTTGGATGCTTGACTCCGGTCTGGGAAAGACATGGCTTGGTAGTTCGGACTGGACTGTTCCCATGAGGCCCAGGGTCAGAGCTGATTTGCATATAGCCAGTGTCTAACACAGGGTGGTGTGGAGTGCAAAAAAAATGATGGATTTAGGCCCAGATCCTTGTACTGGTGTGAATGTATGACATTGTTCTACATTCTGTCCATCAACTGTGTTTTTTGCAATTTTCACCCCGAGTGTGCTGGGTATACTCAGACGTGAGTCCCAGGCTCTCCACACCACTGGAGTCAAGCTATCCAGGCTGCTGAAGGCTGATAGCCAGAAACCGGTCCTTGGATGCTTGATTGCGGTCTGGGAAAGACATGGTTTGGTAGTTCGGACTGGACTGTTCCCATGAGAGACAGGTTCAGAGCTGATTTGCATATAGTCAGTGTGTAACCCAGGGTGGTGTGGAGTGCAAAAAAACAATGGATTTAGGCCCAGATCCTTGTACTGGGGTGAATGTATGACATTGTTCTACATTCTGTCCATCAACTGTGTTTTTTGCAATTTTCACCCCGAGTGTGCTGGGTATACTCAGACGTGAGTCCCAGGCTCTCCACATCACTGGAGTCAAGCTATCCAGGCTGATGAAGGCTGATAACCAGAAACCGGTCCTTGGATGCTTGATTCCGGTCTGGGAAAGACATGGCTTGGTAGTTCGGACTGGACTGTTCCCCTGAGGCACAGGGTCAGAGCTGATTTGCATATAGCCAGTGTCTAACCCAGGGTGGAGTGGAGTGCAAAAAAGCGATGGATTTAGGCCCAGATCCTTGTACTGGGGTGAATGTATGACATTGTTCTACATTCTGTCCATCAACTGTGTTTTTTGCAATTTTCACCCCGAGTGTGCTGGGTATACTCCTACGTGAGTCCCAGGCTCTCCACACCATTGGAGTCAAGCTATCCAGGCTGATGAAGGCTGATAGCCAGAAACCGGTCCTTGGATGCTTGATTCCGGTATGGGAAAGACAAGGCTTGGTAGTTCGGACTGGACTGTTCCCTTGAGGCACAGGGTCAGAGCTGATTTGCATATAGCCAGTGTCTAACCCAGGGTGGGGTGGAGTGCAAAAAAACGATGGATTTAGGCCCAGATCCTTGTACTGGGGTGAATGTATGACATTGTTCTACATTCTGTCCATCAACTGTGTCTTTTGCAATTTTCACCCCGAGTGTGCTGGGTATACTCAGACGTGAGTCCCAGGCTCTCCACACCAATGGAGTCAAGCTATCCAGGGTGATGAAGGCTGATAGCCAGAAACCGGTCCTTGGATGCTTGATTCCGGTCTGGGAAAGACATGGCTTGGTAGTTCGGACTGGACTGTTCCCATGAGGCACAGGGTCAGAGCTGATTTGCATATAGCCAGTGTCTAACCCAGGGTAGTGTGGAGTGCAAAAAAACGATGGATTTAGGCCCAGATCCTTGTACTGGGGTGAATGTATGACATTGTTCTACATTCTGTCCATCAACTGTGTTTTTTGCAATTTTCACCCCGAGTGTGCTGGGTATACTTAGACGTGAGTCCCAGGCTCTCCACACCACTGGAGTCAAGCTATCCAGGCTGATGAAGGCTGAGAGCCAGAAACCGGTCCTTGGATGCTTGATTCCGGTCCGGGAAAGACATGGCTTGGTAGTTCGGACTGGACTGTTCCCATGAGGCACAGGGTCAGAGCTGATTTGCATATAGCCAGTGTCTAACCCAGGGTGGTGTGGAGTGCACAAAAACGATGGATTTAGGCCCAGATCTTTGTACTGGGGTGAATGTATGACATTGTTCTACATTCTGTCCATCAACTGTGTTTTTGCAATTTTCACCCCAAGTGTGCTGGGTATACTCAGACGTGAGTCCCAGGCTCTCCACACCACTGGAGTCAAGCTATCCAGGCTGATGAAGGCTGATAGCCAGAAACCGGTCCATGGATTCTTGATTCCGGTCTGGGAAAGACATGGCTTGGTAGTTCGGACTGGACTTTTCCCATGAGGCACAGGGTCAGAGCTGATTTGCATATAGCCAGTGTCTAACCTAGGGTGGTGTGGAGTGCGAAAAAACGATGGATTTAGGCCCAGATCCTTGTACTGGGGTGAATGTATGACATTGTTCTACATTCTGTTCATCAACTGTGTTTTTTGAAATTTTAACGCCGAGTGTGCTGGGTATACTCACACGTGAGTCCCAGGCTCTCCACACCACTGGAGTCAAGCTATCCAGGCTGATGAAGGCTGATAGCCAGAAACCGGTCCTTGGATGCTTGATTCCGGACTGGGAAAGACATGGCTTGGTAGTTCAGACTGGACTGTTCCCATGAGGCACAGGGTCAGAGCTGATTTGCATATAGCCAGTGTCTAACCCAGGGTGGTGTGGAGTGCAAAAAAAGGATGGATTTAGGCCCAGATCCTTGTACTGGGGTGAATGTATGACATTGTTCTACATTCTGTCCATCAACTGTGTTTTTTGCAATTTTCACCCTGAGTGTGCTGGGTATACTCAGACGTGAGTCCCAGGCTCTCCACACCACTGGAGTCAAGCTATCCATGCTGATGAAGGCTGATAGCCAGAAACCGGTCCTTGGATGCTTGATTGGGTCTGGGAAAGACATTGCTTGGTAGTTTGGACTGGACTGTTCCCATGAGGCACAGGGTCAGAGCTGATTTGCATATAGCCAGTGTCTAACCCAGGGTGGTGTGGAGTGCAAAAAAACGATGGATTTAGGCCCAGATCCTTCTACTGGGGTGAATGTATGACATTGTTCTACATTCTGTCCATCAACTGTGTTTTTTGGAAAAGTGACAACAACACTGTTTTACCCATATCAAACATAATGTCTGATCTGTTGGGATTTTGGTTCTTGTTTATATCAAACAGAGGACTATGAACAAATAATACAAATTATACACACACGTATAGGATCAATCTTATCGCATTGCATGATAAAACTGAGAAAATAGTGGCATTTGCTTCATGGTTTTTGACCCAAACAGAGAGTAATTGCTCAACATTGGAGTGTGAAGCACTAGCAGTAGCTTGGAATTAGAATAATTTAGGACTTTGATTTGTGTCCTTCCTGTAGTGGTTCGCACTGATCACAAGCCTCTCTTTAAGATCTAATCACCTGGAGGAATAGGCAAGTATTTGGCAAGGTTGGCCAGTCTAGCCGCACAACTCAAAGAATATCACTATAAAGGGAACACATTCTTGGGTGGAGAAATGTTGAGGATGCTGGTTTGTCTCTGCTCGCAGTGGACTGGGAAGACATGGATTGTGATGCTATGCAAGCAAAAGAGAAGGAATGTGTCAAAGTTAATGTAAGTGATGTTGTTTGACTGGAATGGAGGTGCAGTGATGTGTGAAGAGGGAAAAAACTAAATGGCTAATGGTGCTGATCTGGATGAAGTGCTTGTACTAGTTAGAAATGGTGGCAGAAGGGAAAGTGTATGGTGGCAATTTTCTCATGAAGGAAGATAAGTTTGCACCTCCTGGTGGATTACACAGAAAAGTCCTAGACTCAGGCCATGAGGGCTATCTAGGCCAAACTTTGACTAAAAGGAGTTTGAAAGCTGGGTTTTGGTGGCCAGGAATGGATGGTGATGTATCATCATCATCGGTCGAGCACTGTACGGAGTTTAAAGAAGGTGGAACATGATTTTTAGTAGGTTTGAAGTCCCATGTTAGGGAAGTGAGGGTCCCAGTTAGTGTGTATAGACTTCATTGGCCAACTGCTACATCTCAGGAGAAAGATGGGATTTGCATTGGTACTAGTGAATTTCAAGTGGCTAGTGGTTATGTCCTTAAGAGAAAAAACTATGAAAACCACTATTGTGACAGTAGATGAATATTTAAAGAGGAAGGGTACACCTATGTACTGATAATGGTACTCAGTTAATATCGAATGAGATTTAGGAGCATTTGCTTTTCTGTGGTATCAGTCATATCCGCACTGCTTTTTACAACCATCAAGGGAACAGTATTGTGGGGAGAGCTAATAGGATGGTCAAAGTAGCAATCCAGTTGGCTCTAGTCAATAGGATTTATGTTGATAATTTGGTTGGCGATAGAGTTTGGGAGTACCGCACGACTATCCATAGAGTAGCAGGAGAGTGCTCTTTATAGGTATGAAAGGGCAGAAGACAAACACTAAGGGGCAGGTTTACAAGCCCCTTGCTCCTCTTTTACGCTGCCGTTGCCTCACTTTTGTGACTCAGCGGCGGCGCAAAAGATGCGCTATGGTACGGTGTATTTACAACATGACGCATCTAGGAGATGTGTCACGTTGTAAAGCTCTGCGCCAGAAGTAGGCGTTCCTGCGTGGGGAGTGGGGGGGTTCCGGTGCAGGAACGCCTCCTAAAAGTGGCTAAGTGAAATCTAATAGATTTCACTCAGTCACTTTGGGGCCCATGCTGTGTCAAAACCCTGCGCCTGCTTGAAGCAGGCGTAAGGATTGATGCAGCATTGTAAGAATAGGGCCCCCAAGTGCATTGTGGGAGCAGCGTCGTGCTTGCAACGCAACTCCAGCAATGCGCCACTTTTACGGCACAGATGAGTGACGCATCTGTGCCGTTTTTGCCCCCATGGTGCGCTGCATTGTAAATGCGGCGCATCCATGGTGGCGGAGGCATGGCGCACAATAAGTGGCGCATCCATGCTGATATTCAGGGATGCGCCACTTATTGTAAATCTGCCCCTAAGTTTGTGCCTATATGGTTAAAGAAAATGGTAATACATGAGGTAGAGCCTGAGGGTAATGTGCTACACACCCAGAGCAAAGTGGTTGGTAAAGGAATTGGTGTGAAGATACATTTGAGTGTAAGAGCGATTATTGCTTTTGGATGAAGGTTAAAATGGAACATGTATGTGGGAGGCAAGGGAAATTTAAAGGTCAGTTTAAAGTCGAGGAAGTGCATATGTTTCATGTTTTACTAATAGATGGAGAAAAGTGGAATTATAGGAGGGCTGCTCTAAATCAGAAAGGTGGAGAATGTGAGTCAGGAGGATGAAGGGGGCAGTAGTTTCATGTTGATGGAGGACCAAGATATGTGCTGATCAAGAGAAGAAAGTATGAACGAAGGGGGATTTGGTGTAAGAGATGAAGATGACTCTGGGGATAGTTCTAGGGATCAAAGGGCCTGACTTGCTCCAGCTTACTTGAGAGAGTATGTCAGATGAGTGCTGAATTTAAGTTTTTAGTTTTTCATAATATATTGAAGTTTTGCTCATTAACTTTAAATTTGTGTTCTGTCAGTTATCCATTAGAGGGAATGGGGATATGTCTTTAAGACACAGAATGAACTCTTTAGTATCAAACTTTTTGTTATGTTTAGAGTCAAGAATACAAATTGCATTGCTAAGCAGTTGACCACTGACTTGAGAGGAAGGACCACCCTTGGGTAATATCTGCAATGAACTTACAACTTTCACCATAAAAGTGTCCAGCCTGTCACCTCCTCGTGCAAATTCTTTTACCTTGGCTTCCACCAGACAACTGCCAGTAATGCATCTTCAGCGGCAGTGGTTTTGAGATATGTGATATGCTGCACTGAGTACCAAATAATTCGCATCTTTTACTCTCCTTTAGACATCTGATGTAGCAGTGTGTGGTTCTCATCTGCAGCATCGAGGAGGCCTTTCTGTCTTCATACACTATGCCAAAAATGCAATCTGATCTGAAATGTCTAACAAAGGTGATACCAAGCTCTTGGTTCATGGATCTGTACCTGATACTTCACATTTTTCTCTGCCATTAAGGATGAAGAGGCAGGTTTTCTGGAGCCTCGAGAAGTTTCGATGGGCTTCAGTGGATCTAATTTAAAGGAGTGGGTAAGAACCTACCTGCTCCCAGGAGACACAAAATGCTTTTCTGTGGCTGTGGAGGATATGCAGACTGTTCATCACTCACATCCTAAGAAGGGGGCCTTTGACCGAGATTTGAACAGGCTTAACCCGTTGCGTGCTCATGACGAGCTGAGCTCGTCATGAGGCACGGTTGAGCTGCACTCATGATGAACTGAGCTCGTCATGACCGTTGGAACGTTCACACGCGGGATAATTTCCCCGCTGCGCTGAGCGTTCCAAAACGGGTGTGGTCGTGACGAGCTCTGCTCGTCATGAGTGTAGCTCCACTGTGCCTCATGGCAAGCCAAGCTCGTCACAAGCACAGCGCGCGGCCCCCCTCCTCCTGCACAGCAGGTGAAAACCCCCCGCGGAGAAGGGGTTAATGACTGTACTTCTCTCACTAGTGTGTAAAACGATTGAATTAATCTGAGTAAATGATAATTGCCGTAGCGTTATTGTGCATTTCACATATGATTGGTTCCTGTCTGCAATGGCAAGGGAAACGGTAAACAGTCAAAATATCGATTACAGTAATTTCGACCACACTAATATCGAGTTGCAAATATCGATAGGACAGAATATCGATGGCCAGAATATCGATGGCCAGAATATCGACCCTAAGGTAAGTAATATCGAAATTACTTATATCGATAGCATATATATCGATGTAAGTAATATCGAAATCACTAATATCGATAGCATATATATCGATGTAAGTAATTTCGATTTACTAATATGTGTTAGAAATTTTAGTTAAGTATTTAAAGTAATTGTTATAATATGTGTTTAATATGTTTTTATAACTTAAAGAAATATAAAAGTAAATTATATGTTTTACTACCAGAGCGGGTTGTGGGTTTTTAGGGGAATAGGGTGGGAAGTAATTTATTTGTAATTAAATAATTATTTTTTAATGATTAATTTATTTTTCAATTAAATATTAATTGCCAATGAATTATTTTAATTGATTAATTGATTAATTAATTGATAATTTATGTATATTTTTAAGTAAATTATATGTTTTACTACTGGAGCGGGTTGTGGGTTTATAGGGGAATAGGGTGGGAAGTAATTTATTTTTAATTAAATAATTTTTTTAAAAAGATTAATTATTTTACAATTAAATATTAATTGTCAATTAATTATTTTAATTGATTAATTGATTAATTAATTGATAATTTATGTATATTTTTAAGTAAATTATATGTTTTACTACTGGAGCGGGTTGTGGGTTTATAGGGGAATAGGGTGGGAAGTAATTTATTTTTAATTAAATAATTATTTTTAAAAGATTAATTATTTTATAATTAAATATTAATTGCCAATTAATTATTTTAATTGATTAATTGATTAATTAATTGATAATTTATGTATATTTTTAAGTAAATTATATGTTTTACTACTGGAGCGGGTTGTGGGTTTATAGGGGAATAGGGTGGGAAGTAATATAATTGTAATATTAATTAATTTTGGGTAAAGGAGTACTTTTAGTGTTAGGGTCAGTTTTCAGTTTTTGGGTAAAGGGGTATATTTATGGTTCAGAGTCAGTTTTCAGTTTTTGGGTAATGGGGTATTTTTAGGGTTCAGGGTCAGTTTTCAGTTTTTGGGTAAAGGGGTATTTTTAGGGTTCAGGGTCAGTTTTCAGTTTTCAGTTTTTGGGTAAAGGGGTATTTTTAGGCTTCAGGGTCAGTTTTCAGTTTTTGGGTAAAGGGGTATTTTTAGGGTTCAGGGTCAGTTTTCAGTTTTTGGGTAAAGGGGTATTTTTAGGGTTCAGGGTCAGTTTTCAGTTTTTGGGTAAAGGGGTATTTTTAGGGTTCAGGGTCAGTTTTCAGTTTTTGGGTAAAGGGGTATTTTTAGGTTTCAGGGTCAGTTTTCAGTTTTTGGGTAAAGGGGTATTTTTAGGGTTCAGGGTCAGTTTTCAGTTTTTGGGTAAAGGGGTATTTTTAGGCTTCAGGGTCAGTTTTCAGTTTTTGGGTAAAGGGGTATTTTTAGGGTTCAGGGTCAGTTTTCAGTTTTTGGGTAAAGGGGTATTTTTAGGCTTCAGGGTCAGTTTTCAGTTTTTGGGTAAAGGGGTATTTTTAGGCTTCAGGGTCAGTTTTCAGTTTTTGGGTAAAGGCGTATTTTTAGGCTTCAGGGTCAGTTTTCAGTTTTTGGGTAAAGGGGTATTTTTAGGGTTCAGGGTCAGTTTTCAGTTTTTGGGTAAAGGGGTATTTTTAGGCTTCAGGGTCAGTTTTCAGTTTTTGGGTAAAGGGGTATTTTTAGGCTTCAGGGTCAGTTTTCAGTTTTTGGGTAAAGGCGTATTTTTAGGGTTCAGGGTCAGTTTTCAGTTTTTGGGTAAAGGGTTATTTTTAGGGTTCAGGGTCAGTTTTCAGTTTTTGGGTAAAGGTATTTTTAGGCTTCAGGGTCAGTTTTCAGTTTTTGGGTAAAGGGGTATTTTTAGGGATCAGGGTCAGTTTTGACTACTGTTGCACTCTCTGGAGTAGGAATAGTAATTTTTACCCTTATGTTATCCAATGTTTTATATAATTAATTGTAAAAAAAATTTTTTCATTTTTTATTACTTACATTTTATTTATGTTATTGTTTTATGTTTGTAAATGTTAATTAGTAAATTAGAATATATTTTATTAATTTATAAATTAGTAAAATAAGTATTAATACTTATTGTTCTGTATTTATATATTATATATTTAGTGTATATATTTAATTAATGTATTAGTAATATATATGTATTAATTATTTAATTTTAAACATTTTTAGATACTTTTAAATATGTATAATTTATTTATTAGTGTTATATACTTAATTTTACATTTATATATATTTAAAAAAATATCGATATTTTTAACATCGATATTTTTTACATCGATATTAAATTTTCGATATTTTTGTACTTACCATGTTGTAGATAGGATGTCGATATTTTTGCCTTCGATATTGTTGACTCGATATTCTTGTAGGTCGATATTTGTGATTTCGATATTCTGTCAGTGATCCAAGGGAAACAACATTTACAACGCAGCCATTACAACGAACTACACTTACAACGCAGGCATTACATCGCAACATCCTTTACAAGGCATGACACTACAACACAGGCATTACAACACATACCATTACAACACATGACACTACATCACATGCCACTACAACGCAGGCCTTACAACGCATACCATTACAATGCATTCCATTGGAGTTAGAATAGTAATTTTTAACCCCTACACAATATTACACTTACCCTTCTGTTGCACTCCCTGGAGTTAGAATAGTCATTTTTTCCCCTACACTATCCAACACTTACTCTACTGTTGCACCCCCTGGAGTTAGAATAGTAATTTTTACCCCCATACTATCCAATATTTACCTTAAATGCAATGTAATGGTATGCCTTGTAAAGGTAGTATGCAATGTAATGGATTGTGTTGTAAAGGTAGTTTTTAAAAATGCGATGTAGGGTCATGTGATGTCTTGGAATGTGTTGTAGTGGATGTTGCGATGTAAAAACTGCGTTGTAAGTGCATGAGTTGTAAATGTATGCGTTGTAACATCATACATTCCAATGGCACAGATGAATTAAAACACGATAGAATGGAGTGTAGCCAAGTTTAATTATCAATGGCTGAGATTAATTCAAACATTCCATCAACCTCTTTTGGCCATTATTACGATACCTGGGAAACTAGTAGGGCCGCAGTTTCCATGGGAATACAAGTGGACCCTAAAAGTATACATTTCTTGAGGAATCAGTAATCCTGCGACTGGTTCTGCAATAAATCCTCCTTCTTCCTAGATTTTAATCGAAAGTTTTGGGCTCTTTACAGCGGGCACAATCTCCATGTAAAAATATAGAGATGTGATAGTAAATTATGCTACCAGTCCTTTAAGAGTTAAGAGGCCACTCATTACGAATCTGGTGGTACATCCTCCAACCGCCCGTATACAACTAGGGAAGTCGGACCGCCATTGCACCTCCGCAACCACGGGTTCAGAGATCCCTGGCAGTGGTTCAGCGGTTTTCAGGCCCCAATATGCTTGGTGGCAGCGCTGCGGTCTCGCCAAACATATTACGAGTTTCCTCTCCGCCACGGATTTCATGGCATTTCCTCCTCCATGAAAATCATGGTGAAGAGGAAACAAAAGGGGCCCTACAGGGCACATTGGACCCCCAATTGCCTCAGGGCATTGTGGTGCAGGCAGTGGGGCACATATTGTGCCTCCCTGTGTGCAGGCACCCCAGTACCTGGTGTGCATGGACTGTACCAGTCCATGCTGTGCAGTTACTGCCTTTGACGGTCCCACTGCGGTGCCTATTTCATGTGACTAAAAAAGTCATGATATGGCGGGTGGCGCGCAAACGCCTTTGGTGGCGTGGCAGCGGGCGGTCCTGCCCCACAGCACCAAACTCTTAAACAGGCCCATTATGAGGGCCTTCTGTTGAAGTCACTCCTTTATGGGAGAACTCAAGAACAGGTTGAAAATTGATTCTAAACACTCTTTTCACACCCCTAATATTGATTCCTTCTAAAGGGAGGACTTCATCAACTCAAAAATCATACATTTTCAGTCTATGTTTTTGAGAACACAGAAACTCTTTATTTCACAATCTTTCTTCTGGGCATAAGACTAGTCTGCCTTTCAGCAGTTAAACCAACAGCTTCATTTGGTGCTCTTTCAGAACCAACATCAGGAAAATAAATACAATACTTATATAATATTATTAATTAATATTAGATAATCACATATTATAAACATCAAAATATCTAACGCACATTGCACTCATGGGCACCTTCAAGCACCGCATTGAAAAAAAATAAAAAGACAATTCAAGCTACCAAGAGAATCGTAAGGAAAGGCACGTAGGGTGAAGACCTCTCTGCTTAGGGAGAAGTGCAGGTTGTGCTGACCTGGCTATTTGCTGGGCGCCATTCACTTGGCATAGCCCACCTGGTTCTCAGTCGCTAGACTGAGGTCTTGGGTTTCCACAGTGTTCTCTGGTTCATTCTGGCAAGAGGTGCCCTGCAGGTGTGATGAAAGAGGTGGATGATGTCAGAGCACATCTAGGTGAAGAAACGAGTGGGGAACTCTAATGCTAGGACCCGGGAACAGCTTCCTAGTGACCACTTTAAATGGCTGTAGCCATCACTCAGGTCTTTGACGCCCACTGTGAGATGCCCCTTTCCATCTAAAATCCTTCGGTTGCCCACATTCCGAGAACCTCCATGGCAAGCATAAAGGGTATGATCCCTGTTTTTTTGGCAAACATTCAATTTTGATCACCACTGTCAGAGATGCTCTGAAAATTTTATATATGAGCCTAGGGAACCCCATAAAGTCACGTTTTCCAAATTGGAGATGTCAATTCACATGCATCCAAGCCCTCATGAAAAATTAAAATTATTGAGTATTGAGTCGGAAAGCTTTCTTGTTTGGAAAGGCGTTATCACATGGTGATCATGTACACCCCCTTTTTTGGACAGGAGAACGCCGTATAATTTTGAAGCAAGCTACTCAGTAAACCTCAAAAGAAGCAGCTCAGCAGACCATGGTTGTCATTATAACTCATTGTCATTATACTCAGCCCAGTCTATCTGACACCAACTTAAATGTGGCCTACCTGCCCAAGCTCTCAGATATGATTGTCTCCACCTCACATGCAGGCTTCCAAGGCTTCCCATTTGTTTTCTATGTTATTATTTTAGAGCAGGATCTAGCAGGGCTAACTTGAAAGGCTCCGAAAAAAGTCTTGGAGTGGTCTGGCTGGACATCTTTAGGATGTTCGATGTCGATATAGATCTCTGTGCCAGCCTCAAAACAGTAGGCCCCACTAAGGGCCAGAGCTATGTTCTGGGAGACAGTGCCCTGAGCTACGGTGGATCCAAGAGTAACACGATGGTCGAGATGTGGCGTCTTCTGCTTGAGCCGGTATCCGAATGTCCCATTTGTGGTGACTATGATGGTCAGCTGTGAGTAAACATGGTAGAAGCCGGGCTCCACAAAGACAATACTTCCTGTATCCCGGTACAAGATGCTTCTGTTGTAGGAGAATGTATGGGACAGGTTCCACAGTAAAGTCTTTTTCTGCGGCACATCGCTGACTGATCAGGGAGAGAAAGGAATGATTTGTCACATCAGTGGCACAATTACACTTACACAACTGCAATTAACATATCCTGCATCAGGCACCAGTGAAAAGTATTCTATCCCACCTCCCCTGGGTTGCATTGTGGTAGTCTTTATTTAAATGTGAACACCTCTCTTGACCTTAGAGGTTCCAGAGGGTCAGTTGTAGTATTTGTGTGCTTGCTGTTATGATTTATTTCATTTATAGGGTTGATAAAGCACATGGTCATCTGAAGGTACCATGTATCACTTGCAGAGGGGGTGGGGAGCTAGGGGTAGGAATCCAGAGCAATTCTAAGAAAGGAAATGGAATAAAGACAATAAAGAATAGATAGATGCATAAAGATGGAGGAGAAGAAGCACAGAGGGCTGAAAATGTGCGAAGGAAGAGGAAGCATTAATCAAGGGGACGGAAGCAACATTGAAACTGGCTAAAGCTAGCAAGAAAGTACAGGAAGCATGAAGTGAGGAAGAATAAACTAAACTGGGAGCAAATGAAGTGGGAGGAGGCAAGAAGCTTGAAGGAATACAAGTCAGAAGCATAAGGGAAGTTGAAAAGGGAGCAGATGGGAGGGAAGATGAATGCCATCCTGCCTTGTTACAAGTGTAATATATATCTTGTGTCACTTGTAATGACTGGAAGCAGGCGATAGTGCTGCCAATAAAAAAGAAACCTAATGTAAGCCAGGACCTTTTAGAGAACCTAAGGCCGATTTCCCTCCTACCTTTTCTTGCTAAAGTGACCGAAAAAATAGTCAATACTCAGCTTATGGATCACTTAGAAGCTAATAAGGCACTGCATAGCTCCCAATCTGGCTTTCGGAAGAACTACTCGACCGAGACTGCCCTCTTGCGAGCGACCGAAACTCTGCGGATTGGAGCGGATGAAGGTCACACAATGGCTCTCATTATGCTGGACCTCAGCGCTGCGTTCGACACTGTGGCTCATTCCATCCTGCTACAGTGTCTGAGCAGTGCTGGGGTCACCAAGGCGGCATTGGGCTGGCTTAAAGCCTTCCTATCTGAACGCAGCTTTCAGGTGCAGAGAGGCATGTGTCTTTCTGACAGCATAGCCTTAGAACAGGGGGTGCCTCAGTGCTCTGCCCTGAGCCCCACCCTGTTCAACCTGTACATGGCTCCCCTGGCAGATGTGGTGCAATCATACGGCATAGAATTAGTATCCTATGCCGATGATACTCAGCTGCTCATCTCCCTATCACAGACACCCACTTTAGCAGCGGCCAATTTTAAAGCATGTATGCAGGAGCTTGCAGGCTGGATGAACCAACACTGCCTGAAGCTCCACGGCTCGAAAACTGAGGTATTAGTGATAGGGGGAAAGGATACCAGTTGGACTCAGGACTGGTGGCCTTCGTGCCTTGGCCCTACACCTATCCCTGGTAGGGAAGCAAAAAATCTGGGGGTTTGGGTGGATCCCAAACTCTCTTTTGAGAGCCATATCAACAAAGTAGCAGGGAAATGCTTTGGGATAATGAAGACCTTAAATCGCACGCTGGACCTTCTGCCCTTGGAGGCTAGGCGTACTATGACCCAAGCGTTAGTCACCTCCCGCATAGATTATGCGAACGTACTGCTACTAGGAACAACTGAGAAAAACATAAGGCGACTCCAGGTGTTACAAAACACGGCAGCACGATTAGTTCTCAGACTTCCTAAAAGAACGGCATCCAAACCCACTCTACTGGCCCTTCACTGGCTTCCTATAAAGAAAAGAATCCTATTTAAAGCTCTTCTTATTTGCTATAGGATAATCACTCAGAAAGCCCCTGACTATCTGAAGGACCTAGCCATCCCTTATATGCCCAATAGAGCACTCCGCTCCTTGGGCATGGGTCTTTTGAAAGTACCTCGTATAAAGAGGGCCAGAATGGGAGGACGCTCCTTCCGAGTGTTAGCAGCCAATCAATGGAATGCCCTTCCCATAGCAATTAGACTGGCCAGGACAGAAACTATTTTCAGGAAGCTGTTAAAAACACATTTGTTCACTCTGTAGATCTGTCTCTGCCTCTCTCTGTCTCCATCTCCTCAGCGCGGGGACACGCCGGGACGGCGTCACCAAGCGCTTTATAAGCCCCTTTATTATTTATTATTATTATTAAAATTGAAAACAAAGTGATATAATGAATAAGATAAGCCCACCAGAATAGCAAGAGACTTACCTGGTGAGAGGTAGGAAGCATTCATGAGTGAGAGGAAAATAATGAATCAGGAAACATGAGACAAGAATGGAGGGAAAAAACATGGAAGGAAAACTTAAGAATGAAATATTAACAATGAAGAAGAACTGTAAAGAAAAGTGAGAATATGTATTTGTATTTGTATGTGGTATTTATAAAGCGCTAACTGTTGCTCCGAAAGGAGCATCCTGGCGCTAAGACAGTGAACAAATACAAAAGTAAATCTAGATGGCCGCCATTACAAAACCATCCGACAAACCATAGATCCAAGTTTTTAGTTGCTTCCTAAAGGCATTCTCCTGCGCCTTCAATATGAATGAAGATATGAACATACAGAAGATGAATGCCATCCTGCCTTGTTACAAGTGTAATATATATCTTGTGTCACTTGTAATGAGGCGGGTGAGATATCCTTCATGTTTGTGATGGAGTAACTTATCAGCCAAACTCTAAAGCAGGCCTTTTAACTTAAAAGACAGTAAAAGTCGCTTGTTCACCGTTAAAGTTTTGATGTAGGTGATACATAAGATCCCATTACCTATGGTGTAGAGACTAAATGATGAATTGGACCTAGATTCATCTGTTGGAAAAGATCCGTTCCATGATCAAATTGGATTCCAGATGCATTGGGCATTTACTCACAGGCAAAACGTGTTTGCCAGATTGAGGTGTGGTGTTGGAAGTACCATGGATTCCAGACTCCCAATATGTATATGAGACAAGGGAACCCCACAAAATCCAAACACTGGACATACAGCAATTGTGGTTTGACTTGGGACTGCTTTGAAGTTTCTATTTGTGTTTTTGTTTGTGTTTATAGTAAATGAACCTGGATATTTGGGAACTTCAGCATAATTGTGTCCAAGCTCATGGGTTCCAAACACGGCCACAACTTTCAGATTGTTATGATCTGTGCTTTTTCAGCTGACATTTTCTTGAACATTCTGCTCACACTGGAAATATTTGGTCTTGTGCTAACCACTTCCAGGTTGGTAGAAGTTTGGTCCCGGTCAAGTATTTAGACTTCCGTAATTTCATTAAAAATGAAAGTCACATGACGTATATATGTATCAAATTTTCCAAATTAGGCTACTGGGAGATGCCCAAGTCCCAACAATTTTACAGTACTTTTATTTTAATCATTTTCATTAGTTTCCTATTTCTGATTGCAAAGGTGACCTATTTACCAGTCATTTCTGTAGGTATTATTTTCAGATATTGTGCCATGTTTCCCCAGTGAGCTCTAAAGAAATATGGTCAGATTTATTTTTCCATTTCTTTGGGATACTTCTCACTTTGTTCTATTCCCTAGGTTTTTTGTGTTAGATTTTAGGATTCGTTTTCTCTTGTAGCATGTATTACTAATTTCGACTTTTGCCATGATTTTTGAGGTAAACCTTGTGAAAATGTATTTTTGTTGTTAATGCTTATTCATAATTTATGGTTTTGATTTTGAATGTTTATTTGGGTGCTATTATATTGTCATAGTCAAGTCTAGCACCCCATGCACTATACAGCATGAACCATCATAACATAACATAATGAAATCTTTCTATGTTGTGCTTTTTAGGTGGATAACACATTTGCAGGTTGTTACTTGATTCAACACTGGGCCCTATCTCATCACCAACATGTTTCTTTAGTTAGAATGAGCTCAACCTACATTAAACGCTGATAGCTAATTTAAGATGGTCTCACTGCTGAGATTTTTTATACCTAACAAAACTACCCATACCCTATCCCTACCTTATTTTTCCGTACACTACAGTCTGATGTAGTATGCTTTATTTGGACCGGAGGCCAGCCCCGAATCTCCTTCCACAAATGTGTGCTGCACCCTTATGATGGCGGATTGTGGTTCTCAGACCTCCACTTATCTTACTGGGCCAGCCACTTCCTCCCCATCACTGACAGGTTTTTTGCAGACTGGACCAACCTCTCCATTGTGATGGAATTCAGCGAACAGGAAATTCATGGGACTCTCAACCTTCTGTATGGATGCACTGCACCCACTGACCTGCCTCCGGTACCTCAGCGATTGATGCCTGGCATCAATCGCTGAGATGGATCAGGTGGCATGAGATGCTTATGGTGATGATGCAGCTTTGGGGTGGATCCTGGCTTTCCCAACCAGCCTTCTTGGAGGGCTTTCAGGCTTGGGATTCCATAGGCATCTCAACACTGAGGAACATCTGGTCATGCATGTCTATGTGCACCTTAACAACGACTTACAGACACTTACCCTATGCACAAGACAGTTCATAACTTTTTTACAGCTGTGACATTCCCTTGTAGCTTCTCTTGATTCCACATCATCCTTACCCCTGCAGAACCCTCTGGAGGCCCACCCGGAATCACGTTTAGTCAGAAAGGGCATCTCTTGTCATTACCGCTCGCTAGTAAATAAAACTCCCAACCCCATGACAGATCTGAGAGAGATATGGCTGGGAGATCTTGGCCCCTTAGACGTCCAACACTGGGTGGAGCCTAAAAAGGCCCCTGGATCTTTGGCAATATCGATAGGACTCCATGTGATCCAAATAAAATACCTCCACTGCGTGTACTACAGCCTCTTGCGGCACTCTGCCGTCGCGGTGCTGATGGTGTCTGCAGCCGACGGGCACTTTCTTTCATATGGTATGGAACTGCACGAGCATCCAAACATAGTGGCCATGGATTTGTAATACCCTCTCTCAGATGTTGAGCTGGGCAATTCCGCTAGACTCGAAGTTGGTCCTCTGGGCCTGCTGGATGCAATGGGGTGGAAGTCCCCATAGTAGACGGCTGACTGGACTGGGCTTCATCATTGCAAAGCAGGATATTGCCCATCACTGGCTCTAAACTGATCCTGCGACTCCTCTAATGGACCCGGGGGAATGGCTGAGATACTCGAAATCTCTGTCTCCTGGTACTGAGATCCTTTACAATATGTCTTTGAACTTCTGACAGCTAGGCATAGCGAGGTGGGTCTTATTGCATCACTGTTGCTTTCTGAGTTGTTGTGTGCTTTTATCTTTTGGTCTGCAATCTGATAAACCACGGATCAATAAACAGATTTGTAAAAAAATAAATAAAGTGGTAGCTATTATGAACCCCAGACTTCCTTTGTTCAGGGTGCTCCTGATGAGGTTACAACTTAAGCGCCCAATTTAGGGTTTGGTGAATAGAGTACCCTGTTTGCGAAACTCTTGTCCCACTTGTGCATTTATAAGTCAGGAGGACTGCCAGGTTTACAACAGATTAAAATTTACTCTGTTGGTGTCAACCTTCCTCTGACGTCCCGGTGTCCCTTAAGCTCCTCTTCGTTGAGGTCCTTGTAGCTGCAGTTTGATGTTTCTCATCAGAGTCAAGCAGCTTCTCTCCATCTACAACCTTCCCAGAGAGGCTCTTCAGCAGGGTTCCACCTAGCATTCTAAACTGGGCACTGACCTAAAGGAAACAACAGCAATGGGATTTCCTAGCCTTCGTCGGATGTCTTTCCGTGTCGGCAGTGAAAGGGTTAGTGCGGGGCACCTCTGAGGATTTCTTGAAATTGTATCCTTTGTACAATCATTCAGATCTCAGATAATTGTAAGTTGTAGTGCTTTGATATTTCTTAATAATTTCCAACAGTCACCTCAATGACTTCCTGGTTATGGTTTATCGCTGGTGTATGAGAAATCTAATATATGGGTTGATGTGCAGCCTTTTGTTGAGTAAAGAGCTTCCACCCTTCACTGTGGCAGGAGCATACCTTAGTTGCACCCAGAAGTGTGAGCCTTGTGTCCAGCTGGTAAGAAGCAGAAGCCAACATGTTACAGCCACACTCAACCCTTAAGGTGAAAAACACAGGAACATGTATTGAAATAGCAGGAAGGTGGCACAGGCACGGAAAGGCAATATTAGTGCTGGGGTGGTGGAGGTGTCTGCATAGAGCAGAGGCCTTTTTCTCTACATTTTATACGTAATATATATGTATGTGTAGCTAGATACATTGGTATAACGTGCACAGATGTAGACACATCCATTGGGATGTACAGACATAGAAACATTGATTGATACACTGATTTTGTGATAGAAATGTAAGTATGTATTGTGATAGCCATGTATCTACATTACTATTTAGAAAAAAGAAGATACAGAATACAGATATTAGATGCTATTAGGTAGACACGCTGTTCCCTAGATAGACAAGTAAGCAGGTAGATATATAGATAATAAGGTATATATTAAGGGAAATATTTGAGAATAGAGATGTATGGGTAGGATGGGTAGATAGATAGATAGATAGATAGATAGATAGATAGATAGATAGATAGATAGATAGATAGATAGATAGATAGATAGATAGATAGATAGATAGATAGATAGATAGATAGATAGATAGATAGAGTCACATGAGATCCACTATAATACTCCCCCTTCCGCAGGGGACTTACAGTTCTATTGTCTTCTTTTGCACCTTGTACCTTGGTAGGTATGGAAATAATGTAAACCTACTAGACTTACGCTTTAAGTGGATGATGGGTGTTTCCTTGCTTCCTTGAAGACTATCTGTAGGAGAGAAATAAATTGAAGTAGATATGGAGTTTGATTTTTCTTTCCTGACATCATTAATCCACTACCAATATATCTCATTGTCTTACATGATTATAACAAGCAATTAAACGACCACTCTTGCCCCTTACATGCAAATGGTGTGAGTACACAACTCCAATGAGTGATTATAACCATGGAATATTGGTTCAGTGACATTCTCTAGGCCAATGTTTAAGATCAAACGTCCATTGTGGACATTGGACTCTGGGTAGGAAGTTGGGATTCTTTCCTTTGTCAGTGGAGTGATAATATTATTCTTCCCATCAACCCTCTCAATGTGCTCCTTATTGTTGGGTGGGAGATGGCTAGAACAATATAGAGAAGAGCGTATGGGAACCTCTGGGCTTTAGTAAACGACACTGGCAGCTACTGAAATATGCACTATGCATGGGCTTCCTCGGACAACGGATAGCTTGGAATTCAATGAGATACCCGGATAATTCAAGAAGTAACCACAAAAGCATTGGTTTTTTTTCTTAAACGAGGGTCATCCATAGTAATGGATAGTCCTTTGTTCCTCAATAAAGAGGGTCATCTAAAGTAACCGTTAGGCAGGGCTTATTCAAAAACAGAGGTACCAAATATAGCCTTATAGCCCACCGTAGATGGCTATACCGGCTATTAAAGGCCCTCTCCAGCGTTAAAGGCCCGAGCCAAAGGCGAGGGCCTTTAACAAAGGAGAGGGACTTTAATAGCGGTATAGCCCATCTACGAAGGGCTATAAGGCTATTAGAACATTCTGTCACTAGAGGACAGAATGTTCTAACAAAAAAACAAAGCCTTTTGGGAGCATGAGGGGATTGGAATCCCCTCAGGCTCCCTGAAGCCTTTGTTCAAAGCCAGAGCTATGAACAAAGAAACATTGGAATGTTGGAGCTTCAGGCTTATACCAGCCATTTTAAGCCCAGTTCACTCCATTGTTTTCAATGGAGCTCCCAACATTCCAATGTTCTAATATAGCCTTATAGCCCGCCGTAGAGGGCTATACAGCTATTAAAGGCCCTCTCCTGCGTTAAAGGCCCCAAGCCGAAGGCGAGGGCCTTTAACAAGGGAGAGGGACTTTAATAGCGGTATAGCCCATCTACGAAGGGCTATAAGGCTATTAGAACATTCTGTCACTAGAGGACAGAATGTTCTAACAAAAAAAACAAAGCCTTTTAATAGCATGAGGGGATTGGAATCCCCTCAGGTTCCCTGAAGCCTTTGTTCACAGCCAGAGCTGTGAACAAAGAAACATTGGAATGTTGGAGCTCCAGGCTTCTACCAGCCATTAGAAGCCCAGAGCACTCCATTGTTTTCAATGGAGCTCCCAACATTCCAATGTTCTAATAGAAGTTGGCAGATGTGTTTCTCCAACTCAAGCATAGGTTAAAAATCTATGTCCCTCCCACATAGCCACTACAGCAAACATCCTCAGCCATCCGGTGCCTCTTACCAAAATGATGGTGCTGCTGTTCACCATTTCCTGTTTTCCATGGCTGAGGTGTTGGTGCCATGCGCCTTTGGTCTGAGGGGGATTACAAAAGAAACATCAGGAAGTTAGATGTGCCAAGAACCCTTGGTTATTGGATGTATGTGCATGCGTTGTCACATTACTGAAACCAAGCCAAGCTGGGAGATAGTGATACATTCTTGAAGATCAAACATGTCTTATTCCACTGTGTATTTCACATGCAGTTTGGTATAGATAGACTTGGGTGATTCCTGGGAGGTCTCTAGGATGACTTGTCCTTCTTGATATTAACCTTGCAGCCAGTCCTGCTCTGTAAGCCAGTGTCTGTCTCCAGCCTGTTCAAAAGCAAACCTCTTTTAATCTGGAATTTATAAGTCTGGAATTTGTGTTGGTATCTTTGCTTTTGGCCAAGGTCTACGGCAAGCGATCTGCCCCAGCGATGAAACTGGGTCCAACTTGAAACAAATTCGTACGATACTAGCTTGACGAGACTCCAGACTTTGTGTTACTTTATGATGGGAGCTCATTGGTAGCAGTGCAGCAAAACATCTCACAAATCACATTGACTGGTCAAGGAATGTGAACATACACATTTAAAATGTGAATAGTATGAACACATACATCCTACCCAAACTAGACGTGAGCATTGTAAAAGGGCGTTTAAGATCCCTTGGTAAGAGAGATAATGACTTCAGATTGCCGCTGTAGTGGGTTCATGGGGATCTCTAAGGATATTGGCTGGACTCATACTTGTGCATGATAGCTCAGCTGTATTCTACCCCTCACTGTGTCTTAAGTCTTACCTACCCTTTATGTATGACCTCATCCCCTGCTCATCCTGGATCGGACCTGTTTGAGCCATCGCGCCTTGTTTTAACTTCTCATGTGATTTGGAAAGTGAGAGCGGGATCCAACCGACAGGATCCAGGGCCCGTGTCTGCACAACAATAAATCCACACAACTATGCCACTAAATGAATGATTTAAAATACTGCATACTATAGAAATATTTTCAAGAAAAGTCTTCTAGTCCAGCTCCAAGAGGAAGCATTGAGTGGAAACTCGGCACAGCATTTGGCAACCTGAGGATTTTGTTTTATTGCCTCCTTTCCTTTTCCTCATTTTCATCCTCTTTCTCTCTGACTTTAGGTCTTAGCAGTGGTACTGGAACAATTTTTAAAGTGGGGTCACCGACATCAATGTCACATCACTAAACTCATGGGAATAGTGAAAAATCCGTCACACAAAGAACACGTGTAGCAAATGAGCCGCGCCCATTTGGCATGAGTGGTAATTGTGTAGTAAGCAGCTGGTGGTGAATTTTGGAGCACACTGCCACACATATATTATTACAGCACGGTGTGGTAGCAATCTGTCAATTACAGGGATCACATTCACCATTGAAATCACCACTAACTCTGCACCGACAAAACACTATAGAGCACCCAAACGATATGTGGAAATATCTTACTTTTGCACATCACCAAGTAGTGTCTGAATCGTTTTAAATCAATAAACTTTTTTCTTTCTATCACACTTCAGAATAGCAAAAATGCTTTATTTGTGCTTTCCTAACTGATGAAATAATTTGAAATATTTGTACAGTTCATCTATAGGTATTTAAATTTTGTTATGCATTGAAAAAATGACACCCGTCAGCATTTTTTTCACTCTAGTATGATTGTCAAACAGTTTCAGTTATGAAAATCCTATCACTTTCCAATCAGTGATAGAAAATTAAACACCAATCTCTATGTTAAAAGAATATTTGTCAGAAGACAAAGCCTAACAGTTAACCTCTGTCTTTGAACGCACAGTAAATGGGACCAGATAAAAGAAACTTTAAACTCATCTTCATTGCTCATTCACTTTCGGAACTCCGGCATGCTTATTTTCGGGGTGCTGCTGCACTCTCTCACCTCCGCGCCCCCCCCCCCCCCACTAACTTTTATCGCCTATGGATCGAGGCTTGTTTCTCTTTCTCTTTCTTTAGTAGTTGTCCATATTTAAAAGTATGTGCTTCTCTCCTCGCCCCCAGCTCCACCTTTTGGGGTGCCCCCACCTCCTGCACCCTTCTCTGCCGAGAGAGGTGCCTGGTATGCAGAGGTGTGACCAGGGGCCTGGTGGGGGTGAAGGGTCACAGCGCCCTGGCCCATACACTCTGCATTTAAAGGCCTTCAGCTCTAACCATCATTTCAGCATTTTGATTTATAGATCATGTCAGAAAAAGCGAGCAGAATACGTGATTTATTTATGAAATTGTTTAAATATTGCCTTACTTACGGAGGGCAATTGAAGTTCTTGCTGTAATTCGTTTTCTGTAAAGCCTGCTTGCCATTTTACCTTCTGGGTCAGGATTTGGAAGATTTATATATTGATTTATTGCGTTTATCGAAGATCAGCATCCCTCCAGAGTGCTTCTTTGGAGCACTTAAGAAATGAAAAATGATCCTGGTCTGAATGTTGACTTGAAAGACTTGAGGCATACAGTCAATTTTGATAAAATTCAGTTTAAGATTGTCCAATTACATTTAGAATTGCATGCTTCAATCCATCATCTAATGGACCACTTCAGAATAGTGTATTTGTCCATCATCACCTTTGCAGGGATAGTTGTGCTTAGCTGTAGGTCTGTCTGCTGTCCAGTAGGAAGTGCATGAGATGATATTACCTAAGTGTGGGTACTCACTAGCCGAGAGTGCATGTCTACTTCGAAAAGTTCTGGTACTGTCTGATTAAAAGTACAGAACTTATGCTGAGAAGTGCAGGTACCCGCTTTTTAAAATAAAGATTTTCGGTATCTTAAAGTTACTACCACTTTAAAGCCCAGCTAGTAGGTTATGTTACCCTCTCAATTGAAGTTAGTTGTGTAAGGCTGTTTACCCGCTCAGGTGCAGTTCCGGTCTGTGTCCAGTAGGGCTCTGTTAACCTCTCAATTGCGCTTCTGTCCCTGTGCAGTAGGTGCTGTTACCATATGAGCTCACATTTTACCCCTGCCTACTGCAGCTTTTGTGCCACAGTTCTGTCACTGCCCAGCTCAGTATATTCTCAGTTGTAGTTTACAATCCATTTGGGGCAATTTTTAGGTCGAAGCCTACAAGACAGCACAGCTGTCTCTTTTACTAATGACACCTTGAAGACATTCGGAAAGCTTCCCTGGGAAAGCATTCTGCCCATTGCTTACCATTAGCTTTATTGTTTGCAACTCACATTTGCTTGATTTCTTTTTGCTGGTGCAATTTGTTTCATGCTGTTCCCTTTTGTTGCACACACCCTATATACTGTATTCTTCGCCACTGCTCTATTTCTGTGCACAGGCCTTTAAAACTTGTTCTTATATTGTTATATTTGCTGTGCATTCAAAGACAGAGGTCAAATGTCAGACTTTGTCTTCCAAGGAGCTTGGTGTTTACTTTTCTTTCTTGGACTTCAAAATGAGAGAATTTACATCACAATCATGCTGGCTACTGGGGGCGTGCTTGAGTAAGGCTGTACATTGTTATTTTTTTTATAGCGCACAACACCATTTAAATGCCTGTAAATGAAATGTGAGATATTTCAAAATATATCAGAATTACAAAAGCACAAATAAAGCACAATTTTTGGTAATTCTGAAGTGTTGTGAAAACAAATATTTTAATACAATCAACACAACTCAAAACACTAGGCGATGACATTTTCACACATTATCATTTGTGAACTGTATACTTTTATCGGTAAAACTGTATGTTGGTGCCAATGTAATGGTAATTTCAACTGAAGATGTGTTGTCAGTAATGGCAGCATGCTACCACACCATGCATTCATCACTTTACCCCACTCTGCTCTACTCTTCACTACTCCACACCACTGCAGTCTACTCTGCACCACTCCACACTACACCACTACACTCCACACGTCTTGCCACTGCATCACTGCACTCTATTCTGCACAACTCCACTCCACTCCACTCCATTCTACACCACTTCACTCAATGCCTCTCTACTCTACAAAACTCTATGCTATGCCAATGCATTCTACTCTATTATGCACCACAGCACTCCGCCACTGAAATCTACACCACTTCCCTCTGCTCCACTCCACTCTGTGCCACTCTACTCTGCAAAACGGCACTCTGTGCCACTCTACTCTATGCCAGTGCACTCTATTCTGTACCACTCTACTCTACACCAGTGCACTCTATGCCAATCCACTCCACACTACTCTTAACTACTCTGCACTATATGCCACTTTGCTCTACCATGCCCCAACCATCTACTCTATGCCACTGCACTCGGTGCCACTCCACTCTGCACCATTTCACCCAGCTCTGCACAATTACACTCTACCCTGTGCCTCGGAATTCTACTTTGCACCACTGCACTCTACTGTGCATCACTGCACCCTACTCCAATGCACTCTACACCACTTTATTCAAAGCCAATGCACTGTACGTCAGTCTACTCTGCAACACTTTAAGCCACTGCACTATATGCCACTGCACTCCACGCCATTGTACTCTTGGTCACTGCACTCTACGTCACTCTAATCTACCCTGCATCACTTTACTCTATGCCACTGTTCTCTACCCCACTGTACGCCACTGCACTCCATGCCAGTGCACTCTATCCCCTCTACTATACACCACTGCACTCTACGACAGTCTACTCTGTAACACTGCGCTCTCTCTCTTTACTCTGAAACAATCTACTCTACTCCACTGCACTTTACGCCACACTGTGCCACTCCACTCTACGCCACTGCACTCTATGCCACACTGTGGAATTTTAGTACACGAGCTGAACATCATCTGCGCCAGCTTGTCACCCACGTACAACATGCACGACAGCCATTTTAGGTATCATGGTCTCCCTGTCCACGATCGATCGCCAGCGTGCTCCCCTGACCCTGCGAGCATCCTCCGCGCACCCTGGCTTCCCCCCCCCCCCCTCCCTCACATGGGCAAGTCATAAACCTTCTTCTTCTGCATGACTCTGTCCTTGGGAGTCACGCTTGCGCCTGACCAACACCTCCTTTCCTTTCATGAATACCCCTCTGTTGGTAAAATCTCCCTCCACGCTTGATTGTCCACGCGGCATGAATACCTCTCCTTTGATGACCCCTTCCCCCGAGTCCGATTGTCCACACAGGTCCGAGGCCATCTCCTAGCCGGGAGATACAGTTTACTGCCCCCTATTGTATGGAGTTGCTCCTCTTCAAAGGGCCCACTATTGATCCTGGCCTCCCCACCCCCTGGGATACGATCAGGCGCACACATCCTAAGAATCGGCGGAACACTCAGCTGCGTGATAGCCCCCTCTTATTATCAGCAGGGTGAGGACCTCTATTGTGGATACATGTGGGGGTGGGTCTGACACGAGGATTACGGGGATGTTTTTATGAGATCACAAAGTTTTTTTATGCAATAAAGAATGCTCACACGTCATAAACCAGGGTATAAGAGGCCAGGCCTCAGAGAGGCTGAGAGAGCACCTCGAGACGATACCTTGTTGTCTGATCTGATGTGTTCTGCTCCGTCGGAATAAAAACTTCTGTTTCCTGCCTTCCAGTCTCCAGCGCCTGCCTCTTTGTTTGGTAATTAGAGTGGTGTAGAGGCGGTTAACGCCGGGCAATCTTGAAACAGGCCATCAGCCCTACCCTTTTTCTACAATTGGCGTCCCAAAGCGTGGGGCCCATCAGCGACACGTGGATCCAGTGGGAGAGGTCCCGACGACAGAGTGAACGACTGCAACGATCGGGAGAGCTCCTGTCCGATAGACCCTCGTCTGACAGCCGATCAACCGAACTTCACTAGTTCTGAACAGACTTCTCTCGAGTGATCTACGGTCCTGACTGGGAACCATCAGGAGTGCCGCGAATATCACGAAGAATAGAGGACGATCGGGCGCTGGATTCGGGAGACAGGAAACTGTCCATGCGGTCCGGGTAAGGTCGTGTAAACGCGACAAAATTACGAAATGATTGTTTGATTTGGATAATACTAGTATTACTCTTTTGTTGGTTCTTCTGGAGATTCACCGTCTGCAAACGGAGAAACAACAGGCTCACGGCCTCCGCACCAGCCACATTAGCAACACCGCCAGATGACCACGAGGCTAGCAAGCAACCACCAGCCAGACCAAATAGGTTGAGTAAAGATGAGCGGGATGAGATTGACAAAATAGCAAAGACACTAGTAGAACAGAAGGAGAGCGAAGAATACACAATGAATATGTATAATTCACATGCCGACAGCCACAGACGGCATTTCATTTTACGATTCAGCTACCACACCCTGAACGCATATGAGGATAGGTATCAGAGTAAGGGGCCCGCTAAACTGACAGCGCTATATAGAAAGATTGATGTTGGAGATGGGACTGAACGTGATGCGACGGACCTCTTCATGCAAATGCTTGAGGTCTTCCGCCACCTCACGGAACAGAAACCAGAAGTCAAGGTTACAGTCCCTGAAACAACCGAGTCCTCAGTAGAAGTAGCCAACACTATGATGCCCATCAGAGAGGCGGCCCCTTACTGGGTTCCGCCACGTGGTCAGGGAACAAACGACGATATTAACCATGCAGATGCAAAGGGGAGGGTTGTGTACAATTGGGTTTACCAACCATGGGACCGACAAGATATCTTAACCTTTAGACAAACTCTGCCCGATTTAAGAAAGAACCCAACAGCATTCTATTCCGAATTAGGCACAGCCTTGGGTTCGACGATAATGACTTTAGCGGACATCGACTTGTTTTTCGGGTTATGCCTGCCAGCTGACGTGTGGAAGCAAATCCGGAAGGCTGACCACACGGATCTGTTTGGACATACCTGGAAGCAACTCAGTGAGCTAGATAGACAGCGAGAGCCCGGAAGGAAACCAGTAAAGGACATATTAGAACTCCCAGACAAATTAGTTCAGAAGTTAAAGACACTGATCCCAGAGAAAAAGGTAGATTGGTCGGTAGTCACGGCCTGTCGTCAGAAACCCCAGGAAGATGTATCGGAATACTTCTCCCGATTCGAGACAGTGTTCTCCGACTACAGTGGGCAAGACATGACCACCGCAACCGGACAACACATGTTTGTGCAAAATTATGTAAAGGGTCTATTGCAAGAGGTCTCCCAAAAGCTGCAGACGAGTGAGAGTAGTTGGGGGGCCTCCAAACCCGCAGCTATCCTTCAGATGGCTCAGTATTACGAGCACCAGAAGAATGAGAGTGATAGGGCATCCGAGAAAAAGAAGAAAGATTTGAAAGAAAGGGTGATGATAGCCCAGATACAAGGTATAGCGGTCGGACGGGAACCCCACAGGGGGAACTACCAATCGACCACCCCTAGAAATCCACCTCCCAAAGACCACACCCCGACACCCCACATTGGACGTAGAGACATTAGCGGGGACCAGTGTGCCTTCTGCAAAGGATTCGGTCATTGGAAATCCCAGTGTCCGGTTCTGTTAGAGATGAACAGAAATAGGGACCCCAAGGACGTAGCGGGTGGGCCGAGAAATAGGGGACAAGGACGAGGGTATACAAACGACACCAACAATGACAGACCAGGGAGATCGAACACATTTGACCGTCCCCGACAGAACCAGTATCAACTATCCGATGGTGAGAATGCCCCCGATTTTGCATAGGACTGCCAGGGGCAAGGGAGGGATCCAGTCGAACTCTGTGTTGACCAGCAAGGTCCTTACGTCACTGCTAAGGTCCTGGGTACAGAGTCTCCATTTTTGGTAGACACTGGGGCGACACGTAGTGTGTTATCGAAACGACTGATTCCAAGGGCACCCTTGTCTGGCTCACACATTACATCGATAGGTTTCGATGGGACGCCCTCCACTAACCCCCTGTCCGTACCTATCTCCTTTGACCTAGATAACAACACCACTGCCACAACATTTTTGCTCTCCTCCAACTCCCCTGACGCCATTATGGGCATTGATTTGCTGAAACATTTTCGAGCTACTATCAGGTGTTCCCCAGATGGAGTCCGAGTCATCCTGTACGACAACCCGAGCGTGCCTAAATCTTGCCCAACACGACACATGTACTCCCTGACTGACTGTGATCTGTCCCTGCTCGACGCCCTGTCCCCGTACCTATGGGCCAAAAATGACTCTGATGTGGGACGAATGATGATTGACCCCATTCATATAACTGTAAGACAGGACGCCATGCTCCCGAAACTCCCACAGTATCGGATATCGCCCGAGGGCGAGAAGGCACTGGTAGCGATCATTCAGTCTCTGGTAGATGCAGGAGTGGTCGAAGAAGTGGTTAGCAATGTCTGCAACAGCCCTATCCTACCCATTGTTAAGAAGCAAGGCGAGGGAGATGAGAAAGCGTACCGCTTCATCATCGACCTGCGAGAGATTAACAAAGTGGTTGTACCCCAATACCCCGTAGTCTCAGACATCACCACCATTCTGACCCTCATCCCGTCCACTGCCACCACCTTCACTGTTGTTGATCTCAAAAATGCGTTTTTTCTCTATCCCCATCCATCCAGACAGCCGTTATCTCTTCGGCTTTATCCTAAAATCCCGCTCGTACCGATTTTGTAGAGCTCCCCAGGGGTACACTGAAAGTCCCAGCATTTACAGCCAGGCCCTCAAAAGACAGCTGGACGCCGTCCAGCTACCAGATGGAGTGGTGTTGATCCAATATGTCGATGATATCCTTTTGGCGGCTGACACCACCCCACTTGCAATCACAGCCACTGTCCAACTCCTACACTTTCTCACAGAAAATGGCCACAAAGTCTCCAAAAAGAAATTACAGTTCTGCCAGCCACAAGTGACATACCTAGGCCACCTCCTGTCCAAAGAAGGGAGGAAACTTACGCCTGATCGAATCCAAACCATCCTAGACACCCCCATCCCAAAAACACAAAAGCAAGTCCGCTCTTTGGTTGGCCTTACCTCTTTTTGCAGACAATGGTTACCAAATTTCAGCCTCATTGTAAAACCTCTACTTGCTTTGCTGGCCAAAGAGGCCCCCTTCCCGCTTCCTTGGACCCCTGAGTGTCAAGCATCCTTTAAGGAGTTACGGGATGCCCTTTGCTCAGCCCCCGTCCTGGGAACACCGGATTACTCCAAGCCCTTTTCCCTCTTCACCCACGAAAGGGAGGGGTGTGCATTGTCTGTCCTAACACAGTCTATCGGTCCTAAGCAGCGCCCTTGTGCCTACTTCTCTGCCACTCTTGACCCTGTAGCCAGAGCTTTGCCTGCCTGCCTTCGAGCAGTAGCTGCCGCTGCTGTCTCTATCCGTCAGAGAGAGGGAATCGTACTTTCAAACTCCCTCACCGTGTTAGTACCCCATGCGGTCGACACCCTTTTGAACCAAACCAAGACTCAACACCTGACTAGCGCACGACTGACAGGGTACGAATTGACGCTACTTGCACCCCACATCACACTAAAGAGATGCACGACTTTGAATCCTGCCACACTGTTGCCCCTGCCTGGAAATGACCCCGACGTGCCTCCCATACACGACTGTGTGACCCTCACGGACGAACAGACTAGGAGTAGAGTTGACCTCCGAGACACTGCTTTTACAGACCCTGATGGAGAGCTATGGGTAGACGGCTCATGCATCAAACTCCCAGATGGCACCACTTCAGCTGCCTATGTGGTAACGACAGCCCAAACAGTAGTTGAGACAGCCCGCATCACACAACGATCTGCACAGGTGGCAGAGCTGATAGCCCTCACACGAGCATGCATCATAGCAACAGGAACCACCGCAAACATATACACAGACAGCCAGTATGCCTTCGGGGTGGTTCACCATTTTGGGCTCCTGTGGAGGGAAAGGGGATTCCTGACGTCCCACGGCACACCCATCCTTCACGGAGATCTGGTTTCTGCTTTGATTGAGGCAGTTCTCCTCCCCAAACGATTAGCAGTGATCAAATGCCAGGCACACAAGAAGGTGACAGACTTAGTCGGACAAGGGAACACACTGGCCGACATCACTGCACGAACCACAGCTGAGAATAAGACAGTGACACGCATGTATGTGACCAGGTCACAAGCAGAGAAATGGACTGACGCTAGGGAAATGATTAGAGACATCCAGTCAGCCAGCACCCCTCACGAACTGACCGAGTGGGCACGGGTGGGTTTGAAGGACGATGAGGGCTGCTGGCGGACAAAAGATGCAAACAGATGGCTGCTGCCTGACTCATACCTGATCCCGATACTGACTATGGCACATACACCCGCACACATAGGATCTGCACCCATGATCGAACTCATTTCCAAAGTCTGGTACAACGACAAAATCCCCGACTCAGCCAAACGCCTGGTCCAGCAGTGCCTTATCTGTTTGCAACACAACCCCGGGAAAGGAACTGTGGTGCCCCGGGGAGGGTTTGGGATCCCCGATCACCCCTTTGAGGTCCTCCAGATGGATTACATTCAGCTAGAGAGATGCCAAGGCTTGAAGTATGTACTAGTCATTGTATGTGCCTTCAGCAAATGGGTAGAGGCCTATCCAACCCGTGACAACACTGCCATGACTACTGCCAAAGTACTACTGAAAGAGTTTTTCCCTCGCTATGGCCTTTGTCGAATTTTATGGAGCGACAATGGCCCCCACTTCATAGCTGAGGTCATCCAACTAATCTTGAAAGGGTTGGGGGTGAAGCAGAGATTTCATGCAGTCTTCCACCCCCAATCCGCCGGTTTGGTGGAGCGACATAATGCCACATTGAAGCTGAAACTGTCAAAAATAGTGGCCACCACTGGACTTAAGTGGCCAGATGCCCTCCCACTGGCATTGCTATCGATGCGCTCCACTCCCACCAAACACCATTTGACCCCCTAGGAGGTTGTATTCGGGCGACCGATGAACCTCTGGACTGCCCCCAAACCGACCTCCATTCATGACGTCCCGGACGTCCTACTGTCTGATTATTTGGGCAAGTTAACTAAAACGTTGTCTGTCATTCATCAACAGGTGCAGCAGGCCATCCCCGATGCTTCCAGGGGCCCAGGCCACGACATCCAACCGGGGGACTACGTATTAGTCCGGAACTTTCAACGGGCCAAGAGTCTGGAACCCCGGTGGACGGGCCCCTGGCAAGTACTGATCACCACCCGGACGGCGCTTCGAGTGGAGGGGAAGAGGCACTGGCTGCACGCGCACCACTGCAGGAAGTTCTCCCCGACCCTGGCCACGACAGAAAACGTCAACACCCAAGAAGAGCTCCTGAACAAAGACCGGCCAGCATTGAACTGTTATCCCGATACCGAGGCACTTGAACTTGCAAAATTCCCTGATCCCACTGTGCCATCCAGAGAAGGGTATTTCCTGCGTCGAAAGGAGGGAGCTTCGGCTAAGTAGGCCACGGACTAAGTTAAATCTCAGAACGGTGACCTAAGCACAACTAAGGGTTACCCGGAGAGAAGCTAAACGAAGTCTGCGGTTCTACCCATTACCGAGCACCTTGAAGATGATGGAAGCGCCAGATAAGAAGATGATGGAAGCGCCAGATAAGAAGATGATGGAAGCAACCGGAAATACCCACTATAGAAACCCAAAGACTGACAATTTGCACAAATCAAAGACAATCGCCCTCTTCATTGTCTTCCTCTTCTGCCTCCTCCTCATGACCTCCTTCTGGATTCTGGAGGGAAGCACACCCGCTCATCAGGCATTGCTGCCCACTGCACAACCGACCCCCATGAAAGAGCATCACCTGATCTCCCTGTCGCCTCAGCTCCGAGAAAGGCGCAGGGAATTCTGGAACAATTCCTTCGTGCAACTGTTGCACCAACACAACCTTGCTGCAAATGCCACGAACTGCTGGATCTGCGGGTTGCTCCCGCATGCCACTGGACACTCCATCCCCTTCATCCCTTCTCCTTTCTCAGTTCACGGCTCCTGCCTCGCCTGGCTGATCCTCATGCAAGAGAGCCACAAGGACAACGCCTCTTCCGGCCAGACAGTATCACACTTCTACTATGGGTTTTGGCTGAACAAAACCGGAAGGACCTCTGCTCCCCTTTGTCCTGTGCCCTCGGGTGCCGCCTTCCTTATGAACATCCCAGCCAAAGAACGTGTTGAAGTGCAAGTGCTCCACAATCCAGCTAGACCCACCTTCTCTCATCTGCAGAAACAGACTGCCGCCACTCTGACTGTGGCCCTGTCCGTTATCAATGTCACAGGTCTTGTGTGCCTCGAAGGCCGGGGAACGCAGCTGGTGGGTCACAGTTCTTGCTGCATCACCAGAACATTGGACTCAGTTGATCCCCCTTCCTTTGTTGCTTCTCCAAATATGTACTTTGTTTGTGGCACCAAAGCTTACACCTGGCTCCCGAAAGGTTGGAAGGGTACCTGTCATAAACCTTCTTCTTCTGCATGACTCTGTCCTTGGGAGTCACGCTCGCGCCTGACCAACACCTCCTTTCCTTTCATGAATACCCCTCTGTTGGTAAAATCTCCCTCCGCGCTTGATTGTCCACGCGGCATGAATACCTCTCCTTTGATGACCCCTTCCCCCGAGTCCGATTGTCCACACAGGTCTGAGGCCATCGCCTAGCCGGGAGATACAGTTTACTGCCCCCTATTGTATGGAGTCGCTCCTCTTCAAAGGGCCCACTATTGATCCTGGCCTCCCCACCCCCTGGGATACGATCAGGCGCACACATCCTAAGAATCGGCGGAACACTCAGCTGCGTGATAGCTCCCTCTTATTATCAGCAGGGTGAGGACCTCTATTGTGGATACATGTGGGGGTGGGTCTGACACGAGGATTACGGGGATGTTTTTATGAGTTCACAGAGTTTTTTATGCAATAAAGAATGCTCACACGTCATAAACCAGGGTATAAGAGGCCAGGCCTCAGAGAGGCTGAGAGAGCACCTCGAGACGATACCTTGTTGTCTGATCTGATGTGTTCTGCTCCGTCGGAATAAAAACTTCTGTTTCCTGCCTTCCAGTCTCCAGCGCCTGCCTCTTTGTTTGGTAATTAGAGTGGTGTAGAGGCGGTTAACGCCGGGCAATCTTGAAACAGGCCATCAGCCCTACCCTTTTTCTACAACTCTACTCTACTCTGCACCACTCCACCCTACTACGCTGCTTCACTCTACTCTGAAACAATCTACTATACGTCACTGCATTCTATGCTGCTGCACTCTATTTCACTACTCCACTACACGACACTCCCATTGACCCCACTGCATTATAACCACTACACGCTGCAACATGCCACTTTACTCTAAATCACTGCACTCTACACTAATTTCCTCAACACCACTTTACTCAAAACCAATGCACTCTACACCAATGCACAGTATGCCACTCTACATCATTGCACTCTATGCCAATGCACTCTGCACCACTCTATTATACTCAGCACCACTCTATGCCACTGCTCTCTGCACCAATCTACTCTGCACCACTCTACTCTATGCCACTGTACTCTACGACACTCTACTCTGCAAGACTGCACTCTCTGCCACTGAACTCGAATCCACTCTAGTCTGCAGTGCTGCACTCTATGCCACTGCACTCTATGCCACTCTATTCCACTCTGCACCACTGTACTGTACACCAGGGCACTCTTTGCCACTGCACTCCATGCCACTGTACTCTGTATCACTGCTCTCTGCACCACTCAACTCTACTCCACTCTACTGCACACTATGCCAATGCACTCTGCACTGCTACACTCTGCATCACTCCATGCCACTCCAATCTATTCTGTACCACTGCACTCTACACCACTGCATTCTACGCTACACCTCTGCACACTATCCTGCACCACACCTCTCTACCCTGCCCCACTCCATTCTAATGCCACTTCACTCTACTCAGAAACAATTTACTGTATGCAACTGCACTCTACACCACTGCAAACTACTCATCACTACTCTAGTCTACGGGACTGCACTCTACACCACTCTACTCTATGTCATTACACTCTACACCAATGCACTCTACACCACTTTAAACAAAACCAATGCACTCGATGTCACTGCAGTCAATGCAATCTACTCTGCACTACTGATCTTTACACCACTTCACTTTACACCACTCCACTCTACGCCACTCCACTCTACAGTACTCCAATCTACAACTTATTGCTCCACACTTTGCCACTTTACAACATTACTCCACTCTATGACGCAGCTCCTTCTATGCCACTTCATGCCACTCCACTCTTTTCTATGACACGCTACTTTGCTCTAATCCACTTCACTCCCCGCTATTCCACATTACTCTATGTCACTTTATGCCACTCTCATCTATGACAATCTACTCTATTGTACAACACTCTACTACACTCTATGCAACACCCTCTATGAGACTCCACTCTGCTCTACACGTCTCCATGACACGCTCTGCCGCTCCACTCTACACCACTCTGACACTCTACTCCACTCAACTCTACGCCACTCTACCCTCTCCCACTCTATGGCACTCTACTCCCTCTACATCACTTTACGCCACTCCATGACACTCCCACTTCTCTACATTCCACACCACTGAATGCCACTTCACACCACTCCATAACACTCCACTCAAATCCACTTTATGACACCCTACTCCACACCACTCTCCTTTACCCTGCTACCTTTTAGCCATGCTGAAAAGCAGCCACGCTGGTATGCAACATGGCTAAAACATATTGGTAAAGCCAATAGTGCCTACATAGGCGAGGCCTATTGGCTTTGTGAATGCTTGTTTCCCATGTAGAGTTCTGTCTGTACCAAGAATGGTTGGTTTTTTTAATACCAGTCCTCTATGTCCAGTAAAAACTGTACAATTCTTCGCAGCAGTTCTACTGAGCATGGAACTTGTTTTCTCAGCTCCAATTCCCCCTTTGCCGGTTGCTTTCTGAGCTGTCATTTTCTCTCTGCTCAGTAGGGGTTATTACCTTCTGATCTGCATTTCTGTCTCTCCCCTGTAGAGACTGCTACCTTCTGGATGCTCTTCTCTCTCTACTTAGTAAAGGCTGTAACCTTCACAGCTGCATTTCTTCCTCTGGCCAGTAGGGGGTATTACCTTCTTATCTGCTGTTCTTGTAAATGTAAATGTGGGTGTACTTGTAAAGCGCACTGTGACTCCAAGGAGTATCCTGGTGCTGAAGACCGCTGGGGTACCCATCCTGGTTTTCCCTGTGAGATGGTCCCTTTCTGGGTATCTCCAAGGTGAAACCAGGCATCCCTGGCGTCTGTTGGGGGCCGTTGTAGAGATGAGGCAAGCTTAATGCCCAGAGTTGCCGAGTGTGATCCATGGTTAGATTAGCACCGTGGCGAGAATTATCGAGTCCGTTTGACCCTGGTCCACGACCCTGCCGCGTCGGGAATTGAACCCTGGTCCCGGGCCGTTCTCTGCTTACGGGTCTGCCGCCTCTAACCAGTGAGCCACACCACTCCACAATAGTTTTTTATTTGCCTGGTAGGTGCATTTACTTTCTGGGATGCTGCTACCTTTGCAACTACATTTCTTCCTTTCATTAGTAGGGTTTGTTATCTACTAAGCTTCAGTTCTCTACACAGTCTGGGCTCTACCCTCTGAGCTGCAGGTCCTCCTCCGGCCAGCAGTTGCTGTTCACTTATCGACACAGTAGATGCAGTTACCTTCTGAGCTGCTGTTACCTTCGCAGTGGCAGTTGTTCTGCTAGAAGGGTTACCTTCCGAGCTGCTTTATCTTTCTGGCCAGTAAGGGATGTTAACCCAGGAGCTGCAGTTCTCACTTTGACCATCAGGGGCTGCTACCTTCTCAGTTACAGTTATTTATCTACTCAGTAGGAGTTGTTACCTTCTGCTGCTATATTCCTAGCAGCTGTTGTCCTACCTTCAAAGCTACAGGTATTCCTCTCCCCAGTAGTGGCTGTTACCTTCAAAGTTGCAGTTCTACCCCAGCCCAGCATATGCTGTTATTCTCTGCCGCAGCACTCTCTCATTCCAGTAGGGGCTGCTATGTTAAATTCTCAGTTGCAGTTCCCTGTAAATCCTCTAGGGGCTGCTATATTTGGAGATCTAGTTATTCATGGGTCAATTAGTAGATCCTGCTATTTTCTAAGCTGCATTTCTGCCTCAGCCCAGTAGGGGTTGTTTCAGGTTCTGAGGATGAAGACCCGCTGTACACCCCTACCATGAGTACCTACTCTGGCGAGCAGAGATGGACGTGCTGCCGGTTATAGAAATCTGGGGAGAGACAGTGAAAGGGAGAGTAGGAAGAAAAGCTCAAACTGAATCCTGCTCTCACATGGAATTGTCTCAGCTAAGGGACAGATCTATGCACGTTCGATGATCTCGATGTTACAGAGTAAGTTTACACTCGCCAGCAGGCAAAAAGAGAAGGACAGGTGAGTATATAGAACGAGCGGAAAAGAAGAGGTCATCACGGATATAGATACAAGGGTACGGGTTTTGGTAAATTGGGTTGTTGATTGACGGGGGTGAAACCCTGCTCAAGCAACAGTCACAATCCTTGCCAGGGTGAACCACAAAAAGTCACTAAATGAACATGTACCTACAATTTTCGGGCCTTGGCATAAAAGTAGTCAGGCTTAACTCAGAGGCAACGAGTAAAGTATTTATGCAGCAGTGGCAGCTGGAACGGATCAGGCTGAGGGGAGCGGGGGCCGGGAGCAAGGGAGTAAAATTAAATTAAAAAACGTACCTTATCGCCGTGTCTCTTGTCATCCCTCTGCCCTGTCAGGAAGCAGGAAGCACCTAGGCTCCCCATAGCCAATCACAATGCTGCAATGCAGCATTGTGATTGGCCTCAGTGCTGTTTTTCGGCGCTCATCCAGGGACCGGGACACTGGGCATGATCTCCACCCAGGCTGGAAAGCAGCCTGAGTGCAGAACATGCAAAGTGCGCATGACTGTTTGGCCTGCCTGAGAGGCAAACGGTCATGCACACTGATAACAGTGCATACCTCTCCCCGTGGGTGCCTGTTATCCCCCCTGGTCCCAACCCCAAAACTGCTGGCCACAAAATAAAACGATAATAAACCATGGTTTATTATGGCTTTATTTTTCATTTCTTTTTCGCTGCTGCGTGGGGGGGGGTGACGTTCCTCCCCCATAGCGGAGGAGCCGCCGCTGTTATGCTGTTATGCAGTACTCAAACCGAGTAAACTTCAATACCTTATTTGACACCAAAGTAACAAATATCAAATTAATAGAACCAGAGATATGGAATTTTGAAGATTTTAGGTAAGTATAGCTCCTAAAAGCACAAAGTGCCACTTGCGGTTCTGTGGTTGTGTGAAAATCACAAGTCCAGGACAACCGCAATGGAGCGTGGGTGGGGTACAGGAACCAGGTGAGATCCACTGAAAAAGTTAACTTCTAAAGTCTGGCACGAAGGGTACCGTTCGCGGTGGCGGAGACCACGAGGAGCAGGAAGAGTGGTCGCTGTAGCACAAACAGCAGGCATGGAGTCGTGGATGTTCGCCGCTGTAGTGAGAAGATGCTGAAGGGCATCCTGTGTGGTCGTTGCTGGAAATTAGTGTTGGAAGTGACTGGGGGCTTTGGATGCTGTAGTGCAAAGCGCAGATCTTGTGATGCTTGAGTGGGTGGCACAATAAGTGATGAAGGTGGTGTAAACCAATTATACCATGTTTAATGGAGAGAGCATAAGCACTTTAGCAGTGGTAAAGTGCACAGAGCCCACAAAGCCCCCAAAACTAATTCAGCAAAACAGGAGGGAAGAAGGCAAAACATTTTGGAGGTGACCTTGCAGATAGGGCCAGGTCTAACAGCAGCAGAGATTGCTGTATTTTGCTTCTGGCCAACCAGGAATCCAGCTGTAAGCCCCAGATCACTGCCACAAACACACTACCAAAGGGCAGCAAGGCTAAAGGGAGCTAAGAAGGGGACAGAGTGAGGGAACCAAAGAGAAAGAGCACCATAAACGTAAGGATACGGTATGAGTTCAAAATAGTACGCGAATGGAGAGAGCCAATGCAACTAATGACACATTACCAGGCGAAGGCTCTGAGCCATGAATGACCTTATATATGAGTCTTACACTGTTGACCTTAACACCAGGAAGTGAGTATATGATTTGGAGTTTGTGGTCTAGTGTTCCTGTTTCCACTGTTTCCAGCCCTGAGCTTGCTCGAGAAGTTGAGTGTCAGATAAGTTGGATGAGCAGGTATGGCTCCAGGGGCGTTGCAACCCAGGTTCAACTACATATATTTCTGCGCTCTGCACAGCGGGGCTTCTGTTAAGCTTCTATATGTAAAGTTAGATCAAATAAGGCAATCAGCAAGAGGGTGACTTTTAGTTCCTCCTGAAGGCCTTGATAAAAGGCAGATGCTGCAGACTCTTCGGTCCATGATGTTTGTGTTGACAAATTCCACTTACAAGGTCCTTGTTGTAGCGTTAATAGACCCTCATCAATGGATAGCATGGCACCGCGTGTCCCCTGTCATGATTGCCTTAAATTGAGATACATATTGTGCCCAAATTTTTAACTGAGGACTTTGATGTAGAATAAGATATGTGGCTCATATCAATGTGTCCTTGTTAAAGTAGAATAACATGAAGGTGATTTTGGAAGGATCAGTAACAAAAAACTGTGGTTAAGCAAAAAATGCAATTGGCATTGAACCATGAAATCTATAGGGATCACCAACTACATTTTTCAGAAGGTGCTAAAGCTACACTATGATTCCCCAGTTTCACTATTATTAGCCTCTGGGGTGTTACAACTCACAGCCGCATTGTCAGTCAGCTGCAAAGAGCAAACTAGACTTGCTGCACCAGGTGCTACTGAATTAAATCAGTTTCACAAAGATGGTTGTTCCTGACGAGCCACCTCTAATTCTTCCTGAATTTTGCTTATGTCTTGGGCCTTACATGAAGGGGATTTTCAATTGGGCCCATGCTTGACCTAGCAAGGGTTTGAGAATATATAGACTGGCTGAAAAACACTGCCGTCCGTGAATACCTACACCGAAGAGCAGAGATGGACTTGCTTCCACCGATCTTGAGTTGCCTATAATCCAGTTCAGAGAGAATTTAGGAGCATATTATCAAGAAACAGCATTAACATTATCGCCGCTTTAGTGGCAGAAAACTGCTGCTAAAGCGGTGATAATGGGCTTGATAATATGCCCTTGTGAATTCCCATAGAAGCCCATGTTCTGGTGTGAATATGGCCTTCTATGGGAATTCTCTACGGCGTATTATCAAGCCCATTATCGCCGTTTTAGCAGCAGTTTTCTGCCGCGAAAGCGGCAATAATGTTAATGCCCTGCTTGATAATATGTCCCTCGGTATGTCAGTTCAGCCGGGACGGTTCCTACTGGAGCAGGGCCAAGGATAATTTGCATATGGCTAGTTCTAATCAGAGGTGGCATAGTTGGCAAAAAACAATGGCTGTAATGATACCTAAGCGATTGCCTGTGGTGAAACTATTAGCAAGCATTACTCCCTTCCCTTTTTGTTTGATTTAAACCAAGAGAACGAGTTTAACTAACAACAGGATGTCAGGAAAAGACTATGAGCCCTGAAGGATCTCAGATAGGATTCTGATACAATTGACCTAGACATGACCTTAACACCAGGAAATGAGCATGTGATTTTCGTGCAGTTAGCGGTCTAGTGTGTCGTGTCTATGAAATTATGACAGACAAGTATATGTATATATGTAGGAGCTTTATTGAATACCTCCTTCAGTGTCCCTGTCCCTACTCTAACTGACCCTATCCTGTCTACGCTCCTCCTCTTCCCTTCTACCCCGGCTAGCTCCACCCACCCAACTACTAGACTGCTGACTACGAAACATCTCCCCCTTTCTTAACAAAATGACAGAACAATGTGCCAGATCATATTTCTTCAATGAGTCTTTTCGGTCGTTGGATGTCTCGGCAGGGGTCGCATAGACATGGCTCCAGACGTATCATCTACTAGGGGTCTCTTATCTGACTCTCACTCTCTGGGTCAACTTGGTCAAACTCTTCAGGAGCAAATGTTCCAGTCACGTTCGTTAAAGGTCCTTTCATGTCCTGAGGGCATCTTTTAAAATGCGACACATTCCTGGTAACTCGTCGTTGATCAGATTCCGTCGTTAGCATAGTACCCTTCTGTTGGGTGACCAGCAAAGGTTCATCTCGGAATCGACAGTCAGTCTTTCTTTGTTGGTCTTTTTTGACAATAACGTAATCTCCTTCATGCAAGGAAGGTGATCTCGCTCTCCTGTTGGCATCTGCATATGATTTCATTTTGTCCTTGTTGCAACCTTCAGTCGTCATCACCTCTTGATGGCTGCGGAGCGACGACACGGCCCGCAAGGCCCCTTCCCAGGTCGGGATGCGATTTCTCATGGGGCGCCCCAGCATCAGTGTTGCAGGGCACTTTCCGGTGGTTGAGTGAGGTGTTGTCCTATATGCCCTAAGGACCTCATTGAGGGCCACTTGCAGGTCCTTCTTTTCGGCAGTGGCTTGTTGGAATGTCTTTTTAAGCGTGGCCATGAATCTTTCAATGGTGCCATTTGCTTGTGGCGAGAGGGGTGTAATTCTCCTGTGGTTAAAGTCCAGGTGCTTTGCAAACGCACGGAACTCGTGCCCATTGAACGGAGGTCCATTGTCCGTTTTCACCTCTCTGGGGACACCCCATGTTGCAAACACTTCATCTAGCACTTTGAGAGTGCTAGAGGCACTTGTGGATGACACGAATTGCGCGATGGGGAATCGTGAGTACTCATCAATTATGCCTACCACATATTTTCCGGATTGTAGTGGCCCGTAGAAATCCATGGCAAGTTCTTGCCAAACTCCGCTGGGTAGGGTGGTCATTTGTAATGGGGCCGGTGGATCTCCTTTGTTGGTCAGCTGGCATAGATGGCAATCCTTCAGAGTAGACTCCACCATCTGGTCGAGGAGGGGAACCACACGCGTTCCCGGAGGGCTCTCTTTGTTGACACTACTCCTCTGTGACCTTCTTGGGCAAGATTGATGACTCCTTGCCGTAGTTGACCAGGAACCATGATCCGTTGACCTCGCAGTATTACTCCATCCGTGGTGACGGACAGTTCGTCACAGACGTGTCGGAATGCTTGCATTTCCTGCTTGACAGCCGGATCATTGTCGTCTCCTTTAGAATCATGTCTCCACCGGTTGGTCTGAATCCGCCGGAGTACTTTCTGCAAGACGACGTCTTGCGTAGTGACCTCTCTGATGACTTCCATGGGAATGGCTGGTGGCAGTGCTTGATCAGCCACAAAGTGGATGTACTCCTCGGCAATGGAGGGATTGGAGTCCGACGATGCGTGAGGGTGTTGTGATATGTAGACTGCCGGGTTCTCCGCCTTCCCGGGTTTGTGGACAATAGTAAAAGTATATTCCTGGAGTCTCAGGCCCCATCTCTCAATCCTCGGAGGCATTTTGGATCTAGGGTTGCCTTAGATGGTGACCAGTGCCTGATCATCGGTGATCAGAGTAAAGTGCTTGCCGTAGATAAAGACATGAAAATGTTCACATGCCCAAACCACCGCAAGACTCTCCTTTTCAGGTTGTGAATATGCCTTTGCGGGATCAGAGAGACTGCGACTGGCGTAGGCAACGATGCGTCTCTGGTCAGAGTCATTGTCATATTGTGCCAGAATCGCCCCCTACCCCCACGGGCTGGCATCCACAGTGATTTCAGTTTTCCGTCGAGGATTAAAGTACGAGAGGTTGTCGGCGGACTCCACTGCCAGCTTGATCTCTCTGAATGCTTGTTCACACTGGGGCGTCCAGTCAAACGGTTGGCCCTGTTTAGTGAGAGCACGAAGAGGATGGCTGATGGTCGCATAATCTCTGATGTAACGGGCACAATAGCTGGCCATCCCTAGGAACGATCTCAATTCACTGACATCTTGTGGGGTCTTGGTGTTGTTCAGAGTCGCTATTTTGTCCGGATCAGGTTTCATCCCAGCACCTGAGAAAATGTGACCAAAGAATTTCAAAGTGGACTGGTGGAACTCACACTTATCTTTGTTTAATGTCAGGTTTGCATCCAGAAGGGCGTGACAGACGCGATTCAGTGCCATGTTGTGTTCACGAACGTCGGAGCCATACACAAGAATATCGTCACTGTAATTTAGAGTGTTGGGGATATGTTGAATGATTTGACGGATTGCCTCTTGAAAAATTTCTGCGGCTGAGGATACACCAAAACTCAGTCGCTTGTATCTGAAAAGTCCTAAGTGAGTTGCAAATGTCGTAATGTAATGGGACTTAACATCCAACTCCAGCTGGTGGTAGCCTTTGTTTAAATCCAGCTTCGAGAATACCCTCGCCCCGTTCAAAGCAGAAATCATGTCACTTAGATGCGGTCCAGGGTGGCGCTCCCTTTCTATTGCCGTGTTGGGTAGTCGCATGTCAACACACAGTTTCACCTTGCTAGGGGTGCCCTTCTTTGGTACGATGACCACTGGCGACACCCATGGAGTTGGACCATCCGTCCTTTCAATGATGTCTGCTGACAGGAGGTCTTGGAGTTCATCCTCTACAGCCTTTTGGAGATGTAATGGTACACGTCGAGGGTGCTGTGCCACAGGTCTGATCTGTTCGTTGATGTGTAGATGGATTTGGCATCCCTTCATTTTCCCTAGTCCCTGAAACAACCTGGGAAACTTGCTGGCGATGTCCTGATCAACACTGACCTTGAATAGGATCTCAACGAGGCGGAGGTGCTCTGCAGTTGGAAGACTGAGTAAGCAATCGGCCTCTGGGCCTTTGATGACATGTATGACCGCTGGTATGGTCACGGTGTCGTGTGTGAGTGTTGTTGGGAATTTTCCCAAGCAAGGGAGAGGCTTCTTGGACATCCAAGTGAAGACTCGGACCGGTGCATAAGTTAGTGGGGGATTAGGGTTCATTCTCTCATATTCTGAGACCGGGATGTAGTTCAGCGAAGCCCCGCTGTCCAGCACAAATTTGGTGTCATGATTCCCTACTTTTATATCCAGGCGTGGATATTTCTTGAGTTGGTCGGGATCTGCGATCATGTTCACGTACTCCACTGTGTACTCAGAGCCTCTGGATGATGACCTGGAGTCCCGGGAAGGTGGTCTTCGCTCCCATCGAGATCTGCGTGACTCTCGGCTGGTGTGTGACGAGCCTGAAGACAATGTAGATTTCCCTTGGACTGCCCTTATGTGATGTTTTCTGGTGTCGGAACGAGATGATATCGTCGTGTCGCTCCGCCTCTCCTTGTGATAGTCCCCACACATCGCTTCGAAGTGATTCGTCCGCCCACATCTCCTACATCGCTGACCCATGGCAGGGCAGGCATCTGTATGAGGATAGTCAGATCCGCACCTGTAACATCTTTTCGTCCTTTCCGGCCTCCTTTCTCTTCGCCCATGGTCTCGCCTCCTGTGCTCTGGGAGTCTTTGACGAGATGACGGTCTGGGTCTCCATTGCTTTTCTTTCGAGTTTCGTCGGCTGCTGCCTCTGGCTTGGACACGCCGCGCTTGTTCATGACTTACATTACGCCCCGTTTCAATGTTGGTGGCATGTTCTCGGCCTGATCATAGAGCGAGTAATTTCTTCAATGTCATCTAGTTCATGGGCTTTTCTTAGTAGCCGCCTCCTGAGGGTTTCCGAGTGGCATCCATCTATGATTTGTGATTTTATGGCGGCATCTGTTGAGAAGGTGTCGAATTCACAGAAGAAAGAAGAAACTATTTAAGGTAGAAATACTTAGAACTGCTTCTGATAAAGCTGGTCGATGGGTAATTGCACAATTTATGATATCAAACTGCAAATATGTTTTCTGCGCAGTCTATGGATCATACTATGATGAAGCAGCAGTTTATGATCGCCTTAACATAGAATTATTAGATTGGGAGGGGGAACTAGTATTAATGGGCGATTTTAATTGTGTTATTAATTATCAAATAAACACAACGATAGCTAGTCCATCACAACGTATGCGTAAAACAAGAGCAGCTATTCTAGAACTTGCCCGGATACATAATCTAAAAGACGTATGGAGGAGCCTGTACCCCACACTGCCAGGGTATACATATTATTCTATACCTCACAAAATGTGCTCCCGCATTGATATGGCCTGGGCTCCCGATAATATACTTGAAAGCTGCAAAATGGAGATATGCCCCAGGGTAACTTCAGACCATAACCCTATCATTATACGGTTTAATTTAATATTTAAAGAACAAGAAGCAAGATTATTTTCTTTTCCCAGATATTTGTTATCAGACTTACTATTTATTAACCAACTGAAAGAACACATTAAGGATTTTTTAGAGTTTAATACAGACTCAGCACAACTTATATATGTCTGGGATGCTTGTAAAGCAAGTATTAGAGGTTTTGCGCAACAGTTTATCATTAGGCAAAATAAAAATCGAAAAAATGAGATCTGGGAAATTACCTCGAATATTAGATCACTAGAAGAACATCTTGCTGAAATTAACAGGTTAGAAGGATTAGGGCTATCCACCACATTAAACAAACCGCAGCTAGAACTTAAACTAACTACTTTACGGTCTAAGACTAAAACATTCTTAAGAGAAAAAATTAGTTCAAGGCTACACAAGTACAAGCTATCACAATATGAGAGCAGTGATAGAACAGGTAAGATACTTGCATATAAAGTTGCTGAAGACAGAGCCTGTTCTTTAATTAAAAATATAAAAGGAGAGGACGGAGTTAACTATACTCAACTAGAACACATATTACAGCAATTTGTTCTCTATTACAGTAAGCTATATACTCCCGAACACTTTCCTAATAAAGAGATAGTGGAAAGATACATTAAAAAGAATTGGATAATAGTAAAAGATACTGAAGTGATGGAAGAGATAGAAAGAGATTTTAACCTTATAGAACTTAAAACAGCTATCTTCTCACTCCCTTCAGGGAAAGCATCAGGAGAAGATGCACTCCCCATTGAAATATATAAAATCTGCAGTGAAGAACTCCTTCCTCTTCTTTGCTCTGTTATTAATCAGATTGGAGAAACGGGCAAAGCTCCAATGTCATGGAAAACTGCAAAGATAATCTTTAAAAAAAAAAAAAAAAAACACCTGTAGAGTGTGGGTCTTATAGGCCCATCTCTCTGAATAATTCTGATGCAAAAGCATCTGCAAAATTAATTTCTACAAGATTCTCTCCTATTATGCCTAAGCTAGTTAGTCAATATCAACACGGTTTTGTAGTAGATCGAGATACAACTTTGCATGTCAATACGGCTATTAGTGCTTTTGATGTCGCGGCTACTAATTCCACCCCACTCGGTATGATTTTACTAGATGCTGAGAAAGCATTCGACCGAGTGGGGTGGGGTTATCTTTGGGCTACTCTTAAAGAAACTGGTTTTAAGACACAGTTTCTTAGGAGGATACAAGCTCTTTACGATTGCCCAAATGCTAAAATAGGGTACGCTAATTTGTTATCCTCTAATTTTTCTATTTCAAGAGGCACTCGTCAAGGGTGCCCCTTATCACCTCTTTTATTTGCTCTGGCATTGGAACCATTCATTAATGCTATACAATCACAAGGATTGATCAAACCTTTTACCCATGGTAACAACTTGCTTAAAATCACAGCCTATGCAGACGATTTAGCAATTTACACATCGGATGTTTCAGAAGCTATGGCTGCGATCATTAAAGAAGCTGATGATTTCGGTGCCATCTCCGGATACAAATTAAACCTGAATAAGACACAAATTATCATGAACTACAAACCGCAGACTTTGATCACTGGTATTTGTCACACTGCCATCTATCCTGGCATCAAAATTACTTCTAATATTAGCGATATTAAGGCCCTTAATTATGATCTTTTATTAAAAGATACTTCCAATCTTCTAAAAAAATGGCACAATGTTCCTTTAAATCTTTTTGGACGTATAAATCTTATCAAAATGAACATACTGCCAAAATTCTTATATTTATTTAGGTGTATACCTTTGCTTATTAATAATCTTTTTTTTAGAAAGCTAGACGGTATGTTTGGAAGTTTTATTTGGAGTTACAAAAAAAAACGCAAGGCATTGTCTTCATTGAAGTTGCCTTTTAGTAAAGGAGGGCTCAATTTCCCAGATTTCAAAATTTACTTTTATGCTTCTTTCTTAGGGCGTTTACGTAGTCTCTTTAATTCCGGTAATCCGTATTTTTTTCACCAATTTATGTTCGATTCTAACGCCACACAATTTCTAACGAGAACCATTGACCCTAACTACTTTAAGAGAGTTAGGTTTAAGACAGCAAAGGATACGATTCGTATATGGAACATGATCCTGGCAAATACCCAGACTTCGATTTTCCACCCGAATCTATCATTATGGAATAACCCGGGATTACCATGCATTTCTAACGATTCGGTGGGGAGAATATGGGCCACTCAAGGTATTACTAAGCTGGGAGATCTATATGGCTCAATTGTTTTTCTAGATTTTGAAACACTTAGGCTACTTTACAAATTACCCAATCATACGTACTTTAAATATATACAGATTCATGATTATTTTATAGGTAAGCTGAAGCTTAAGAACATTTCAGAATCAGATTTTAGGGCTTGTATGTGTGGGGGGGAGAAGAATAAATCTATAATTAGTCTAGGTTATAAATGCTTGAGCCAACTCAGAACAGATGAATGCCCTAAGCTTGCGCAGAAATGGATCCCTACACTTGGGACTGGTATAGTATCAAATGATATTTCAACATTTTTAAATAACATCAACAATCTTGTTCATTCTTCCAGTTTAAAACTCCAAGCTTATAAGACTGTTTGCCAGCTTTATTATACTCTGCTGCAAATATCGAAATGGTCTATTAATAATGTTCCTAATGGTCGTACAAAATTCCCGAAATGCGGTTTACAGGCTGCTGATCAAGAACATATGATTGTATCATGTCCAAAACTACGTTTAATTTGGGATAGCTTAGAAAATGCTCTGAAAATAAAACGGTTAATTTATACTCCATTATCTGCTGAGATGATATTGCTGGGTATACTACCTATTACTGTTCCATACAGGGATATTGCTTTTATTATGCTGTCTTGTGCTAGATTGATTATTGCTAGGGCATGGATTTTGGAACAACCACCTGAGGTAAAGGATTGGTGGTTTTTGGTGAACGAAATACAAGATATGGAATTCGCCTTAGCTAGAACTAGAGGTGACCGTGCATTAAAGAAAATAGATAAAATCTGGGGGGTTTTCTCCTAGGTATGATTTGAGGCGAAAAGATTTGATATTTATGTTCATATCGGAGCTACCTACACTGTTTTCTCTGACTGTATGCTTTTATTTTTCGATGTCTGTACTTTTTTTTGTCTCTTGTGTTTTCTCTATTGCTTGGGCCATCAATAAAATATTGGGAAAAAAAAAAAAGAATTCACAGTGTCTCGATAGTCGCCGCAGTCGGGTGATGAACGCGCTCATCGCCTCATCCTTTCCTTGGGGTGCTTGATGAAACGCATGACGTTCATAGTCAACATTTCTTTTATGGAGGAATTTTTTGTTCAAGGCCTCAAGCACCTTGTCATATGTTCCAGCATTCGCAGGGGGAAGATCTTTGATTATCTTGCTTATTTCTCGACCTGCTAGGTTGTGGAGGGCAATTCATTTTTCTTTATCAACTGTTACCTTGGATCCCTCAATGTAGTCTTCGAAATCCTCAAGCCAGTCTTGCCACTTAGGGCCCATGCTCCCTCCTGTGGTCAGTGTCAAAGGTTCCGGTGGCCGCAGATGCGACACTCCTCCGATAATAGGCTTGACTTCATTTCGCTGTGGGGATGTATCTGGGGTCACCATCGTGGTATCACGTGCTTCTCACCCCACTCTCTGACTCTGATTGGTCTGTCACTTCTCGTTCACAGGTGCTTTGGTTGGTTAATTACTGTCGTCTTCAGTCAATGTTATTTAGCTTTACTCGTGCTTATTTATGTTGCTGCAGCGGCTCGTGCTTGTTCAGCCTTGGTTTCTGAATTGATTCGCGCTTGCTATGCTTCTTTGTAATCTGTGTGTGTCATTTTTTTACTGGCCGATTAACATGCCTGACCCTAAAATGGCTGCCCCACACTGCACAAGGGGTCTGTCCTTGAGGCTGCCTGACCTCAAAATGGCCGCCGTTGCTGAACTCTCACTGCACACGAGACTTTCTCTCTGTTCATTCAAACTAAGGCTGATTCAGTCGAGACTCACCGGCCGCCGGTTCCAGGAAGTGCAACACTTCCTCAGGTCTCCACACCTCGTGCCACTGCTGCCACGTTAAGGTGAGGTTGGGGTGGGCTCCCACCTTGCTTCTTGGAGTCTCGCGCTCACTCGGCGACCTCTTGCCAAACCTCACGAATCGGGAGTGAGATCTCGATGTCGCGTGCCACTCGAGCTTCGTCTGCACCACGCTCGCTGGCACGGGTCCACAGGCCTTCTAGAGACGACGCTCACTGTTGGGACAATTCCGGATTGCTTTGGGTGGCAGGCAGAGTCGGAGTGAGCTCCCGACTTCTGCTCTTGCAGTACTTGCCAACTTGCACGCATTTGGCGTGAGTCGCGGTTTTGGCGCAAATGATTTCTTCTTTGCTCGAGCATTTCGGCGCTCGTTATTTCGGCCCCTCTTGACTCCCTCGCAGTCCCGGACTGAGGAATAGGGTCACCTGCTGCTGGCCTCTCACCTCAGGCGTCAGCTTCACTCTGCACAGCAGCGCTTTCCTTTCTGGACGCTGCTCGGGACGGGACGCTCCTGCAGGGTTCTGTGGGTGGTAGGCATACCAATCCCATCCTTGTCGCCAGTTGTCGTGTCTATGAAATGATGACAGACAAGTATATGTATATATGTAGGAGCTTTATTGAATACCTCCTTCAGTGTCCCTACAATAACTGACCCTATCCTGTCTACGCTCCTCCTCTTCCCTTCTACCCGGGCTAGCTCCACCCACCCAACTACTAGACTGCTGACTACATAACATAGTGTTCCCTGATCTCCTGAGTTTACACTGGCCTGTCTTCCCCTGTTTGCAGCCCCCAAGTATGCTATACTGCCTGTGTCTGTCCTAAATCCTGACAGGTTGCTACCTTTAGAGCAGTAGATCTCTTTTTGTCAAGTGTTGATATTCTGCTCGTGATTGGCCAACTAACTATAGAACTTGTTCAAATAAAAACATCCTAGTTCTCTTCGGAGTACCAAATCTCCTTTAAATCACCTTCACAGCTCCCCTTTTGACTGGCTGTGAGTTGGGTACTCTGGTTAGTGGTGGCTGATTTCTTCTTTGCTGCAGTCCCATCTCTGGTCTGTCAGTGTTGGTAGTTCCTTAGGTGCACTTCTGAAACTCTCCAGGGCAGGCTGTTACCTTCTCAGCTGTTGATCAACCTTTGCATACAGCTGGTGTTAACTCTGGTTCAATGTCTCACCTCAGAATGTCCAGTCTCACTTTTTGTTCTATTTCTACTTATTTAGAGCAGCATTATATACAGCCCTGCTACTTGCCCTCTCAGCTCCAGCTGCTCTAGCCTTATCTTTTCCAGTAGGGACCTTTGTTTATTTTCTTATTTTCTTCACAGTAGGAGCTGCTGCTCTCTCAACTCCAGTTCTGTTGCTGTGTTATCTCTTCCAGTTGGTATTTTTTATCATTCCTTCTAAGACCAAGTCTCGAAAATAAGCACCTCATGTTATTTTTCTCTTGATTTTTAATACAACTGCTGAGGCCCAACATATTCCTTATTCTGGGAAACCTCTGGAGAAGGCGGCTTCTTAAGATTTGAACAGATATTCAGATGGTTTTTGTGTATGGGATCTCATGGTTTGATTCTAAAAAAGGGGGAATACGTGATTATATAGACAAAGATATATAGATACAAATCCAGCAGATATGGGCTTAATATTATTTATGACAGTTCTTAGGACCATAATGACACTTTTTTGTGTACGTAGTATTTTTCCGGGGGATGCATAAGTTCTCTAGTGGCTGTTAGGTCCATCAACAGCCTGGTCGGGGTGATTCCTTCTCTAGTAAACAGGGTGGGGTGGGTGGGTTCCTCCCAGGGAGGGGTTTTTGAATGTTTGGGTGAGGCTTTGTGTTTTTTGAATGGAGGGGGTTGAATAAAAAATATAAAAAGGAGTAAACTAAAGCTAGTTATAGCAGTATGTGTAGATTAGGATTTTATAATAGGGGAAATTGGCAGAGAAATGTCTGGTGTCCCCTGGGTCTTCATATGACTAAAAGATAAAATAAATGGGTATAATAAAGTGCTTATGCTGGAACGTTGCCGGACTAAACACTGCAAGCAAACGTCAGAGCTCCAAAACTATAAACCTCATTGCTAGTGTGTGGTGTGCCAGACCAGTCCTGAGGCGGAAGCCGGGACGTGATTGATATCTTCTCACTGCTTCTCACTTTTGCTGCTACTTTGTTTTAAAATGTGACTTTAAACTAACGTGACGATTTTAATTGCACATTTGCACCTTCAGGGCTCGAACCCTTGACATATCCCCACTGGTCCCGCCATCTTAAGTCAGGAACAGGAGCTGGGCGAGCAGTCTAGAGCTCCGCCCCTCCCGCCCCTGTTTGCATAAAAACCCTGGACAAACGCATCCCACTGATTGCTAGTGTGTGGGGTGCCTGAACAGTCCTGAGGCGGAAGCCAGGACGCGATTGATATCTTCTCACTGCTTCTCACTTTTGCTGCTACTTTGTTTTAAAATGTGATTTTAAACTAACGTGCCGATTTTAATTGCGCATTTGCACCTTCAGGGCTCGAACCTTTGACATATCCCCACTGGTCCCGCCATCTTAAGTCAGGAACAGGAGCTGGGCGAGCAGTCTAGTGATCCGCCCCTCCCGCCCCTGCTTGCATAAAAACCCTGGACAAACGCATCCCCACTGATTGCTAGTGTGTGGATTGCCAGACCAGTCCTGAGGCGGAAGCCGGGACGGGATTGATATCTTCTCACTGCTTCTCACTTTTGCTGCTACTTTGTTTTAAAATGTGATTTTAAACTAACATGCCGATTTTAATTGAGCATTTGCACCTTCAGGGCTCGAACCTTTGACATATCCCCACTGGTCCCGCCATCTTAAGTCAGGAACAGGAGCTGGGCGAGCAGTCTAGTGCTCCGCCCCTGCTTGCATAAAAACCCTGGACAAACGCATCCCCACTGATTGCTAGTGTGTGGGGTGCCTGACCAGCCCTGAGACGGATGCCGGGACGTGATTGATATCTTCTCACTGCTTCTCACTTTTGCTGCTACTTTGTTTTAAAATGTGATTTTAAACTAACGTGCTGATTTTAATTGCGCGTTTGCACCTTCAGGGCTCGAACCCTTGACATATCCCCACTGGTCCCGCCATCTTAAGTCAGGAACAGGAGCTGGGCGAGCAGTCAAGTGCTCCGCCCCTCCCGCCGCTGCTTGCATAAAAACCCTGGACAAACGCATCCCCACTGATTGTTAGTGTGTGGTGTGCCTGACCAGTCCTGAGGCGGAAGCCGGGACGCGATTGATATCTTCTCACTGCTTCTCACTTTTGCTGCTACTTTGTTTTAAAATGTGATTTCAAACTAACGTGCCGATTTTATTTGCGCATTTGCACCTTCAGGGCTCGAACCTTTGACATATCCCCACTGGTCCCGCCATCTTAAGTCAGGAACAGGAGCTGGGCGAGCAGTCTAGTGCTCCGCCCTTCCGGCCCCTGCTTGCATAAAATGACACCATGGCCCAGGAAGCGCAGCGGACGAGGGCAGCGGGCGCGCCGGTGGTGCGCCGAAGGCGCGCCTAAGGCAAGCCCGTCTGCACCCGTCAGCGCTGGACCCGCGCCTAGGGCCAGGACCTTTGGTCTGGGAGCTCTAAAACCTACTCCACGGCAGGTCTACACCCGTAATACCTTATGGGCGTTGGGCGGCAACACTGATACAAAAGGCTGCATCACCATTGAAATGGGGGACGAGCTTCCGACCTACCCTCATCCCTGTGTCAATTATAAGCAGGTCCTTCCCAAGGTACTTTGGCAACCCCTACCATTTTCCACGGTCCTACTTAAAACAATAAAGACAAAATAGCCGGCCGTCATGAAATGCATGTTACTCAACGCCAGATCTCTGGTAAAACATAGCACTGAATTGTCAGAGCTCATTCAGGACTCTAAGATCATGATTGCATTTATAACAGAATCCTGGACAGACGCAGCTTCAGGTCCAGTCATTGTTACTGCCACTCCCCCAGACTATATCTGTCTCACGCAGAACAGAGAAAGGAAGAGAGGCGGAGAACTGGTTATTATCTACCATAAATCTCTCAGAGGGATGGTCCAGCCCGGCGCAACCGACTTAGATGAAGCGCTAGTCTTCAATTTCACCCTTTCCGACCATCAAACCCTTAGAGGCTGCCTACTCTACAGGCCTCCCGGGGCTAAAGCATCTTTTCTCTCAGCTCTGAGTAGCCTGTTAGGGGGAGCTATCTGCGCCAATACCTTCACGTTACTAGGTGATTTTAATTTTCACCTTGAGAATGTCTCAGACTCGGACACTCAGGATCTCTTAGAACTATTGCGCTGGTAGCAGCTAAAACAAAAGGTCTGTGGCCCGACGCATAGGGCAGGACACACCTTGGATGGCATATTCTCCAACCATCACAACCTAGAGGTCACAGCAGTCCAGCCTGTCTCCTGGTCGGATCATGCCGCCATCCACTTCAACATTATCTTAGCCCCCCCCAGACCCATCAAAGCGAAAATTCCTCCCAAAAAGGTTAGGAAATGGAAAAGTATAGACGGTAAGACATTGGACGGCCTTTTGGAATCCTCTCTCCTGCCCCTCACAGGAAATGTGGAGGAAGCAGCCACAGCCTACACCAATTGGCTGAAGGTGGCTTGTATGCAATTTAATTTAATTTAATTGATTTAATTGTGGGTTTATATAGCGCTAGAATCGACTCCCGGAGGAGTATCTCCGCGCTTCGACCGCTGGGGAACCCGTCCTGGCTCACCCTGAGAGATGGTCCCTAATGGGTATCTCTAAGGTGCGACCAAGCATCCCCGGCGGTCTGGGGGGCCGTTGTGAAGATGAGGCAAGCTAATGCCCAGAGTTGCCGAGTGTGGTCCCTGACTGGAGTAGGCACCGAGGCGAGAATTATCGAGCCCGCTGACCCTGGTCCACGACCCTGCCACGTCGGGAATCAAACCCTGGTCCCGGGCCGTCCTCTGCTTACGGGTCTGCCGCCTCTAACCAGTGAGCCACACCACTCCACCTGAAACTGGCGCCCCCAATAATCCATCATTCTACTCGCACAAAACCAATTGGACAATCGCACAATTGGAAAGATCATGGCGGCAAAATTATAGTGAGGAGGATAAAAAACTACTCAACGCAGAGCTGAGAGTTTACAAGCAGATGATCCGCATGGCTAAACGTGAGTTCTTTACTAAACGTATCAAAGAAGCAAGCAACTCCCCTAAGGAATTATTCGGCACAATGTCCTCCTTGGCAGCCCCCAAACCAGTAGACATACCACCTAGCCACCAACTATGTGAAGACTTGGCCAAATGCTTTCTGTGCAAGGTAGAAAAGATTTTTTACGCCCTGGACAAACAAATCACGATCAACGCCTCAGAAACCTCTACCCCAGAAATACATCCAGAGAACAACAGGAAATCTGAAAGCCTAGAAAACTTCACCCCCATCAGTGAGGAGGAGGTAACAAACCGGTTACTGAGGATAAAATCAGGCTCCCCTCATGACCCTTGCCCAGCCACCATTGCCAAATTAGCTCCCTCTACCATTGCCTCAGGACTCACCCCCCTGTTCAATGTCATGCTGGCCAAAGGGGAATTTCCCCTACGCTGGAAACAAGCGTCTATCCTGCCCCTTCTAAAAAAAACACAATCTAGATGTAACCGACCTGAACAACTTTCGTCCTATTGCCAGGTTACCCCTACCAGCCAAAATCATGGAGGGCATACTAAACAATCAACTTAGTACCTTCCTGGGGACGGAAGAGTGGCTGGACCCCTCTCAACATGGATTTAGGGTGAGACACAGCACGGAATTGGCACTGATTAAATCAGCCGAAGACATAAGAAAGGTGATGGATGCAGGGGGCAGAGCCGCCCTGATCCTGCTGGACCTTTCCGCGGCCTTCGACACGGTCCACCACAAATTATTGGTGGGCCGTTTGAGGGCCGGTGGGATTCAAGGAAAGGCTCTGGAAATCCTGCAAGCCTTCCAATCCAGCAGGACTCAATCGGTGGCCTTAGGGGACTTTAAATCAGAGTCATTTGTGCTTCCCTGCGGAGTTCCTCAGGGGTCATCCCTGAGCCCAATTCTTTTTAATGTTTATGTCTCTACCTTGGCGCCAGTGATTAGATCCTTCAGATTCAATCTGACATCCTACGCCAACGACACCCAGATTGTGGTGTCGCTGCGTCCAGGAGAAATGGATAGCACAGCAGATAGATTTAGATGCTGCATGCGGGAAGTGAGCAACTGGATGGCAGAAAACTGCCTTAAGCTCAATTCAGCAAAAACAGAAGTGTTGCTGTTTGGGTCAAGAGATAATTTCTGGTCCCTTCGTTGGTGGCCAGAGGAAATGGGATCTACCCCCTCACCGGTCTGGAAGGTAAAAAACCTGGGTGTACTGATGGATGATGCTCTGTCCTTCAGGCCACAAATCAACGCATTGTCCTCAGCGACCCACTCTGTGCTTAAAATTATTCGGAAAGTCTTACCATTTCTTCCGGATGAACACAGGAAGACAGTAGTGACAGGACTGGTGATGTCCCGGTTAGATTTCTGCAACGGCCTGCTGCTAAACGCCCAACAGGGGCTTTTAGATAAACTTCAAATCCTGCAGAATGCAGCAGCCAGCAGCACGCTTGATTATGGGTACTCCCAAGTTTGCCTCAGTTGCACAAGACCTTGTAAAGTTACACTGGCTTCCAGTTCGTAAAATAATTGTTTTTAAGTCACTCTGCGTGTCTTTCAAGGCCTTGCACGGCCTGGGCCCTCAATGCTTGACTCCTCTTTTCCAGTGGTATAGGCCAGTGAGACCTCTAAGGTCAGCGGATCAGGGGCTGGCTGTAGTCCCTAGGGTGAGGAAAGTTTGCTGGGGAGGTAGAAGCTTATACCTGGGAGCGGCCAAGGTATGGAATGCGCTGCCTTTGAGCCTCAGACAGAACCCTGACCTGCTTTTATTTAGGAAGGCCCTTAAGACATGGCTCTTTACACACTAACTCCCCTTGCTCACGCCCACTAGCGATCAGTCAGCGCCAGGACACCTCCGGGTAACAGTGCGCTTTTAAAAATGTCAACAACAAAAAAAATAAATTGTGGCTCTGGTTGAAACACATTTAGCATACAAAGATAGCCCCTTACTAAAACAATTGGATTATAAGATAATCGCATGTACTTCCCGGATGGTCTGTATCAGAGGGGTCGCTATCTTAATAGACAAACTCCTCGACTACAACTTACTTAGAGCCTCTCATGATATCTGTGGCAGGTGGATATTTATACAGCTACTTATAGATGGTCATACATTTTGTACTATATGCTCTTTATGGCCCAAACCTGGACGAGCCATGTATTTTTGAAATATTATCCCTAGATCTCTTCGATTGGCAGGGAGATTTAATCATTATGGGAGATTTCAATTGTAACATGAATTCATGCTTAGATTCAACTAATTCAAGCGCCTCGGTTAGAATGAGGAAAGTTCGGGCCACCATTGTGGAAATGACTCTATTACACAGTCTGAAAGATGTTTGGCATTGCATCCTCTTCAACCTGGCTATACCTACTATAGTGCATCACACCGGCAATATTCACGGATTGATGTGTTTTTCTCCAATAATGCTATTCTTAATATAGCTAAGTGCAAAGTGTGCCCCAAGATAGTTTCAGACCACAATCCCTTATTGTTAGAACTTGTGCTTAGCTCATCTACTAAATTAACACATCAATTTTGGTACCCTCGTTATTTGTTGATGGATATCAAGTTTCAAGTTTTTATGAAAAACAGTATTAGTAATTTTCTTCTAGATAATGAAGGCTCTGCTTCTCTCTTCTTTATCTGGGATTCACTTAAAGCTTACATAAAAGGAGCTACTCAGCAAAATATTTATAGATTAAATTGTATTAAAAATTTGGCAAGTTAGGCTATTAGAGAAGGCATTCAACAATTAGAAATAGCACATGCGAATGAAATTAGAAGCAACATCACCCAACAGACGGCTACCCCAATATATTCACAAACATACCTACTTATAGTTGATAAGACGGCGGCTAGTTATCATAAAAATCGACCTCTTAAATACGAGTACGGCGAACAAGTAGGTAAAGTGCTCGCACATCAACTTTCTGACAAAAGGGCGGAGCGAGAAATCAAGGGTATAGGAGGTGTTTGGGGGTTATTTTATACTCAACCTGAAGAGGTAGTAGAACATTTTTTGGGCTTTTATCAGTCATTATATATTAACCCTAAAGTGTTTGATAAAGGCAAATGTACCGACTATATAGATAAGTGTAAGTTTTGCGAAATTATCTGTAGACTCGAAACAGAACAGGTACACTCTCTTAACTTAGATATTACGGCTGATGAAATATCTGATGCAATTGGTGCCCTTCCTGCTGGAAAAGCAGCTGTTGAGGATACAATACCGGCAGAATTCTATAAGATGTTTAAGGACAGTCTGATTCCAATTTTGTCCAGGATTATGAATCATATCAGTGTGAGTGGGATTGTACCCAGTTCGTCGGATATGACAAATATTGTCTTCTTCTTAAAAAGAATAAACCGAAAGAAGAGTGTGGGTCATATCGCCCGGTTTTGTTAATAAATGTTGATGCAAACATTTTCGCAAAGATATTGGCAACTTGCCTTGCGCCTTTTATGACACAGTTAGTCTCAGATCAACAGCATGAATTTATACCTGGGAGGCATACAACTGCACACATGAATACTTCCTTAGTTGCGTTTGTTGCTGCTTCTAAATTAAAATAAATCTGGACATAGGAATGGTCATGCTTGATGCGGAAAAAGCATTCGATCGTTTAATATGGGATTGTCTTTGGGCTATACTTACGGTGTATGATATCCATGGCCGTTTCTATGATTGGATTAAAGTTTTATACAAGTGCCCAAGAACAAAGTTAGTTTACCTAAATTATTAGCCTGCATCCTTCATGATACTAAGGGGTACTAAGGTGTACTCGACAAGGGTGCCCTTGTTCTCCTCTATTCTTCGCTCTATATACAGAACCATGTATTAGATCACTTGTTGGTAACTTATCCATCCCTCCTCTACTAATAGGCTCTGAAGATCTGAAAATAACAGCTTATGACGATGACATAGCTGTCTTCTCTACAGATCCGGTCAGAGCTATAGAGGCTATCCAAGTCGAAGCTAGTACATATAGGAACATTTCCGGATGCAAATTGAATGTTAACAAGACACAGACCATTCTTACTTTTCAAGCTGCTAGGGAGGTAATTGGGGCATTTACATCAGCAACCTATTTAGGTGTATGGATTACTGCAGATTTGGGGCAGATAATAAAATTGAATTATGATCTTTTACTTAAGCCAATCATTTCCAAAATGAGAGACTGGCATAAATTGCCTATTAGTATTATAGGGTGCTGTAATATTATAAAAATGATTGTTTTGCCGAAATTTCTTTACTTATTCATGGCAATACCTCTGCGAGTGGGCTATTAGCAGTTTTGTATGGAGTTATAAGCAATCAAGTCGTGCTATAAGATAGTTAAAACTTCCTTACAGATATGGCGGATTTCAGTTACATGATTTTAAATTGTATTTTTGGGTCACTTTCATTGGTCGTTTACGGGATCTTCTATCACCTAGTAGACAACATTGTTGTTATGGTCTCGCTATTGGTAGCGAAAGTATTATGTTTTTGTATAGGATTTATGATCCAAACTATTTTAAAAGAGTACGGTTTAAGACTCTTAAGGATATAGTGTATATATGGCGTGAGATCAGTGCTAATTGCTCTTTGCCTTTGATGAATCTTAGCATGCCGTCATGGTATAATCTTATACTTCCGGCAATCTTCCATGATATGCAAGCTAAATCCTGGGACAGATATGGTATTATTCAACTAAGCCATTTATACAATGCCACTGGGTTTCGTATGTCCTCAGACCTACAGATGACATCTGGTATCCCTAGTAATATGTTTTATAACATGTTTATTGGGACGTAGAGATATAAGACAACCTATGGGATCAGATTTACTGACTTATTTACACTCAGAGGCAAAACGGACTATTAGCAAGGCATATCAGCTATTCTCTTAATCCTGGGAGAATGATAGTTTAAAGTTAGCATCAAAATGGGGTGTGCTATTGAGACAGGATGTTAGTCCTGGAGGCATTGAACAGGCTTTAGAGACTCTAGATGCTGCTGTATATTCTGTTAACCTAAAGTTACAACAGTTTGAAACAGTATGGATGCTCTACTCTACTCCAGAAGGAATAGCTAGATGGATAGATCCTAATAGCATAAATATGAATGATAAATGCAAGTGTGCTAAATGTGGATTGGTTGCTGCAGATAGCTTGCATATGTTTTTCACCTGCCCAGGACTGGCTGCCTTTTGGAAAGATCTTCTGCATATATTAGCTGATCGTTTAAAGATTAATATGCAGCTGACCGAAAAAGAGCTTATGCTTGGCTACAAATCAGTTGCTGCCCTAGGATTAAGATCCTTTATATCGATTACTATAACAACAGCACAATTATGCATTGCCCGCGCTTGGATATCCCAAATACAACCCATGGCTCTGGAAGGGCGGGCAATAGTAAGGGAGACCTTCGAAAGAGAGATGACTATAGTTAGGAGCAGTGGTGCCCGCTCTGGAAAGAAGTTTCATCGAACTTGGGGGTATATGTTAAAATTAGAATTGTAAAATTGTTGGGTATCAATGTATTTCTGAATATTTTTTATTTATTTTTCTCTTTCTCTCTTAGTTATCTCCTACAAGTATATTTACTCAATGTATAGATATTTTTTTTTCTTGATGTATGGCTTATATGTTTACTCCTCGAGCTAAATAAAAAAATAAAAAAGAAGTCATTGAAGTAAGTATAGCCTTCCATTTCATAAGACGAAAACAGTTATTCAAACTATAGTAAACTCTTTAATAGACTACTGCAATGCAATCTATCTGGAACTTACAAAGAAACAAGCAAGGTGACTGCAGCTAATTCAAAATGAAACAGGGAGAGCAGCCTATTCAAACTGCAGCAGGAAGATAGCTTCTTGGTCTAGAAAACATCTTGTCAAACTTATACCACTAACATTAAGAGAGATGTGTTTCTAAATCAGTTTCTGTCACTGGGCAGTGAATGACATTGTCCTTTCTACATTCAAAGGCCTTTTAAATTGTTTATACCATGTCAAGTCCTTTGTTCAAGTAGCGCCTTTCGTCTCTTGGTTCTAAGGCCCCAGCGCTCGCGGCCAGGTGGCCGCTGATTCAGCCATTTTGCAGCCAAATCGATGAATTGGCTAATGGTCCATCGATGCCAGATTTCCCCACTTCTGGAATGGAGGGAACATCAGAAAAACTACCCCTGTGCCTACCTGCCTACCATTTGTTCTTTGGTAGTCTAGAATCAGCACAGCCCATGTGGATAGTTGTTGTTCTTCATAAATGTTCACTTGTTCATTCATTCACTCATAGTGTGAAATTCGCTTTCTGCCCAGTAACAGCTACCACCCTCTCAGAACCAGGCCTAATATATTTGAACATAGCTGCCATTTATGCAGTATGTCTCTTATTTACTAGAACATTACCTGAGCAGCGATAGTCATGGTTAAGTCAGAGTTTCTATAGGTAAGGTTGTTTGTTTACTAACTTTGTCGCTGCTCGACGAATCTGCACAAAACATGTGTAAAGGGTTCATCATTCATGGCAGGTTTCATGCAGATCCCTCAAGTGGGGAGCAAGAAAAGGGGGGCTCCTAAAAGTGATAGGTCAGGGCCGGTGGCCAAACATCACTGAAAAAACAAAGGTTGAAGTGAAGTTATGGTTGGCTTTCTTGTAATGCTTTGAGACTTGTTTTGAAAATCCACAGACATCCAGTTAACAAGTACAGCTGAAGTCCTGTTATGGTTCTGAATGATGACCACAAAACCACTGATATTCGCAAGTTAAGGTTAGGCCAACAATCCATAACCCACACAACAGCCCTTCAGGCCACACTGTGGACACCAAATGCAATGCCTACGACCCCACAATACTTATACCAATGATAACACTTAAAAGCAAAAAGGAATTTAAATAGAACACATCATCAAACTAAATAATGGAACTTAATTTTTAGTTATCTCTAAGTGGTATGGGTAATCTGTAAAATGATTTACAACAGTTGTAATTGCATCTATTTTTATAAAGGGTGGGGTCATGAGCATTGCATTTGGTGTTTGAGTTACGGGTTTCATGACTAAGGTGCAGATTATGGATCGCCATCGCAAATTGCAAATTTCAGCAGTGTTGTGGTTTTAATTTGTAACCATAGCTGTACTTTATCTTTGGGTTTTAGGTGAAAATACAGGCATGAAGTTAGTAAATCCAAACTTACCTATATATACATACCTTCACAATATTTCACAGTCTATTGTTGTAGCTTCACGGTATTCCTGTTGTTATATTTTTGTAGCATGATATTTAACATCATTTTCTAAGCCATCTTCCTGTTACCTTCAGATATGTACACTTCTGCCTTCAAAGTCAAACCTGTTTACCTTTTTGTGGTTCAAATATCTTTATTGATTTTAAACACACAAATATTTCATGTACATTAAGCTGTCGTCAATCAAGAGCTAAACAGTTCAACCGGACAGAGCCAGTTGAGAGCATGAGTTCGGCTTTCGAGACAAAATCGGCCCATTGCTCGTACAAGGTATGAAAATTGAAAGAATAGGAAAAGGAAAAAAAGAAAAAAAAAGGAACCCCTCTTTCCCAGGTACCCCCCTCCCACCTCCCGTCCAGTTCCCCCTGTCCCCCCTAATCCCCCCACCCCTCCTCCCAACTATGCTAAGCCTTCAGTGACCTGCTTAACAGTCTGTCTTTCGTGGTTCCGTGAGACGCAGCAGTCTAAGATATCGGGGACATGCAACTTCACAGAATTCGGTGGCCAAGAGTGACAGAAATGGTTGCCAAAGATCATCATATGTGGATCCCTCTCCCGCCATAGTAAGTGACAGTTTCTCCATCCCGAGCACGTGCCATAATCGGTGAAGCCATCCTACAAAGGAGGGTATGGTGGGAGTACGCAAATGTGTAAGTATGTTTTGTACCGCTGAGCCTAGTGTGATAGCCATCTGTCTACCCCTGCGGCATTATAGAGGGTTGGTCAGGGGATTAGGGAGACCTAGTAGCACATAAGCCGTGAAGTGCGGGATTTCTGTCTCAAAGTGCTTGTCTATTTCATGTAACACTTGAGCCCAGTAGGGCTGAATATATATGCATTCCCACAATAAATGTACCAGGTTGCCAACCTGGCCACAGCCACGCCAGCAAGTTGCCTCACGGTTGCTGTAGTCATCTCTCTGGCCTTCTCTTCTGCAGTTGTGTTGCCTGCCCGGTAGGAGAAGTTACTGTCTGTGCTGCACTTCTGCTTCTGGGCACTAGGAATTATTACCAGAGACATCAAAACACAAGGGGGGGTATTTTCAAGAACGGGCGATAATTATCGCCAACCCAGGCGAACCCAATTTTACATAACGCCATCTATCATGGAAAACTAACGCTGTGTATTCTCAACACGCCGGCAACAGGTGATAGTCTCCCGATAATGCGTCAAATGTCCGCGTTAAAATTAGCAGGACGGCGATAGAAAAGGAAACCCAAACATGAAAAATGTTGCGATGGGCACAACAGCGATACAAACATCAGCGATAAGCAGCGCCAGGCTTGCAATTCCCATCTCAGGTGGAAAAAAATCACCATAAAAGCCGCTAAAAAAAAAGAAACACAAACTACTGAGAGGCACCATGGAGGAAGCTGGAGCAACTACAGAGGCCAAAAAGAACCCCACAAACCCCCCGGAGGACCAGCCAGGGACCTTGTGGAAGGAGAAGGGCAAGGAGAAGAAGAGGAACCTGCAATTCATTCCGCAGGAAAACAAGATCCTGATTACGGAGGTGATAGAACACCACCACCAACTGTTCATCACCTCCACCATGTCATTAGCAACAAAAAATGCAATATGTCAGTCCATCTTGGCCAAGGTGAATGCAGTCGGAGTGAAGAGAAGGGAAATGGACGACTGCAAGATGCGCTGGAATGATGTGATGTGGTAGTCTAGGGGAGGAGGGGTGGTCCTGGGGGTAGGGATGGTCCTTGGGGGGGTGGCAGTGGGTGTTGTGGCCCTCTTTGGTCTCCAAGCTGCATGATTAGTAGCTCCATGGCATCTGCTGGTCTTCAGATGTAGCTCTGTGCTGGGATCCCTTTCTACTGCAGGTTTTCGTCTTACTTAAGACTAGAAAAATGCAAGTCTTAAGTCCATGCTGCTAACGTGCCTTATCGCCTGTTTTTGGACCACATCGCCTATCTGGCTGGCCGTTCAGAATATTGCGAAGTGGCGTTATTGTGAGTTTTTGGACGGGAACGTCTACTCTGCATATGATTAGCGTTAGTTGTCGCTGTCAGCCTTGGAGATGTTTTTAGTGCCAGCTATCGCAGGTAAACTGACAATGTCAGCTGTTTTCGCAGGCTTGTGAATAGGGTGATAAACCTATCGCTACTTTCGTCGATGTGTCGTTGAGAATATGCCCCTAGGTTTTCTAAGTTGGCTATTTTAGCAGCAGAACTACATTTTATACCTGATGATTTGTTTTACGTCGAATTTTTTTAACTTTTAGAAATGTTGGTTGTCTTTTTGTATAATTATTAAGAAAGCATTTTGTATATAACTCAGCTTTCGTGTGTGAGGTTTGGGCTTTAAGTATTAAAGAATTCATTATAAATGCAAGTGAAGTTAAGGCATGGGCTCATTCAATTTCACTTACCTTGCACAAAGTTCTGTCTTGTTGCTTCAGTGCAGTTACAAGAACCCTGGAATTAATAAAGAGAGAGGCATGAACACAAACTAGTGTGATGATAATACAGTAATAGTCAATATTAACATTTATTAATTTGGGCACCACATTAATAAAACATCATTTTAGGTCTGTGGCTAAGGGTATGGACATCTTTTTTTTTATAAATATTACCTGTCTGAATGGAAGGACTGCAGTGCTTGCTGATCAAGGCCCCCCTGAGCAATGTTTACTGGTGTTTGTTAGTAGTTGAGGTATTGGGCAGGGCACTTGTATGAAGTCTTTAGAAAGGGAGATGTGTAATCCACTGCAAGTACAGATGCTGTTTGTTGTTGCAGGTCGTTGGCATCAAGAGGCGCCTAGAATCGCAGTGCATGCGGTATATGTACCGTCAGTCAATGGCTCACCGCGGCATAGTATAGAGCTGGACAGCAGGGAGCAAGCATATAGTTCAGCCCAACTTCTTAAAGCGTTCTGTATGAATGGGTGTGTCTTACTCCAAACTTAGGGGTGACTTACGCGTGAATTCCACGAGTAGTCCGTGTTTATTCACATGTTCTATGAGTAAGCATGTCTGTCTGATTGAAAGTGCTGACGCAAAACGCTTTGTGAATGGGGCCTGAATATTCAGGTGTAAGTCACATCTAAGACAGGAGTAAGGCATAAGCACTCACAGGAAAAGCTTGGTGAATCAGGCCTGGACATTCAGGAGTAAGTCACATCTAAGACAGGAGTAAGGCATAAGCACTCACAGGAACATCTTGGTGAATCAGGCCTGGATATTTAGACGTAAGTCACATCTAACACAGGATTGAAACAAATCTGTTGACAGAATTAATCTTTGTGAACTGAGACTTCCTATGCTGTGCGGATCTGGCATCGAAGGAACTTGGTTTCGTTCTCTGTGCGGTGGTGCCTTTGTCAGAAACTGGGACTGTAAAGAGGAAGTTCAGGGGACTCCAGGGTCTCCCCCATAGTGCTGTATTTAAGGGATGTTACCACAACGGGAGGTTTTCTGTTTGAATAACTTCCTCAAATGGTGGCATTAGTTTAAACTCAAAAACATGTGATATTCTAATATTCTCAAAGCAGTACACTGCCACGCAGGTCTGAAGTCAATTTTTAATAGGACTACGTATTTGTTATGTGAAATAAGGCTTAATTTTTTAATTTGGTACAATTGACAATCTTTATTCGGAAAAAAACTAAGGGCCTGTATTGAGGTCTGATGAACAGCCATCCATCAGGAAAGCGGAGGATATTACTTCCACCACCCCGATTTCTGGACTTGGCCCTTTTTGCAGGGTCATCCCAGAACTTTTTGCCTTCCTCCTGTATTGTTTCTGACCTGTTGTTGGTGGTTTTATGACTCAGGGCACTTTATCACTACTGTACAGTGCTAAAGTGCATGTGCTTTCTATGGTAAACGTGGTAAGATTGTGCTACACCTGTTTGGCATATTACTTTTACCGGTCAGTCCCTTGTACAGTGGTATCTCATATACCCAGGGCCAATAAATTAAATGCTACTGGTGGGCTTGCAACGCTGCTTGCGCACCCACTAAAGTAGTCTTTCAGACCTGTCGCAGGCCTCTGCCACTGCTGGGCCTGCGCGTGCAGTTTACTGCCCCTGTGACATGGCAGATAAAGTGTGTTGGACTTGGCCTTCTCCCCCGAAATTTTTCGCTTTTGACCCCTTTGACTAGGATGTCTCCCCCATAGTAGTAAACCTGTATTGGCCATGTGTGGTAGAAGTTGCCCTGTTTTAAAATTGTAATGTCACGAAATGGTGTGCAGGAAATGTTCCCCCATTTTAGAAATGCACCTGACTGAAATGTTCTGTAATTAAAATGGATGCCACGGCCATGGGTTTTGCCACCTGACTGCCATAGGTCAGCGGTCTAAATATTATTACCCAGCCACCCCTAGCTTTTGGAGGGAAAGCCTGGCACCCTGGGTGCTCAACCCCTCCCCTTGAGCCAGTTTAGGCCAGCTTTGCCAACATTCTAGAAGGTTCTGGCACTGCCTGGGAGGAGGGTATAAGTAAGGGGGATGTGCCACCAGAGAGTCAGACAGAGCTGGGACAGGAAAGAGAGGGGACCTGCTGCGAAGGGTTACCGCCACATGGGCCTGTGAGATGGGCCCTGCACCCCTAACCCCCCCTCTTCTGTCCCCGGGCCCCTGACAAAGGAGGGCCCCTACCCAGGTCGCTGTCACTATTAGGGCCCGTGAATTATGCCAGCCCAGCGCGAAAGGAGCGCCCAGGAGGTGAGGAGGGGGCCCCTGAGGAACTGTAGTGGGACTGTCCGCCCCCCTTGGGAAGTTGTGGCCCCTGTGGAAGCGCTGGACTGTGAGGAGCTGCCCGGGGAGGATTGTGCCCCCGAGGGACTGTGGCGTGCTAAAGCACTGTGCCCTGTGACTGTTGTGGCTGTAGTGCTGTGAGGCCCGGAAGCGCTGAGCCTGGAAGGGCTGAAGCACAACTGTGAGGGGAATCGAGCTGGAGGAGCCTACCCTCGTTTTGGCGCGCTGTCCGCCATATAAATAATTAAATAAACGGGAGCCTACCCCGTGTGCCGCCGATCTCACCGCTGCGGCGCTGCGCCGCTGCGCCGCCTCGGAGGGACCCCCCTGTTGTGGGCATCGTCGCGGCGGCCCCCGGTGCCAGGAGAGGGGCCCCGGTGTGTGGTGAGGGCCGCGCTGGGCCCTGAAGCCGTCAGGACCCGCATCACGTGACGGGGGCGCCCGGCCGCATCATCGGCCCGCCCCCGCCAACGCCGCGCACGGATTGGCCCACGCAGCCGTGCACCCGGAAAGGCCACGCAGGGATTGACTGCCGGCCGGGCAACCGAGGAAGAAGCCAGCCGGCAGTGTCGAGGGGCCCCCATGGTGAAGGGGGAGCCCCGATTGTGGCCGTGAACCGGAGTGGGTGCCCACCCCACCGGTGAGTGCCCCTGCAGGAGGAGGCCGACGGAAGCCCCGGGTCCCCGTGGGGAAGGGGAGGGGCCCGGGTGAAGCTGTGAAGGTGCCGGGTGAAGACCGGAGGAGTTGAGTGGCTGCGGGGCTCCCGTGGTGAAGAGGGAGCCCCGAGTGTGCTCACGGGGCCCGAGTGAGGCCTTGCAAGCCCCGTGTGACCCGCCTCTACCACAGGAAATCACTGCGTGTGTCCCCTGAGGCCTCTCCGAGGCCGTGTTGAAACCCCGGGCCCCTGTGAGGAAGGGGGGCCCGGGTGAAGCAGGTGTGCCGCACACTGGTCTGTGCCCCTGAAGACTCCTGCCATTGAGTGTGAGGAGCCCCCGGAGAAGGACCGGCCAGAGGACGTCTGCACTCCAGCAGGGCTCCCATCTTGTGAGGAGAGCCCCGCCCGCTGCCTGTATGAAATAACAATGATATAGAGACTAGCATTCTGAAATAACATGTCTATCCCCTTCAAAGCAACTTGGTTACGCTGTTCAATTCTTTCCCGAAATTTGGCCAACTGATGTGGTCCCTCTAATCCAATTTGAAGGTAGGCCTTCTTATGTAGCAACCCGAAGAGGCTCCCCTTTTCCTCAGTTTTCATCTAGACAGCTTTAACTAATAGAAGCACTGTATTTTTTCAGATTCCTCTCTGTGTTGACATTGCGCCTCACAATCAGTGCCATTCATTGCCATCTTAAAACGGCTCTTTTTCAGAATTTCCAGGTGACAAATCAACTGTCTGTCTGATTTCTTTGATGTAACAAATTGATTATATGACGATTTAATAGGATTTGCTCTTTTAGTCTCATTGTTTTCTCTGATTGTGACAGAAATGTAAATATTTCACTTGTTGGCAATCATGTGATCGAAATAAGTATTATGTTTCTCTAGCCATTTTTTTAGTATATTGAGCATCTCTACATTGATTTTAAGATACTCGATAAAACTGATTAAGCGTTATATATATCTGATTGTCTAATGATAGCTCTCCACTCACTACCAGGAAGGGGTATTTGCTTGGGTTTAGATTAGACTTTAAGTTATCAGTTTACACATGGAGTTCTTTACGTGTGTATGATCTTAACGACTTTTAATAGAATGTGTTTATAATTTTGATTCATTATTTTAATATAGGGAGTTTTTTCAGCATTGAAATATTCTGTCCTGATGATGGTCTACATGACGACTGCCCTCTAGACCGAAACGTCAACACTTCCATTATCTCCGGAAACGTTGCATTGGCACAAACTCACAACCACTCTTTATTGATTAATTTTGTTTGTTTGCTATATCCACTAGGAGTTGGTATTTTTAGTTGTGAACTGTAGAGAAACTATTGCTCATCTCTGTTCATTACTATTGCTTGAATTCATTTTTCTGTATTTGTCTCCCCAATTTTATGTTTCTTGAGTAAATATAAACTTTCTGAATATATTTCCTTCCTCTGTGTGTTCTCTTCGTACCTTCATCCGATTTATTTCGATTATGTACTGAGATTGATATCCCGTGGATACATTTGAGTGTGTTACATATGTACAACTCACAATTTAGACCGACTATTTTCCTAAATAAGCCCCATGTAGCATACTCTGACCTTAACTATACAGTGCCCAAGCCTACAAGGGCTGATTGGGTTTTCCCCTGCCTATAACACTAATGATACGCCTGGCGCCAGGATATGCCCACCGGACAGGCCGAATGCTTCCAGGCTAGATGTGGGCCAGAACTGAGTTCCACTTCTACAGTCCCCTGCTGAATCAGTGATCTGCTTGTCCCCAACTGAGTTGATAACTCTGTCCTGGTTTGATGGATTAACTACCTGGGCTGGGTGCTGAAGGGTTGCCTGGTCAATTACACAACTGGGTCTACTGGCCCTGTAAGGAAGTGTTATTCGCCTGAAGAGATATTTAGGTTGCCCTAATGAAATGTTTATTCCTGCACAGTGACCAGGTTATAGGAAATGTTTGATTGGTTGAGACCGGTTACTACCGTTACTGATGCCAATGTATATTGATGTTTCCCGCCGGTTAGGTGATCCTACGCTGATTCCAGGCTGTTATACAAATAAGGTTGTGGGCCCCTGCGGCTGTTATTTACCTGCCTAAGTGAGCCTAATGTATGCACTGGTGAGGTGCGCAATGTGTTGGATACCCATGGTATTGCTCAGGAATAATGCGAAAATGTTGATATGCTCATGGTTAAATGCCTAATGTCACACCATAATGTGTATGCCTAAGGTTTTATTGCAGACAAGGTGCCTACTTACCTGATGAGGTGGTCATCCCCCTGGCCTAAGGTGATGAGACCGACATCTAATATTGATGCCCTCATGCTTTCATGCAGGTCCCGGGCTGAGTAGTTATCCAGTACCGGCTGATTCCAAATATGCGGTTGAGGCCCTATGTTCAATGAGTTTGTGCCTAAAGTGGGATGCCCCCATGTTTAGACATTACAAGTTCTGCCTAGTGTTTCATTCCCACAGGTTGAGGGTGGATTAAAAACTTGATGTGCCCCTTTACTACAGGTGTCCTGCCCCTGTGCTGGCCTGACGTGTCATTCCAGGCCTCTGGTTATATCCCAGGTTAATGAGCAAGCCTTGCTGATTTACTACAGGTGCTCCTGTCTGTTGATACGTGCTGAGGCACCATGAAGTTTTTCCCTTACAGGGGTCGGGTTGGAGTTGTAGTGCAGGATGTATACTTCTGCTAATATTGTATTTTGCAATTACAGCCTCCCACTGAAGATTAGTGCCTGAGTTGGCCCCACCATATTGGCCCCAGGTTCAATGTTAATTTAATCACATTCTTCTTTATTTCAGCCATGGACTTACGGACTGGACCTATTTCCCATGGTCCCCCTTGTAAACAATCCCACCTAACATACTTGGCTCTGGTGTCAGTTGGCGCCGTGTTGTGATACCACTGTTTATGCATTATTTGCCTTGCAGGTTGGAGGTATACTAAACTACTTACTAATTGTCCAACCCAAACTGGTGTCCTGCCTCTTTTGTGGTGTGCCTGGTGTGTCGTCCGTGGGTACTGCGTGAGTGCTTCACATGTCCTCCGAAGTTCGGCCTGCCCGCTTGGTTCCATGCTACCCCCTTGGAGATTTGGTAACCCCATTTCTTACAAAGTGGTTGTCACGTCTGTGACTCCCCTTTTACTACATCCCTAAGGAAGGCGCTAGCTAGCCCTATGGGCAGGGTGCGGTGTAGGTAAATGGTAGGACATGTGCCTTAACTGTGTGGCATGTCCTGGTAGTGGTAAACAGCCTATTTGGTTTCTCACTGCTGTGAGGCTGCCCTCTCATAGGAATTCACTGGGGATTCCCTGATATATGCTTCAGTAGTAATTCCTGATCTGAGAGGGGTGGTGTGATCATGTTTGGTATGTTTGGAATAGTAGTTGTAAATCCTGCTTATTGGTAATTACTTTTTTAGAACTGCCACTTTTAAAAGTAGGCATTTCTGTGTGCTATGTGTCTTTTGTCCTCTGCAAGGATGTGTATTAACTGTCTGGCTTTGAAGTGACAGGGGCTGGAGCTGTGCAGCGGCTTCAGAGAGCCTGGAGGAGTCGCCTCAGCTGCCGTTGTGTGCCCTGTTAGGGCTTCTTCTTGTTCCTGTGGACTTTGCGGGGTGAGTCCAAGACGGGCCCCCAGCCTCAGTTATCACGGCGACTGCACCACAAGTTGTGGGCAGCTGCCTCTCACTAGTGGGGGCAATTTGGTGCAACAGGATTTACTTATGTGCCCTGTGACAAGTGTTTACTATGGTGCACTGGGGCTAATGTTTTGCATAATGTGCTATACGAAGTACCATTACTGTGTTTATGCCTAACTGCTTTGTGCAAGTGCCGACTGACCAGTAGTTACTAGTCAACCTAACTAACTGTGATTTTTGTGATTATGATAGTGGCCCGATTGGCTTATTGATTTATGTAATCCCTGTGACGTCATGACAAGTGCCTAGTGGCACAGTGATATATGTGATTGTGCTCTAATGTGTTTTTATGGACAATACAAGGCTATTTTTATATAACCTTCTGTGGAGTTTTTTTGAGGTGTGCCTAGTGTGTCGCTGCTGTGTGAGTGTGTTGCGTAAACTCTTTACACATTGCCTCTGGGATAAGCCTGACTGCTCTGCCAAGCTTCCAAGGGAGTGAGCAGGGGTTGTCTTCAGTGTGTAACTCCCTTGCCCTGGCTAGAGTGGTGGGTTCTGCCCGACTTAGGTGCATACCCTAGCTAACCAGAAACTCAATTTCTATCACTGTGGAACTATGGTTCATCAAATTTAGAGACGACCTCCAACTCAGAGGTCATCTCTGTACACTAAAAGGAACCACTCTCATTGCGGTTCTTTTCTATGTACAAAATGTTTGGTTCCCCAAACCTTTCAAAAGTTTTAGTTCTTCTGAAACAAACTCCCTAAGCTGGGGTTTACCTGAAAAACAATAACTAATGACACACCCTTGTAATTTCCTCCCAGGTATGGGGGGTAATATTATTTTTTTCTGTCCCTCACCACCATTTTTTTCCCAGCAGTGATGGACAGAAAAAAAGACGTTACACCATCCACGCTATTTAGGGTTGGCAGTGTAATGTCCTTTTGCCTAACTCTATTCCATCAGGCATTGGAGTAAGCTTGTCGTGGATGTAGCCAAGAGGGGCAATCAATAGAAAACTTAAAGTGAGGCGGGCAGACTGAGGTTTTGGTGTTTGCAACAGAGTACCCTGCCTGCCAAATTAGGCCCTAATACTGATAAATATAAAATACATGAATGAAATGCATGCTGACTACAGTGTTGTATCTTCATTTTGGTACATGCTCCTTTCACAACAGCTGTCATAATATATTCAGAAATGCTCACAAAAAATTAATGAAGCTTGTAAAAGTGAAATGAGGTCAACCCTTAAATAAATGTGTGTTCCAACCACCTACCTTCTTGATACAATTGAAAGCTCTCACTGAATTTTTATCTCGGGGTGCGGGGGGGGTTCACAGCTTGTTTGCTTACTATTGAGCACTGTTAGGGCATCATATGGTTATGAGTTAACTACTAGCACTGTCTCCAAATGAAATATTTATTCAAACGCAAAAAACTCCTGTTATGGCACAGTCTTTAAATATGCTTATCTTCTAACTTGACAACTTTCCATATGCTATAGGCTCTATTATCTCTTTTGGTCCCTCAGAGTGTGTATGAACTGTTGATGTTGGCTCTGTCTTAGTGGGGTGTGTGAGTGTGTGATTCATCTCCTTTGTCTATGGATATCAATATATACATAGCGCTAAGGCTCTCTTACGCCCCACATTAGAGGATTCTGAATATCAGTAGAGAATCATTTCTTTAAAGTCTAGGAGCCCGATTCACAGAAATAACTTAAGACAAAATCCTAAACTTACTACCATTTTGGTATTCACAGAAGGCACTTACTCATTGTGGTATTCAGAGAAGGCACTTACTCATTGGTGGAGAAGTGTGGCTCAATGGTCAGAGCGGCAGAGCCTAAATAAGAAGTCTGGCCTGGGACCACGGTTCAATTCCCCGCCTCGGCGGGTCTTGGGCTCAAAAATTCCATGGACCTGATAGTTCTCGCCTCGGTGCCTATTCCAATCATGGAATCCCACTCTGCAACTCTGGGCAATAGCTTGCTTAATCTCCACAACGGCCCCCACAACGCTAAGGATGCCTGGCCTCCACCTTGGGGGTGCCCAGGAGTGGACAACTCACCGGGAAAGCCAGGATGGGTTCCATAGCGGAATTCGTACAAGCGCTTTGAGACCCTTGCGGGTGAGTAGTGCGCTATACAAGTATCAATTTACATTTACATTTTGGTATTGACAGAAGTTAGGAGTCCTAACTTTAGGACTCCTAAATGCCTTCTGTGAATACCGAAAGTCTGAAAGGTAGGATTTTTCTCAGTGCCTTCTGTGAATACCAAAATGGTAGTAAGTTTAGGATTTTGTCTTAAGTTAGTTCTGTAAATTGGGCCCAAGACCACTAGAGTCCATTTGTGGTATATTATTTCCTCTCTACTCCTGTGGTCAGCACCCTTTGTGTGGGGCGGGCAGTGTGGTCCATCCAGTGACTGAGGGAATGAGTGAACATACAAAGGGTTTACAAATAGTGGACATTATATTTAAATATCCACTGCTCTAGCAGTGCACAAAGTATTGGAATGTTCCATTTGTAAACAGTGGAAGGTTTAATTTAAACCTTCAGCAGTCTTAGCTGGTGGGGTTCGGAATGGAGGAGACATTATTCTCTAGAGACCAAGTAGGCGCTTTTTACCTCTGAAAAACGAATTCCACACAAGCAGTAAAGATGGTCTTTTTAAAGCCTGGGGGCAGAATAGGTATTGCACACCAGGCAGGCTGTCTACTCCAACAGCCTGCTACTTCCTACTATGACCTGAATAATTCACATTCACTGCTCTTCCACAGTAGTGCTGCTCTGGAGAATTAGAATGGAGTAGTACTCGCAGCAGATTGTGGGCAAACATTTTATCGGAGTGTCTGCTCTACGAAATAAAACATAATATTGCATTGTATTGTATTGTAATTGCCTTTATATAGCGCTTACTACCCCTGATGAGGCATTGAAGCGTTTTTTCAGCGAGGAGCACACTACTTCAGGACCCATAAAGGATTAGTATTGAATTAGTATAGTGAAATATAAAAGTAATTTGAGTGGTGGATAAGTTAGTCAGTTATTTGGATTCAAGAGGATAGCGCAGGGATAGAAGAGAGGAAAAGGTTTATGAACCTCCTCTGCCAGAGGCCACTCACGGACATCCCTCATCCAGTCATCCAGGGAGGGGGAGCACTTCTCCATCCAGGGTATCGCTGCCCTGTGCTTAGCCAGGACCAGGAAGAGCTATAGCAATTTATACTCCAAATGGTGTTTCTTGGCCTTTGTGACATGTCCGAGTGGACAATGTAGCAGGGATGTCTGTACCCTAAGACATACCCCTTTTCACCGACTCCACTACCCAGGTCCAGAAGCAATGTACGTCAGGTCAGCCCCAGGCCAAGTGCAGAAAGGCTGCCCCGTAGTGCCACACCGTGGGCACGCATCCAAGTGCGGGTCCATGTGGCTCAGACCTATGGGGGTCATATGTGTGCGATGTAAGTAATTGAAATGTATCAACTTGAAGCGCGCATTGCAGGACAGTGAGTGTGTTTATCGCTTTCCACTGTGAATCAGTCAAGGGTTCCTTCAGGTCCCCGGCCCATGCTGAGCGAGACCCGGGGGGCCATCACGTCTGATGTCATGGCACTATAAAGAAGGGAGATGAGCCTACGACCCGAGCCGCAGGAAAGCATTATGTCCAGTGTGTGTGCTGTAGGTGCGATATTTGGGTATGTGAGCTACATTGCCCTAGCTAGATCTAAGAGCCCAGCATATTGAAGAAACTGGTCCCCACCCAGCTCAAAACAGTCATGAGCCTGCTCGTAGGAGATAAAGGTTTAGTTTGGGTACAGGTCCACTAACACCTGACAGCCCCCTCCTTCCATGCTTGAAAGGACAGCCCATCCAACATGTTCCCCACTGGAGTGAGTATTCATATGGAGAGTTCCCTATGAAATGGTGTGTGTTTTAATACACGTTCTACGAACAATTGCCACACCTTTGCAGTCTGTTTGACCACATAGGGCATGTCCCCGGCGACTCCAGCACCCTCCATCAGGGCCGTTCGTAGTCTGTCTTGTTGGTCCAGCCCCTTCAGAAGTCTTTTTTCCCAATTGTCCCACTCATCAAGCCACCGGGCCACATGCTGCAACTGTGCTGAATAGTTGTATAAATCCATTCTGGATGCTCCAAGTCCCCCTCCTCATACCGCCATGTCAATACTGTATCTGCTTTAGTTTGGAAGAAGACCTTAGTTGCCAGTGAGACAAAAGCCCTTGTTACTTCTTTGTACATGGGGGTACAAACAAAATGTTGTGAACTCAGAATTTGAGAGCAATGCATGGTGGATCCAGCATTTTTAAGTATCTGGCAAACACCAGTTATGCATGCATCCTTATAAATTCGACATTAAGTACTGAGATCACATTAATTACTTTTGAGGGTTTGATCTCTGCAGCAGACATGGATCACAGAGAAGAAGAGATGTGTTACCTGTAAAAAGTGAAGCCTTATCTGTCAGGAGAAGACTTCTAGTTGGCATTCCAAGCCCTGGTCCTCTCCTATTGCAGAGACCACCCTTGCTCCTCTGAAAAGCATCTTTCATGCAGCAGCACAGTTCATCAAGGGGCTGAACCACAACCACAAATGTCTCTCTGAATTACTTACACGACCATCTACACCAAGACCCCTATCTGCTCATCTAACAAACTAACAGAATTTGAAGGTTCACACCGAAAAGGAGCTCCAGCATAGCACGATTCGGGAAAAAATACAGGAAAGAGAAAACAAGCTTTCTCAGAATACACACAGAGGAAATGACATCAGAACAGAACTAACCTTCTAACAGTTCAGGAAGTAACTGAAAACTCCCCTTTGATATCCTTATGTCTCACCCCTTCCACCAGCTCTACCTGCCATCCTGTCACCTCCCACACCTTGTCCCCCTCCAGTATGTATCCCCACTGGGGCTAGTCTCCCATAAAACAATAGCCAGTTAGGTTTGCCTTAGAAGTGCCAACACATAGGCACTTTCTTTTTCTGACTTGTAAGACACTTTCATTTAAGGACAGTAATTTCTTCATTTTCGCTGGACTTGACAATACTTCATGAATGTATTGAGTAATGTTATTAAGGGGCCCTCACATGAATGCATTTGGAGATGAGGTATTATAAGAGATATCGCAGCGGGACTGAATGTATGGAAAAAACTTTTTTTACTCTGTGGGGTTGGAAGTGTGTGTTTGCAGTGGCTCCACTGAATCATTATTCGAAGGTGAAAAGATCTTAACATGCTTGGTAGTACTTGGCTGAGTTGAGGACCTTAAATACAAAGCGGTCATACATAAGTATGATTCCGTATGATCTACCACTATCTATAAGGAATTACTGCGTGTCTAGAAAAAAAGTTTTGAGTTTTACAGTTTTTCGTAAACTTTCTCAGCACATTGCTTATGCCTCAAAACACATAACAAGAGAACATCTTACCCAAAGGTTTCTGAACATGCAGCCAGATGCATCAACCTAAAAACCGGTCGCAAACGGGCAGATTCTCAGAATCTGCCCCTTTGCGACCGGTATTTTTGCATTTGGGATGCATCATCCCAAATGCAAAAATCGCAATTTAAGGAATCTCTAAATTGAGATTCCTTAAATTGAGATTGCATTTAAGGAATCCCAAATTGAAATTCCTTAAATGCAATGCATCAAAGTAAAAAAATTAGCGATTTCGCTAATAGGAGTTGCAAATTACTATGAAGCTACACTTCATGGTAATTTGCAAAAACTTTGAAAGATGCACTTCTGTGCATTTTTCAAAGTTTCATGTTGCGCACACACATGCCCTTAGGGCATGTGTGTGCACAACATATGTGCATAGATCAATTTCAGGGGTGCAACAGGGTGTCCTTTTGACACCCTGGCACCCTTGAAATTGCATTCTCAATTTGCGATTGTCTAATTGAGAATCGCAAATTGAGACTGTCTTCCCATTCATTCCTATGGGCCTCTAGGCCCATAGGAATGAATGGGGAGGTATTCCTTAATTGTGATTCGCAATTTGCGAGTCGCAATTAAGGAATGTGTAGGAATCGCTATTTTTTTTAGCGATTCCTACATGCATTGGCTTTTGTGATTCCTAAATAGCGATTCCTTAAAAATCGCTATTTAGGAATCGCAATTTCATCTGTTGATGCATCTGGCTGTTAGTGTATGGTTTACACTTTCGGTCATATTAATTTGTAGTGATGAAGGTCCACGCAGGAAGGATACAATTGAAGAAGCTTTATTGAAGATAGTTAAAAGTACAACAAGTAGTCGTGTTCTCAAGAGCAGACACACCAGGAGCAGCCTGTCTGCTGATCAGCCCATGCTCAACTGTCACTTCACCTCGCAGTCTCTCAACATTCCGAGACCCATCATGACTCCAACATTCTATTGAGCACAGAGCACAAGCACTGGCTGAACAGAAGGTGTAAATCACATAACCAGTGGCGTCACTAGGGGGGTGCGGGGGGTGCGGACCGCACCGGGTGTCACCCCATCTGGGGTGACACCAATCTAGTTAGTGCTGCTGCTGGTGTGCTGTGCGCAGTTGCGCACCGCACCTTAGTTCTTACAAAAATGTTAAATACTTCTTACTGTCTGCTACACAGTGCGCACTGCGCAGTGTATGTGCACTCACACTCACACTGCAGCAGCACGCACACACGACTGTGCTGGTCACCGTAACTGGTGCGAGGCGTACCCAGCAGTTTGTGGGTCCCCCAGGGCCGTCAATCTATTTTACTGGCGCTACCAACCAATGACGGCCCTGGGACAGCCCCCGCGCGCTGTGCGAGTGTGTGCTCCTGCTGATGCCACACGTCACAGCAGTCACGCGCCCGCCGGGAATAAATAATTATTACCGACGACATCACCAGATCGAGCCGATTCCGTCGTGGTCTCCGTCTCCTGAGTCCTCCCAAATTCTTCTTGCTGGTGGGTCCGTCCTGACTCGGAGCGAGGCAGCAGTCGGACCGGACGGTGAGAGAATGAGAATGAATTTTGAAATAATATAATTTATTATAAATGAATATGAATGAATCATGAAGATGATGAACTAAGTTAAAAATGTGGTTGTGGCAGTGCAAATGAAATTATTCAGATTTCAGTACAATGCTTTAATTTTACTGCATTCGCAAATGAAAACGAAAACACGGCCCTCTTCGACAGGCAGGTCTAGACTCTAGTGCACTAGTGCAGAGTGCACCAGGAGCGAAAGCTTCCTTCCTTCCTTGGACAGTCATTTCGGGTGGCCAAGCTGCTAGGATTAGTTTGATATCGAGGAGGCCCTATCCCTGAAACCTCGCAGCCGGGTAAGAGGTATTGCCATGTGTAAGTATGCGCCTAGCGCCGGCAAGCCACCGGGCCTGATGCTCATCCACACCTAATATGTGTACATTTCACACTGGTACATTTTGTATACGTAAATGCTGTGGACGCTCTGGTTGCATCTCACCCCAGGATTGAGTTAGAACATAAATAAAAGAGGCATGTAGTAGGAGTTGAACTGATTCAACTTTACATTCTGCAGTCTGCACCAAGCTTACTTGACTCCCAGTAACGTCTATTTTCATTGCAATAACGCTGCCTGCCTATTGTCTGACGGTGGATGTGGGCAATGCTCACATGGTCTGGTCTCGTCCCTCCTTAGCCGCATACTGGTATACTACACTTAGCACACTGCACAGGGGCTGTCCTCTCTTCTATCTTGTGAGATATGCATCCTAGGACTTTACCGGCGCACCAGGAAGTATAAAGTGGTAATGCGATTCCTGGCCCTTTTACTGGCAGTGGCAAACAACTTGATCACGCGGAAATGGAAAATGGCAACTCCTCCTGTGGCTTCCGTGTGGCCACTGTCTTCGTTGGCATTGGCTCAGGCCGAGAGTACATTGCTAATAGGGAAGAGGTGAAGGGTCGCTGCAAACATCCCATCTCAGGGACGGGGGACACTCTCCTGGAGAAGTTCCGTGAGGGGATCCCCGCCACTCCACCGACCCCTTAAAGACATGTATAGACCATATCCTTACACCTTCTCCTTTCCTTCCCCATTCTGTTTTTTCCCTCATCTCTATTCACCCCGACTATACCTTGCTTGCTACGTGACATTTGGGTTATTTTATTTCACTGCTACAGATGAGTGCATCCACAGTTTCAAATCAAAAATATTTTTTTTTAACCTTCCTCATGTTTTATTTCTCAATTCAGTTATGGTTCAAAACTGTTTTATACCCCTGCCACCCTTTTATTGTTATATTCACTTTTAATTATCTGCACATGACATCAACAATGCAGTGCTCCTTGCCAGCCACTTTTTAAAAAAACTTTATTTATTATACTGCAAGATACAGCAAGCAGCATGCTAAGGAACCCACACTGCGCATCAATAAAATGACAAGTAGGATGCAACTTTTCTTTTTTGTCCCCTCCCACAACCCCAGCCAAACTTCAAAACACATAAACACAAGTGGTAGACCATACAAATGCGAGATAGTACTTCTGCAACATAAATAGTAGCAAGAAAAGTGAGTAGGTTTTACAGAGGCCATTCCTTCCATTTAAGCAGATTTTTTTTACAAGCGATTAGGTCATGGCCAGATATTCCACAAGGTATGTGATCAGTGGAGCCCAGAAGTCCTTGGACATAGAGGACAATGGCAATTCCTCAGCATATGCCTCCACTTGTTCTTAGCAGTATACTAGGTCTCTGATCCACTTCGTCAAGGTGGGCGCCGTCCTGCCACCCCAATGCATTGGAACAGCAAGTTTAGCAAACAAAGTAGAAATAGCAACAATGCGCCTATTGCATGGCTAAATCTTCTTCAGTAGCCCTATAAGACATAGTTCTTGGCGTACACACAATCTTTTCCAGTGTCATATCAAAGAGTACTTTCACAACATGCTGCTAAAATCTGTGTATGAGAGTACAACCCCACACCAGGTGCATGAAATTGGCCCCATCCTGCCCTAGTACATCTCACATCCTCCAGCAATCCAAATTTCAACAATTGCTCAGGGGTGTAATACATCTGATGCAGATACTTAAAATGTATAATGCAAAGATTACAGTTGGCGGTCAGGCGCCCAGTCAGTTTACATCAAGATTCTTAGTTTTCCCAGGACATGGGGGGATCAAGTTCCTTATTACATTTATCGAACGCAGAGGAGCTAGACCAGTCATTTTCCCTTTGGGATGCATTATATAATCACTCTACTGCTATCAGTGGTTTATTCTTCAGGAAGGACTGCTGCTATGACTGTTGAGGTCACCAAGAGGGTCGGGTCCAGTTGCCTCAAGAGACCCATTCTCTTGGATTTCCCTGCTGCTATGAGTTGTTTGTTTTTTAGGAGGGCCCTGCTAGGTGAGAGACCATGTTCTTTCATAAGGGCAAGATCCTGTATTTATGAGTTGGCGTGTTCTCACAGAGAGCGCCCCTGCTACGAGAGCCCTGTTCCTATGATTAGTTTGTTCTGACTGAGTGGTAATGCTGCTATGAGTGATTTGCCCTCAGAAGGCCCTGTTGCTATGACTTGTTTGTTTCTTTAGAAGGGCCTTGCTGCTATGAGTGGTTTGTTCTCCAGGAAGGCCCTGCTGCTATGAGTGGTTTGTTCTCTAGAAGGGCCCTGCTGCTGTGAGTGGTTTGTTCTCTAAGAAGGGCCCGCTGCTACAAGTGGTTTGTTATTTAGGAAGGGCCCTGCTGCTATGAGAGGTTAGTTTTCTAGATGGACCCTGCTGCTATGAGTGGTTTGTGTTCTGGGAAGGGACCTGCTGCTATGAGTGGATTGTTCTCTAGAAGGGCCCTGCTGCTATGAGCGGTTTGTTCTCTCGAAGGGCCCTGCTGCTATGAGTGGCTTGTTCTCTGGGAAGGCCTTGCTGCCACACGTGATGCATTGTCTCAGAGGGCCCTGCTGCTATGAGCTGTGTTTGGTCTCTAGGAGTGCCCTGCTGCTATGAGTGACACATTCTCCCAGATTTCCCTGGTGTTGTGAGTTGCTTGTCCTGTAGGAAGGCCCTGCTCCCATGAGTGAGCATGTTCCTGTGGCCGGGCATCTGCTCCGAGTGTCCATGATCTCCAGGGGGACCTTGCTCCCATACGTGCCACTACTCAGCGCCCCCTGGGCTCGAGAGACTGCACTTTATTGCTTCTTTTTATTCGCCTCACATCCTCTTTTCTTCCTTCTCCCATCTCATGAATCGGGCCTGATTGTGGCCTTTGTCTCCTGTGACCCTCTTCAATTGAAGCCACGGATGGGGTAGGCCTGGCCTGGGGACTGTGGTAATGGCATTTTGTTTGCTTTTTGATACTTGCACAAGTGCCACCATTGCCTACGTAACGTTTGTTCTTGTGCTTGAGTGTCTACCATATATTGCAGTATTATATACCTCTTCTAATTGTACTTTGTTTTCTCTCGAGCAGACTTCACTTTAAAATAGTTTATTGGGAATCGATTAGACACCTGGTGCAGAGATCTTTGTACCCAACAAATTCCAAAGCATTGTAGCTGTAAGATAACTTTGGTGGTGAATACACTTGCTGGCGAGATCTGTGTATGTGCAGTCTAGTCACAGGCCACGCCTGACTCATACAAAGTATAAAGAGTTAATGTCCTAGCTGCAAAGTGAAGCATACGCCATGTAAGTCACCGATTTGTATTTTATGTAGGAAGCTCAGCGAGTTACTGCTTTCATTGCAGACATTCTTGAGTGAGATAGGTCTCAGGTTACCATCCTAGGCTCCGACCTTGTTGAATTACATTTTTCTTCTATGGCCTTTGTAAATGTAGGAACTAAATCTACAAACGTTACTAAGGATTCTGTATGATCCCGTTATTTGCCATCTGTGTCCACTGGCGGACTTGGAGCGGAGGAGGTCCGTGAGGGGGTGACACCATGAGTTACCCGCACCGGGTGACACCAACCCTAGTGACGCCACTGCACATAACATTAACAAGAAAAGGATTCTACATAATCCCACAATAAAATTGAGCGGGAAGCTCGCCTCTTACTCATAGCAGGGTGACGGCAGCCACGGTGAATATTAGGATGGCTGCTCTTATCCTTCTCTGAATTCATCCTTTAAATTTCACGGACAGACTTAATTTCCTGCTGACTTGATAGGACATGCCATGGCTTTCCGTTTCATCTACTTGTCATTTTATATGCTTCACCCCTTCACAGCACTGTCATATTATCTATCAAGATGAAGACAGCTATTATTATTATTCTACGATTGAAGAAAACCGTCTTTGTCCCTCGATGGACCTCCTCATTAAAGGACGTCAAATATTAGAAATCTGTTTGAATTCACTTAAATTTCATCTCAATCACATTTCACGATGTAAAAGTAATTGCATGCTATTCCATCTGAAGAAGCAATGGACATTACCCTGTCAGTCTCAAAGAAGACATTTTTATCTAAAACAAAATCATTTTAAACGCTGCGTCTCATCATTTATTTGATATCAAATTCCCCACTCCAACCTTGCAAAGGAAAGAGGCCCTTGATTTACATGATAGAACTTAATAGAAGATAATTTTTTCAGGTCTATTGTTATATTGTCAATCAATTTTCAGATGTTCATCCTTTTCTCCACAGAATTGCAGCCAGAGCCTGGAAGGACCTCCCCATCCACTCCCGAACGTCTACCTCAATTGCCGACTTCAGGAGTGGCCACAAGACCTGGCTGTTCGAGTAGCTCCACCTCACACAAGCGCCTGGATACCCCTCAGGGAAATTAGCTCGCTCTATAAATCTCTGATTGATTGATTGATTGATTGAGAATGTGTTCCTTTATACATTACACAAACATTTCCAACACGTTGCTTCTGTAAAAATAAATAAATACTGTACACTGTGTGACATAAGCAATACCACACCAGTTTCTGCAGATGATCACCTGCTAAAATCTTGGTACTATACTCTAATTTTGTTAGTGATGTTTCTCATTCTTTGAAGAGCGTTTGGATGGTTTTTACTTTTAGATGAATTAACAAAGGGGAATTCGTATTAAGTTGATTTTCATGCATTAAGTGTGTTGGCAGTGAGTGATTAGCAGGTGGGGCCTTCTTTCAATATCAAAAGTATTAAATCTATTGATTATTTCAATGGGTTCATCTGCCTTTCATCGACATCAGGATGCTAGGTAAGATCTGTGTGATCTTCGTTTGATGCCCAGATGCGATGTTTCTGCTTTTTTTGCCAGGATCATGTGACATGCATGATTGACCATAATACTTTTGGTCACCAACATAACATGGGCAGCTCTAGAATAGTACTGGTGTGCCTCCAGTTCTCGGTAAAGTCCAGTCAGTGTCACAGAGTTCACCTCTTATTAATTGTCCATGATTTAAGATTTCCTTCTTTCAGATTGCCTCATTTTCTATTGTACATGATTTAAGAAGGCCTCCGTTTTTATTGTAAATGATGAAAGAGTGCTTCCTTTTTTATTGTACATGATTTAAGATGGCCTCCTTTTTTATTGAACACGATTTAAGACTGCCTCCTTATCATAGATGATTTAAGATAGGAGCCTGTTTTATTATACATGATTTAAGATGGCCTTCTTTTTTTATTATACATGATTTAAGATTACCTCCTTTTTTATTATACATAATTTAAGATGGACGCCTGTTTTATTATACATGATTTAAGATGGGCGCCTGTTTTATTATACATGATTTAAGATGGCCTCTTTTTTTTATACATGATTTAAGATGGCCTCCTTTTTTATCTTATTAGATTTAAGATGGCTGCCTTTTTCTTATCATACATGATTTAAGATGGCCTCCTTTTTTATTGTACAGGATTTAAGATTGCTTTCTTTTTTTATCGTACATGATTTATGATCACATCTCCATTGCTCATTGCACTGGTGCTCTCCAGTCAGGCTGTTACTACTCAAATACTTATACATACGCACATTCATATTCTTTGCCACATTTTATCTCCTATACTAGTACAATGAAATGCAGCGGATTTCTGGGATCATGCTTTTAATCAGCCCCAGTGTAAAATCACCCAGCACCTTGCATCTATTTTTTCACTTAGGACTTAACCAACCCCGCTCTTTTGAATTTGGATGGTAGACCTTACTAACATGGCTTTACAATGCCAATTGCTATGGCATGAAATGGAATGAAAATGTATTGTGATTAGATAGTGATCATTATGTTATTAAGTAGTAGCAGTGTTCTGGTATGTCTTTCCTTTTAGTCTGGTGATATGAGAATTTGAAAAGACCTGTCCAGTCTCTTAAGTGTTCAAATTGGATACATGGCTTTAGCTGCCACTTCGCAAGAACATGTTCTTAGATACTTCTTTTCAATAACTGAAAGTCCTAAAAATACTTTTTTGCTGTCAAAGAGTTTAAAAAAACCTCCACAAGGGTAAGGCCCCTGAAGAACCGATTGCCACAGCTTCAGCTTATTCAAAATATTTATTTATTTATCCATTTATATAGCGCATGGTTACACAGCCGATATGTCCCCATGCTAATAGCAGACATTCAGATGGCAGTGGTTGAAAGTAAGGCATATAACACCCAGCCCATGGGCATGTATCAGGAGGTCTTAGGAGTCTATTCTAATTTACCGGTGGGGAAAAGGCATGTCTTCAGCATTTTACGGAAGATAGCTTCACAGAGCTCTGTTCTTATGTCAACAGGTAATGTGTTCCAGTGTTTAGCTGCCAGGTATCTAAAAGACCGACCACCCATCCTAGCCTTCCTTATTCTAGGTACATTTGCTGGTGCCTTTCCTTCGTATCTCAGGTTTCTGCTCGGTGTGTAGACTATTATCATTGTTTGAAGGTACTGTGGACCTTCACGGATTTGGTGGCAGTAGCACATTGTTTTAAACAATATTCTTTTCTCCACAGGTAGCCAATGCGAGTTGGCTAGGGCTTTTGTTATAGATGTTCTTTTAGGGAGATTCAGTACCAGGCAGGCTGCTTCGTTTTGTATCAACTGCAGCTTCATTAGCCTTTTTTTAGATGCGCCTAAATATAGGACATTGCCGTAGTCGATCTGAGACTATGTTGATGCCAGGACTATAGTTTTCCTGGCGTTGACCGGTAATAGGTCGAGGACCTTCCTCAAGACTTTCAATGTCCCAAAGCATTTGCCTGTTACTTTCTGGATTTGACTCTCAAAAGTCAATTTGGAGTCAAGCCACACTCCAAGGTTTTTGACTTATGTTTTAGAGGTTGGAATTTGGCCAAGCATCTCAGTCCGTCATGCAGATGTCCAAATATATGGAGCCCTTCCCACTATCATCACCTCTGTTTTACTGCCATTGAGTTTCAGGCAATGATTGGACATCCATGCTGTTATCTTCTCCAGGCATTCGGAAAATTGGTGGGCAGTGCGTTCCGGGTTTTGAGACAGTGTGACAATTAGCTGAGTATTGTCAGCGGATGATACAATGGACACTTTATGACCTTCTACTATACCTGCGAGTGGCCACATGTATAAAATGAACAGCGTGGGGCTCAGGATTGAGCCCTGGGGGACTCCTTGTAATAGGGGAAAACTCTTGGATGTATGTACGTCTTGCGTGACATGGAAACCCAGTGACAACAGGGAGGATACCATCTAGTGTAGGGCCATGCCCCTAACACCACACGTTTCTGTCTTTTGGAGAAGGAGGCAATTGGGAGACGGTGTCAAAAGCTGCACTAACAACCAGCAGGATCAGTGCAGCTGTATGTCCTTCATCTGCATGTTGTCTTAGGGTTTCTGTGGCCAGGAGCAGAGCTGTCTCAGTGGAATGTGCAGCTCGAAAACCTGATTGTGAGGGGTGCAATAAGACATTTCTGTCTCTATGATTGATAAGCTGTATGTTTACTACTTTTTCAGCAATTGTTGCAAAAAAGGATAGAAGCAAGATGGGGCGTAGGTTCTCTAGCACAGAATGGTCTATTTGCGTTCTTTTCCTTAGTGGGTGAACCATGGCTTGCTTCCATTCATAGGGTACTTCTCCCGATTGGACGGAGTGGGTGATTAGCTCCTGGATGATGGCATAATGCGATTATCTCCCTGCATCAGGATTTCTGGGTGTGCTGGGTCCCTCGGGGACCCAGATTTAATTCCGTTAATTCCGTCAGCCATCGACTGGTACTGGGAGCTTTGACCAAGTAGGGAGAGTGAATCGACTGTCACGCGAGATGTGTTAGGAGCCTCATTTTGCCCACAAAGTGATCTTCATTACTGCAGTCAAGTGCCTTAAGTCCAAGGTCACACCATACATTCCCTCCACGGCCATGTTGTGCGTCTGGTTTGCAACAAACAGAACTGAGGCCAGTCCTTTTCCACTTCCCCCGCACTATGAAATCCTTTCCCACCATTGCTTTTGACTGAAGACCACCCTCGTTCCACTCACATTTAAAAAAATATATATTTTCCATTGAGAGCTTGAGGTTTTCACTGATGACAAATTTCCTGAAAAGGAGAAGTCCAACAACACCTGAAACTTAATTTTGATAAAAAGCAGTGGGCTGTGGAGAGGGGCACTCATGAAATATTCCAGTTCTGAAAGTGCGATTTCTCATGACCTGTCATTTTCCACAATATTTATCTTCACTTCCTCTAATGTTTCCATCCTGTCACTTTCAAGAAAATTCTCAGGTGTATGTAATAACTTGCAATCTCCTTGGAAGGAAGATGGTGAACAAATAGAACAAACTACACAAATTCTGCAGTCTCAGGCAGTGGAGTTCAAATTAAGTTGGATTTTCAGCCTCATACAGCAGTGCTGTTGCTTAGAGTACAGGAACCTCACAATTCCTGGGAGCAGATTGACAGGGCCAAAGCCACAGAATAGGTTCTCAGGCAGCAGGAATGATATTCACTTAACCCCTTAAGTGCTGCCGTCGGCCAACGGCCGTCGCGAGCACTACCTTGCCAGTGCTGCGCACGACCGTTGGCCGACGGGCCAGCATTCGTTCTTCGAACGTTCAGCACTGGGCACTGAACGTTCGACGCTCCTATGAGGTTAAATATCCACTGGGATTGTTTTCCCAAACATCAGGCAGGATAGAAAAACACAAATATTTTTCTTTTCATTTTGGAAAAAATAAACTTAATTCTTCAAAAACGACCTTCTAATTTCCTGGGAAAACACTAGATTTTTTTGTCCTGAAAAGCCAGTATTTTTTGTTCGTTTTATTTTTTTTACAAATTGCTCCATATAGATAGATTCTGCTTTGCTTGCCCATTTATCACTTTCTCATATCACTATTATGGTAGAGTCAGTATTATACCAAGCGAGCGTATCATTATGCACTAGATGGCCACAAGCCAAGAATCAACAACCAGGATGCCTGGGCCAGCAATATATTACAGGGTGGGGTCATAAGCATATCATATATGTCAACAGTATGCCAGACGTTCATTATCGCAGGGCCAACATTATGCCATATCACAATACGTGATAAGCTGGAAATTACCTCAGTTTATGCCCAGGGTGGGCATCGTCATACCATGCATCACGTATTTATGTGCACTACTGTAAAGATGGATTCTATAGATTCTGCATTACATACACGTTTTGATGAACTGAAAGTCATTTTTCCTGACCTTACGCCTCTTAGCATACTACTATCCTTCAGTGTATGTTTCATAGCAAGAGTGAGAGCCATCAAGGCACTGATGCCCACAGAATTCCAAGAAGTATAACATTTAGGCCTGTGCCAATAGTACTTAGTATGGGCGCAACATTCATAACCACACTGGAACCCACACACATGGGACCACACTTGGACAGACAGGAACCCACACACATGGGACCACACTTGGACAGACAGGAACCCACACACATGGGACCACACTTGGACAGACAGGAACCCACACACATGGGACCACACTTGGACAGACAGGAACCAACACACATGGGACCACACTTGGACAGACAGGAACCCACACACATGGACCACACATGGACTGACAGGAACCCACACACATGGAACCACACTTGGACAGACAGGAACCCACACACATGGGACCACACTTGGACAGACAGGAACCCACACACATGGGACCACACTTGGACAGACAGGAACCAACACACATGGGACCACACTTGGACAGACAGGAACCCACACACATGGGACCACACTTGGACAGACAGGAACCCACACACATGGGACCACACTTGGACAGACAGGAACCCACACACATGGGACCACACTTGGACAGACAGGAACCCACACACATGGACCACACATGGACTGACAGGAACCCACACACATGGAACCACACTTGGACAGACAGGAACCCACACACATGGGACCACACTTGGACAGACAGGAACCCACACACATGGACCACACATGGACTGACAGGAACCCACACACATGGAACCACACTTGGACAGACAGGAACCCACACACATGGGACCACACTTGGACAGACAGGAACCCACACACATGGGACCACGCATGCACCGACACAGCATACAAGGCATTTTTGAACACTTGCCTGCAACTGGTCTGCTGACTCCCATTTTGGCAGCTTCATCTCTCCTTTAGCCCTGTAGCCTTTGACTTCCATTGGTACTAGTTGTATTCCTTGCAACACATTAGGCCCTGAATCACATGTACAGTGACACTAACAGCAAGCTGCTTGAAAGTCTCCTGCACTGCCAATCACCCTGTTGCTGTGATGCTGGGGCACCAAGGACTTTGGAAGGTTAAAGTCCAAGCCTGTGGTGGACAGCCTTACTAAGGCTGATAGGGTAGTGCAGGCCCTTTTCCACTCAGCTTCTACATTTGTTACATTGGACACAATTAGCCTAACATGAAGCATGTGAAGCCACTGTGTTCTATCTCTTTATTTCCACTGGCACAGAACTTACACAAAGTGAACCCAGAAGCAGGTTTCCGGTCACTGTGCAACTGAGACTGGAAAATCCGTCTCTGGGTGTCCTAAGGCCAGCCACAGAAACTGTACAACAGATACATGACAATTTTGCACATTCAGACTCTTACCTTGCACCAGAAATGAAGCTAAGAAGCTCACGTCAGTAGAGGATTTGAGGAAGCCTGTATTAGGTCTAGCAGATCTATGTTTACTGACTCCCACACTCAAATCTTTTCAGTATAGAAATGAAGACTATGTTAGCACACATCAAGGCCTGTGATGCATGTAACATTATCAAAAGCATGTAACAGTACAATGAGTGGCTCGCACGTTTGCCTGTCACAGGTAGGCATCTGAAACTGGTTGTACATTAGACTCTTTATGTCTTGCAGAATTAATCTCTCTTCCATTTCCTCTTTCTGAAGTTTTAAATCTGTGACTACAGGTCAATAAGGATGCCAACCTAATGGCCAATCATAATGCGTGAGGCCAATCGTGACTGTGAAAGAAACGCACCGTAGTACCAGTGTGCAGTGAAAATTATTTTTTAATGGTCTGGGGTGACAGCACTGCGGTTGCCAGACGATTATATGAGAATCACTAGAGAGAGGCTTTGACTCCACCCTCATGTTGGTAGCCAAGGGTACATATTTTGGTTGGGCAGAAGTTTTGTGCTTTCACCACAAAAATGCCAGTCCTCAACACCGTTGTGATCATACTGTTTATTTAGGCTGCTGCCAGAGCTTAAACTTACAGCAACACACACACCACACACACATTGTACTGATGTAAATGTGTCGTAAACCACTAGATAATTTATGATGTTTGTCTTTCTCATCAACTGTTGTTTTGCATTTGTCATCCCGAGTGGGACGGATATGCCTAGACGTAGGTCCTGTGCTCTCCATGCCACTGGAATCAAGCTATCCTGGCTGAAGAGGGGTGAAACCCCAAAACCGGTCCTAGGATGCTTGTTTCCAGTCCAGGGAGGACCTGGCTTGGCAGTTCGGACTGGACTGTTCCCATGAGGCACAGGGGCAAGACTGATTTGCATATGGCTGGGTTCAAACTGGAATGGCATGGTGAGCAAAAAACTGATGGATTTAGGCCCAGATCTATGCAATGGGCTGAATGTATGACATTGTTCTGCATTCTGTCCATCAACTGTTGTTTTTGCATTTGTATTTCCCTGGTAGCAGCAGAGATGGGAGGAGGGTGGCCATGAGGAATGTATTGCAGTCTCAGCACCCTTCTCTTCCTTATTAACTTTACTCTTCAGAGTGCAGATTTGTGTGTGAGAGAACCATGAGATACCTAGGGCTACATTAATCTACATGGAGTTTTCGGTCTGGTTTCACTACGCAACTGTCACCTGAACGTATATAGTTAACAAATAAGAACTTTCATTAGTACTGAGAGATGAGCTTAAGCTCCACCCGCATGTTGGTTCCTCAGACCTCAGGACTTGATTGGGTCGAATTTAGGTGCTTTCACTATAAAGGCAGCTTGTATTGCATGTTTGGCTTGTGGTAAAGCTCATACTCTATACCGGACTGAGCTGGTTGCGGTGGCAAGTTAATTATCATCGCTATAGACCTGATCTGTATATAAAATGTTTTTATAAAGGCACTAGGCCTGACCAGGCCCAGACTGGCCGTTGCAGGCACCGGGCAATCCCCCGGTGCGCCGCAAGGGTGGGGGCTGGTTTTGGGCCCTGGGGGCCGTGTTTGTTACAGGGCCGTTTTTGCAGCATAGCTGCAAATCGGCTCTGTAACAAAATCGGACGAAAACCAGCCCCGCCAAAGAGCTCGGTCGCACCCCCAGGGGGCCGGCCGAGCACTTTGCCAGGGCTGGTTTTGTTTCTCAGTCCGGCCCTGGGCCAGACATATTTATTGTGAAAAGCAAATGTTAAAGTCAATAGGCAGTTAGGTGTGATTTGTTATTACTCTATTTTGAATCCAAAAATAGGTCTTTTGTTTCATGTAATCTCACAGATTGCTGTAGTAGGCAATAGTTTTGGTGTTGGTCACCCAGTGAGACAAACTGTGGCTATAGAAGGTTTGCTCTGTGAGTATCCTTGTAAGGCCCTCTTAGGAGAGATAGGGGCAGATTTACGAGCCCTTTGCAACACTTTTGCACCGCAGTTGTGTCACTTTTTGTGATGTAGCAACAGAGTAAACAATGCGCCACGTTGCAGCCAATTTACAACTTGACGCATCCATGGAGATGTGTCACCTTGCAAAGTTCTGCGCCACATTATAACTGCGTCAGGTATAATGTATGCTGGGTGGGCATTCCCACGCTGGAAAGCCTTGTAGCAGTGATGCAGTGAAATGTACAAGATTTCACTGCGCCACTTCTAGGACGCCACTGCTTCAAAACCTTACGCCTGCTTGAACCAGGCATAAGGAGTGACGTAACACAATATGTATTGGCCTCCCCATGCATTTCTGTTGCATCATGCTTGCGACACAACTCTAACAATGCGTGACTTTTGCGCCAACAGATGCGTCATAATTTCTGACACATCTGTCAGTCCTTATGCCATGTTGCACCATATTGTAAATACGGCGCATCCATGGTGGCGCAAGGGTTTCGCATGGAGGCGCAGGGAAACTGACGCATCTCTACAGATGCATCAGTTTCTTGTAAATCTGACCCATAGTGTTTTGTTTAGCCAAATATTATAGGTATTTTGTTAAATTAAACACAGATTACAGATCACCTTTGAAGTGAAGGATTTTGGCGTTGGTTACCACCTCCGATAAACCCTGGGAGATATGACTTGCACATGTAATCACTTTTGATAGAATCTCTTCTTATCTGCCTGCCAGAATCTCACAACAAAGAAAATCATTAACTAATACATACAGCCATATATATAAATATATATCCATATGAGTACATAGGATGCCTTTGGGTCATTTGTGTTCTGCCATTGGTTTGTCCGAGTATCATTACACTGTGCTTCTATCCATGACAATGTGCTGCGTTGGGTAATGTTTCAGTCTGCATTCATCATTGGCTCCCTTGCCCTGTGAATGACTGAAATATCTGATTACATATGCACATCCACCTGCAATAAGTGTGCTTCTGTGTCAGGGCTGGCTGGCCAGTCCTTTCATTTTCAACTTTCTCATTTTATAGTTTCCCCTTTAGTTCTTTGCTTCTCCTTTATTTTTGTATTTTTTTTTAGATGATAGTACAGCTGTCCAGGCAGTGCTAACGAGTCACTCGCCTGCCACTAATTTCATCTTCAGTGCACTACATCCCATATGGCCATTTCATCCAAACCAGGAAACCGTGGGCCTGATTACGGGTTTGGTGGTGAGGCAGCAGGTCCGCCCGCTGCCGCACGTCAAAACCTGCGGTGAGGCTGTAAACCAGATTATGAGTGTAACTCTTTTCTGGCAGGCATTTTTTGGCATTGCCACGACGGTGTCTTTAAAAACAGGCACTACAATGGGAACACCAGAAACAGTTCCTGCACGGCATGGATTAAAAAGTCCATGCTGTGCAGGAATTGGTGTGCATGCACACAGGGGGGAAATTTCTCTGCTCCCCTTTGTGCACCCCCTTTGTTTCTTTTCCACCAGGGTTTACTTGGAGTAACAACCTCCATGTATACCCTGGCAGAGAGGAAACTTGTAATATGCTTGGGGGGACAGCGGTGGTCCCACGAAGCATATTGATGGTGGATATGGCAGAGCTGTAACGGTCCGACCTCCCCACTCGTATTCGGGTGGTCGGGTGACCGCTGCCACCATGCCCCTGTGGGTCTGGTGGTACCCGGACTGCAGCGACGGCTCGTGGAGGGAGTTACGGTGGGGCAGGAGGGTGGGGAGGGGGAGGGGCAGGGTGGAGGTTGCTAAAAACCGGCATATGGATAATTGCAGGTAAGTAAACAATGTAATTAATAAAACGAATTTCGTAGTGCGCCTTGCATCGCAAAATGCAATGCAGTGCGAGCTACGAAATTCGTTTTATTAATTAAATTGTTTACTTACCTGCAATTATCCATATGCCGGTTTTTAGCAACCTCCGCCCTGCCCCTCCCCCTCCCCACCCTCCTGCCCCACCGTAACTCCCTCCACGAGCCGTCGCTGCCGGACTGTCAGACTCGTAATCGGGCTCTATGATGGAATGCTGTTGTCCATAGTGTATCATTGTTTTACCTTACCATGATGGCCAACATTGTTTTTCTAAATAAAGTGGCCACGCCAGAACTTGAGAACAATGATAGAATATTCACAATACTTCTGGAAGACAGTGATAGACTATTAAAGTTACCTCTGGAAGACGGACACCCACTGCTTTGTTTAGTTTTGTTATTTTAGGCATATGCCTGCCGTGTTTAAATGGCAGTAGATTTGTTTTCTCTTTGTATTCTTTTTAATTTATTGCGCTAACGTCATTGAATGTATGTTTTTTTATTGTGATGCTGTCAGATGGTGAATGCAAGAATGAGACAATGGATGGATGAATGGATGCATGAGTGCGTAGGTGAGTGGCAGAATTCATGTATGATAACTCACTGAGCGCCTAAGCTATCATTTATACAAGAGGCCCTTTCATTCAGAAGCCAGATCTATTGGCATTGCCAATGCTTGTTTAATACCTTGCCCAGGCTCTGATAAGAGATATGCGTGGGAGCACAATAGATTCTTAGAGACCAGTAGAATGGCAGCTGTTAAAAAAAATTGTGCTCACCATCACTGTCTAAAGCTGCCCCAGCCTCCTTCTCCATCAAAGGAAGACAACCTTGCCCATTTCTGACAGGTGGGGGCTCACTGTCTAAGACACAGAGTTATTGGGAAAGGTGGACACCCTAAATGTCTGCCCAGTGTTTACTTTGAAGTGTAGCCAGTTCAGCATTGTGGGTAAACACCTTTACAATACATTTTCTCAAGCTGTCAGCACCCTGAGCCCTGCCGGCTTTCTGTTCCCTTTTCGGCTCTGGATTGTCGTGTGCCCTCGAAACTGGCCAAAAACCTCTTGTTTGTTTCTGTGGGCATGCTCATACCCACAGGGCATCCAGGGCTCTAGGGAATCTGCGGGAGTGTGCATCTTTTGAGTCTGCCGAAAGACTCACCTGAAGGAGGGGAAAAAGTACAGTTTTGATATCCTGCAGGGAGAACTTTTTACTTGGTAATGTTAATGTTAATGTTAATGTTTGCAAGACTTATAAAGCGCACTGTGTCCCTATGGGTATCCTGGCGCTGAGATACGTATAGTCTACCGAGCCCAAGTGCAGTAAGAAGGATATTATTCCATTTCAGATGAGAGAAAACTGAAGTTATGCTCTAGGGAAAAGCCAAGTCTTCAGTTTCTTCCTGAACTGCATCAGGTTTTCCATCTGTCTAAGATCGTTTGGGAGTTGATTCCAGAACCATGCTGCTGCGACACTGAAAGTCCTTCCTCCAGATTTTATTTGACTAAATCTGGGTATTCTCACCCGTTTAGCTGAGGAGGAGTGAAGATTACGAGACGGGACATACCATTCAAATGTATTCTGCAATGGTAAGGGCCCAAGTCTGTGCAGGGCCTTTATGGTTATAGACTTGATGACCTATGTGAAGAAGGCTCCAGTATATGTGCAAACTTTGACCCACAGGTACCCTTCGGGTGTTAATGTGTCTGGTATAGGCACAGTGTGGAACTTTTGTATCTGTTAACACCAGTAGTTAACAGAAATTACTGTTAGGTCTAGTATTATAGTAGGGATACTTAGTATTATATTAGGGTTATATAGTCTGATTATAAGACTGAAATACGTTAAATATTAAAAGTAGAAGACAGTCCTAAAAATTAAGTCCTATGAGAGCAACTTTTTCATTGTCCATCTGGTACACTGGAAATCGTTTGTTATTAAAAAATATAATATTATTTGAGACCGGCTGGAATCTCGAGGGGATCCTTTTTACGATTCCTCTAACATCAGGGACATTTGACATTCCAGCCGGCCGAGACAATAATAACAACACCAGCATTAGTACTAAGTATGTAAAAGTCTGTGCCTGTTTGCAAAAGCCAGTTTAGGCACAATACGGTAATCTACCCGGGTCTATCGGCATGATTTATGTCACTTTGACCGGAGATATAATTAAAGGATTTACGGTAATTTTATCCCATCGCTCCACTTGCTTCTGTCACTTCGAACCGACTAGAGCAAGACGGAAGCTTGTCGCCAATGTTGCAAAGTAAGAATCTTCAGGATGCCAGGATGTAGTTTCCAGGTAATAACTTTATTTGTAGTTCAGTTACAGGAAGCTTAAGATAGAGCCAAGATGGTAATTAGGCTATGAAGTATGCCCCACCAGGAGCAGTATATCCTTACTGCTCAGCCTGCTGACACCAACTGCCTAACCTCATGCACCCAACATTCTATGGAGTCATCACATTCCACACGCCACTAGGCTAAACAGCAGGAAAGGGGTAAAGAAAGAAAAGGGCGTGAAATAACCTCACAAATAAACTAATGCGGATAGGTGAAAGTGATTAGCTAACTCACCGCGACTATTTAAACCCTGATCCTGCAGACGCGTTTTATTTTATTGCGCCCCAGGACCATATGGGATTTACGATTCATCCTAGAAAGAAGGTATGTGGCACGGCCGAATCCTTTAGCATGGGGAGAGAGTGGTCCTTTTAATGAGCAGTCGCCACTAATGCTAGCACTGTGTTTGTTCACACAATGCTTTTTACATTTGATGCCACACGGCTTGACGTTTTTACATAAATATATTTTTTATTCTTTGCCCCACACTAAAGGTTTACCGTACCTGGAAACCATATCGGTGAGGTCCCAGTTTTGATAAAGGATACCCAGGGACTCGAGTTTTCTGCTTTCCACCTACCAGACTGTCCAAGAGTGAGATACCGTACCCGGGTACTGTTTATATTTATGCAGGTACTTGACTACTTTTACAAGGTGACAAAGCTAAACTACAGTTTTTGAGTATGAGTATTTAGCACATTTAAAGCTTAACTCTATGTCTCCCCAGATTACCACATTAACCCGTGACTATAAGGCCATCAGTGTGGTGAGGAAAGGGGCGCCTACAGTTGGAGGATATCACCCCAATTGTTGAAAAAAGTCATTTTAAGAAGTTACGCTTTGAAGTATCGCTTTTAAGTGCCAGATAATAACTGGGACCAGGTAACCACAGCCGGCCTTCTTAGACCTATAGATCTAAGAAATGAATTAAGTAAGGACCAAGTTAAAGTTTTTAAAAGAAAGATTCAAAACCCAAATATTAAAACATTTCTGTGTCTATCTGTATTTTGGTTGGTTGGTTGATTGCTTTATTTCGATATGCATATATCATAAAAGCAGTACAAAGAGTAAAAGCAGCATGTCGAAGAAATATGACTGTACATTGAGAATAAAAAGAATAAAAACACATTTGATCATCATAAATTAACTAAAACAGAATTAAATTGATATGGACAGTCTTTTAAGTCGAATCAACCAAGCCCATTTTAGAAACTTGGAAACGGCGCAAACAATGGGAGGGGCTGTATTAGTTAAAAGGATCCGGAGGGCGACCGAATGCTTGCGAGTGCCCAATTCTCTGCAAATTGGTTTAAGCCATCGTGATCTGGGGCGCCCATAATCCGGACATTCGAAAAGAAAATGTGGCACCGTCTCTGGTTTGTCAGGACAAAGGGCACAATGGCGTGATGCGGGCTGGGATTTGTTCCACCTAGAGCAAAAGTCGGCAAGGGGTAGGGTTCCTAACCGGAATTTAATGTACTAAGACCGGTCCATGGCGATGGTAATTAAGTCCATGTAGGGCTCGAAGGCAGCGACATCTTTTATTAGCAAGAAGGCTGCGGTGGCTTTGCAGTGCTGCTGATTGCTGATGCGCTTCGCGAAGACCCATTCCCAGTAAAGTTTTTTTAGGGACTCCTTTGGGGGGGCTGAGTGACTAAGCCAACAGGAGTCCAGACCTAGATGCCCTAAAAGTTGTTTAATTTCCCGTAGCCATTTGATCTTGTGCCAACCGTCGGAGCGCATCACCTCTGCTAGTCCGTCAGCATAGGATTTTAGCTCCGGAACCCTCCACAGGCGAGCCCAAAGCAGGAGAGGTCGGAGGCGTGCCTGGTCCCCAATTGCTTTACAGCCTACATCCAATAGGACTGGGAGTGTCGGGCTACTCATCGGGATGGCAAGGAGGTCTTTAATGAATTTGTTCTCGGCCTTGCTCAGTGAATCCACTTTACCTAGGCCCCACAGTTCAGCTCCGTAAAGTGACGCAGATACAGTTCGGCTTTATAAATGTCTATTAAAGGGGCAACACATTGTTTGGTTGAATTATTGTACTCCTTAAGGAGGGCCCCCCCCACCCTTTTGTGACCAATTGTCATTTTGTTGATGTGGGCGGTCCAGCTCATCGCATCACTTAAACGAATTCCCAGGTAATCGAATTCTGCCACTCTTTCAAGGGGGGTGGAGTTCAAGATAGGGGGACGGCCAAGTTTACGAGGTGGGTGCATGAAAAAATACTTGGTTTTGTCCACATTGATGACTAGTCCTCTGATAGTGCAGAAGTCCTGGAAGCGGTTCAGGAGTTTCTGGAGACCTTGGGGGGTTTTCGAAATGAGGAGGGTGTCATCGGCGAACAGCAAAGTTGGAATTTTTACGCCTCCCAAGGTGGGAGCGTCTGCTGGTTCGCCGAGCAGGTGCTCTACCACCCCATTAATGTAGAGGGAGAATAGGGTGGGAGCCAGGACGCAACCCTGCCGCACTCCCCTCTCGACCCTGATCTTATCGGTCTTTTCCCCATTCAAGCCCCATCTAACCTGGGCATAGGTGTTGTTATGCAATTTGATGAGGAGGTTGAGGATGTACGGAGGCATCCCTAGGCCGTGTAACACCCTCCAGAGTTACTCCCTAGGAACCAGGTCAAAGGCAGTCTTCAGATCGATAAAGGCCAGGTAGAGACTGCCTTTGCCTAGCTCCACCACCTTCCAGTACAATAACAGGAGCCTGAACACTTGTTCGATCGTTCCGGTACCAGAACGGAACCCGGCTTGCATATCAGACAGGATGTAGTTGTCGTCCACCCATTGTAAAATCCTCCCCAGAATGGCTTTCCCCGCCAGTTTCTGACTCGAGTCTATTAGGCTTATGGGCCTATAGTTCCCAGGTAAGTCCCGGCAGCCCTTTTTGAAGATAGGGACTACCTCTGCTCCTTTCCAGGAGTCTGGCACAGATCCTCCCTCGATGATTGCGTTAAGAAGGGCCGAGATCAATACCCCCCATTCTTCAGGGTAGGCTCGGAGGATGTCTCCTGGGAGACCGTCCGGGCCAGCTGCTTTTAATGGCACCAAAGTTTTGATCTGCTTTGTGACATCCAGAACGGAAAACAAATCCAGGTCTCGGTCTAAGGTGTAAGGAGGGAGGATGAAGGGATCATTGAGTGGGCCTTCAATGGCGGAATAAAGTTTTTGAAAGTGGGAAAACCATGTCTGAGCGTTGATGCTACAGGTCCTCAGTGTGTCATCGGGACGGTTCCTGTTTCCCACCAAATCCCAGAAGCCTTTGGCGTCTTTCCCACGACTGGCAGCCAAGAGGTCCTGCCAGTAATTATCCTCCCACTCCTTCTTGGCATTTTTTTGGCAGAGTGAATAGTGCCTCCTGGCCACCCTAGTCCTGGAGGGTATTTTAGACTTAACCGCTTCAATAAGAAGCGACTTCGCCTCCCTACACTTCTGGTTAAACCAGCCCTGTCTAGCCCATGTGCTGGGTTTCCTCCTGTTAATACTAGCTGGGACTACAAAAAGGTCACTGATGGCCTGGGTTATGGTGCAGAACCTAATAGTCACCTCCAACAAGCCATCCTCACAGGGGTCAAGGTTATCTAGAGCTGCGGTAAGAAGCTGCCTGATGACAGAGGTTTTCTCCTCTGAAAGCGACAGCTTCGCCCACTTTAGCCGACGTCCACAGTTGGAAACTGCTGACAATTCCGGGGCGGGATTACGGGTGGTTCTGGTCGCAGTGCTAGATAGCCACCTATGGGACAAGGTGAGCGAGAGGAGGTTGTGATCACTCTCTACAGATGGTATAATCACCATGTCCTTTACCATGCTCCACAGGTTTACGTCAAGAAGAAAATAATCAATTCTTGACGTGTGTCCCGGCCTGTTGTAAGTATGGGCCCCTGCTTTATCAGAACCAGTCCTGCCATTAGCAGCCCTCAGGCCAAACTCCATAGTTATGGAGTTAATCTGAAGGGCCACTTCTGGCCACTTTTTGATAGGGCTAAGTTCTAGGGACGGTATCCCCCACCTGATGTCATGTTCCTCTTGAACTTGTGAAATTTCGGAGTCCAGGGGCTCAAAAGTGCAATTAAAATCGCCCGCCACCAGAGTGCAATACTTGTAAGGTGACGAACGGAGCAGGGCTTCTAGGCAAGTTATGACTGGGGATTCTCTACCCCCCTTCGTACCTCCGGCATAAATGTTAAAGATGTTTAAGATGACTTGACCCCGAGGATTTTTCAGGGAAATGTTGAGGAGGTCCGGGCATTTAGTATCCCGCTCCACCACCCTGCAGTTAAGTTCAGAGGCCACCCAGATGAGGAGGCCGCCTGAAGGGCGACCCCTACCAGTTCCTGCGTGGACAGCTGGTAAATAGTGGGTGGAGTATCCTGCCTTGTGTAGGGGCTCCTTGCTCCAGGTTTCCTGGAACAGGCATATGGAGTGTTGCTCCACAAGCGAATTCCAGTCGGGCAATGCCAGCTTTCTCTCGAGGCCTGCTACATTCCAGCTGAAAACCCTAAAGGATGGGTCCGTCACAGCCGCAATGCTACAGGTCTCGACAGGAGCAGGTGAGTCCACAACACCCTCAGTTGGAAAGCCAACTGGGGGGTCAAGTGGTGCCCTCGCCTCCCCTGGTCCCCTTGCAGTCTCAACAATGACCTGGTCTTGTGATGTGGTCGGAGGGCTATGAATTTTAGCAGAAGGGGAGGACTCGACGTCGGGACTCCAAGCCACCAAAGCCTCCTCAGGAGCGTCACGGAGTCAACAGCCCCAGAAACCCCAGTTTGGTAATGATGGAACTGGATGGGACTGTGCTAGGGTAATTCCTGGGTGAAATTGACCATGGATTTTGTTTTGGAAAGGGGGCCCGGGATGGATAAAAGGGGTAATCGGGGCCGGCCGCGGGTAGAAGAAGGATAGATCAACTGCATCGACTCCCGGACCGGCCACGGTTTGCCCTTGGGAGAATATATTGAATGGGCAGCTCTTATGTCTTGGAAATTAACCACCACGCAGTCTCCCTCAAAAGGTTTTTTCCCGTGTCCAATCCAGCCCACCCTGCGCACCCCAAGAATCAGGCCATCCACGCCCAATGGAAGGGGTCTATTGGTTTTCAGCCAGTGGATGACCTTATTCTTTAGCGCCTGGTGAGTTTCCTGCTGAGTATCTTTTAGGGGGGGAACTTTGGTGAGAACAACAACATACGGGTGGCATTCGGGGGGGAGATTAACCGGGGGGCACTTACGTGTCGGATTCTGTGGGATGGCCACTGGGGAGGGATTTTTCGGCGAAGGAGTGGTAGGTTTAGCCTTAGAAGTTATCGCTACTCCGCTGGTTTTTGCCAGCGCAGCAGCCACGGGTTGCAAATTTGGACCAGCCCCTCCCTTCTGTTGTTTCTTATGGGCAGGGTTAGGCGCAGGTATTATCGCTGCTGGGGGGGGAGTACCGTGCACTTGAGCTGCATGAATGGAAACACTCGGCCCTGCCTGCTTCGCACTGGCCTGGGAAGCTAAAGTTGGTGCTTTCCCGGTAGCCAGTGTCTTGGCTGGCAGTGTCGACTGGTCTCCAGATGGTTGGCTCACTGGAACCCCTTTACCAGCATTCCTGTCTGTATTGACCTCACTAGGCTTTGGCTGTAGTTTCAACAGGGTTTTCAGGGAGAAAAAATTGTCCCTGGTGACCTGTTCAAACTTGTCAAGCCTATCCCCCAGGCTCTTAACTTGGTCAAAGAGTGGAATCAGCAGGGACTTTACCAGTTTCTCGAGGGGCTCGAGTGAGGGTCCCTCGTTTGGTGGAAAAAGTATTGCCGGGACCAAGGGGGGAGCTGGCGGGGAATCGGCTGCAAGCTGGGGGGGGCTGGGATTCCCGAGAGATTCAGGCCCTCCGGAATCTGGGTGTAAAGAGCCCCTTTGAAGCTGTGTCCTAGGGCGCTTGTAGAGCGTGGAGTAGGTTCCCTTCCGAATATTGGTCCCCCTTTTCCTTTTCCTGTGCTCCCGGGTAGGTCTAATCTGGGGCAATGGTTTTGGATCGGGTGAGGGAACAATAGTACTAGATTGAGACCTACTACCGGGAGAGCTAGCTATAGGATGAGCGGGGCCGGAATCTACAACCGCAGTGCAAGGACTGCTGGGGGGAGAAACTGATATCAGGCTTTCTATCCTGTCTATTCCTGCCTCTAACGCTACAATATGTTGCTCCCCAGATAGAGACCCAGGCGGAGGTGCAGTGGGGATAGAGGAAGTTGGGGACAAAACATGTGCCTCAGCTCCCAGGGAAGAGCGTTTGGATGGAAGGAGGTCAAATGAGAGGCGGCGTTCCATCATTGCAATCTCCTTTTCAATGACGGCGGCCACCCTGGTGATGAATTTGTCCATAGTGCCAATCATCGTGGACCCCCCTGAAGCACTTTCTCCACTGCCCCTCAAAGCTTTGCCGGAGCGAGTTGACATGATGGCTACGGGTCCCACAGGTGAACTCCGGGGTCTTGGGCCCGATGCAATAGATGTAAGGGGGGTGGCCCAGCCCAGCCCCTGACAGCCCCTGACTGCCACAGACTGCCCGCCCTTTGCTCGGGCTTCGCTCGGCGTCCCGCTCGCGTCCCGCTGAGCGGTTACCAGTTGATTTTGTGCCGAGCGTTGTGGCTTGTCTTGCTGGGGGCGCGGCCGTGCACACCTGTGCAGCGCAGGGACTCCTGGTCTTGGTAGTCCCTGCAGCTCTCGCCTTCAGTTGACTCAGATGTTCCCTCCTCCTCCTTTCTCCAACCGCAGCTGATCACACTCCAGTGGCCTCAACCCCACGCTTCACGCCGCGCAGCGGCACCCGCAAAGCGGGTGCTGCAAGCTGTTACCACGCGGCGGGGCGGTCAATCCCTCCAGGGATACGGGGAGTCCAACTGGGAAGCGGAAGCAGAGTGGCGTTCCGGGCGGCAGCAACCGGTGAGTTCCTCAGCACGAGGGGTCCCGCTTTCTGTGGCGAGGCTTCCCTCTTTTGTGTCCTGGTCGGCCGGGGGGCGTGTCTTGCTGGGGGCGCGGCCGTGCACACCTGTGCAGCGCAGGGACTCCTGGTCTTGGTAGTCCCTGCAGCTCGCGCCTTCAGTTGACTCAGATGTTCCCTCCTCCTCCTTTCTCCAACCGCAGCTGATCGCACTCCAGTGGCCTCAACCCCACGCCTCACGCCGCGCAGCGGCACCCGCGAAGCGGGTGCTGCAAGCTGTTACCACGCGGCGGGGCGGTCAATCCCTCCAGGGATACGGGGAGTCCAACTGGGAAGCGGAAGCAGAGTGGCGTTCCGGGCGGCAGCAACCGGTGAGTTCCTCAGCACGAGGGGTCCCGCTTTCTGTGGCGAGGCTTCCCTCTTTTGTGTCCTGGTCGGCCGGGGGGCGTGTCTTGCTGGGGGCGCGGCCGTGCACACCTGTGCAGCGCAGGGACTCCTGGTCTTGGTAGTCCCTGCAGCTCGCGCCTTCAGTTGACTCAGATGTTCCCTCCTCCTCCTTTCTCGAACTGCAGCTGATCGCACTCTAGTGGCCTCAACCCCACGCCTCACGCCGCGCAGCGGCACCCACGAAGCGGGTGCTGCAAGCTGTTACCACACGGCGGGGCGGTCAATCCCTCCAGGGATACGGGGAGTCCAACTGGGAAGCGGAAGCAGAGTGGCGTTCCGGGCGGCAGCAACCGGTGAGTTCCTCAGCACGAGGGGTTAGAAAGACAGTGTATAGCCGTCTGGAAGGATTACATAAATAAGTTTGGCCCCAGCGGTGATACCTAGGAGGTATGTAGAGAAATATCCCTTATATAAGGTTTTATTAGTGATCAGTTGATTGGAATTTGACTGGTTTTTACCAGGGCTTAGTCACATTTTTAAGGTCTATTGGTTGAGTCTTTTTCGAATGAGTCTTGAGAGTTGATTTAATCTTTTGAAAGACATGCGGGGTGCTGGGTGCAGAATGGGACCATTCAAGATATAGTTATGAATGTAAACATGGTGGAACATTGTGGTTGATACGGTTCGGCAATCGTGGAACTGTGTCGGGTGCAATGTATCCAATATGAATAGTAGGAAACAACACCAGTTTTATTCACTATGAAATTTATTGTAATGTTTTTTGATTATGTTTTGTGCTGACAATTTAGTGTAACCAATTGTAATGTTTTAATGATGTCCCACGAGGACAACATACTTACATGTACTTGTATTTTTATCTTTTTAGATAATTCTGGTCTTTTTATTGTTGTGACAACAGAGACAACCAAACTTCTTTTATCTTGAGAAAGGTGGTGCACATCAGGCAGCACACCGAAACGCGTCGACACCTATGTTTTTAATTAACTTTGAGGGACTATTGTGCTGAGTATTTTTGATATTTGCCTGATTTTGTTAATAGATCCCAACAAATTAATAATTTGGATGTTTTTGAAATGATTCACCTGATATTGTCTCTTTTTTGTAATTTGTTTTTATAAAGATTGTAGATTTTGGATGTGATTCCCATGATCATGTTTTTAACCTTTTTAGTAACAAATTTGTATATATTTTCATAAACCTGTAAGTTCCTGCTGTAGTGTGTTTATATTGTTAACTGTGGGGGTCCTTTATTTTGGCACCAGTGTGGATGAGATATTGAATGGACTGTATGAAAGGTGACTGTTATTCAGATTGATCCAAGGGAATTTTTCTCTTACACAGGACTTAAAAACAATACAGAGTGACTTGAATTGTATCCTCTGTAAGGCTGGGAGCCAATTAAGCTCCAAAAGAGCCTGAGAGGCTGATGAGCGTCTTGGTTTTATTAGAGATAAATTGGCCGCCATTATCTAGATCCTCTGGAGTCTCCCAATCAGAAATCTTGGGGACTCCAGCAGCAGAGAAGTGCACTAATCCAGTCGGTTCAGGGTGATACTCCTTACTATCAGTGCTCTGGCCTGTCTAGGTTATGTTATTTTATTGCCCTTTCTATGGCATCTTTTTTTTCAACAATTCTTTTGAAACTATAGCACTTTCTTCATCTCAGTGCTCTTTTCATGGGAGCCGAAGCTTGATAGTAAATGTTTGTTGTGAGTAGTTACTAGAAAGTTAGCTCAGTGTTTAACCTCCACATACTTTTTGTAATAGTAAATTAATCTGACCTACGAAGCTTGTTTATCCGTGTGCGTCTAGGATGCATGTTGGTATGAGCCTTGGCAATGTGGTTCGTTTGCCAGCAGTTTGCCAACTGAGTGGCTTTGGGGCTGTATTATGCACAGGATGGTGGAAGGGGGTCGTATGTCTCACTTGGACTGCATGAAGGTGGGTTTTAAATGATGGTTTATAGCTTTGTATAGAGTGCTGTTTATTAACCTGTGAAAAACAAAGTATTGAATATTAGAGGTAAGTTGGGTGCATGTTGTAAGGATTGTCTATAATACATTGGTTGTTTTTTGTCTATGCTTCTGGATCTGTCTATAACGCACTCATTGGTTTTGATCTGTCTATAATGCACTGGTTGGTTAGGATCGGTTTGAGATCTGCCTATAATGCATTGGTTGGGTTTGGATCTGTTCTGGATTAGGCATGAGTGGATTTTGCGGATTGGCAATCCGCGAATTTGCGGATTTGCGAACTCGCAATCCGCAAAATCCGCGAATTCCCGCGAATTTGCGGATTTTTTTTTTTTTTGTGTTCGCCCGTGTTTCTGCCAGTTCGCGAGGGTTTTTACAATTTCGCAATTTGCGAACTTACCTGTCGGGTCGCAAGTTTTGCGAACTTGTTGTTTCTACGTGTCCAACCTGTTTGGGACACTCTTCTTCATCACTGCCACTCTCTGTCACCACTGCCACTCTCTGACTACTCATGCCACCCTCTGGCCCACCCATGCCACCCTCTGTTTCATCACCACACCCTCTGGTTGTCCAGTGTACATTATTTTCGGCAAAGCAAAGCACACCTTCCCTGCCTCAAGTGACCTGAATTAATTTGGGGCTGATTAATGTGTCACAGAATATTTTTTTAGCTGGCACCTGCTTCCTTAGTGCGTCCTGATTAGTGATCTTTTGCACTTGCTAAGTGCTTTCATTGTTGCAAAATTAGTTACAACACCTGCCCTGCCCCAACTGACAATAATGAATTAGGGGCTGATTAATGGATTTTAACTTCCAGCCTGGCTCCTGCTTGTCTCCCTTAGCTGTAATTCATGACCTTTGTGGCATATGTGTAACTATTCTGAGGTTCAGAGCAGGGTCACATAATAGTTTCAACTGGCAACTGAACTCTGGAGGGGCCCCTCAGGAAGCACTACAGGAAATGGCTACTAATGATGTGCCTGAACTTTTGAACCTGGTAAGTAGTTACTTTCAGTTTTGCTTAGATCATATTTCTGCAATTTCGCACTTATTCGCGGGGCGCGAACTCACGCGAACAGTGCGAGCAGTGCGAGCAAAATCCGCTGCTCGCGGATTTGCGGATTTTGCAGGAAATTCGCAAATCTCGCGGATTGCGGATTTCCCGAAAATCCGCAAAATCCGCGAGCGGAACGGATTTTCCGCCCATGCCTATTCTGGATCTGACTATAATGCACTGGTTGGTTTGGGATCTGTCTATAATGCATTGGTTGGATTTGTATTTATTCTGGATCTGTCTATAATGCGCCGGTTGGTTTAGGATCTGTCTATAATGCGCTGGTTGTTTTAGGATCTGTCTATAAAGCGCTGGTTGGTTTTGGATCTGTCTATAATGCGCTGGTTGGTTTTGGATCTGTTTATAATGCATTAGTTGGTTTAGGATCTGTCTATAATGCGCTGGTTGTTTTAGGATCTGTCTATAATGCGCTAGTTGGTTTTGGATCTGTCTATAATGCGCTGGTTGGTTTTGGATCTGTTTATAATGCATTAGTTGGTTTTGGATCTGTCTATAATGCATTGGTTGGTTTTGGATCTGTCTATAATGCGCTGCTTGGTTTTGGATCAGTCTACAATGCGTTGGTTGGTTTTGGATCTGTCTATAATGCATTGGTTGGTTTGGGATCTGGCTATAATGCATTGGCTTTTACTGTCCATAGGCCTCATGTGATAACACAGACATATGAGATTGCACTGGTCTCTAATGTCCATAGGTTTGATATTACTTTATAACACAGATTACGTGACTGCTCTGTTCTTTACTGTTGATAGGTCTCAAATAATTGTATAACACAGATATAGAGAGCCTACTCTGCCCTTTACCTGCCCTTTACTGTCCTTAGGTCTCATGTAATTTTATAACACATATGTAGGAGACTGCACGGGTCTTTAATGCCCATAGTTTAACACAGGGGAAGAGAACCTGCTCTGCCCTTTACTGCACATAAGTCTCATATAATTGTATAACACAGTTGTAGAGAGCCTTCTGTGCCCTTTACTGTCCCTAGGCCTTATATAATAACAAAGATGTTGGAGACTGTACTGGTCTTTACTGTCCATAAGTCTCATGTAATAACACTGACATATGAGACTGCACCAGATTTTACTGACTCTATCTCTCATACAGTAATGCAGATTTATGAGACAGCACCGGCCTTTACTGTATCTAGGTCTCATATAGTAACAGACGCATGAGATGGCACTGGCCTTTACTGTCCTTAGGTCTCATATAAGAACACAGATACTACTAGTATCTAAACTATCTGACTTGCTGGCCGACATTGATCTTTCAGTGACTCCAATGGGCCCACACATAAAGCATGCCACAGTATTGGCGCGATATTTTCAAACACCATACTAAAACTTGGCAAGCCAAGAGAAGTTCCCTGATCTGACCACTTTATACTGCCTTTTCCTTGGTCTTGGTCTCCAAAGAATCCAGGGAGAATGGGGCCCACCAAAACTACTGTGCCTGGAATAAAGTAGACATACCTCTACTGAAGGATTAACTAGATTCCACCAAATCTACACTAACGGGTGACATAATGCAATATGAGGCTAGAGTGAATTACTGGCTTGCGGAGGCTGCCTCTATTGCTGTCCCACAAGTCAGTGTAAGGCCCCTTAGACACAAACAGTGGAGCTGGTTCAAAAGGAATCTAATCGAAGAAAGAAAGCGCTGTAAAAGGTTGGAACACATATGGAGAAGACAATATGATGAAGCCAACAAAAACCGGTACAGAGAAGCTCTGAGCATATATCACATTATTCTAAAACTGACAACTTTTTATTCCAGCACAATTGAGAAAGTAAACAATAACGCTAAGGAAATCTTCTAAATTGTGTCTGATTTCACAGATCCCAATGGCACTGACCCCCCACTTGAAACAAGTGCCTTCCTATGTTCTCAATTTACTACGCTCTTTGAAGAACGAATCCTAAAGATACAGGATAACCCTGCAAACATGCAAAATATTTCACCCTTGAGCAGTATAAGTCAACTAGGTCAAAGGTCAAATTGTTGCAATTTATCGCTCCCACACCAAAGACTGAGAGGTTTTTTTTTTTAGTTTTATATAGCGCAAACTCAACCCGACGATATCAGGTATCAGAGCGCTTTACATGAGCACCTGTTTCATTACAGATGGACACATTCATTTTAATTAGGCAAAGGGAGATTAAGTGATTTGCCCAGAATCATAGGATATTGAGCATCCCTGACGAAACTCGAACCCGGTTCCCCAGCTTCGAGGTCAACCGCTCTAGCCGTAAGGCTACATCCTCTCCCCAGTTTCTTGACCAAAAGTAAATCTGGCTCCCCGTTGGATCCTCTACCCCTCCAAGTAATGGTGATATAAGGGAATAGTCCATGCCCTATCTATCAGGAACTCTTTACCACATCCCTGCACTCTGGGTTAGTACCCCTTTGTGTGGAAAAGGGCAAATGTCCCTGGGATCTCGAAGATTATAGAAATATCTTGTAAATAAATACCCACCTAACATCATTCCTAGAAACCTTTAAACTCCTCCACCCATCACAATCAGGCTTGAGGGCCCTCCATAGAACGGACTCAGCACTCATGGAGATAACAGATGCCATCAAATTCCAGCTGGACACTGGACACAATGCCGCACTTATTCTGGTAGACCTCTCAGTAGCATTTGGCATGACCTTGCATGAAATCGTCCTACAACGTCTTGCCTACATCAAGGTGGAGAGGTAGGCTCCGCTTGGTGGAGCTCTTTTTTAGAGCACAAAGAACAGGTAGCATGGCTCAATCTATTCTTATCCGAAGCCAAAACCATCAGATGTGGAGTGCCGCAGGGCACAGCCCTGAGTCCCACACTTTTTAACATTTACATGATGCCACTGGCATACCGTATTGAATCCTTTGGCATATTTTATTGCATACATTGGTATGCAGACGATACACTACTTCTGCTGACCTACAATAACAATGAGTCGGAGGCCAAAGATGAATTTGCAGCCTGTATAGTAGCATTGATGGGATAGCTCAAAACGTACTCCTTACAATGCAACCCGGACAAAACAGAGGTCCTGTTATTCGGTGTCAACTCCCTCCCTAATCAGGGGCATGGCCAGCCAGCTGGACCGTTGCCCCCTCCCCAATTCAGCTGGCCAAGCACCTAGGGGTACATGCTGACACACACCTATCCCTTACACCCCAGATCTCAGCACGGGTCACATCTGCATGCTGGATACTTAGGATGCCGAGGAAATTCATCAAACCTCTAACTGGAGAAGCCCAGAAACTACATAGACATATACATAGGACTCTAAGGCTATCTCATTCACAGACTGCAAAAGATACAGAGTACGGCTGTCCGCCTTATAGTTAACCTTCCCAAACATGCCTCAGTCATCGAGTACCATAACCAGGTGCACTGGCTACCAGTAAAGAAAAGGGTCGTTCTTAAAGCCTTGACAGTAGCACACTCGGCTTTTTATAAAACAGATTCCGAATATGTACATGAAAGATTGACCACATATTGCCCTCAAAGATCCCTGCGCTTATAGTTGGCCCGTCTACTGAACATTCCTTTCACCAAACAAAAAGAAGAGGGGTGGTTGGGCTTGCTTGGTTCTGGCTGGTATACACTAGAACAAACTCACTTCCCCCTCAGATGCATACCGGAGAAAAAACTGTTCCATAAACAGCTAAAAACTAAGCCTGGGCTGAGTTTACAGAGTTCCGCTATACAGAAGTCCGCGAAGTGCAAAAAAAACTCCACAGCGCAACAGCGGAGTGCATTAGATAAATGCTGTTTGCAGTGATTTACAGTGCCGGCTGCTTGTCCGCACTGTGCAATCATCGCGAAAGGCACCATGCACTGTGCAGGCGAACGCTACTTCCTTTCTGCCGCTCAAGTAATTTTTTACTCGAGCAACAGCTTTCTCAACGCGAACGAACGGTTTCTCAACGCGAGCGTACGTGACCACTCACAATGAGATATCTGACCGCACACGTTGAGAAATCTCGCCGGGAGGTTTATTTTCCACGCTCACGCTCTCCAACTTGATGTTGACAATCGAAAAAGAGGAAAAATCTCGCCAGGAGGTGAATTTTCCTCGCTCACGCTCGCCAACATGACGTTGACGAACGCGAGCAAGGAAAAAAACTCTGCTCCGCAACGCGAAGTGGAGGTTTTGGGAACTCCGCGATCTTCACGTAACGCGGAGTTCGGAAAACTCTGCAACTCTGCGAGCAGAGTGGAGTTCACCGCCCAGGCTCACTAAAAACCCATCTATTGAGAGAATAAAGCAGCAATTATCCTTCTAACAGCCATGTACCCCTCTTGCAGTAGCTTAGCACTTTTTTGTGCAAATCAATTCTTTTATTCATGAATAATACCTGGTTCACAAATGACACAGGATACTTTGTTTTAAAGACATACATTTTGGAAGGTCTTGTAAGTGAAGGTGGAATAGTAATAGTCATGATACTTGTAAGGATTGCGTCAAATATAGTCACCTCTACAGTCTCATTGAACCTACAGGGACACGTTTTGTCACGTGCAGGGTTGTATTAATTTGGATGTCTGTTTGATGGCCTGGTTATGTCTTTGGAAGGTAAGGCATGCTGGATTCTGCATTGAATTCCGCCTCCAGTAAGACACAGATATCTTTCTGGCTATCCAGTAATAACACAGACATATGAGACTGCACTGGCTTTTACTGTCCATAGGTCTCAAATAATAACACCAACATATAAGATTGCACTTGCACTGGAAAAGACATATGTTTTTACTGCTCTTAGGTGTCATATAATAACACAGACGTAGGAGACTGCATTGGCTTTTACTGTCCATAGGCCTCATGTGATAACACAGACATATGAGATTGCACTGGTCTATAATGCCCATAGGTTTGATATTATTTTATAACACAGACTACGTGACTGCTCTGTTCTTTACTGTTGATAGGTCTCATATAATTGTATAACACAGATATAGAGAGCCTACTCTGCCCTCTACTGTCCTTAGGTCTCATGTAATTTTATAACACATATGTAGGAGAATGCACAGTTCTTTTATGCCCATAGTATAACACAGGAAGAGAACCTGCTCTGCCCTTTACTGTACATAAGTCTCATATAATTGTATAGCACAGATGTGGTTGACTACACTGGTCTTTAATATCCATAGTGCAACACTGATGGAGGCTGCTGCTCTACCCTTTACCGCACAAAGGTCTCATATAATTGTATAACACCGTTGTAGAGAGCCTGCTCTGCCCTTTACTGTCCCTAGGTCTTATATAATAACAAAGATGTTGGAGACTGTACTGGTCTTTACTGTCCCAAACTCTCATGTAATAACACATACATATGAGACTGTACAGGTCTTTATTGTACATAAGTCTCATCTAATAACAATGACATATGAGACTGCACCAGAGTTTACTGACTCTATCTCTCATACAGTAAGGCAGATTTATGAGACAGCACCGGCCTTTACTGTATCTAGGTCTCATAAAATAACAGACGCATGAGATGGCACTGGCCTTTACTGGCCTTGGGTCTCATATAATAACACAGATGTTGGAGACTGTACTGGTCTTTACTGTCCATAAGTCGCATGTAATAACACTTACGTATGAGACTGCACTGGTCTTTACTGTCCTTAGCTATCGTATACATCGCCTTCCTTACGGAAACATGGATGAATGCTTCCTCCGCACCAGACATCACCATTGCCATCCCTGAAGACTATAAGATCACTCGCAAAGACCGTACCAGCCACACAGGAGGAGGAATCGCGATCGTCCATAAGAAATCAATCCGCATATCAACCAGCTCTGACGCCAACCTCGCCAACTCCGAACACCTTCACTTCCAGATCCACATCGACCCCAAGACCACACTCAGAGGCACCCTCCTCTACAGACCACCAGGACCCCGCGCAAAATTCAGTGAAGACATCACGGACTTCATCACCCCACACGCGCTCCCCTCCAAAGACTACATCCTTCTGGGAGACCTCAACTTTCACCTCGAAAAGATCAACGACCGCAACACCGCCACCCTCGTGGACAACCTGGCCAACCTCGGACTTAAACAACTAGTCACCTCCCCCACCCACATCGCAGGTCACACACTCGACCCCATCTTCACATCCAGCAACCATGTCTCCTTCAGCCACACCACGGAACTCCTCTGGACTGACCACAGCTGCGTTCACTTCACCTACAACAAACAAAAACCCAGCATCCACCTCCAACCTACCCTGCAAAGAAACTGGAACAAAATCACCACGGACCAAATCTCCACATCACTCCTTCAAAACACCCCAGCCCTCTCTTCTAACGTTAACGAAGCCGCCGCCAACCTCACCCTATGGTTATCCAACACCGCTGACACCTTAGCACCACTGAAAAAACGTCAAAACAAACCTGGCAGCAAGAAGGCCTCATGGTTCAACGATGATCTCAAGAAATCCAAGAAACTCTGCCGCTCCCTTGAAAAGGCCTGGAAAAAAGACCCTACCACCAGCACCAAGGACGCCTTCAAAAACGCCACCCGCACTCACCACCAACTAATCCGAAAAGCCAAGAAAACAGCATTCAAGGATCGACTTGACAACAACGCCCACAACAGCAAGGAACTTTTCAACATCGTCAAGGAATTTTCCAATCCCTCGGCCAACTCCAACGACATCACCCCCTCTCAAACCCTCTGCGACTCCCTAGCCTCATTTTTCCACAACAAGATTGCAGACATCCACAACAGCTTTGACAACCAACCCGGAAACCAACCCACCCTTCCATTTGCTGATCATCTCCCCCCCGTGAACACCCTTAACGACTGGAACCCAATCTCCACTGAGGACACCATCCGCCTGATGAATTCCATCCACTCAGGATCCCCCACAGACCCATGTCCTCACCACATCTTCAACAAAGCAGACTCCGTCATAGCACCGCACCTCCGAGACGCCATCAACTGCTCCTTCAACTCCGCCACCTTCCCGGAAGACTGGAAACACGCTGAACTCACCGCCCTTCTGAAAAAACCTACAGCAGACCCCACCGAACTCAAAAATTACCGCCCCATCTCGCTTCTTCCATTCCCGGCCAAAGTCATCGAGAAAGCTGTCAACAACCAGCTCGCCGCCTTCCTCGAAGCCAACAAATCCCTCGACCCCTCACAATCTGGCTTCCGAGCAAAACACAGCACTGAGACCGCCCTCATCGCAGCAACAGACGACAGTCGAACTCTACTGGACAATGGAGACACAGTCGCCCTCATCCTCCTTGACCTCTCTGCAGCATTCGACACAGTCTGCCACAGCACCCTTTTACAACGCCTCAATAACATCGGAATCCAAGGAAAAGCACTTGATTGGATCACCTCGTTCCTCACCGGAAGAACCCAGAGAGTCCGCCTTCCACCATTCAAGTCCGAGGCCTCTGAAGTCATCTGCGGCGTACCACAAGGATCCTCACTCAGTCCCACCCTCTTCAACTTATACATGAGCCCCCTCGCGGCCATCGCACGCCATCACAACCTCAACATCATCTCTTACGCGGATGACACTCAACTGATCCTTTCTCTCACCAATGACCCCAGCACCGCCAAAACTAACCTACACGAAGGAATGAAAGAAGTTGCCGAATGGATGAAACAAAGCCGTCTGAAACTGAACTCAGACAAAACTGAAGTCCTCATCTTAGGTACATCCCCCTCTGCATGGGACGACTCCTGGTGGCCGGAAGCCCTCGGAAAAGCACCCATCCCGACAGACCACGCACGGAACCTAGGCGTCATCCTGGATTCTTCACTCTCAATGAACAGACAAGTCAGCGCCGTATCCTCTTCCTGCTTCAACATTCTTCGCATGCTCAGAAAAACATTTCGCTGGATCCCCACCGAAACAAGGAAAACAGTCACCCACGCTCTGGTCACGAGCCGACTGGACTACGGAAACACCCTCTACGCAGGTACTACCGCAAAACTCCAGAAGAAACTCCAACGAATCCAAAACGCCTCAGCCAGACTCATATTAGACATCCCACGCAACGAACACATCTCTGGTCACCTTAAAGACCTCCACTGGCTACCCGTCAATAAGAGGATCACTTTCCGACTGCTTACCCACGCACACAAATCACTCTACGACATCGGTCCAGAATGCCTCAACTCACGTCTGTCCTTCTACACCCCCTCCCGCCAACTACGTTCTTCCAGCCAAGCCCTCGCCACTGTACCTCGCATCAACAAGACCACCATGGGAGGCAGATCCTTTTCTTACCTGGCTGCTAAAACATGGAACTCTCTCCCCGCTTACCTTCGCCTCACCCAGAACCACCTAGCATTCAGAAAGCAACTTAAAACGTGGATATTTGACAAGTAATCCTCCTCCCCTTCCTAAGCGCCTTGAAACCCTCTGGGTATGTAGTGCGCTATATAAGTTTTGTGACTTGACTTGACTTGACTACTGGTCTTTACTGTCCTTAAGTATCATATAATAACACAGATGTTGGAAACTTAACTGGTCTTTACTGTCCATAAGTCTCATGTAACAACACTGATATATGAGACTGTACAGGACTTTACTGTCCCTAAGTATCATATAATAACACAGATGTTGGAGACTTTACTGTCTCATGTAATAACACTGACGTATGAGACTGCACTGGTCTTTACTGTCCATAAGTCTGATATAATAACAGACGTGTAAGACTGTACTGGTCTTTACTGTCCTTAAGTCTCAAATAATAACACAGATGTTGGAGACTGTACTGGTCTTAAATGTCCATAAGTCTCATGCAATGACACTGACGTATGAGACTGTACTGGTCTTTACTGTCCATAAGTCTGATGTATTAACACTGGTGTGTGAGACTACTGGTTTTTACTGTCCATAAGTCTCATGTAATAACACTGGCGTGTGAGGCTGTACTGGTCTTTACTGTCCATAACTCTCATGTAATAACACAGACATAGGAGACTGTACTGGTGTTTACTGTCCATAAGTCTCATGCAATAACACTGACGTATGAGACTGCACCAGCTTTTACTGATTCTATCATTCAGTAAGGCAGATGTATGAGACAGCACTGGCCTTTACTGTACCTAGGTCTCATATGCTAGCACACGTATGAGACTGTACTGGTCTTTACTGTCCTTAAGTCTCAAATAATAACACAGATGTTGGAGACTGTACTGGTCTTAAATGTCCATAAGTCTCATGCAATGACACTGACGTATGAGACTGTACTGGTCTTAAATGTCCATAAGTCTCATGTAATAACACTGGTGTGTGAGACTGTACTTGTCTTTACTGTCCATAAATCTCATGTAATAACACTGGTGTGTGAGACTGTACTGGTCTTAAATGTCCATAAGTCTCATGCAATGACACTGACGTATGAGACTGTACTGGTCTTAAATGTCCATAAGTCTCATGCAATGACACTGACGTATGAGACTGTACTGGTCTTAAATGTCCATAAGTCTCATGTAATAACACTGGTGTGTGAGACTGTACTTGTCTTTACTGTCCATAAATCTCATGTAATAACACTGGCGTGTGAGACTGTACTGGTCTTAAATGTCCATAAGTCTCATGCAATGACACTGACGTATGAGACTGTCCTGGTCTTAAATGTCCATAAGTCTCATGTAATAACACTGGTGTGTGAGACTGTACTTGTCTTTACTGTCCATAAATCTCATGTAATAACACTGGCGTGTGAGACTGTACTGGTCTTTACTGTCCATAAGTCTCATGTAATAACACTGGTGTGTGAGACTGTACTTGTCTTTACTGTCCATAAATCTCATGTAATAACACTGGCGTGTGAGACTGTACTGGTCTTTACTGTCCATAAGTCTTATGTATTAACACTGGCGTGTGAGACTGTACTGGTCTTTACTGTCCGTAACTCTCATGTAATAACACAGACATAGGAGACTGTACTGGTGTTTACTGTCCACAAGTCTCATGCAATAACACTGACGTATGAGACTGCACCAGCTTTTACTGATTCTCTCATTCAGTAAGGCAGATGTATGAGACAGCACTGGCCTTTACTGTACCTAGGTCTCATATGCTAGCACACGTATGAGACAGCACTGGCCTTTACTGTAGCTAGGTCTCATATGCTAGCACACGTATGAGATGGCACCGGCCTTTACTGCCTCTATGTCTTGTACAATAAGAGACATATGAGGCATCTCTGGACTTCACTGTCGGTATGTCTCCTATATTAGCAACGAGATGCAATAGACTGTGCTGGAATGTACTGTGCTTAGGTCTCATATGAGACTACATTGGTCTTTGAAGTCCACAGTTCTCGTATGATAAGGCAGATGTATGACACTGCACTGGTCTTCAATATCCATAGGTCCCATTTAATTGTCTAACACAGATGTGGGCGACTGCTCTGCCCTGTTCTGTCCAGAGCTCTCATTGAACCAGAGACGTTTCAGGCATAGGCATAGTGCACCCTAGCATGGTTACCTACTATAATACTTAAACCGATGGTTTTACATATGATTCCTTTTGTTTATGTTAATGTGGGCGAGCTGTGAGAGTCGATGACAGACATTTTGCAGCGGAATGTTGTGTTTATGTTTCATGCAACATCCACTAAAAAGATTCTTTTAGATCAAAACAGAAGGTCGCAGGAGAAATTATAAGGTCGCAGAGCTTATTTGCAGCGATATGAGTGAGCTGCTGCAAACACAGGCCACTATCCTTGAATATTAAAATATAAACAAAAATAAAATTTGGACCACTGCGCCTGTGCACTGCCAGTGACCTGGCCAAAGAGGACACAAAGAGCTGCAACTGGATCAGAAATTCAGCTGTTCCGAGCAGGGGTCCCCTAAATCCTTCAGACGTCTCTGCATTTAATAGCAAAAAAATGCATGAGACTGCACTGGCCTTTACTGTCCATACATCTTATTCAATAAGAGAAGCTTTTAAGACAGTGCTAGCCTTCATTATCAATATATTTAATATAACACAAGTACAGACGATTGGTGCTGCTTTATCCTTCACAGAATAGTCCAGACGCTTCCTAGGATGGACCCAGGCATCATGCTCACTCAAAGCCTCACAGGATCCTGGCCCTGTGTTTGTATATTTTCCAAAATGATGTATAAACAGTGCTTGCACTAAGCCCCTGAACCCAGAAGCTATTCATATACAATTCCTCTATAACATCCTGAAATAGTCTTCTGCAGATAACCCACAGCGTGGTAACAGGTGAATATAAAGGCAGGGTTGGTTTCTGAAGGCAGTGTGCAGTGGGTATCCCTGTCTTCATCTGGTAACCCCCTCTATGTGTCTTGTCCAGTATCCCAGATATTTTCTCATCCCCTTGGGCACACCCACTCTCAGATAGTCTTTTCACGCACATCCAACCCATTCCACAGCCTCATCCATCCAGTGCTTAACTTGAGCCAGTGGTTCAGGTGGGCTCACCCGTCCTCAATGTTGGGACCGTCACATATTTTAAATCAGAAAGATTGTTCCAGGGCACTGAAACAGTGACTAAGGGAGAAAGCAGGGATGAGAAAGACGCTGCAGGAGTGACATGAAGTAGTAGGGTGTGTGTGGTGATGGATTAAAGAGGCATGAGGTGGAATTAACCTTATGCGGGAAGAGGATGTGGTGTAACAGCCAGAGCAGCCGAATTTGGAACTGGGGATCCAGGAACAGCACCTAGAGACCCTCGCGGATGATTAGGCGCGCTATACACCTCATAGTATTATTATTATATTTGGCACTTCAACCTTCGATAGGGCGGGCACCTGGCTTCTGAACAAATCATTGGGGCCGGCACTTATTCTTTTATAGATTAAACACTCCATTGATCCACAGTTATCGTTTGCACATTTCCCCCAATTTTAGCAACATTCCTCCTCGCTAGCACCAGGATCTTACTAGTCAACATCTTCCAATATTTGGCAATTTAAGTGGCTTCCTGCACTCCAAGTAAGGCTAACTCTGGGCCCAGCTTGAACGGTAGGCCAGTAACCATCACCAGGTCAGCGTGTATCTCCCAAAACTCAAGTAGTCCTGAACACTACCAGATCGCGTGCTGATGCATAGTCTCATGTAGCTTATAAGTCATGTATGTGGGTTCAGTAAACAAGCCCATTGTTGTATCTTATGTTTTCCTGCTGCTCAGCTAGAATGCATGTGATGTGGAATGTTGGATGAATGGAATGTTAGAGGTTCGTGAATGTCAGTTGGGTGAGGGCTGAGCAGCAGGACAGCTGCTCCTGATGGGGTTATCGTTTCTATCTTTTAACTTAACATCTTAACTTAAATAAAGTAACTTGCTTAATCTACATGGAAGTTCCTGCTTCTTATTGATTACATCACCCATCTAGAACAAAGTGAATCTGCGATAGTACACTCTATTCCATGCAGTATCTTGAACTGGGCTAAGTGTAGTGTGGATGGATGGCCACCTCTCCGGGATAAGACACTGCTTCATTCCAACCAATATCAACAAAGGTCCCACGACACTCATCCAAGTAGCTTTCAGTATACCATTAAAACTCCATATTATTTAACAAAGTCCTATAAATCTTGGTGTGACCTTATCTCTTAAAGTGGGGTGTGATCCTGAACCACCTACAGTCTAGCCCTTGACCTCTTAAAACATGCTGCGCACACAAACAGCATAATTTGCAGAATCCGCTAACTCAAATTCTCTATTAAGTTCAGTCAATGATGTTAACCTTCCATCCTCCATTGTCACCCCAATTTTAAGATCCCTATAAAGTCCCATGTGTGATGCCCATCTAGACATGAAACTCCTTTCACCGTCCTTCCTGATCATAGGTGTCCTACTAACCAATACCCCCAGTCTACCATGCCAGTATCTGACCTCCAGTCCTGTAACACAGCAGCTCTAGTATCCGGCAAACAGTTCAATCTTACGGCCCCATATAGGAAATGTTGATACGTCACTGTCCCCATCACTAAAGGATCAGGCTGTATGAAAAAAGGCCCTTGTGTTCACCACCACTGCTTGTGATGCACAGTGACATTCCATCGAAAACTACAGCACGGTATCCTGGTGTGAACTGATTGACAAAGTCGAGCTCAAGAAATTACCGGAGCCTTTGAGCTCCACATCAAGGAGTGTAGGGTGGCGTCTACCCTGCTACATAAGGCCTCTGGTACACTACATGCAGGACTTTGTGACACATACAGGAATCTGGATAGGTCGACTATTTTATAAAGAGGTGCTCTTCCTAGCAATGACAGTGGGAGCGAGCCGTGTTCTTGTGCACCCTCTCTTGACCTCTCTAGGAATATCTCCAGACTTTTTGTTTCTAAAGTGGCTCATTGTTGTAGCTGTGATAATTATCCCAAGGTACTGGAATCCACCCTCAGCCACACTAAGACAAAAGCGGGCTGTTGTCCTCCACAGAGGTTCCTTAAGCAGAAATAACAGTGACTTAAGGGGCCTAATAGGACGTCAGGCATACCTATATCCGCCCGTCACCCTTGCGATGCTGGGACAGGCCGCCAGTGGTGCGGTGGACCCGATCCGGCAATTAGGATGCCACCGCCACCGTGGCGGTGGCATCCCCCATCCACATCATTGCTGTGACTGCACACAGCAATTTACCTGCCATATTGTGTATGCAAATGTACAGGAGTACCATTGGTACCCCCCATGTGCCCTCACAACCCCCCCAACATCCTGGGGGCCCGCAACGGGCCCCCAACAGTGAAATCCGCATGCCTTTCCTTGGCGGCAACACCGCCACAGAAAGGCTGCTTCCCGCTGCCATACTAATATGGATGGAGGTGTCTAGCAGACACCGCCACCATATTAGGCCACTTTTCCACCCTGTCACCTGTGTGACAGGCGGAAAACCGGTGGATGGTCTTTCCATCCCCCCCCCCCACACTAATTTGGCATGCGGGGGGAGGTAAATGTCGGGCGGATCGCCACCGCCATGCAGGTGGTGGCCATCCGCCCGACATTCTAATAGACTTCTTAGTCTGATTAATACCCAGGGTACATTTCAATCACCCTGAGAGGGGAGCTCATGGTCGACCCTATGAAGAGGTGCATCATGAAATGAAATGAATGAAACTTATATAGCACACGACTTACCCTGGGGCATCTCCGCGCTTGCTTAGGGAACCCGTCCTGGTATTCCCCTGTGAGATAACCCTGGCAGGGTATCCACAAGGTGAAAGCCAGGCATCCCACCGCGAGGGGCCGTTGTGGAGATTAAGCCACCTATTGCCCAGAGTCTGAACCCGTGAGTCGAGAAGGAGAATTAACGAGTCCGTGGAATTTTTGAGCCCAAGACCCGCCGAGGCGGGGAATTGAACTCTGGTCCCAGGCCGAACTCAAGCTCCAGGTCTGCCGCCTCTAACCCCTGAGCCACACTTCTCCTCATCCGATCCTCAGCACCATCGATCCACTGAAAACCGATCTTTTGAACGTGTGGAGCACCGACTCAAAGGGAAAAGGGACACACGTTTATAATACCCTCAAAACTGCACTGCAGCCCACCAGAGCAGTAGCAGCAGCGGGGCGCGGGTGTTTAACGCATAGCATGCTGCGTCTCATGCTCAAAAACTATGTCAGCAAAGAAAAACAAAAAGAGATTTTTGAAAGTTTTAAATGTATTTGATATCCATTTAATAGAATACGTTGATAATATTGGTATTGCCCATTTTTACAAATCACACCACCAGCCAAATAGTATTTTTAGATTCTCATCGTATTCGGAAGAATATGTACTGCTTTTCAGTACCTTTACACAGAAATAACTCTAATACATCTAAACAAGCGCTTAGAAGCACTGTGTGCTATGCTGTTCAAATAAATGAAAATGACGCTGATGAAGCAGGTGATGCTGCAACTTTAGGCGGGATCACATCTAACCTCCCTCCCATTGTCTCCACCCCTAGCTCTTTACACAACCTCTCTCTCTCTCTCTCTCTCTCTCTCTCTCTCTCTCTCTCTCTCTCTCTCTCTCTCTCTCTGTGCCTCTCTCTGGTATTTGTATGTCCCTGAATTTATCAGGCTTTCAAAACCTTTTGGAGCGTCAGGCTTCATCTGGAAATATTTTATTCCCCATCACCAGCGTGTATCTGAGCATCTCTTTGGCTCATTTTCCACGCTTTGTCTATCCAGTACCCAAAAGTCCTGTTCACTCACCTGGTGGAAGCGCGTCCCGATGATGAGGTATCCAGTGAGTGCCACCATGGAGGAGGTGAGGAGAGCGCACCAGGCCACCAGAGCGCACAGAAGCGCTGGACGGCCCTGCCTCTCCATTTTCTTCTTCATCCTTGAGAGTGCCGCAGGAAAAGGTAGGAGTGGGTGGAAAGGCACTAAACTTGAGTTCACCCCACTTTTAACTTCTTATGACTGGTGAAGGGAGAGGACTGCTGGGCAGGATGAGCATGCCTTGGGTCTGCAGGGATTGTGTTTGAAGATGTTGCTTGTAGGAGTCTCGTTATCCGTCCTGAAGGGTTTTCCCCATTAGGGGAAATCTCTTTGACTCGTGGGTGTTTTTGCAGAGAAACTAATCTTAACCGTGAGCAGGCTGCGGGAGGAAGTGAGCCTGTGGGCAGATCAGCGAGAATTTCTGCTTTAATGCTCCTCTGGAGGTAGCAGCTACGTTGTCTTCGACAGTTTCAGGGCGCGATATTGCATTTGCATTGTCAGCCTTGGAAGTGTAGTGGCAATCCATGCTACTTCCTGCTTCCTGGATGGACAACATGGATGCATGGTACTGGGGCGCCAGATGCTATACACTCACTCAAGCATTGCCGCAACAGTTACACTGCCAGGGCACAAGTCCTATAAAGAGAAGTGGGGGACTAACCAAGAAGTGACATCATAACTGGTGCCATCAAAGCTCATGACGTCACGACGCGTGACATTTCATGTGGCATGACAGAAAGGGACCTAAGTGACATCACAAGATGTGACATCAGATATGAAGACCTCACACATATGTTTATCAGGTATATCACAAGTACATTTAAGCGTATTACGAGATTTAACAAATGAGATTTGGCGTTGGGGTTGTACCAAAAAAGTAGTGCAAACCTGACAAAAATCTGCGCCTCAACTAATAAACAAAAATGCAAACACTGCCACAAAGAAATTGCCAACAAGGAGAAGCATGGTAGTAGATCGGTTCTGCTTAACTAGTTGCAAAGGCTGCATTTTAAAATATTTTATGGGGTTAGGGCTTCTGCTTCTGAGGTGCCCAGTAAATATCAGGGAATAATAATAATGGTGAGATTACTCTGGAGGTTAATGCATTTGTTAGAGAGATCTGTGTTTTGTGTATCCCAGATTTGAGTCAAAGTAGTATAGAAGATTAAGGTGTCACCTGCAAAGCAAATCATATAACATGCAGATGGCGGATTTGTATTTTGTGTATATTGGTAGGTGGGTAACTGCTTTTAAAACACACATCCATTTGTTACTTGCAGTCCATAAATTATAATCCTTCTAATAGACCACAGTGAGCTATAAAGGGCATGTAACTCCTACACCGTGTAACCCTCACTGTCTCAAGTAACACATCTGGTACATTGATTTGCACACTTACACGATTTCTTGTCAATAGATAATGTGTATGTTACGTAAAGCGCTCAAACACGCTGCATTGGGATGAGTAGCGTTAAAAGAGAAATAAAATAGTGCTATTTAAATTGTTATTTGTATAAATACTGGGGCAGATCGACACATCTGACATTCTTATAGTGCATGCCCTTAAATACAGGGAGTGAACATAGTAACAAAACATGCTTCTCTTAAGTACCTGTGAAGAGACAACAAGCTGTGTGCTTTTGTTTCTCCTCCGTTGCATTTGCATTTAAGTGTAAGGTTCCAGGCTGCCTCCAGTCAGGATACTCAATCAAAAGGACCCCTGATGGGCTCTTTACTTCTGCCTTTATTTGTGGCCCAGCTGGAGGTGGAAAAAAAAGCCACCCAGGCTGCCTGCACGTTGCTGCTGGGAATGGAAAGCAGACAACGTACAGGCGCTGCTGCACATGTCTTGGTGTCTAAAAATTACACTGGGACAAGTTCAACATAATATTCTGTGAGGCCCAACTTATTGGCCAGCCTGTGAAAATAGTCAATGGGCACCATGTACCTGTGTGTACCCCCGACTCGTGCCCTGTATACTGCTAAGTTGAATTTCAGAAATCGTACAAACATCTGCACTTATTTGGGGGCAGGGTGGCGAGGTCAAAATGCTGTCCATCCTTCTTCAATACGGACTAGATACACCACACCTCTTTGGGTCACGAGGAGTAACCAACCCCCTGCCTCTGTGTTCAATAGACTCTGTATTCATACGCCATTGCCTTAGTTTTCGCTGAATCCGGAACAGCCCTCAGTTTCTAGTTCACGTCTGTAATTAGAATCAAACCCGTTCCTGGTACTGTTTGCTCTTATTTGAGATAACTTCATTGCATGATGACTAAGGGGCATATTCACAAGGGGATAGCGCCACCAGAACGTCACTTTTAGTGATGTTCTGGTTGCAATACCTCCTTATTTACAAGGCGGACATCCCAGGCTCAGGACGACCCAGACTCCCTCCCTTTAGGTGTATCCTTGTATCCTCGAAGGCCCTAACAGATATGACCACATCACCCCACCCTGTAGGAACTCCACAGGCTCTCCATGCCAGTCCACACTATGTTCAACTGCAGCTGCATCATCTACAAAACCATTGTGGCCAATGCCTCAGCCTATCTGGCTGACGAGCGCAGCACCCCTGGTGGCTCTTGGCACAGCTGGCGCACCATCAAACTGGGTGAGAAGTGCAAAAAATGAAGAATAACTCAACTGAACTTCATGTATGCACCCACGATCTGGAACAACATCTCTGTATCTATCAAGAGGGCCCCAACTCTGCTCCAATTTAGGAAACACCTCATTAAAGAACTCTACACACACACAACCATGTAACAGTCCATCACCTCTTTGGAGTCTAGGTTCTGCTCTGATCACTGTTTGACTGTGCCTTTACCTTTGACCCGGTACAGCACTCCGTTGCCTTTTGACTTGATTTACACTATGTAAGTACGCATGCATAAATACTTCAGTACATAGCACATTTAGGGCCAGATGTAGGAGCCCTAATACTGGTCGGTAATGGCCGATTTCGGCCGTTACCGACCAGTATTTTGCTTTTGAGATGTAGGGGACCTATTCGGTAATTTTACCGATTCGGTAAATATACCGATTCGGTAAAATACAGAATCAGTATATTTACCGAATCGGTAAATCCATATGTAGCTGGCACTCCTAAGAGTGCCACAGGCCCTAAGAGTCGGTATTGTACCACACAATCGTATTGTGTGGTAAAATACCGAATTCAGGTGTGCATGCACATCTGTGCATGCACACCTGTGCCATGTGATACACAGACATGCCCTTAGGGCATGTATGTGTGCCACATGTCACACAAGCCTGTACTTGGGGTGCTAGAGGGTGCCAAAGTGACACCCCCTGCACCCTTGTAGGATTCGGCATTTACCGATTCGGTAAATACTGAATCGGTATTTCCCATTGATTCCTATGGGCTTCATTGCCCATAGGAATCAATGGGCAATACCGATTCGGTATTTACCGAATCGGTAAATACCGAATCTTAGAGATTCGGTAATTGTGTTTAAAAAATTACCTACATCTGCCTCCTTCTAATTTACCGATTCATAAATACCGAATCGGTAAAATTCGGTATTTATGAATTGGTAAATTAGATTTACCTACATCTAGCCCCTAGAACCTGTTCTTTTCACTTTCACTGAGCAAATTAAATGTGCTGCTTTTTTTTATTTCTTATTTTAAAGTTAATTGATTTGTTTTGTAAGAGGGAGGAGTAGCTACATGAAAGCCATATTTGCAAGTAAAGCACAGTCTTTGTCAATCACTCTTACATACAAACAGACAGCCGGAGACTAAAGCAATAAAGAGGTTGTAAAATGGTTTCCTTGAGTAAAATAACCTGCTACTCCTTACAAGACCTGGGTGAAATCTCATTTACGCCAGCGTAATTCTTGTCATCGCTGGAATTTTGCATTACACTTGCTACATGAAATGACTCCATTATGTCACTTGGTGTATTTGAGAGTCGCTCAAGTGAAAAGCGCGACAGCAATGGTACAAACGTGAAGGAATGGAACACGAGCGGATCTTGCTCGTACCACTTGTGTTTCTTGTGCTAGGGTATAATGTATCCTTGCATCCCAAATTGACGTATGGATACCTATTGCACTAAAGTATATAGTGAAATGCCAGGTTTACTTTTCATGTAATTTTGTGTAATGTTTACGCAATTTTGCAAATGATGCAAAAGCAAATGATTAAAAGTGAACACACCCTACTCCTTTCCCTCTTGCCATGCCAGGCATATGTCTGGGTCTGCAAGTCATATGGGTAAGGATTTATTTATAATATTTGTGAAGCTGGAGGACTGTTATGCTGGCTGACTGCTTTGTACTAGATGAATATGCCATTGATGGGACGAGGGAAATGGGTGAATAAGTCCACTGTGGGTAGGTTATGCAGTGTTAGGTCTTATATTCATCCTAAGAGCAGGCCCTGGGAAGTTCAATGAGGTGTTTGGGTGCTTGCTTCCTGGGTGCAAGGTTGATACACTCACAAAACTCTCCACTGTCTTACTCAAAATATTTCTTCCAGGACCTCCAGCTCTACCAGCCACCCATTAGCCTAAGTAGCTCTTGCCCCAAATCAGTCTTTGCTGGTTCACGGGACCAGTCGTATCTCCATAATGTTCAACACTGTTGATGTCCTGCACAGACCCTCCCCATCGCTTCATGTATCTGTCCAGTTGTTGTAAATGAATCTAGGACCCTAGTGTAATTTTCCCGACTCATGCCCTTATATAGGTATACATTACCCGATCCTTATATAGGCATAGAAATCATTACCATATTTAGACTGAGCCTATGCAGCCCAAATATGGCATGGCTACTTCTACTAAGTTCCGAGAATCAACAATGATTTCTTAGAAAAACCCGCCTTCAGCAGCTAGGGACTTCCCCTTGCCTGAATACTAATTTATCTAGGAAATCATGGAGTTTTCGAAGAACTGAGTCTTTGATGACATTATTAAGTCCAATCATACGTCAAACTCGGCACCTTTAAAGTATAAATATGCCTACATTTGCCCAGACAAACACACAGTGGTTTGGAGCAGATCGACTATCTACTTGCCCGACGCCCTGCAACAGCAAGTGCCGAAGGAAGCTGACCCTCCAGCAGATGCACTGAGAGACTCTGTCTTTTCTTCTGCCGAGAAATCCAGCTCCAGTGTTTCCAGGATACCCTTGCGGGTTGCTGGGAAATCGAGTCCTGAGAGAGAGGTACAAGACCTCCTTCATTCTAAACCAAGGTACAGAGCTGATTAGACCCTTAGAGAATTCTTGGATAGATTCTTGGCAGAGAAATACTAAACTTAAGCTACTCCTCACTTACTTCTTCCCTCGTACTAGACTTAGGTTAGGTACACCGGGGTAGGCGTGTTTTAAAAGCACCAGTTGAGTACTTTTAGTCATTATTATATCACTGTATGCATTATATGTATTTTAGGTATTTTATGGCTTAGAAACCATATCATGCTTTTACAGTACTACTTTATAATACTTATCGTATTATATACTCTGTACGTTATAACCAGTATTACGATTATAGCAGTACATTTCTAATGCTTGAGAAAGAAGACTGTTCAATAAATACTTATATTGAAAACGCCCGTCTCTCTAATTTCTCAACACCTCTGGTGAAACGAAGCATGCACGATTGACTGAGTAAAATAGTTATCTATTGTTTCCGCGACTCTAGAGATTGATTTTTTATTCTTGGGAAACAAAGTTGTCATGTTTATGCGGTTGTCAGGAAAGAATCCCTTCTTGTGAATTCGAGAAAGTTTCTAGTGACCTCTAAGCTAGCTGGCACTCACAATTAAGTTTAATGTATTCGGTAGAGAACTAGTTAACCTCAGTCCTACGTTTAAACTACAGGATATATTATTCCAATGCGCAGAGCCTATTGGGAATATAGGAACTACACTACACAGTCTGATGCTTTAGATTGGCCCTGGCCTTGCCCATCCATCTTCCAAGTAGCTAGAGTGGCCAGCTCCCATATGCCAACATCTACAGACTGTCTTTGTAATAAGTCCTGGGACCCCGAACCGTTCTCAGATAAGCTCTTGCCCCCTTGGATGCACTCCTGAATCTGAGACCCTGAGTTTTGTCGATGTGCAGCCCTGAAAACATTCTAGGTCTGTGTCTAAACGTCTTTGGCTGGGCAGGAGGTCAGAGTCCATCCACTTCCCTGTGGGTCTCGACAGCCAGGCGGCATGTGACTCATTCAAAGTTTAATTTAATGCTTCGGAGGGAACACTTCAGCAGAAAATCTTCGAGTGCCTGTCAATGGTGGTGGAATTTCTGCCGATGAAAATGTGCCCCCTAGGTAGAGGTACGTTTGGAGTGTTGACGTACATGCCTCCCTATCACTCTTCAAACATGTTCCTGCATTTGTAGACATTATAATTATTTTTTTTGCAAATCGCCACAATTTGCATTGTTGTTATTCTCAGTCAATTCCTCCAGACAAGGTTAAAGACCATTCACACCAGTAATGAGCTGCTGACGCTACCGAGCCTCGCGGATTGAACCCAGTCAGACCCGGAAGTACAATCTCAGGGAGGCACAGACATGGACATCCGGAGTGTTTATTGGGCAGAATCCCCTGTCCCCAATCCTCAGAATCAGTCTATTAGTCTCTTACTGCACAGGCCCACCCAGGGATCAGCTGCTGTAAACTGCGCCACAGACCACCAGGCCAAAGAGGCGGAGCCAAGAACAGAGATATTTCCTTTTCTTTAATATTTTTTACTTCCATTGTAGCACTTTTGTAGAAGAACTAGGTGAAGGTCAAAGATTCATTGCTTGGATGGCTGAAGACTACTTTTTAAAGTAAGTTTTTAGAAGTTTCATTAGATGGATAAGGGTTTCAGAACACTCGCATGAGTACTGATTGTGGTATATTATCTCAGGTGTTACGCTACTCTTCAAGATGCCTACAGGCAAGAACCCAACTAGACCGTTATGTTTTCATCTGAGTGTAAGAACACTGGGCTCAGAATCATTCCATCCACCTCCTGAATGACTGTGGGTCTTACCTCTTCATCGCTGCAAGTGAGACACTGGGTTGCCATGGGAACCCCTCCAGCCAGTATAGTTGCTAACACGTTAGCGGGAGGCTAAGGAGTGTGCACTAGGTCTCTGGCATGTCTCCTTGCATGATACTCTTCTAACACTATACGTCTGCCATTTTCATAATCCCACTGTGTTGGAATGCCAGGTGGTACCACCTCTGATAATGCTACTCTGTAACACGACCCCCCATTGACACACTTCCCTCTCAGTGCAAAGTTCTCAGTTGCTTTATAGCACAAGCCTCCGTAGGGTTGCATACTTAAATTACTAGAATTGTCTTGCTGTAGGTCACCATTAGGGCTGCTGTTCTCTTAAGTTCTCCTCCCATTACCACTGGCCAGGACTGGAAACCAGTGGCGGCTCCTCCTTTAAGGCGGAGGAGCGTGCCCTCACTGCTCTCTGATCGGCGCAAAAAGGATAAAGAAAATGACAATAACACAATGTTACTATCATTTTATTTTTTAGTGCTGAGCCAGAGCGGGGCTGTGCTATCCTGACGGACAGCAGCAGGGAGGAGGAGTGGTAAGCAACATAAGTATGCATGACTGTTTGACAGGCCGTCTTAAGACAGCCAAACCTTTACGCGCTCTTAGCATTTCTCCACCTGGCTGTGCTGCACAGCTGGGTGGAGAACAATCCCAAAGCAGGCTGCTCTGACCAATCATGACGCTGCTTTCATGCTGGTGATACTATTACGAGCATGACAGCATTGTTGTGATTGGCTTAGGGGAGTCTGGGAGCCTGTGTGCTGCCGGGAGTCAGGAACAGAAGAGGACCGAGGAGAGGCGGCAGTGTACACAGGTTAGTGATCTTTTATTTATTTATTTTTACTTTTCAAAGCCCGCACTCCCACCCCGCTCTCCTACCACTTCTGGTTGTCAGCAGCCACCACTGCTGGAAACGTTTTGGCTTCCAACCAGGAACAATATGACAAGGCCTTCACCCTGTGAGTCATACACAGAAAGAACCGCTATAATACCTTCCTGCCTTCCTCGCACACACTCCTGCCCACACACTGCAGCAGGCAACCACACCGAAAAACCAAACCCACAACTGGAATTTCTGAACTGTCTCATGAAGTGAAACCATCCTACTAAGTATACACAATAACAAAGCGGAATGTGGAGGAGAGGACCCTATCAAATTATTCCATATATCTCTTTTTCTAGTATGGTCCATTGAAGTTCTGCATTGCACAAGCAGAAGCTCTGCTTCTGGTGCTTTCTGCTTTTAAGGCTGCATTTGGTTTGCTCAGATCTCTCCATGTTCTCTTCCAGTACTCCACTTTAAGTGCTCTTGTCCATAGACAGCTGCAGTTAACTGAGGAGCCTAGTCTGAAGCTTAGTGTTGTAATACACAGTCCATTAGCCGAGGTGTATAATCTGTAGATGGTTTATTTAAGCTTAGTTACAATATAAGTAGGTAAGTAAGTAGGTAATAACAGATAGTAGATAGTCCCACCAGGAGCTGCCCCCCTGCTGCTCAGCCTGCACACTCCAGCTGACACTCAGCGCATCACCAGGCACCCATGCATTCTAAGACATGACCAAACATTCAGCATTTCATTCATCACCAAGCACTTCAGCACTCATCCAGGCTGAGCAGTAGGGAAGGTGTAGCTAAGAAAAAGGAATGGCAAGAGTTAAGTTACAATACTTAGCATGGGTGTTTGCAAGATCAGTTGTGTTTTTTTGGGAGTTTTATAGAGCGTGAAGTTGACCTGAAGTATCAGAGTGCTTTACATGAGCACCAGTTGTGTTACAGAGGGACTCATTCATTTTGTCAGGCACAGGGAGATTATTGGGTATATGCATCAACATTCGGTAAAACGACTCCTTATTAGCGAAAAATAAGGAATCGCTAATAAGGAGTCGCATACCGCGATGCATCAACAGATTCGGTATTAAATACCGAATCGCTAAAAATCGTTAAATAATTCGGAAAACACGTTAGCGAGACTCCAAATCAAAGATTAGCAAATACTGAAGTAGCAAATACCGAATCGGTATTTGTGATTTCGGTATTAGCGAATTCGCAAATGAAGAAAAGTCGCTTTGGAAGCAGGTTGATGACATCACAACCAGGAAGTAACACAGCCCATGCTTCATTCAGTGCCCTGAGGCGCTCAGAGGAGGATGCAGAGCACAGGAGCTGAGGAGTGAGATAGTGACAGCAAAAACCAGCTATTGACCAGACAACCAGGATGGAGAAGGATGCACCCCAGGACAAGGAGACACCCAGGAAGAGAAAGCGAAAGGTTTCGCACAAAGAACTTTAACTGCTCATCGAGGGGGTGAGCAGCAAACACGACATGCTTTTATGGTAAGCTGTCCCTAAAGGTGCCAGAGGCAGAGAAGCGCAAAATGTGGCTGCGCATCAAAGAAAGAGTCAATGCTGTAGGAGTCACCCACCGCAGCATTGACGATTTGAAGAAGAGGTGGTATGACCTCAGGAAGAGGGCAAAGGAGAGGATAGCAGAAAGGGTGAAGGGTGCAGCTGGCACAGGAGGGGGAACATCCAGCGTCACACCAAACACAGCCATCGAGGACCTCGTTGAGGCTACAATTGAGCCAGAAGCTGTTGTGGGGGTTACCCAATTGGACACTTCCGGCGCTGCAGCAGGAGGAGAAGGTAAGATGCATGCCAGCGCAGATATGCCCATTCCTCAGGCCAAATACAGTGCATATGTAGCCGTGCCTAAAGCATATCCCCTCACCAGAGTGTTGCATCATGGGAGTTGTAGTCATATCATGAAAGAATGCATGTCTGACCCCTAATGTAAATGGAATTAAACCAGCAGCACAGGGCCAAATGTCACTACAAAATGTCCTTTATGTACATTAAAGTATGCAAAACAGACACATAATGGCAAATTAATAACAATGCACTGTTTCACACACAGATGCATCACCCCTTGAGTCAGATAACAGCGGACGCCTCGTCATCCCCGAAACCCCAGTGGTGACCGATGCTGAGACCCCGCAGGGACGTGAACCCACAACACCACCATCACCACCGCCACAACCATCACCACCAACCCCACCACAACGGCGGACAACCCCACCACCACCAGCACCGCGGACAACAACACCTCCACCACCACGGCGGACAACTACACAAAGCCGAAGGGCAAATATCCCCTCCCTGCAGGTGATGGAGACAGAGCAGAGGCCAGCAGCCACAAATGTCCGACAACAGACAGTTGTTGCTCCGACCGCCCAAGCACCAGCACGTGTCCGAGTCCGACAGGGGGCAAGGCCCCTGGGTAGAGCTGCAGAGAGATCTGATGAACCCACACACGAATATGGAGTGGTAGAGACACGGATGCTGTGTGTCCAGCGCCTGCAGGGGTGCCATGAACATTAACATCACAAAATTGACAAACAAAATTGGCACCATGACGGACGCAATGCGTGAGATGACGACAGCCGTTGCTGAGGGCAACAGAGACATCAAACAGTGCCTGCAGGAACTCACAAATGCTTCCATTAGGGCCATCACTAAGCTGTGCAACAGCACAGCTGTGCTTTCGCGCAGGTCTGTGTCCCTGCAGGTCAGCTTGGGCCATTATTGCGGAGATGTGGCAAAGTCCTTAGAGAGAGTGACGCCTGCAGTGTAGCATCTGCAGTCTGGGACTTTCAGTGCCATCAGTTTGGGAGGGTAGGAGGGGAGTGAGGCTGCTTCAAGCGTAAGTAGCATCTCTGTTCCGGAGGCCAGCGAGAGGAGTCGCAGTGCGCGCTGCACCACAGCCACAGAAACACATCGCGGAGATGTGGAGGAGTCACGGGACAGGAGGCTAGGGGTACAAGGCAAGCGCAAATAGCCATGTCCCATTGGCTCCCTAGACATGGTGACGTAACCATGAGCCAACTATACTGCAACATTATACACCCGTGATGACACCGGCCATGTATCCCATTATTATTTTGATTATGCTTCATTTTGGCATATCATTCATATGCACCTGACAGGTGCTCATGTGCATTAAAAATTTGCAAACCAGAACATGTTGTGATGGCTCATTCATACCTGTCTCAGAAGTGATGTTGTGTGATGTATGTCCACCTCAGTTGTGTTAGGCATGTGTGTCTGTTGGTGTTGGGGGGGATTGCTGTGCACGTAAGTCGTCCTCTCCGTCCACCTCTATTGGTATACTCCTTCTTGTGGCAATGTTGTGCAGCATGGCGCAGACTGCTATTATCCGGCAGCAGGTAACTGGGTCATACTGCAAGGCTCCTCCTGTCTTGTGTAGTATCCGGAAGCGACTCTTGAGGATGCCAAAGGTTCGCTCTACCATATTCCTGGTGCTGATGTGTGCTGTGTTGTAGCGCTGCTCCTGAGGTGTTGCAGGGTTGAGGTAGGGAGTGAGGAGATATTCACGCAAGGCGTAGGCGCTGTCACCTGCAGGGTTGGGAGCAAATGGTTAGCTGCATGAATGTATTTACATATGTGAGTATGGAGTTAATTTTGAGGCATTTATATGTACCTAGTAAGTGTCCCTCTCCAAATTCACCGTTGATCAGACGCCTGTGGATGCCACTGTGTCTGAATATGATGCGTCGTGTGTGCTTCCTGGAAATTGGGCTACGATGTCCGTTATGATGTGCTTGGCATTGCACACGACCTGCACGTTGATGGAATGGTATGACTTCCGGTTGCGGAAGATGTATTCGTTTGCTGAGGGGGGACAGATGGGGACATGGGTGCAGTCAACGCATCCTATCACATGTGGAAATAGTGCCACATGGTAGAACTCCTGTTTGGTGCAGTTCAACTGCTGTGGGGTTGTGGGGAAGTTGATGTGCTGATGTATCAATGTCAGCATGGCATCTAGGAATTTGTGGAAGAAGCGTGAAAGTGCGCTTTGCGACACGCCTCCAGCTTCTGCTATGACCCCCTGGAAGCTTCCTGACGCCAGCATGTGCAGGCTGCATAGGACCTGGACATGGGCTGGGATGGCGTTGGTCCTGCGGGTCTGGTGCTGCAGTAGTGGTTCCAGGTCGGCAATGAGGCGCATGACCATAGCCCGGTTCAACCTGTACTTGTCATAGATCAGTTCCTCTGTCTGGCCCAGCAATGTGATGCGCCCCCTGAAGACTCTGTCCTGGATCATCCTCCTGCGCTGTGCAAGGGCCTTGATTCTCCTCCTCCTAACAAGCACGTAGGGGGCAGCCATTTTGGTAGACATACAGAGTCTCCACAGGCATATTTGAAGGGTTTCAGATTATCTGCACCTGTGTTAATTTTTTTTTTTTCTTCCTTCTAATAACTTTACCTCCAGTTTGTGAGTCCCCTTATTTTGCTCATGCAAAATAGCGATTTGGGGCATTTTCGGTATTTGCGAGTTTTGATGCATTTCGTTGCGATTCTTTAATAGCGATTCGGTATTTCTGGAGGCTGATTTCTCTCTCGGTATTACCGAGTGGCTATTTTGCTAATCGGTAAATTACCGCTGGAGTTATTTAGCGATTCTTTATTTTTTAAAGGGATTTGGGTTGATGCATTGCATTTTCAGGTTTTGCGTTCGGTATCGGCCTGTTTTACCGATTTGCAAATTTACCGGGAGGTATTTTGCTTGATGCATCTGCCAGTAAGTGAATTGCCCAGAATAACAGGATGTTGAGCATCCCTGCCGAGACTCGAAACCTGGTTCCCCAGCGTTGAGGTCGGCAGCTCTAGCCTAGGCCACATCCTCTCCAGTTATTCATTCCTTCAACTATTCAGCTGTCTATTTTTTTAAAGTAGGAGCTCTGTCAATGGCAATATGTCTGGCACATTACTGAAAGTGCCTTTTCACTCAAGGGGGATTGTGGACCATATGTAATACGTCATACATACACTCTGTCACTTATCCATGTACTCGTCATTTTGTTTTTTGCCCACCAATAATTCCATTCACCCACTCACCTACCCAGAATAAAACACACAGACAAACTGAAGAAGCATATGTCAAGATGTGTAGCTTTCCTGTGGCAAGATGGCTGCACCCTGAATGAACCTCAGGGATAGGCGATTGGAATGGGGTGCTTCACTGTTCCTTTCAGGGTTTCATACTCAAATGCTGATAGATTACAAAGCGCAGACTCTCTAAAATCGGACTTCACGATACATTCCACCAATGAAATGCACAACAAGTGCAGCAAACTGAGCCTTTAAAAAAAATGTTTGGGAGTTTTATATAGCACAAACTAGACCAGAGGATCTTAGGTATCAGAGTGCTTAACATGAGCAGAAGGACACATTCATTTTTTTTGTTAGGCACATGAGATTAAGTGACTTGCCGAGAATCACAGGAAGTTGAGTGTCGTTGCCGAGACTCAAACCTGGTTCCCCAGGTTGGAGGTCGACCGCTCTAGTCCTAAGGCTACATCCTCTCCCAGCCTTGATCTAGGCAGCTGGCTCACAAACCCTACTACAGAGCTCTGCCTCACTTTACACCTGAGGAGGCACTCTCTACCAGGAACTGTCCACAGGGGGCACTGAACAAACAAACACATTCTAAGGCAAATAAGTGAGCACGCCTCAATGCGTGTACAGTAAGGAACAACAGCGTTCCCACTATCGATAAGCTACAACAGAGAGTGTGCCCTCAGGGCTTGAACATGCCAGTTATCACCACCCTAGTGTATGTTTTTATCTGACCCGTACTTGCTGTTGTACAATCTGCATCAAACCGAGCCGAGAAGCGATTGTCCTGGCTCTGAAACACCTCTCACATTTAGTAATACCAGAGAGGCATGGAATAGAGAAGGTGCACCGTACATGGGAAGAGTTAAAGCTCAACAACAAGTGCTTCAATCTCCAAGAGATACTTGGGACTTCTCTCTACTTACCCTTGGATCGACACCCCCATCTCCGATCCCTATAACCTATTCTCAAACAATACTGGAATTTTGCCACATATGATTTAATGTCCTCGCCCTCTCTGCCTTCCGGTAATTTCAGAAATTTTAGGTTATTTCGCCTTGGAAATTCTCTATCCTTTCGACTCTATCTGAATTCTCTTTTTCCGCAGCCTTTAGTTTGTCTATTTCCACGCAGTTTTCCTGTACTGTACCCCTGAGCTGTTTGTTCTCTTCCTCCAAAGATGTAGTTCTGCTACTGAGGTCATCGATCTTCCTATCCATTGTTTCAAAGGCCCTCTTTATCTCCAGCTGATTGGACTCTAAAATCAGAAACCTTTATTTAATTTCATCCGCTTAAACTGCGATGAGAGCCCCTACTGATACGCCTTCCTTCTCTAGGTGTTTAGGGCGTAATTCGGGGTCATCGGGGGGGGGGGGGAGAGATTTGGCCACCTAAACTTCCTGTGTTTCCTTAAATAGTGGGAGAAAGCTTGTTTCTTGTACCCGGATCGGGGTTTTCTGAAGATATTTCTCCTCCAGGGGCCCCTCCGAGACCATCTAAGAGGCTACTGCAAGTATCTGGCTGTCCCGATACGCCATTCCCTTGGCCACTGGTAATAGCTGCCATCTTACTCTCCATCAAATTTAGCACCTTTGGTAAAACTTTGAAATATGTTCTAAGAGATGGAGTGATTCTGATTATAGGGTTCTGCAGCCTCTTAGACGAAATCTTCTTATGTTTAGACTTTGGGTCAGAGGGAGTTCATTTTTAGGTCGAGCAGACCTACCTTCAATGCGTAAGCATTGATGGTGTCTTTAGGTCGAGCAGACCTACCTTCAATGCGTAAGCATTGATGGTGTCTGCTTCAGACCTATTGTGACCCGTATTTAGGAATGAAGACAAGAGTCAGACGCGCGCTTTTGCAGTCAGTTTTGACCGCGGGAGCGCGCGTCTGAGCCGCGCTTGCGCAGACTAACTCACAGCCCCTGCTCACACACAGACACAGCCAGCCCCCACCCCTCTGCATGCACGCACACACGCTGCCACCCCCCCACCACACACACACATACATGCAGGCAGGCACACACACAGGTACAACACACGCAGGCACATACAAGCGCACCTCCCCCCCCCCCAGGGCTTACATACACACACAAACGCGCACACACACTCCCAACCCCGCTCACCGGGCACACGCAGGGCTTCCATCACTGAGGGGGGCGGGCACCGTCAATGTGCCCCGACGCCCCCCCTCACTGGCTCCTCTCGTCCTGTCCCTCCGTGTCCAGACTCCGCAGCCCGCTCCGTTGTTTCTCCGCCCCTTCGGGACAGTTTGTGCGTGTCACGCCTCTCCTTTCTCCCGGCCGGAAATCCCATTTGCGTGTCAGGCCTCGTTTTCACCACGCATTTTTTTTATTACAATTGGCAAATCTTTTTCACTCACTTTCAACCAGTAATTTATTTTCTTTTCAAATGGGTTTGCATTTGACAAGTCCAGTCTGTTTGTTTTTTAAACCAATACCGGTAGTTTTGAACATATTATTGCATGCATATGTTAATAATTATAAAAACACAAAACATGGATATGGATTGGTTGAGATACTAATGCGTGGAATCGCGAAAAAAAAGGGCTTTGCTTTGCTAAATTACCACTGGCTGTATATTTTTCTTCAAGTGAAAAGCATTGCAATAAACTGGCCCCAGCCGTGGTGGTCACTTCCAGCCAGTCCTGTTTTTCGAGTGAACACTAAACATAACAGTATTTACAATGGGAAACGTGAAAGTAGTAATCCCACGAGCTGAGTGCTCCTGGCTGGTCGAACAGCACTGACAAAACGATACACTGAAGGGAAGCTGCTGCCCTTGAAAAGCCCTCTGCTGAGCACTGGTGGAGACGACACGGGTGGTGTGGCGTCTCGGGTGTAACTTCGAGTATTTACGCCCTCACCCAAGCTTTGCAGGGAGGACGTTCTGCGGGCTTTTTGTAGGATTACCACGCCACACAAGTTTAACTGTGTAAGGAATTACACCCAATGAAAACAACTGTTTGTTTTTTTCCTCACCCTCTTCAGCCTCTGCAAAGAGGTGTAAAATGTGACCGGAAATTTACCCGTAATACAGAAAAAAACATGCAGTAAACTGTTTGGCAATCCCGGCACCCTCATGTTATTCCACATTCTGGGGCTCGCACTCATCCTGACGTTAAATGGGGTGCTGGTACCTGCCGGAGTCGATAATGCTGAACCCGTTATTGCTGCCTCATTTTACCGGCCAACTCGGAATAGGGCCCTTGGTAGTTACACTGCATTATTCTGCAAACAACTCTACTGCACAGGTTTTCAAAGCACCAGGCAAATCATATTCTGCTATTTGTTTGCTCCCTGTCCCCTAGCAACAAGGACATTTTTGACCCCCTTGTAGCCTCTTGCAGTGCCTTGATTAGGCACCTGCCTACTAATATACACTGAAAACAGTGACTCTTCACACAGGCCCCAGACTGTGAAGCCACCCCTCACCCCCCCTCCCCCTCCTTCTTTTTAAAGCCAGGATAGCCCCCTGGACGAGGCACATGCTTTACAAGTCCAGTTAACATAACATACCATAATATAAACAGCATGTGCCTGTGTAAATTTGTGGATGATAAAGTGCACGAACACTGTGGAAACTGGACTGTCGACGGGGGTTCCCCCTCCCGTGGAGCCTGCCACTCTCTTCCCCGGCACTTTGTATGAACAAAGCTTCCTTGTGTGAAGTCCTGTGCCAGCACATATTTCAGATTCATATTGTGACCCATATTCACTGAAATAATAAACATCTCTATTCAATCTCTCTCTCTCTCCATCCTGTCCTCAGAGGAGTTTATTTATGTATTTAATGATTTCCTACTCATCGAAGCCAAGTGCATTCCTGCTAGCCAAGAGCACGTTATACTCTTGGACTAGAGGTTTCATTTTTTTAACAATGTGAGCCTGGTCTGAAAAATCTGAGCCCGCAAAATGCCATTGGGCGAAGACAGACTACAGGGGTCACACCGAGGATGCTACGACACATTCACCCTCACACAGAAGATAATCCCTATACACCTGGTACCTGAAAACAGCACACCCCATGCAGGTCTTGCCTATTAGATAGCGCGTGCGTTGTCTGCTGCGAGATGAACTGTAAGCTTACAGTGGGCTTAGAGCCCGCACACTGCTTGCCATTAGAACATAGCATAACGTAACAAAACATAGCATAACATAACAAAACATAGCATAACAAAACACAACACATAGCATAACAAAACATAGCAAAATACAACAAAACATAGCATAGCTTAACAAAACACAACAAAACATAGTATAGCAAAACAAAACATATAATAGCATAGCAAAACATAGCATACCAAACACAACAAAACATAGCATAGCATAACAAAACAAAGGATAGCAAAGCAAAACATAGCATAACATAACAAAACATAACATAACAAAACATGGCATAACAAAACATAACAACACATAGCATAACAAAACATAGCAAAACACAACAAAACATAGCATTGCTTAACAAAACACAACAAAACATAGTATAGCAAAACACAACATATAATAGCAAAGCAAAACATAGCATACCAAACACAACAAAACATAGCATAGCTTAACAAAACATAGCATAGCAAAACAAAGCATAGCATAATAAAACACAACAAAACATAGCATAGCATAACAAAACATAGCATAGCATAATAAAGCATAGCATAGCAAAACATAGCATAGCATAACAAAACATAGCATAGCATAACAAAACACGGCATAGCATAGCATAACAAATCAAAGCATAGGATAGCAAAACATAGCATAGCATAACAAAACAAAACATAGGATAGCAAAAATAAACATAGCATAGCATACAGCATCACTCCGCACCACCACAGCGTCACTCAGGAGCACCACAACAACACCTGGTTCAAATATATTCTCTCAATGTTTCAAGCTTTATTACAAATGTAACAAAAAGATGTTAATATTTCACTTCTGTTCTTGGATTTTCGGCACAATAAAATACACTGAACATACTCTTCACAAAAGTTATTTACAAAACTTTAAGCTATTGCCATTATAAATGACAATAACTTTTATTTAAGTATTAATTATAAAAAAAAATAAAAGCCATTGTTATTTATAATATCAATACATGTAAGTCGCGTAAATACAACACATGTTGCATTACAAATGCTATACGTGTCACATTTGCGAAAGTTATAACTATTGGCATTGTAAATGACAAAGCTATTAATTTCGCTATTTTCAAAAACAAAACATAAATAAAAAATTTGTCATTTACTATACCAATAGCTCAACCTTTGCTAATGTGAGACCTATTGCATTGTAAATGCTTGTTTTACAGTGGTGCTCACTTTCTATGTTCCCTCCCCGACCTTATACCTTATACCTCTCTCCTTTCTCCCCTTCCTCTCGCTTTGTGGAAATCTCCCTAACCTCCCTATCCTGCAGATGCTTGGGCAGCCAGCTGTCCCCTTCTCTGGATGTTTTGCTAAACTCTGCAGTGCATACCTGGGGGCCCCTTCTGGGTGTGTGCCTGCAAAGACCGCCTTCCTCCTGCCTCTATTGCTGCTGCTTTTGCCGTGGGCATCAAAGCAGGCGGAGACCGCCCGTTCCGGCACTACTTTCGCTTTTTTTCTCCCCCCTACCTCGCTATGGAGATCGCCTCTTCCTCCGATCCCCCGGAAGGGCCGTCTAGCACCTGTTGTCCGGTCGAGAGTTCCGCGGTGACCGGACAACAGGTGCTAGACGGCCCGACTACCGTGCGCAAGTGCAATTCGTCCTGGTCCCCGGCAGAGATCCATGAAGAGTTGTTCACCGTAATTAAGTGTACTAACTGAGAGGAAACCCCTCTTACATATACAAGCACCTTAGCGTGTGCTTTACACACAGGGCACTGACAAACTTTTAGATCCTGTAAACACCACTTCACATACAAGGTCCTGAAGAAAGCCAGTAGAATAAAAAGCCTGGCTGAAACTAGTTGCCGCACAGGATGTCGGTGACCATAAGTCAGCCATGCACGTCCTAAGCCTTTGTTTTTATCGACTGCCTGGGAAATACTGTCTTTTGGGACCTTAAGGACAGTATTTTAAAACTCACACAAGGCACACCCACAGCACTCTCACAAGTCACACTGAACCCGCTCCGCAGTAATCTGGCATTGAAGCACACCTGAGGCACACTCGGTGCCTTGGGTGGGGCCCGATGATGAAGCATGCCACCAACCAGGTGGGTGGGTGAGGGCCTTCATAAAACCTAATGGTTTCCCAGACAGACACATAAACCCTTTACACATAGCTAGTTCTTGTTGATTGAAATCAATTACTCAGGGGAAATGAACTAGCCACTCTAGTTCCTCTCTCTCTCCTTGATTACAACACAGGTGGCATATTATAGCACCACTCAATGTGAATGCAATGACCAATAGACCCTCATTGGCTGGTTGATAGCTTTCACGCTGTTCATTTTCTGCCCATGAATATATAAACAGTATTGTGCAATGGTTAGGAATGATGATGTGTTTAATGTTTGATGTTTATCTTATATCCCTGTTGAGTAGATGGGCCCTAGACAAAACATAATCATTCTCAAACAAGCAATGATATGACATATTGTGACTAGTAGCAACATAGTCATGGCCAGATACCCCACCCTGAAAATTGCTAGAGCCTCTACAATTCCAATAAATGTCTACCCTTGCTGGAAGATTAAAAGCAGAGTTATCCTACCTTGCTTTCACTCCCCCTCTTCCGCTGAGGCTGCTAGGGAAATAGCCCCATACATTCCCTACGTACTATCCCTCTCACCAACAATAAGCAGAGTGTATCTTATGGGCACACTATAAAGCACCTTTCCGCTCACTTCATACTGGCCTGAGCCATGAAACCCTCTTAGCTATAGGGTCATATCCCACAAGCAAAAATTTGTTGATTAGAGAGCAGAGCTTACCAGACGTTTGCTGCTCCAAACTGACCCACACCAACAATAGTTCCTTGTTTCCCCAGAGGCAAGTGTAACATTTATTCTGATTTCATTCATCACCCCTCCTTCTCTGGTCCTTACCAGAACTATAAAGCTAAGAGTCCCATTGCCCAACTAAAAGACCGCCCTCCAAGAAACTCCTTCTTTACTATGCTGACTTTCTCTGAATCCATCCATATCTCTAGGCAATGCCGAATTGCAATACTAATAAGTAAATTCCTCCCACACAGAGTACTGCACCAATGGAAAGACAGCGATCACAGGTATGTCTTCGCTAAAATACAAACTCCCCAACACAATAATGATTATAGGATCCATCTACGCCCCTAACAATTGCAAACATGATTTTTTCCCAACTGTACAGACCCCCTATGGAGTTCGGATCAACACATCTTTTGCTTGGTGAAGAGTAGCACTTGGCACCAGATCCACATCCAGACAAAACAAACCCCACAGATGGACGAAGTAAGAATGCTGAGCCATCCTATTTGAAGTACTGACAGACCACAGAATAATAGACATCTGGGGGTTATTGCATCTTTCTGACCACAAATACCCATTCCCATCGGGAGTCCAGGGTACTTCATCACATATAGACTACTTCATGACAAACGCCCCTCTCTTTCGGATGTGAATTTGTGTGACATCCTGGAGGGAGGAATGTCTGATCATGCCCTACTACATCTTCTACTGGAACTAGGCCATGTCTAGTCAACCTCGTTGGTTTTGAACAAATAGGCTTTGTCAAAGGACAAAATATCGTTTACAACTCTCGTCTATTTTCTCAAAATAATTAACAAAGCTCCTAAACTACAGTACTCCTTGGCAGCTCTATATTTAGATGCTGAAAAAGCATTTGATGGAGTTGACTAGAGATTTCTGAAAAAAGCGCTACAATGGCATGGTTTTGGCCCGAAATTTATAAACCTAATATTCCTACTGTATTCCTCTCCTCAATCCTCCCTTCATGTTAACGTTACTAAATCATCCTATTATCCTTTGAAAAGTGGTACTAGACAGGGTTGTCCATTGTAATCACTTCTTTTTATCTTAGCCCTGGATATTTTTTCTGTCAAATCAAGGCCTTTCCATCCTACTATGGTCTTCACTTTAAAAATCAAATGTTAAAATGTACAGCTTACGCTGATGATATTTTAGAGTTTATGTCATCTCCAGAATCATCCCTCCCTGTTTTCTTTAAAGAACTACAACTCTATTCTCAAGTCTCTGAATACAAACTCAATATTAATAAATCAGCGGTTTTACCCCTCAATAAATACTGTGTAGAAGGCTAATTTGACCAAATGGGATTGGTGTGAAATTCTTCTAAAATTAATGTCCTGGGTATTTGGTACTATAATTCACTCCAAGATACTCTGAAAGCCAATACCAAAGAACTACTGGACAAACTCAATGCTCATACGCAAAAATTGTCTCTTTCCTTCTTCTCATGGTGGGCCACTTAGACACTATTAAAATAATGCTTCTCCCTCTTATAAATGATTTCCTTAGCATGTTCCCAAATAATATCCCACAAACAACATACTTAAAAAATTCTATTGAATAGCAAAAGAGCTTGCATTTCCCTTGTTCACCTTAAACTCCCCAAGATGTATGGATGAGTTCATTTCACTAACTTTCCTCATTATCATAAAGCGTTTTGTACTAAACAAATTCAAAGATTCACCCTATGCATTACTCCTACCCCAAACACATTATGGTCCAATTTGGAACTTGCACTTATCCAGCCATTCACATATCTACCTATATATTATTTATGTCTTCACCACCTACATCCTGGTTACCTTCTGTTATAGCACACACTTGTAACTTACTGAGACCTTATATGGTGTTTATTACCAAACCCTTGAGTCAATGTACTTCTAGTCCCATTTGGTACAATAAAAATTCTACAGATAAGGGCCAAGTCAAGGAATTGTTTATGCCTATTAGCAGTTGCACTGGAGAAATACTTAGGCAAAAAAACTGTGTCCTGTTTAAGAGATTTTTTAGTAATTTTTCAGCTTTGACAATTTCCATCAGGTCAGTGTATTGAAGGAATAACTAATGATACCTCTAGGTTTAGCTCTGGAGGTTGACGGACACTTCAGACCCAAACGGTGAGCTCTCTGAAGCTTGAAGGGTTTTTGACATTGCATTGAACAATCTGTGGTAATGCTGACTGGAGAAAAGCAATCATGTCTAAGTCTACTGCAACCTCTGTAATGAAAACAGTCTGAGATTATTTCTCCTATTTCTGTTTTCCAAATCCTCTGTGACTCTTTTAAGCACATCAATATCTTTGGAAATTTCAGAAACATTGGGTGCAGAGTCCTCTGATACGTTGCTCCATATCAGAGATCCTTTTATTGAGCACCAACAACCTGTCTTCTAACCGTTGCAAATTAGCAGTAGTTGCAATGACAAATGGCTGCAAGGATTTCAACTCTTCCACCAAGTTAACTTAAGTTAAGGCCAATGGAGATTTAGGAAGAGAGTCAGCATCTTTTTTGGGCCTCTCACTGGACTTGAAGCATTAATCTTCTCAGCGATAGCCCCAGAGTTGGCGGCGCAGTTTGATGACTGAGTATAGGGGGAAAATTCACCACGTAAATTGACGGCACTTTTAATGTATTGTGATTTACGTGTGGTGCTTCCTGTCTCTCTTGTTTGTTTCTTACTACCATCGCAGGTTTGATGTGAACCTCCCATGAAAATTAATTCTGATCCCTAGCCCTGAAGAAGTTGCTTAAAATTGTTACAGCAACGAAACATGTTGGCTAATAACGACCATGATGGTTCTATATGAGCCCTTTTTAATGTGGGAAAGCTTACAGTAAGGAATAAAAGTCAATAGAAGCAAGTAAGCTTTACCAATTTTTAATTGGTGAGAATTATCTCTTTATATTCTCACGGGGTCCTGATACATTGGCACTATTTTGGCATATTTTTAGAAAGTAGAATCACATCTTGGTTCTCTTTCATTTTTTGTTTCATTGGGTTGAGGTCTTCTTTATATTGCACACACATTTTTCCTTTCTTTTTGGAAAAAAGGTAACCTATGATGAGAAGTGGGGTTCGCTGGCGAGTACCAGTCAGCTGTCCCCCCTTGGCGTTGCAACCGTGAGTTGCCTTTTTTTCCTTTCCACACTTTTTCAGTTTATGGGTGGATGGTCGATGGTAGTTTTTAGGTTGAATTGAGATACGCTATAGTGAAATAACCATATTGTATTGGTAGTAATTGTAGGTAAGGTCTAAAAGGATATAAACCCTCCTTACATCAAAAATTGAAGAGTACTTTGTGTATCCGAGTAAGGACAGCCACTTATTGATCTAATTCATGTTGATGGGGGGGCTGGTTGTCCTGTTATTCCCCCTGAAGCTCCTATTCTAGTAGTACATTTCTAAGGGCCCAAGAACTAGATTTGCACCACTTGGCAAGTTAGGAATCTCAGCAGATGAGCCCAGGCACTGGTAGGTGAAGTCTTTGATGGCCATGAGATAGATTTTTTAATAGGAGACAAGCGTGCATATAAGCCCTTAGAGAACCTTGGAAGCAGTATGCAGAAAGTAAACTCCAGTCCTTTAACTCCCAGGGCAGAAGCAACAAGCAGCAGGCCAGCACAGCAAGACAGCTGGCAGAGGGGCAGTCCCTCCTACAGCATCCAGCACTTTTTCCTGGCAGAATGTCCTTAGTCCAGAAGTGCTCTGATATTGGGGTATCAGAGGTCAATTACCTATACCCCTTTCTACCTTTGAATAGGCAAACTTCAAAGACCCTCCTTTCCTGACATGAGTCCAAACACACTACAGGGGGGTGGAGACAGCTTTGTGTGAAACATGCACAACCCTATTCAGGTGTCAGTGACAACTCCTCCCACCAGTCTAGCTCAGGAAGGCCCATCAGCCTGGTAATCGGCCATTAGGATATGCAAGGCACAACTCAGCTTCATTTGTGTGGCTGTCTAGAGTGAATGCACAAAACTGTCAGCCAACCCAGATGTACATTCTATAGACAAGCAGAGGCACAGAATGGTTACCAAGAAAATGCTCACTTTCTAAAAGTGGCATTTTCAAACACACAATTTAAAAACCAACTTCACCAAAAGTTGTTTTTTTAAATTGTGAGTTCATTGGGCCAGATGTATCAAGGGTTTTCTCCATTCGCAAACGGGCCTGTTTACGAACGGGAAAAAGCCTTTTGGGATGTATCATCTCAAAAGGCCTTAACAAAATATGGAATCGCTAAATTTGCCATTCCCTATTTTGAGAATGCATTTAAGGAATCACAATTTGTGATTCCTTAAATGAAATGCAGAAAGCAAAAAATATTTGCAACTTGGCTTTAAGGAATAGCAAATTACCACCACCTTCAAGTTGGTGGTAATATGCAAATTCCATGAAAAATTAACTTTTTTGCATTTTTAAGGTGCCATGTGGCATACATACATGCCCTTAGGGAATGTATGTGCGCCACATGAGCACAGATGCATATTTCAGGGGAGCAACAGGGTGTCCATTTGGCACCCTTGCACCCTTGAAATTGCATGCGCAATTTGCGAGTACCTATTGGGTACTAGCAAATTGCGCATGCAATTCCCATTGATTCCTATGCGCCTCTAGGAACATAGGAATGAATGGGAAGCAATTCCTTATTTGCGAGTCGCAAATAAGGAATATGTAGGAATTGCACATTTTTCAGCGAAACCTACCTACATTGCATTTTGTGATTCTGTAATAGCGAATCAATAAAATTTGCTATTATAGAATCGCAAAAACAATTTTTGATACATCTGGTCCAAAGACCCTAAACTTCAAATCTCTGTCTGCTCCCAATAGGAAATTACACTTAAAAGATAATTCAAGACAATCTCCATGTTACCCTATGGGATAAATAGTCCTTGCAATAGTGAAAAACGAAATTAGCAGTATTTCAGTATTAGGACATGTAAAACACACCAGAATATGTCCTACCTTTTAAATACAAAGCACCCTGCCCATGGGGTGGCCTTGGGCCTATCTTAGGCGTGACTTACAAGTAGTTAAAGGGAAAGTTTGGGCCTGCAAGTGGGCTCATTTGCAAGGTCGAAATGGCATTTTAAAACTGCACACACAGACAGTGCAGTGGACCTGGGCACATGTGGTGCACTTTACAGGAAACGTATTGGTAAATCAAATATGCCAATCATGGATAATCCAATCACCAATACAATTTAGACAGAGAGCTTACACACTTTAGCACTGGTTGGCAGTGGTAAACTGCCTATAGTCCTAAAGCCAACATGAATAGGTCAGACAAAATAGGAGGAAGAAGGCAAAATGTTTGCGGACATCCCTGCAAAAAGGGACAGGTCCAACAGTCTTTTTACACAGTAAAAGGAAGCCCCCACAGGAAGAATTTGAAATAATTCATAGGCCCATCACATGCTTGTGCCTCATCTTCAATAAAGGGTTCTGCACTGTTCAGCGAGCAAGACACACAAGCCACTACAATTCCGTCTCCTTCATCTATTCGAGTGATGGCAGCTTCCATAACCTTTACACTTGCATCTGTAGACTCTTTCTCTTGATCATCCTTTTTTTAAACATCCAACCACCCTGTGTCGCCCTTTTATTCATCTCCTTGTTAATGGCGCTACAACGCTTGGTTCTATAGTTCACAAACAAAGATATCTGCAGGGCCAGCCAAGTGCACTTTCAACAACAGTTGTTCACTGGTAGTCCTCTAGGCCCTGATGATCAGTTTCAGGCTCACCACTCCAGCATCCTGGGTCCTTCCGGCCAACCTTATGCTCCTCTCCGTCCCATGGACTGAGGTGATACCTGTCAGGTCCTCTAATATTTATGAACAGAGATTGCTAGTTTATCTATCCAGGTGGCTGCCAACAGCAACTGACCACTCTAGCTTTCCACAGTTCAGTCCATAAAATTCTTGATGACACAAGTACAGTCCACTGCTTAGGGACATGAAATGCATTCAATAAATGTACAGAATTAAGAAAACCACAACAACTACAAATAAAATTGGTACTGAATTACAGTTGGCAAAATAATATACAACTCCTTTGACAGAGGACCCAACAAGGATTATCACAGTGCAGATCTTCTGCCCCCAGAGTTAGCTAGCACCAACGCCCTTGCCAATTAAGATAATTTAAGAGATTCCCTGTAACAAAATACCTGTGTGCTGACTTTCTAAAAGTGTTAGAACAATCCACTCTTCCAGGCCTATTAGCTTTAGCGTATGCCTTTCAAAAGAAGTAAGTCAGACCTACTACCGTTGTCGTACATTTTCATAGTAACTGATCAGACAAATGCATGCGTCATAACTAAACCAATTGGACCTGTAGCTTTTTTCACATCTTTATTGAGATTTGCATATGTGTATATAAGGAAAAAACATAAACAGCAATGGCCACAGAAAATCTTTTTTACCTTGACTTATCACTAATACGGTAATGAATAGCTTATAAGCCTCAGTAAAAAAGGGAGAGGAAACAAGGAAAACAAGAGGAAAAACAGGTTATCTGAGTTCAGTGTAGCCCATATAATAGAAACAGATTTGTTTTCATATACGGAGTCCTGCGCGGTCGTTGTGTACAAAGGACATATATAATATTAGAAGTTCCTCTTTTAAGAATGAAATCCTCAACCAGTGATCCACACATTCTGGGTAACCCACCTTTTCATACAAGATCTAGGACATTACTAGACACCTTGGGCCTGATTCACAAACTGCACTTTGTAGTACATTTTGTAGCACTAAAAAAAAGTGTAAGTTTTGCCTATACTTGTATGTGCAGAGTTCACCGCCTCAACAGCAGAGTCTGCACATGTTAAGTATTGGTCATAAACTATTGGAGAGACATTGGAGTGGGTGGGAAAAGGGGCAGACTTACTACTAAAGGGGATTGGATTAGGAAAAAGTAAGAGAGGTTTAGGAAAGGGACGGGAGAGGGTGGGGGGAGTAACTCAGCTACGCAAGAGTAAGACAGTTGCAGTGCTCTAGGTGTGGACACATGTAATTTACACTTTAGTAGTAAGATTACACTCTGAATTTGTGACTCCTGAAAGCAGCAAACTTATTATAAAGCGTAGACGTACTCAAAAGAGTAACTTACTGTAGTATTGGACCAATTGGTTTAATACACTACAGCCAGAAGTATTGTATTGTAATCTTAAGGATCAGAATTTCAAATATGGGTTCTGTGTTGTTCATTGGCTGCTGCTTTTAACTGCATTTTACATTTGTGATGAATGTTGAAGAGAGAGTGTAGTACTTCGTTTATGTGAGGAACTGTACAGTATGAAAAATAGTTCAAATACCAAAGAACAAGCTGATGAAAATAATGTTAAAACTGAAAAAGCTGAACTTCTGTCACCAAAGTTCTGTAGTGCATCAAGATATTGAGATCAATAAGGATATTGATAAAGAGCCTTATTTTCGTCCTCTGCGCCCCATCTCCCTGCTCCCTTTCCCCGCCAAAGCCCTTGAGAAGGTCATCAACCGCGAGTTTACCGAACGCCTGGAGAGAAACAATCCGCTGGGTGCCTCCCAATCCAGTTTCCATGCCAACCATAGCACCGAGAACACCCTGCCACTGACAACATCAGAACCCTTCTGGAGCGTGAGGATACAGCAACCCTGATCCACCTCGACCTATCAGCAGGGTTCAACACCACATCCCACCACACACTCATCAAGAGACTCCACCACATAGGGAACCAGGGAGACTTCCTCAAATGGATTTCATTCTTCCTCATAGGTCAAACCCAGAAAATCCACCTCAATCCTTCACTTCAAAACCCAAGAGGTTCCTCCCTCAGCCAAACCCTGTTCAATGCTTACATGACACCCCTTGGCAACATCCTCAGAACAAATGGCCTCAACATTATAACCTACGCAGACGACACACAGCTCATCCTCTCATGCTCAGAAGATCCCACCACCACCAGGACAAACTTCCACAACAGCATGACGAGTGTCGCCGACTGCATGAAGACCAAGTGCCTGAAGCTCAACATGGACAAGATGGAAGTTCTGATTTTAAGGAACAACACCATTCCATGGAACAACATCCGGTGGCCTTCTGAACTCCGACACGCACCCACACGGAGAGACCATGCCTGCAACCTCGGCATCATCCTGGACAGCAAACCTAGGATGAAACACCAGATCAGCTCAGTCTTCTTCGCCTGCTTCCACACTCTCCACGTGCTCCGAAAGACCCTCAGGCGGCTCCCTGTCTGCACCAGGAAAACTGTCATTCAAACCCAAGCCACCAGTCAGTTGGACTACGGCAACACGCTCTATGTAGGAATCACCACCCAACTCCTGAAGAGACTCCAGACTATTCTTCAGACTCATCCTCGACCTCCCCAAATGGACCCACATCACCCCCCACCTCAGGAACCTCTGCTGACTCTCTAGTCAGAAAATATGCCATTTCATGTTGCTGACACATGCCTGAACTTCCACCAACCATTCAGACACCTGCGCTCTGTCTCCCTTGCCCTTGTCAAAAAACGATTCCCTTTGGGCATGCACCACACATCCTTACCTCCACACTGAATCTCAAGCCCAATTATTCGGAAACCTCAACTCTGATAGTATTCACAGTACCATTTAGATAACCTATATTTGAAAAGACATATTAAATAGAAGCAGTCGTAAATTCAATAAAACATTTTTTAAAACAATATTCCATACATTAAAAACAACCAACAAATCGTTGAAATCAATATTCTATTATATCATGACATAAACAACACTGGTATTTGAGGCAGTGACAACAAAATATCATTCCAAATTCATGAAAGTATTTTAAACCCCCCCCCCACACTGAATAAAAATGGGAAATATAACCTTGAAGAAAGATATAAGAGAGAAAAAAGAAAACAAAGGGCAGCTACGACAATCACTTAATATTTCTTGTTCGGTGACCAATCGGTTGTCAAGATCACCATTAGCATGTATATATAAAATTTGTTTCCACCATGCCAATTTGTCAACGCAATTTAGTCTGTTCCAAGTGTCGATGCATTTCGGTGGTATCAGCCAAGTATGGACGACCTTTTTCAAGATTCAAATAATTCCTCTCAATCTGAAAAGATGATCAACCACCGCTGTGATCGATACCATTTCATATACTACCACGGCCCCTTTATAACTTTTCTTGAAAAATTGAAGCCTTTTTTGAAAATATATATAAAACCAACTCTGCTGTCCTTATGTGTTTTTACACCTTTGTGACCTCTACCAATTCAGTCAAATGAAAAAACGTTTCATTTTTGTTTTTTTGAATGCATCCTGTTTTCCTTGAAGGAAAACGGGCTGCATTTTAAAAAAAATGGCTTTATTTAAAAGCAGTCCAGCACATGGAGGTCTGCTGAGCCCACCAATGGGCTTGGGGTTGCAAATTGTGAGTGCCTCATGAATATTGATGAGGCATGCAATTTACGACCCCATTGGGAATCGCAAACAGTGTCTATGACACTGTTGTACATGGCATTTAGCGACTCGCAAATTGCAACATGCAATTTGGCGCTATTTGCGAGTTGCTAAATGCCATGGTCGTACATCTGGCCCCACACATAAACCATTGTATGCTCCCAGAATGAATGGTTTGATTGATAGATTTGATTGAAGGAATACAATTGGCTGTCAAGACAGCACTTGATGTTAAGAAAAACATTCCGGACATGTGGTCATACCATCGCACTCTTCATTGTACTGCTACGTTTTCTCTTTGTTTAATGTTGAAAGGGAGAACACCTAAACTAGGGTTGAATCCCAATTGGCTAACACAATGTGCTAGTGAATGTGACATCAAAGATGTGTAGAGTAAAGCTAGAGAAAATGTAATCAAATATATAGTGACATGGTTAACCGTCGTAGAACGGTTTCTAACACTCCCAAATTGAATAATTTGCATATGGGGGATTACGTCAAAATTAAACTTGCTTGGCATGTACCTAAAGGAAGGTAAACGTTTTCTAAAATATGGAAAGTTCTTAAAGTTGGTAAGACTTCAACCATGTTGAACAGTGGTTGCTGGTGGAGCCATTCTAGGTTAGCTAAAGTTAGTATTGATAAATATTGTGAGCTCCTGGATTTGTTCAATCCGGATTTCTCTACCTACTCATATGAACATAGAAGGCCAGTATCACCTGATTTGTCTTGTATTTCCAATAGAGAATCACAACTTTCTACAGAGAAAGTAGATATGTCTTTGAATAATTCTTACAAGAGGAGGCCTGAGAGAGTACGATTTTGATAAGCATTAGATCTCAGCAAGCATCTGTCCCTGAAATTCCCCCGCAATGCAGGGATTGTGGTAATCCATTACTTCACCCCTTACACAGAAGTCTTTTAATTGCCAGGAAATGTGAGTCCTTTCACCCTGGGGACAAGTCCATGTTACAGGAATCAGGTGTCAGTTGAAATAGGAAACTTGTCGCTATATATTCCTTCAAAATTTACTCCAGTGATCTTGCAGTGTTTTTGTGGCTGGGAGTATGTTGCCAACTAATGAGCTGTTGCGTGGAGGGATCCACAACAAGTGATGCAAAGGTATTGAAGTATCCTCAACCATCAGCCTAAGTATACCCTCATTCATCCAGTCCAGGGCTGCTTTATATAGGAGGCTGAGAGATATCTATGGATATCTGGGAGATCAAAACCCTTTTCAGAAGGAGTTGTGTGATTGTAGATTTGACCCAAATGAAGTTGAATAAACATTTCTGTATTTCTTGTTGAGTTTTTGGGGGAAATTTAAGTGGGAGGTGTTGGACCTGGCCTCGTGGCGTGGTCCCACTCCTCCCGCATGGCGGATCCCAGACTACCTCGACCCTTGTTCCCCGGCTAAGAACGGCACCTTCCACCTGCCACGAGTGCCGCCCCTCCGGGCCGCCCCCAGTTCTCCCCCGACAGAACTCGACCTCATCTCCTCAACCCTATCGGCTGGTCCGGACCCTTTCCCGGAACCTCATCTCCGGCCCAGCCGCCATCTTGGACCCTCCATGACCAGGCCTCGTGGCCTCAGCCCGACCCCAGCTGCAGGCCCAGCAAAACCCCGACATCGAGGCACCACAAGCCAACCAGGGGGTAAAGAGACCGCTTGACAAGTCAATGGGGGGAGACGTTTCGATGGACCCCCATCAGCCTGGTTTCGATCGCCCCCAGCCTCCCTGGGCACTGGCTCCACCCCCTGCTGGGTGTCTGGACTCGCCCATCCCGGACCCTCCGACCTCCAAGTGCGAGGGTCCGGACATCAAGGGGCCCCAGCCCTATAACTGGGGCAGCTCCAGAGCAGGAAGGGAGTTGTATCCTGGAGTCGAGAGACACCGAGACAAACTTATCTTCTTGCAACCATCCTTGGAGTCCTGCTGGCGCTGCCGCGGCTCATCTTCATGAACCATCCTTGGAGTCCTGCTGGCGCTGCCGCGGCTCATCTTCGTGAACCATCCTTGGAGTCCTGCTGGCGCTGCCGTGGCTCATCTTCGTGAACCCTCCTTGAAGGCCTGCTGGCGCTGCCGCGGCACATCTTCGTGAACCATCCTTGGAGTCCTGATGGCGCTGCCGCGGCTCATCTTCGTGAACCATCCTTGGAGTCCTGCTGGCGCTGCCGCGGCTCATCTTCGTGAACCATCCTTGGAGTCCTGCTGGCGCTGCCGCGGCCCATCTTCGTGAACCATCCTTGGAGTCCTGCGGGCGCTGCCGCGGCCCATACCAGAGAACCCTCCAGCTCGAGGATTGAGAGCTGTGCGTCAGGTATCCCGGTATCAGACCGGTACTAAGACTGTCCCGCTAACCCCTTCCCACAGAGACTAAGCCTAAAGAGGGATCCCAGTATCCCGTTCCTGCTGTATCACTACCATAACCTGCTTAAGAATACCTATAAAAGTGCTAAGAACCTATTCTTGTGTGGCGTCTATCTGTAGAAGGGTGGTTGCTCGTCCGTACGATCCGAGGAGAGGGCCCTCACCTGGAGGCCTCTTCCCCATGCTCGGCCGACCCTCAGGTTTCCCGTCTAACAGGAGGGTTTGAACTAAATGGAGAAACCACAATGGGAATTGTATTTTGATGGAGTTTATCCTCCAAAATCCAGGACAGGCCCAGGTGTTCAGATGAATACAAGTCCTTGGAGAGGGTATCATGTAGTGGAGGGACATTGCACCTAAAGAGAGCCTCATTATCGCCAGGAATATGAACCCCTAAGTAGAAGAGAGAGTCCCGTAAATACTCAAATCCTTGGTTTGGGAGGTACTGGCTAGTTGTGTGTAAAGGACCAGGGCATGGTTGAGTTTAAACCCTGATACTTTTGAAAAAGTCTTGCATGCGTCAACCTGAGCCGGGATGGAAATGGCTGGGTCCATCAAGAAACAGAGAATGTCAATAGCGAATAGTACCAGCGTATATGTCCTGCTTTTTCTTATAATCCCCTTTATTAAAAGATTACTTATAAACAGTATGGTCTTAAATCTGGGATTCCTCTGTGAAAGTTGAAAACAAATTAACTCTTAACATTTATTATAAACTAAGAATCCTCATCTTTCGTTTGCATGGCAACACCAGCTTTTGTACAAAACATTATGCAATTCAACTTGCAAAGCAAGTCCATCCCTAAAATATTAGCTGGATGCTTCTCAATTATTATGAACTCATGACTATGAGAAATTGGGCCAATTTTTACTGAGACATTAGTTGACCACTTACTAGTTACTTGCTTATTAGATATTCCTACTGCTTGAACTGCTTCTCCTGAGAGGGGTAGTTTGGTAAACTACATCGGTCTCACAGTGGAGCGTGTAGCACCTATATCAATCAAAATTGTTTCAGGATGGCCATTCACTTATTAGTTCATGAAAGGTCTATTTAAAGTCATTGTATGGAACTCCGGGGCATATTATTATTACAACTAGCGATATTTATTGCTAAATAAGCTTGGCAAATATTTTTTTATCGCCGCGCATTTTATCGCAGAGATAACGTGCTATTAGCAACATTTATCTACAAAGCGATAAAATATCCGGCGATAGCGGCGAAATGCGTGAATATCGCTAGAAATCCAGCGATATTCAGGCAATATCGCTAATCGGGACGTAGCCTGAATATCCCCCTCCCATTGGATGTACAGGCTAAGAACTGGTCTGAGCAGGTGTTAGTTTTCAGCAATATTCGCGCTTAGCGTGAATTTTTTTGTCGCTACGCCTGTGTTGATAATAGGCAATAGCGATGTTTGCGACTGCTGTCAGTCGCTAACAGGTTGGGTACGCCGACTTTGCATGTCATTAGCGATAAATATTGTTGACATGCAAAGCAGGCCCCAAACCGCTCGCTATCACCTAAAAGCTGTTGCTAACTGATGTTAGCGACAGCTTGCTAATAGGGCGATTACATTATCTCAGGTTTAACTGAGAAATTGTGAAAACCCACCATTAATAATTTAAGGTTTATGTTGAAATCTGTAATTCTGTTTCAAACCTTGGATAGTATTCTGCTGTTGCATAAAGGGGAGTGAAGGCACATTTCCAGTGAAAAGCCTTGCATTCTGCATGTTAAACATACAAGCCAGTAGGGCTGGGCAGCTGGCTGCATTATACATTTTTGGGACAACTAATTCTTTTCTGTTGCAATTTGGGAACCATTTGTGACTCAGTTCAGTTCAGTTCATAAAGCTTTATTCGATTGTTACAAAATTACAATCATAAAAGCACAGATTAAAAATCAATATTATATTACAGACAGTTTTTTAAAATGTATACAGAGTGGCAGCTTTCGAACTGTACAAGCAACGCTATCAACAGAAACAAACAAGGTTAATCCATAGAGGTTTAACACCTAAGATGCTCATGACGAGCTCCTCATGAGCCACGGTGCTCGTGTGCTCATGACGAGCTGAGCTCGTCATGACCGTTAGAGCGCTCGCACGCTGGGCAAATTCCCCTGCTGTGCGCGCGTTCTAATGAAACGGGTGTGGCTCGTCATGAGCACACGACCACTGTGGCTCATAACGAGCTGACCTCGTCATGAGCACCGGGGGGCTGCGCGCGCCCTCCCTCCACCTAGAACAGCGGGGGAATGTGCCCTGCACGGAAGGGGTTAAAAAATACCATACAACTAAAAATGTATAATTCAACAGTATTACTTAGTCTTTTCCTTAAATGAAATACTCTCTTTAAAAACATTACAAGTCTCCAAACAGCATGATTATTTTCTAATTGTAGTTTTAAAAAAGCGGAGCAACACTGTCTTAATCCATACCCTTTTACAAGCGGCACCAGCCACACTTTTCTCAATTCGGAATAAAATTTGCAGAAGAAAACAGTATGGATCGTAGACTGGCATGAATGGTAATCACATGGACACAGCTCGAGATGTCTAGACCAATCATTCAATTTGGGCCACAAGACCATTCTGTGAAATATATTTAACCTGCATCTAATCAATAACATTCAATCAAATGTAGCAGGAACGTATGACAAATAAGGCTCCATTCCAAGAGAAGTTACAATGATTTGGTGCTGGTAACAGTAGGTTTAGTAAGTTCCCTAGACAGTCTGGCTTCCTCTAGCATACCTAACCCCTCCCTTTTTAAAGCTTCGCACAAAATTTTCTGCATGGATTTGGGATTTGTAAAAACTCTGTGTGGCTCATATCGGTCATAAAGTCCCGCACGTAACTAATCTATGGTATTTTTTGAACTCCGTCAAGAAGGAGGCAATCAGTGATAATATCCCTATTTAACTGTGTTTGTTCCTTAACCCAGACACTATGCCACAATAGAATCGGTTCTACCTTAATCAAATCAGATAAAAAAGAAAGGCCCAACTCTTCGTGGCAAATAAAAACCAGACGTACTCTGGGGAACAGACAGAATAAATCTTAAAAAATAATTCTCCACTTGCTGCAACTGCGTTGTTTGTTAGACCCCAGACCCCTGCTCCATATATCGTAGAGCTGATGCATCTCTCTTTATAAATTTGAATCAGCTCCGAGGTGGGTTTCTGGCCCAATTTCTTGGTGAACCCTTCCAGAGCATTCGTGGTCCGGATGAGAGTCAGTTTTTTTGCAGTTATAGTTTGGGTCCACAATTTGTTTTTATTGAACAAAACGCCCAAGTACGAGAAACTCTTGGTTGAATTTAGTTTCTGCCCCTCTACGAAGATATCTTTTACTTGCTTGGGTCCATGACCAAATCTCATTACGTATGTCTTAGAGATGTTGATACTATGGCCTAGATCCTTCATAATAACAAAGAATCCATTTAGGACCTTTTGGAGGGCAACTTGAGTTCTCGCCAACATAACTGCTGAGGTTCCGTGACAATCGTAAGTGGTGTTTTCGACTCGTATGAATATGGTCGAGTCTGGTATCTATGAACCGCAAAGGACGAGTTTAGTAAGTGTGCGCAGTTTCGCTGTGCTAACTTAAACCGTTCGTTTGTTATGTGGGTTTTTCATCTTTACCCACGGGTTCCATCTTAGATACGGCATCCATTTTGTCTCTTGCCCTCAAGTAGCCAGCGAACGGACGTTGTCCGCTTCGCGACCCTGGGACTCCCAAGATATTTGCGGAAGACACATGTTCTTTGTGAGTGTCTTTATAACGAGGGGGATGCTACTGTAAGGCAGATGGCGCCGCTCGAGGCTCATCTCGCCGCACGGACTTATTGTCTCAGCCGTGCATCTCATTAGGCACGTCCCTTTGATGCCTGTATCTCGTGTTTCCTGATACCTCCCCTTTTACACCCTTTCCGATCTCCCCACTGTCTCCGTCTTCCTCTACACCTGTCCTTGTTCCTATTTCGATCTATTTTACTGCTGATTGGAATTCGCTAATGGTGGGAAGATGGGTTTTTACAGTTGGGAACCGCCAAATGTTTCCGCACTTATGTTCCGGACCTCATGTGTTTCAAAGTGACCAAAGCGACCCCTCTGGGGGATAATGATGGGAACCGGGTTGTAAACTTTTGTGTGCCATGTTATCCTATGGGTAAAAACTGTATAAAAGGAGCGATCCACAGAACCAATTTGAAGCAGTCTCCCCAAGTTGCACGTGGTGTACTTGTCGTGATTTCTGTGTTCCCTGCAGCAAATAAACCTTGAATCTTTGACGTCGAAGGAAGTGTCCCGTGTCTCTGTGATTCGTACGCTGGAGCAGGTTACCCACGAAGGTTTCAGGTGTTGTGCCCTGGCACCGCTGGGTCTTAAAGAACCCAGTCCTTCAGTTGGCGCCCAACGTTGGGCTGCATCAGTGGTACCGGTCCAAGCCCGACGATCGTGAGGAACTTCGTGTGAAATCTCCGAGGGAAGGTGCACTCCGCTTCATCGATCCTGTTGTCGAAATAAGTGGCCCGAAGACTTTTCCCGCGAAGATTCCCGCCTCCGGACGGCTGCGACGGACTGCTGCCCTGACTGTAGACCTGTTTTGGCGCCTGGCGTAGACCTTGGTAGAGCGAGACGATTGACGGGCCTTCCTGGTGACGCCATCGATTTTTGAGTTAAGTATTTGTGGGTCGCTCCCAGAGTTCTTGGTTGTTGACACTTTAGCGAGTGTTTTTTTTTGTTGTTAACGCTGTGTGAGTGTTTTTGTCGGTGACACTTTGCTAGCGTACTTTGTTGTGTTGTTTGACGACTGCAGCCGCCAAAAACCGAGGGTTTTGTTCTTTGCTGGGACTTGGTAAATCCCGTAACCCTTGAAGTTTGTGAAACTCGGCTAGTGTGCAAGATGCCTGGTCGTAGTACTTTGTTTAGTTGTTTCAGACCTTGTGGTACGGATTCCCGACTGGAGGACTCGTGTCCGATACCTCCGGTTGGAACTCCCACGTATGAGCTCTATAGTAAGCATGGGCTAGGCCCAATTACCTTTAATGATTACTGGATTAAATACACGAAAAAGGACGGTGACCTTCGTTGGCCACCTCATGGTAGCTTCGAGGCCCCGATCTTAGATAATCTAGAGATTAAATTGTTCGAAAGAAAGTCAAGGCCGGCCATGTTTGATGCCTTTCGGTTGTGGCGCAAAGAAGCCCGACAGAAAGAAATCAGACAGACTAAACGTAATCAGCGAGATAATGTTGCTACCATAGTGAAGAAAGCAGAGCAATTTCAGCGAGATAAGGAGGTTAAGGATAAGGAAGTGTTTGATAGACTACAGCGTATGACTGTAGATAAATGTTACCCCGCTTTGCCTACGGAGTCGGAAACGAAGGATGAGTCAGTTGAGGATCCCTTAATGTCTTATCTTATGAAGTCGCCACCTCCGTACGTACAGGGTACCGCAGCTCCTGTGGTCCCTGCCGTACCTATTCTTCCGCCTATTCCTCCTCCGCCTGTTCCTCAACCTGCACCCGTTCTTCCGACTGTTCCTGCTCCTTTGCCTGTTGCTATCCCTACTGCTCCTCCGCTTCCACATACTCCTGTTCCCGCTACTGCTCCTGCTACTGCTCCTGTTTTGTTAACCCCTGCTGTTGCTACTGTTTCTACTCCTTCTCTTGTTAGTCCTGTATCGTATGCTTCTCCCTCTGTTCGTAGTCGCAATTCTCCTCTTGCGGCTAGCTTCTTTCATTCGCTCGGACCTGTTCATGGGTCCGCTGGTTCTGATGGTCCTCAGAGACGTAGTCAGCTTCCTGGAAACAGAGAACGCGTTGCGTTATATAATATGGCGATGGGTTGGATGGTAAACCCTCTTAGGTGTCCACCCCGTGTTGTCCTCGATACATTTTGTCAATTCAATATACCAACCCAGAGATATGTGTTTAATGAAATGTGCAAGTTCCTTTATGATCAAATAGCAGCCGATGCGCCTGACGAGGTGCTCGCCGCTCTGTCTGATCTCCAGCTTCAGTTCGCAAATGGGCTGATAGTGGATACCAACGTTCGACGTGCTGTCGAGCGGTTGCGATCTCTTCGTCCCGCTCCGATCCCTCATGCATTGTTCGTTGAGGATATTGAAAAACAACCAGACGAGTCTGGCCAATATCCTATGCGTGAAGTTCCGCCGGTTTGGATACCAGCTGATCCTAATGCTCAACCCCCGGTATTGGCGCATTTCCAAAAAGTGTGGATACACCTCCCATGGAAACGATCGGAAGTACTGCAGGTGAAGCAATCTTTGCCTGATCCACGCAAAAATCCTACAGGGTATTATAAGGAATTATCGCAGCTCGTAGATGCTACGGTAATGAATCTTGCCGATATCGATATGTTGTTCGGCAATGTCGTACCGCAACCGGTATGGGCTAAGATTCGGCAGGAAAATCATCCGGCTGAATTAGGCGGTGATTGGGCTGCCATTGTAGCGGCAGATGCTGGACAAGTGGTTGCCACTAAACCCGACCAGTTAATTACTGCTCTTCCTCAACGAATAATAACATTAATGAAAACACTTATGCCAGCTATGAGAGTAAACTGGGACAAATTGTCAGCCTGTAAGCAGAAGAAAGATGAGAGTGTTTCCGACTTCTTTACGAGGTTCGAGGAAGCATTCATTGACCATAGTGGACAGGATATGGGTACCGAGGGTGGTCAGAGATTGTTTGTGGATAAATTTGTTTCAAATTTATTGCCCGATTTGAGCAATAAGTTAAAGAATTCGGAAAGTGCATGGGCCGTTTCTACTTCGGCTCAGATATTGGCTACGGCACAATATTATGAGAATAGAGAGAAAGAAGAGAACGACCGTGCTGACAAAAAGACGAAGGAACTGAAAACTAAAGTGTTGCTTCAGCAAGCGTATCCTCCACGTTCGAATCAGAATAATTCACAACAGAATAGATCGCAGCCGCAATCGAACAGATCCCAAACTCGTAATGACTCCTCTTCCCTGAGATCCTCGTTAGGGTACAATCAATGTGCCTATTGTAGACAGGAGGGACACATTAAATTCAATTGCCCTGTTTTGAATTAACGTAACAATGGTAACTCATCTAGAGGAGGTCGTGGTGGTTCGCAGCAGGCATCACGTGGTAGAGGTCGTGGTGCTCAGAATGATCGCTCAGATAACTCGTCTAATTCTAATAATTGTTTCGATCAACGTGGATCATCGCAAGGACGATCTGCGCAGTACAATGTAGACGATTATTACGTCGATCAGGGAACTGACGACAGTAATTACTAGGACAGCCAAAGACAAGGAGAGGGAGTGGTATCAGTTCCGGTTGATCAGAGAGGGCCTTACGTCGCAGTTGCTACATCGGGCGTCGTTGAGCCTTTTCTGTTGGACACTGGTGCAGCGAAAAGTTCTATCATGCATTCGAAACTCCCTGGCGCACCTTTGTCTGGCTTAACAAATGTTTCCGTTGGATTCTCTGGCGCCCCAGTTAGCAATCCAGTTTCACGCCCTTTGCCCCTTAAAATTGGGCCACGTGAGCTAGAAGCTCCGTTGATTTTGACTACGGGTTGTGGTGAAAATCTTTTGGGCCTGGATTTGCTTAAACGTTTGTACGCGACCTTGTATTGTTCTCCTGCGGGTGTAAAGCTTACGTTAGGAGAGAGGGTTGTCTCTCCTATGTATTTGTCTATCGATACGCTCCCACCGGAATTGAGTTCTCTTCCTGCGTCTTTGTGGGCAACGGGTCCAAATGACGTGGGCCTACTTGATATCTCCCCTTATGTTGTTCAGTTGAAATGTAATGTGCGATTGCCACGTATTCCCCAATATCGTATCTCCCTTGATGGTGAACGAGCACTGTTAGCGATCATTTATGATCTGATCGAGAAAGATGTTATTGAAGAGACTCGGGGAAACGTGTGCAACAGCCCTGTGCTGCCCATTCTTAAACGTACTGATCCTTCAAAACCGCCTGTTTATCGTTTTGTTATCGATTTACGGGAGGTGAATAAAATTGTGGTTCCTCAATTTCCCATTGTGCCTGACATCACGGCGCTACTGACTCTGATTCCAGCTTCTGCATCATGGTTTTCGGTGATTGACTTGAAAAATGCGTTTTTCAGCATCCCGATTGCCGAGGAGAGCAGGGACCTTTTCGGTTTCTCTCTCGGTGGACGTAGCTTCCGGTTCAAACGCGCTCCTCAGGGCTACTGTGAAAGTCCATCTATTTACAGTCAAGCCTTGAAGGGTCAACTGGATGCGTTTAGGTTGCCGGTTGGTGCGGCCTTGATCCAATACGTCGACGACTTATTGGTGGCTGCTGATACTCAGGACATTTGCAAAATTGCTACAGTGTCGTTGCTGCAACATCTCTGTGAGTTGAATCATAAGGTGTCCCCTTCTAAACTCCAATATTGTTGTCAAGAAGTAACCTATCTAGGTCACTTATTGTCAAGGGAGGGAAGGAGATTGACCCCAGAGAGAATTGCAGCGATTGCGCGAATGGCTGTGCCAAAAACCCAAAGAGATGTGCGTGCCTTTCTAGGTATCACGTCGTACTGCAGGCAATGGATTCCTAATTTTTCATTGCTAGCGAAACCATTGGTGGCTCTTACGTGCAAGGATGTTTCAACTCCTTTACCATGGACGGAAGAATGTCAGAAAAGTTTTTCTGAACTGCGTGATTCATTGTGTTCGGCTCCTGTGTTAGGTACCCCTGACTACAGTAAGCCGTTTACATTATATGTTCACGAGAGGGAAGGTTGTGCTTTGAGTGTCTTAACGCAACCTTTTGGTGGTAAGCAACGTCCATGTGCATATTTTTCCTCGACCTTGGACCCGGTAGCTAGAGCGTTGCCGAGTTGTTTACGAGCAACTGCGGCAGCTGCGGTCTCCATCCGACAATCAGCAGGATTGGTCATGGACAATATGCTTACGGTGATGGTTCCGCATGCAGTCGATACTCTTTTGAATCGAACGAAAACTCAGCACTTGACGAGTGCGAGGTTGTCTGGGTACGAATTGACGCTCTTGGCAAGCCACATTCAGATAAAACGTTGTAACGTTCTGAACCCGGCAACTTTGTTACCAATTAGCACAGAGTCAGATGAAGTAGTAGAACATGACTGCTACTTGAGGACCGAAGAAGAAACAAAAGGTCGAGTGGACCTTAAAAACACCCCATTGGAAGATCCGGATGGTACCTTGTATGTGGATGGGTCATGTTTTAAGTTGCCGAATGGCGATGTGACTACTGCTTATGCTGTTGTAACATTGAATACTGTTGTTGAGACTGCAAGGTTGAATCAGAATTCTGCCCAAGCTGCGGAGCTGATTGCTCTTACTAGAGCGTGTGTGTTAGCGAAAGGGAAACGTGTGAATGTGTTTACCGACAGCCAATACGCGTTTGGCGTCGCTCACAGTTTTGGACGATTGTGGAGAGAGAGAGGTTTCTTGACGTCGCACGGTACGAAGATTCAGCATGGCCAGCTTGTGAATGATCTTTTGGATGCATTGACTTTGCCTACGCAAGTTGCGATTGTTAAATGTAGTGCGCATCGTAAGGTGACGGATGATGTTGGTCGTGGTAATGCGTTTGCGGATGAGACTGCTAAGGAGACTGCCCGGAACCTTAGCACCCGGATGTATGTGACGAGTTCGGTTAGGTGGCCTACAGAATCGAGTATGTGTGAGGACACTATCGAGAGTGTGAAAGCAATTCAGAATGAGGCCACCGAGACTGAAAAGATGAAGTGGAAAGAAAGTACGGGAAAGTTGGATGTGAGTGGTTGTTGGATTGATTTGACTGATCAGAAAAGATGGATGTTGCCGGATGCGTATGTGCTGGCCGTTGTGACAATGGCGCATGGGTTAGCACATATTAGCGCGAAAGGTATTTGCAAGTTGCTATCCCCTGTGTGGAAGAATGATGGCATTACAAAATGTGCTGAACGTTTGGTGAAGAATTGTATGGTGTGTTTAATGTACAATCCTGGCAAAGGAACCCCAACTCCTCCTGGCAGTTTTGCTCCCCCTTCGTATCCCTTTGAGGTGATTCAATTGGACTTCATCCATATGGAGCGATGCAATAACCTGAAATACGTTTTAGTTGTGGTTTGCGCATTCTCCCGATGGATCGAGGCCTATCCGCTCAAAGACAATACTGCTTTGTCTACTGCGAAAATCCTACTGAAGGAATATTTTCCTCGGTATGGAATGCCTAGAGTCGTGTGGTCAGATAACGGAAGTGAGTTTGTTGGAAGTGTGATGAAGAGTGTGTGTAAGGGCCTGGAATTAATCAGAAATTCCACAGCGCCAATCATCCTCAGTCAGCTGGATTGGTTGAAGGGTACAACGGCACCCTTAAACTAAAGTTAGCGAAGATTCAGGCTACGACTGGTCTTTCGTGGCCTGACGCTTTACCTTTAGCATTACTGTCAACTAGGGCGACTGTACACTCCCGAGTAGGGCTTAGTCCCTATGAAATAGTGTTCGGCCGTCCTGCGAATGTGTGGGGGGTTCCTAGGCCAGGAATGTTTTCTGATCTTGAGTACCCAATGTTGATCGATTATCTACATGACTTGACTGCTAAACTGAGGTTAATTCACCAACAGGTTTACGACGCATTGCCGACGCAGACGGAGGGTCCAGGCCACCAGCTCCAGCCCGGAGACTGGGTGGTGACGAGAAACTTTTCACGCAAAAATAACCTGGACCCGAGGTTTACCGGACCCTATCAGGTGCTCCTGGCCACGAGGACTGCTGTTCGTCTCGAGGGACGTAAGAATTGGGTGCATGCCACCCATACCAAAAGAGTCCCCATCCCTTTGCCAGCAGACCCGTGGGTAAGGAGAGGCATTGCGTCATCTGAAACAGAAACATTGCCGGCGTTTGTGCCTTTTAGCGACGCACAGCTTGTTGAAGAACCCTCAGCGCAGCAGAAAGACACTGTTGAACAATTAGCATCGAAAGACTCAAGACCAGAACACTCAACTGATCAGCAGGACGCTGTCTCTTCAACGGATCCTTTGTTTGACGAGCAGACACGTCCTGGGAGAACCCGATACTTTTTGCGATCTCGCACTAAGGACAAATAAAAAGATCTTGCTTTGCTGTATTGACAACTGCATTATCCCGTTTTCCGTGATCAGTTTTGAACCTTCGTATTACTGTAATTATTTTTGTACGTATATTGAGCTTCATTCCTTATACTTTTGCTTCCACAGCTGAGAGACTTTGTTTTTGCATACATACATATTGTGCATTGAAGGCCGTAGGGCCGCGCGCGTACTTCCTTCTGGATAGTAGGTCTTGACGCTAGGTTAAAGGCCGTCGGTTCCTGGGAACTCCTGGGGATTGACTATTACTGCACAGAACGAAGTGCGTCAAGAAACGTTGCGGACGGTCATAGGGAATGGCATTCTCGAAGCTGAATGATTTGGAGGGAGCTCAAGTCCACAGATTCAAGCTGCAGCAACTCAGTCGTACCAAATGTTTTATATTCCAACTGTTTGTATTGTTCTTGACTGCTTCTGCATTATTGGCGGGTGGGGTGTATTACACGATGTTTTACTTCTTGCCTTTTGCTACACCTACTCCTACTCCTGACCCTAAACTTACCTCTACTGTTTCTCCCCATTCCTTTCACATGTTACCGGAACACGAACAGGCTAGACGTGTAGAATTCCGCAACAATTCCTTTATTCAGCTCCTCCATCAGCATCAGTTAGTGGTTAACACTACTAATTGTTGGGTGTGGGGGTTGATGCCACATACTACGGATAAGGGAATTCCATATCTGGTGTTACCGTATAGTTCCCAAGGGTCTGCTCGAGCATTTCAAACAATGTTTCGAAGCGCACTGGGTTTCCACCCCATTCGAGAACCACGTTCCCCCTACTCTGGTCCTACCTCGTATCAAAAACCTTTGTCGATAGCAATAGAGGATTTAGATAGTGATATCTATGATCCCTCGCTTATTCCCGAAGAAGAGGTACAGGCCTATAGGGTCCTAAGTAGAGGTGAATATAGTGCGTTCACTAGCGAAAAGCAGCTTAAAAGCTCGCCTCCGATATGGGTCGTACCCCACACTGGTAATTTTTGTCTTATGGGTCGTGGCCGAAGATCGCAAGCCCGACTTGGAGCAAGTGCTTGCACTGAAAATTACATTCTGCCGATGTTCTCGTCCCCTGTGTTTCTGGCTGCCAAGGGTACATACTTTATCTGCTACGATCGTGCATACACATGGTTGCCCGCTGACTTCATGGGCTCATGTTTCATTGCAAATTTGTTGCCTCCGACGTTTACTGTAGATGCCGATTATCATAAGACTAGAGTTGTACGAGGCGTAATTAGCGAAGAGGATACTGCCGGTCAAGAGGCAGGAGACTTTTTCAAGGGTTTCCTCCCGTTTTGGGGACCTATGGTTAATAGTAGGAACCTGAGACAGTTGACTCGAGTGGTAGAATCGACAGCTAATATTACTGCCAGTGCCCTTGGTAATATCACCACAGAACTTCAGGCGGATAGACTTATGACGTTACAAAACCGTATGGTTTTAGATGTCATCTTAGCAGATCGAGGTGGGGTATGTAAGGTGATCCATTCGAGCTGCTGCATTTTCATTCCAGATAATGCTCCTACTGTCTATCAAGCCATCTCGAGGTTGCATAAGATCTCCGAATCCATACACGTGGATGTAGGGGATTGGACGCTACTTGGATGGTTTTGGGGCCTGATGTCGACTTGGGGTTGGAAGATTCTGATGATCGTCGGAGTCGTTGTAGTGTTCCTGTTCACGTGTTGCCTTTGTGTGCAGTGTGGTCCTGCCTTATGTGGCCTCTGCGCTACAACGTGTATGAGACAACCATCTGTTACCAAGGGGACTCGGTTGGACAGAGCTATGCTACAGCAACATCTCGATGGTTTGATGAATATCGAATATGATTCCGACTAGTGCTTGCCTACATGAGGGCAAAAGGAGCGTCTGAGGTTCCGTGACAATCGTAAGTGGTGTTTTCGACTCGTATGAATATGGTCGAGTCTGGTATCTATGAACCGCAAAGGACGAGTTTAGTAAGTGTGCGCAGTTTCGCTGTGCTAACTTAAACCGTTCGTTTGTTATGTGGGTTTTTCATCTGTACCCACGGGTTCCATCTTAGATACGGCATCCATTTTGTCTCTTGCCCTCAAGTAGCCAGCGAACGGACGTTGTCCGCTTCGCGACCCTGGGACTCCCAAGATATTTGCGGAAGACACATGTTCTTTGTGAGTGTCTTTATAACGAGGGGGATGCTACTGTAAGGCAGATGGCGCCGCTCGAGGCTCATCTCGCCGCACGGACTTATTGTCTCAGCCGTGCATCTCATTAGGCACGTCCCTTTGATGCCTGTATCTCGTGTTTCCTGATACCTCCCCTTTTACACCCTTTCCGATCTCCCCACTGTCTCCGTCTTCCTCTACACCTGTCCTTGTTCCTATTTCGATCTATTTTACTGCTGATTGGAATTCGCTAATGGTGGGAAGATGGGTTTTTACAGTTGGGAACCGCCAAATGTTTCCGCACTTATGTTCCGGACCTCATGTGTTTCAAAGTGACCAAAGCGACCCCTCTGGGGGATAATGATGGGAACCGGGTTGTAAACTTTTGTGTGCCATGTTATCCTATGGGTAAAAACTGTATAAAAGGAGCGATCCACAGAACCAATTTGAAGCAGTCTCCCCAAGTTGCACGTGGTGTACTTGTCGTGATTTCTGTGTTCCCTGCAGCAAATAAACCTTGAATCTTTGACGTCGAAGGAAGTGTCCCGCGTCTCTGTGATTCGTACGCTGGAGCAGGTTACCCACGAAGGTTTCAGGTGTTGTGCCCTGGCACCGCTGGGTCTTAAAGAACCCAGTCCTTCACTGCGTCATCCGCATAAAGAAGCCCCCATGGGAAGCTATACCCATAATATACCAGCCACCACAGGGGGGAGGGGAAGGCCATCAGGTGGTCTAAGTATATGGTTAGCTTCCCATGTGGGGTGCTATCCAACTTCCCTGAATACCCACTCTCAAGATATTCAATCGGCATTGCTTACTTTTCCATTAAAATTAAAACTAGCAATAATTAATATCTACTCCCGCCCTGTATCTCTTGCTCAGGAATCCAAAACCCTTGAGCAATTAAATCTTTTTATCCTGAGGGTGCCCCCCAACTCAGGCCTGATAGTGGGTGGAGATCTAAATTGTCATTACGAACCTCTGTCAGGTTCGTATGATGTTATTACCAATGAGGAGGATCAACAGTGGGCTATACCAGACCCGCAAACTTACCCAGTTAAATCTTGGTCGCCCCTGGTCTTACAAATTAATGCAATCGTCCTGACCCATTTTCTGAGGACCTGTAATGGCCGCACACCTTCAGATAGGCCGAGTAGGCCCACATTTAATAGAACCGGCCAGGCCTCTCAAATTGACTATATTATGGTAGATTGTAGTTCCTGGCACCGGGTCAAGGACTTTGAGATTATTCCACGGGTGGACAGTAACCATAATGCTTTGTCACTAAACTTTAAGATTCCAGATTCAGGTATATTCCCTTCTAGTGAGACCCCCATTGATGACAGGTTGATCTTGATCAACAACCGGAGAAGAATAAAATGGGCGACATTGAAACAGTCACCAGAGAAAATGGAAGAATTATATGAAATGATTATCCCTATATTGCAGGAACTGAGCACATCCACGGGTGATGGGTCCAACTCTGCTCATATACACTCCTTTGCAACACTCCATAATCAGTTTATAACTAATCTAGCTCTAATTTTTAATCCTATCAGTAGCCCAAAAAAAAAACCAGAAATTCCCCACATATGTAATATAATGACAATTGCCGTAAGGCAAAGACAGCATTGCTGGCGGCTATTAAAGGGGAAGAAAAGCCACTAATAAAAAGTAGACGGGCTAAGTACAAAGAAGTTGTCTCTAGTGCAAAATTATCCTGGGAAGCAACTAAATGGCTAAATATTAAATCTGCCCTATTGTCTCGGGACATGAAAGAAGTCTGGACAATAGTAAGAACTGGCTGTAAGGAGGGTAATCTTGCAGGCGAACCAAACTTGCCAGCTGAAGTGTGGACTGAGCACTTTACAGCTCTGTTCGCAACTGATCCAGAACAGGACGCTCAAAGAGATTCTAGGGGAACGCCCTGTACACAAATAGGGTGTGCACAGGATCAACCAGTACTATCTAGTAGACAGGCAAGTGAGGCCCAGGAAGGAATAACATTAGGTGAGGCCATCTTAGCGATAAAAAGGCTACCAGCCGGAAAAGTGCCTGGCCTAGACAAACTCCCTGGGGATCTGTTCTGGGAAGAACCCTTAATTTGGGGCCCCTATTTGTTGGTGCTATTCAATGCCATCATGAATGGCATGCCCATTCCTGACACCTGGGTCTGGCCGAAATCGTTCAAATATTCAAAAAGGGTTCCCCACTAAACCATTCAAACTATAGACTGATCAGTTTGATCGATGTCACTCAAAAACTATTTGCTAGGGTAATTTTAGAACGGATCCAGGGCTGGCTGGAAGAAAATGACATCATTAATCCCTATCAAGCAGGATTCAGGAAGAACACCTCCACACTGGATGAAGTATTCAGATTCCAATTAATCATCTGGAAGACGGTATCTCTGGAGGGTGGCAGCCTCTATTTGATATTTGTGGCCCTGAAAACTGCTTTTGACCTCGTCCCTAGGCCCAAACTGTGGGAGGTTTTAAGAGATATGGGGATCCCTTCCTATCTACTTGATATGCTGATTAAGCTGCATGACAAAACCTATGCCCAAGTAAGATGTGGAAGGGGAGGAGAACTGACCAACAGCCTACCAGTTGGCAGAGTTGTAAGACAGGGCTGTGTGCTCGCACCGACCCTGTTTTGCCTCTTTGTCAATGCACTAATCCCACTATTGGCAGACGTTGTAAATAATGATGCCCCAAAGTTAGCAAACACCAAGGTTGCGGCACTGATATTTGCTGATAATACCCTCCTCTTATCGAAGACACTGATAGTTATACAGAGGCTATTGGACAGCTTTTCTGCCTTTTGCAACAACAGGGGGTTGGCGATTAATACTACCAAAACTAAATTCATGATTGTCAATCCCCCTAAGACGACACGGCCCAATCCGTTATTGAATGGGAAATCTCTGGAAAGGGTGGCTGTCTTTGAATTTCTAGGCATTACTCTTTCAGAAGATATGCACTGGGCACCCCAAATAGCCAAAGCTAAGCTTAAGCTATCTCAAATTGCCGGGAGAATAGCCAAATTGGTGAGGGAATCACCTTTTAAACCCATCGGTCCCGCGCTTGAAATGTACAGGGCCCAAGCTCGGGGAGCTACACTCTATGGGGCGAAACTATGGGGGCACTGCTCGTCCTCCACTATAGCTGTAGTTGGGAACAGATTCCTAGGACAAATATTGGGACTCCCAGTAGGTACCCCACTAATCCCTCTATGACTAGATTTGGGCATATCGCCGATAGAAGATGAGGTTGCCCTAAAACCTCTAACTTTTTTGGCGAAGATTGTGGGCAACCCCCGAACAAGTGTCCTACTAGACAGAAACAAAGGAGCTTTTATCTTATCCAGGATTGCGGGAAAGGGTTCCCTGGTTTGCCCATGTAAAGCAAGAGTGTGAAAAGCTCGGTAAACCAGCCTTGTGGAGCACCAGCCCATTGGTCCCTCGAGCTCTACTACCTAGGACCTACCGCACCCAAAAGCTCGAAGAGATGCATTCAAATACTAAACTGGGACACCTTACTACTCAGTTTCTTATAGCGAAGGATAGTTATGAACTTGAAATTTTCATGGATTACATCCTTCCACAGGTTGCAAGAAAATTGTATGTCCAGTTTAGATATAGCACTCTACCTGTGCGTGCTTTTACTAATAAATGGGCTGGGCAGAAAGAGGAGGGGTGTTCTTTTTTTCTGTACTGGTTATCAAAAAGCGAGGTCATAATAATAATACAACTTTGTCGGAATCTGGCGTTCAAGCATTGCTCAGAGGCATTTCGGGTTTTAAAATATGATACATCTAAACCTATTGTGTTTGCTGTCTCACGCTATTTAAATGCAATGTGGCGACGGAGATGGGCCTTTATAGAAAAGGGCAATTGATTATAAAATGTATATCGGCATCAAATTTTCATATAATATGTGGTCTAGGAGTCATCGACTTTTTAACTGTTTATATATAAGCATGGTTGTTGATTGTGATTTTATTGTATATAGTCAACTTTTTAAATTATTTATTGAACTATTGCGGCTACTTTTCTACCTTGTTTGCCGACTGTAATATATTAACAAATATAATTGATCCCTGCTGGCCCACTTCCTCGCCCCTCCCTCTCAATTTCTATCTATTTGGCAAAATATTTCATGTGATTTATAATTAGAAATTGTATTAATTTATGGAGTGTTCTTAAGAATGGCACCAATTCCTCATATATGTCTGTAATTTTGTGTTCTGTGTACACTTTTTATGGTCGTAGTGACCGAAATTCAAGTTTATGAAACGAGCATAAAGAAGCACCAAGATGGGCCGACCAGCCACATGGGGGAAATCATGTGTAGTTTTTGTTAGTGCTTCCCCTAATCCATTTGTATGCAAATTAAATAAAAAGGGGGCGAGCACGCAGCCCTGTCTCACTCCCCTTCTGATGGGAAAGTTGGCTGTATGTTCCCCTCCTATTCCATGACGCACCCTAGCCTTTGCCCTGTTTTAGAGATTTCTTAGGAAAAAGATAAATTGGGGATCCACTTTGAAATCCTCAAGGATTTCCCATAGTTTTACATGTCTCACTGAGTCAAAAGCAGCAGTTAGGTCAACAAAGACCATATATAATCTACTATTTTTAGCGCGAGTATACTTTCCTATGACTAGGGATAAGTTTAGGCATTGCTCTATGGTACCAATCCCCTTTTGAAAACCATAATGTAGGTCAGTTAAAATTTTATTTTCTTCTGACCATTCCTGCAAACGTTCTAAAATCACTCGCCCCGCCACTTTCACCAACGAGTCTAATAGGGAGATTGGTCTATAGCAGGCCGGACTCTAACAATCTCCCTTTTTAAAGATCGGTACTATTAGTGACCTACCCCAAGTTTCTGGCAGTTTTGTTTGACAGCTTGCGTTTAAAACCTGCGTTATAATGAGCCCCCATAGTGTGACATTAAACTTAAAGAAATCTACTGGGATGCCGTCCGGACCGCGTGCTTTGCTGGACTTACTCCTGTGCAATGCTCTAATTACTTCATCTGGGGTCAAATTTAATTCATTTTTGGGTGGTCATTTTCTAAGTCTTCGACAGGTGAAATATGGGTAGCATCAGAACCATTGTATACCCGCACGAAGTGGGTTATCCACTCCTCCTCTGTAATTGCGATAGCTATTGATGGACCTTCTAGTGTGGCTAGAAATGGTTGCTTCACCGCCCTCCAAAAAGCTGCACTATCCTTCAGGACTGCTGCTGTATGTAGGGACAAAAATTGAAACTAGGGAAAGAGTGCGTCCCTCCCAACGTCCTGCAACAACAACATATCGCCCCTTCTCGTCCATAACAACAGATTCCACTTCTAACGGGAGAGAATTCTTGAAGAGGATCCCAACTCCTCGGGACCCAGATGTGAAACCAGCATGAGCCACCAGCCGGTAGCCCTTCCTATTCATTGCCTTACATACATTCCCTACCAAGTGAGTTTCCTGAAGTAGGACCACATCGGGCCAATGTCTTTTGAGGAATTGTAAAACCACACTGCGCTTAATTTTATCTCCCAACTCATTCACATTCCAGCTCAACACCCTCAACCCCCTACCCCCATAATGAAACAGAAAAAAGACCCAATCCTCCTCCGAGTCCAGCTCCATATAGAAGCAATCCATAAATAAAATACCTTGCAAAAACATGAACAAAACACAACAAATAAACATTCCCCCCCACCACCCCCGAACATCCCGTTACACTACCCCCCTCCCTGCACCCCTGCGTACGACTATAGAGCCACCCCAACTTGCAGAGTGCCTGTCGCCCCCACATCTAGACTAAACTACAAAAAGTAAGTCTGAGGAGGAAAGAGACCCACCGATAGCCCGTTGAACCCCCATTTGTACTGCGTACAACCGTTGACCCTGAATATTACAACATTACAACAAAAGACTGCTCCCTAGTTTTCCCCAGCTACCAGAACCACAGTGCTCATTCTTGCTCCTGTGAACCCTCCTCTTTTTCTCCACTCTGTCTCTGGGGCTCTCGCTGGGTAGATAAAGTGCCCAACCAGTCTGCAGTGATCTCCGGCTTATCAAAAAAGTAAACTCTCTCTTCGTGTTCGATCCTTAGCTTAGCCGGGTATCGCATAGCGTATTTAAGTCCCATGTCACGGAGCCTTCTTTTCACCCCCATAAAACTCAGTCTCTGCTTCTGGACAGCCTGTGTAAAGTCTGGAAAGAAACTGATGGACGAGTTTTCATACTTCAAGGGGCCCCCCGATCTAGAGGACTGGAGGATCGCGTCTCTGTCTCTGAAATTAAATATTCGTGCTATCAAGGGCCGGGGCGGGGCACCAACATGCTGTCTCCCTCCAGGAATTCCGTGTGCCCGCTCGACGGTAAAGAACTTGCTCAGGCCTTTAGGTCCAAGATGGTTAGTTATAAGATCCTCAACAAAGAGGTCGGCCGCTAGCCCTTCTGCTTTTTCCGGCCCCCCCCCATGATATGTACATTATTCCTCCCGGCCCTCCCTTCAAAATCCTCCAGTCGACGAACAACGAGTTCATTGGAGGACCTCAGATTCCGAACTTCAGACTACAATTCTGTGACATCATCCGTAAGACTAGCCATTTTAATGTCCAAAGATTTCCCTTTTTCACTAGTTTTTGTGAGGTCCGTCCGAATCAAGTTAACCTCAATGGACACAGTGTCCAATTTATGGGCAAGGGTCTCCATCTTCTGTCCAAGAGAGGACTTGATCCCATCAATGGCGGCCATCACGTCTTGCAATGTCGGCTCAACTTCCAGGGCAGAGGCGTCTTTTACTCTTTCTTGTGACCTTCCCGGTCCACTAGGTGACCCCTTAGTTTGAGCGTATGGGTCCATAATATTGGATTGGGTGTACCCTCCCCGTCTAGTGGCCTTCGATTTCTGTTTGTCCCCCTCCGGCTTGGTCGCCATTTTGGGACAATCCTTGTTCGTTGTCCAATTGGGGGAAGTGGCGTTCGGGACTCGTCGTTGACGGACAGTGTCGATTCTCCTAGTCTTCCAGACCTTTAGAATAGGCGAGCAGCCATCCGTGGTATCGCAGCGCCCATCAAGCCGAAGTGAGAGAAGGTCACGACAGCCACATCTGCATGATACGTGGCCAAGCACCTAGTTCTCAAGCCCTTAGGCCACCACACCAGTAAAATGCCCACACTGCATTGCACACCGACACCAAGAGGGGTGTCCGATCATAGAAGTGCTCCCAGGCGAGAGCGCCAAGCGTTCCAGACAAAATCGAAAGTGAAAGCAAATGGGGCTGTAAGATCAGACCGGCCACTTCCGGTACACAGCGCCGTTGTTGTCGAACTACGCCCTGGGCACTATGCCAGCCCAAGCGCCGGGCATCCGAGAGAAACAGGCTGCAAACTCTCCGACCCTCCAACTCTGGTTTCCGGGGTCTGTTCGGGATGCGGTTTTCAGCATTCGACACTCCTTTGGTTCCACTGCAAAAAGCACTCCACAGTAGACAGGATTAGTGGCAGGATATATTCGGGGGGCTACGGGGGTCTCGGGAGCCCTGTGCTCACGCGGCCATCTTGGATGCATGCGAAGCTCCTCCCTACAAAACATTGTCATGTACATTTACACCTTTTGCGCCAATGGCATCACCAGGAACAAAATCATTATCTAAAATCAGGTCCAGTGTAAAAGACCGGTTTCTGGCATTTCAGCCGTCTTCGGCCCGGCTTGCTTGACTCCTGATGGTGCAGTGAGAAAGGGACTCATGTCTGAGTATACCCTGCCACACCTATAGTGGCCAAAAACGATTCAGAAAAGGGGGTGGTGATGAACAGAGTGTCTGAATTAAGCAGACCACTCTTACCCTGTCCAAAGATCAGGGCTTGATCCATCACCGTTATTTATCTCACTGCACCATCCCAGCTCAGAACCTGGCTATATGCAAATCAGTCTGTCCCTGGCCCAGTGCATCATGGGAACAGGGCAGACTAAACTACCAAGCCAATTCTTCACCAGAAAGGAGACAAGCTACCGGGGACCGGTTTCTGGCATTTCAGCCGTCTTCGGCCCGGCTTGCTTGACTCCTGATGGTGCAGTGAGAAAGGGACTCATGTCTGAGTATACCCTGCCACACCTATAGTGGCCAAAAACGATTCAGAAAAGGGGGTGGTGATGAACAGAGTGTCTGAAATAAGCAGACCACTCTTACCCAGTCCAAAGATCAGGGCTTGATCCATCACCGTTATTTATCTCACTGCACCATCCCAGCTCAGAACCTGGCTATATGCAAATCAGTCTGTCCCTGGCCCAGTGCATCATGGGAACAGGGCAGACTAAACTACCAAGCCAATTCTTCACCAGAAAGGAGACAAGCTACCGGGGACCGGTTTCTGGCATTTCAGCCGTCTTCGGCCCGGCTTGCTTGACTCCTGACTTCATCTTTATTGTAATTATCAATTTGACTTTATTAACTTCTACTTCTGCCTTTGAGTTCAAATCACCTTGTAACTCATAAGTATCAATTTACACTGTTGGGGTCTCTTTGTGAAGACAATCTAGTCACTACCTGATCTCTCCTGAAAACTCGGCTCCCGTGCCCCTACTTCCTGCACCTGTACTTGTACCACTTGATCCTCATTGTACGGCGCTGGTCTTTCTTCAGTCAATAACCTATCACCTGGTCCTCTCTTTAGAATCACTCATTCTTTTGTGTCATCTTTTGATTTTTTTTTTTTCTTTGATTCTTTAGTAAATCCTGGGAAAGCCCTATAGTCTCCAGCACTTCCTATTTCCATACCTTCTTCCATAAATGTGATGGCATATCCATCAGTGTGCACCCTTAATATCAACCCCTAAATATTGATTGGACAGAATATCGAAGACAAAATATTGAAAATAAATATTGACAGGTACATAAAAGTAAGTCTAGATATCACATACCTAACTCCATATATATGTATCTAAGCAGGTATGTATATCTTCAAGGTACGTAGATGTGGAGTTAGGAATAGTACATTTATACTGCCTAATAATAATAATAATAATAATAATAATAATAATAATAATAATAATATTAATAATAATAATAATTGCACTTGTAGAGCGCCTGGTTGCACTGGGACCAGTGTGTCCCCGCGCTAACGTAGCAGCTAAAAAAAAAGTGACAACAGGGGCCTAGCACAAGATCAAATTATACCACTGGAAGCAGATGGGTCTTTAAACCTTTCCAAAAGATAGATTCAGAGCACTCCAGCCGGAGACTCTGAGGAAGTGTGTTCCACAGCTGAGCCGCCAGATATCAAAAAGAGCGGCCACCCATCCTGGCTCTCTTAATTTTAGGAACGTGCACCTTTCCTTTCCCACTAGATCTTAGCAGTCTAGACGGTACATAGGGAGTTAGAAAGTCATGCACATACGAGGGCCCCTTCCTGTGTAAAATCCGGTGACTAACACACAGGCCCTTAAACTTTACTGTCTCCCTAATAGGAAGCCAGTGTAGGGAGGCCAAAGCCCTTGTGGGTGAGGCTCTCTTCTGAAGCATGAGAACCAGTCTCACTGCTGCATTCTGGATGCACTGCAATCTCTGCATGCATTTAGCAGTAGCACCCAGATACAGGAGATTGCCATAATCCAGGCGAGAAGTCACCAAAGCGTGCACCATGATCTTTCTGGATGCAGTGGGAAGGGCGTCTAGGGTTTTCCGTAATCCCCGTAAGATACCAAACAGGTGCCTGCCACCCGCCTGTTATGGTAATCAAAAGACAACTTGTTGTCCACCCATACCCCCAGGTTCTTAGCTTGTTCGCAAGGTGTAGGAGTAGGGCCCAAGGTCAGGGGCTACTATGCTGATGACCATACTGATGGAGCCTTTCCTATCACCAACAGCTCGGTCTTGCTACCATTCAACTTCAGGCAATTATTTGCCATCCACACAGCCAGTTCTTGAAGGCAGGACACAAAGTTGGAGGCAGCACCAGCCCGAACCTGGGTCAGGGAGACCACCAGCTGGGTGTCATCAGCATAGGACAGGGCATTGATCCCAAATGTATCCGAGATTTTTGCCAGGGAGGCAACATAAAGATTGAACAAGAGCCCTGAGGCACCCCCTGAGTCAGCTTGATGTTCCTGGAGTAAAAGGTACCCTGCATGACCTGAAAGCTGCGCTCATATTAGAAAGGATTCCATACACTTCAAGGCCCTGTCCTCTACCCCTCCTCTCTCTAGGTCCTGCAGCAGGGAATGATGGGCAACAGTGTCGAAAGCGGCACTTAGGTCTAAAAGAATTAAGGCCGCTGTCTGCCCTTCGCCCACATACTTCTGAATGGTCTCGGTCGAGTACAGCAGAGCAGATTCGGTGGAATGAAGGGCCCGGGAGCCAGACTGAGAAGGTTATTTTTACAGATATGTGCTGTAAGTTGTGTGTTCACATTCACAATCTTCTCCGCAACCTTAGTTAAATAAGGGAGCAGGGAGATGGGGCTCAAGTTGTTAAGCTGATCAACACTAATGTGAGGTTTCTTTTGTAAAGGGAGCACCACTGCCTCCTTCCATATTTTAGGGACCACTCCTGAGCTAAAAGACAGCTCTAAAAGGTATCTCATAAAAGGCTCAAGTGTGTCAATACTCCCTCTAAGCACCCTAGGAGTAGCCGGGTCCCTTGGTGAACCCAATTTAATACTGGTGGCTATTTGTTTAAGAGTGTCCGAGGGGGGCATGATAAATTCATGAAGACACTGAATTTCCAAAACATCCACAGGTTCCCCCTCCACTCCCTTGACATCGCGAGCAGAGTAAATCTTCTCCACCTTTGCTGCAAAGTACTCAGCAACTCGATTGCAGGATTCCTCAGATCCAACAATAGACGCTGCAATAGATGCCAGTGAGGATATTTCTTTAAAAACCTTAAACAGCTCTTTAGTAGAATTCTCAGCTGCTTGAATCCTTTTCTTTAAATAGGCTGTCTTCGCCTTTCTAATAAGCGAATGGTAGCTCTTAAGGCTGATTTTATATTCCTCTTCCAAGTGGACTGAGAAATCTTTCCTCCAACGCCTTTCTAGGCATTTACAAGCTGATTTAGCAGTTCTTAGCTCTTCACCAAACCAGGGAGATGATTTGCATCTTTTAGTGGACATTTTTTGAGACCAAGGTGCGGTCCAATCAAGGGTATCATTAATACGTCTCTCAAGGGCCTCGCAAGCCAAGTTTACATCCAAGCCAGAGGGTGGTCCGTCCCTTAAAAGGGCCTGATTAAAAGCCCCCAGAGAGAAACCAGCCCACTTCCTACTTTTTATACCGATCTTAACTTTCTCCTGTGTCTTGGGCAAGGGCATCTTTATCATAAACGAGATTAGAAAGTGATCTGACCACAACATCCGAAGCAGAGGCTCCACTTCCAGCGCGTCCCAGTTGGCAAAGATAGGGTCAAGTAATTGACCCAACTTATGAGTGGGGAGTTCAGACTTTAAAAGTAATTGTAACGTTGTGGAGTTCTGGACTTTTTGGTTCCGTCCAGAGGTGTCAGGGATAACACCCGAAGACCCCGGAGTTCTACCTGTCTCGGTGCACAAATAAACAGAAACACGGGCTTCTCGATGGTGGCATCAAAGACCAAAGGTTTATTACTGCAGGGACACAGAAGTCACAGAAACTACACACGGGCAGATTCTAGGAGCCTGTTCGATTTGTACAAAGAGGGTTGCTCCTTATATACTAAATATTAGGCTTCGGGCAAATTCTTTACATGTTAGTACATTCCTAAACCTTTGTATCTTAAACAATAAATATTTGGCGTTGCACAGGAATCGTCAACAATATCTGATGTCAAAACATTACGAACGAGGGGTTCCCACTGTTCCATCATAATCTCATGTCAACTTTTCATTCAAGAGCCGGACCGCCTCATCGTAAATTTCGTTACCTCCCCCTAATAAAGGCCCAGAAGGAAAGGAGCAGAGCCAGGTGTAGAAGATAGAAAAGCAGGATAAGAGATGTTTGTGGGTCGTAAATGGGCAAGGCTACCAGCTTCGGCCGCCTAATCATGATCAGGCCAACGAACACGAGAACCAGTATAGCTGGACTGGCCTCAGGCAGAGGAAGCAACTTCTGTCGAGTCATGTAGCCATGGCGTGTTCTGTTCTAAGGTGCACGTGTCACTAGCAAGGTGAATCTCCGGCTAAAGCTTACGTGTCCTTAAGTGAAAGAGGTCACTGCGTGTCCATTGTCCATGTGAGGGCAAGAAACACAAAATGGCTTCCGTGATCTAAGATGGATGCCATGGGTAGATCAGAAATGTGCTCGTAACAGGAGTGCTCTTGCTCGTAGCATAGCGAAAACACCAGGATATACTAAATGGATCATTCGCGGTTCACTGATACCAAAATTATGTATTTACGACAATGTTGAAAACACGGGTTCAAATTGTCACGGAACCTCAGCCCCTCCTTTTGCCCTTACATAGGCAATTACTCTATGTCCGAGTCTATCTCTATGCTCATCAGGTCAGTGACATGTTGTTGCATCATCATTCTTTCTCGCGCCTTTTCTCCAAACGCAGGTGGTTTTCTGAAACAGGTTGCAGCACAGAGACTACACAAAGCGGGACCACACTGGATAATAAGGCAGCACGAGAACAGAAATACTAGGATGACACCAATGACCATCAGAACCTTCCATCCCCACGCTGATATCAGAGTCCAAAACCACTCCATGAAGGACCAGTTTCCCTTGTCTACGTGTATAGAGTCGGAAATCTTGTGTAGCTTAGAGATCGCTTCATAGACGGTCGGAGCATTATTGGGAATAAAAACACAGCAGCTCGATTGGATCATTCTGCATACCCCACCTCGATCTGCAAGTATTACGTCTACAACCATACGGTTCTGCAACATCATGAGACGATCCGCCTGAAGCTCAGCTGTTAAGTTACTAAGGGCACCAGCAGTTTCTGTAATAGTAGATTCAACTACCCGTGTTAGCTGACGTATATTTCTACTATTGGCCATAGGCCCCCAAAACGGAAGGAAACCTTTGAAGAAGTCTCCAGCTTCCTGACCAGCGGTATCTTCCTTGCTGAAGACACCTCTTGCTACTCTAATCTTGTGATAATCTGAAGAAGCAGTGTACGTTGGAGGCAACAATCGAGCAATATAACATGAACCTGAAAAGTCAGCAGGCAGCCATGTATACGCTCTGTCTTGACAGATGAAGTAGGTACCCCTAGCAGTCAGAAAGGCAGGGGAAGAGTTAGACGGAAACACGTAAGTCTCAACGCACTCACTCCTCCCTAGCTGAGCTTTCGGATTTCTTCCATTTCCTTGCAAACAGACTTGACCTCGGTGAGGCACGACCCAGACTGGAGTTGAGCTTTTACGCTTGCTTTCTCCCAAACTAAGGCGATACTCTATGGAGTTCCAACTCAAATATACCCGTAATTCATCTCTAGGGTAAGATGGAGTATTATTGACGTCTCTAATCATGTCAATAATTCCCTGAAACTAAAGCTTTGTTGGCTGAGTTCTATTTAGTGGAACGTGGTGGACGCGGAGGATAGGTCTCAAGGGCATAGGCAAAAATGGTCTGGAAGGCCTGAAATGATCCATTATAGCTAAAAGGCAAGACTAGATAGGGAATGCCTTTATCCATAGTGTGGGGTATCAAGCCACACACCCAGCAGTCTGTAGTGTTAACTACCAGTTGGTGTTGATGCAAGAGCTGTACAAAAGTGTTATTTATAAATTCAGAGCGTCGAGCTTGCTCGTGTTCAGGAAACGAGTGAAAAGAATGCATAGAAGAAACAGTAGAAGTAGCAGGATCAAGGGGAGGTACTGTAGTTGTTATCGGCGTAAAAATCAAATGCATACCAAAGACGATTCCACCCACCAACGTTATTAAAACAATCAAAAACGTAACTGCACATTGCATTAGAAAGCATTTGCTGTGAAGAATTTTGTACAGTCTATTTCTGCGAACATAAATTACATTCTCTCGTTGCAGCTCAGGAAGCTCCATCTTCTACAATCCGCTCGCGACCACTGATGATGTGTACGTAGATGAAAATGCCTCTATCAGCCCTGGGAGTTCCCAGAACTAACAGAAAGATCGACCTTGTGTCTGACCCCCGCAGATTCAACTAGGCACACAGCCACAACCCTACGGCTACCCAGACGGCAAGGCAATTTTTAAAACAACAAAACAATACAAAGTATTAGCAAACTTCCTGGCTGGAGGCAATGTATCAAAATTCAAATGTGTAAAATAGGCAGTTTCCTGCTTTATTTGTCCATATTACGAGATCGTAAAGTGTATCTCAGTTTAGCAGGAGCTGTTTGATCTGGAAACAGTGTATTTTCAGCAGACGTTACAATGTTCACGTTCGCAGATGGCAAATGTTCGGAGTTCAAAAGAGCAGTTTCAGGAGGAGAGTCAGAGTTCGATGTGTCAATGATTAGTTCTGCATCGCTGAAAGGGATTAACCTGGGTATTTGTTCAGTTTCAGAGGAACCGATTCCCTTCTTCACCCAGTTGTCATAAGGAAGTGGCAGGGGCACACGTTTGACGTGTGTTGTGTGAATCCAGTTTTTTCGTCCAGCCACACGAATAGCAGTTCTCGTTGCTAGCAACACCTGGTATGGGCCGACGAATCTGGGTTGAAGATTTTTCGTCCTTGCAAAATTACGAATGACCACTTGGTCTCCTGGTTTCAGCTGATGACCTGGACTCTCCGGTGGCTTTGGCAATGCATCGAAAACCTGTTGGTGAATAAGACTCAATTTAGAAGTCAAGTCGAAAAGGTAATCAATTAAAATTGGGTATTCCAGCTGTCTGAATTCCTTTGGCCTAGGCACCCCCCAAACATTAGCGGGACGACCGAATACTATTTCGTATGGACTAAGCCCTACTCTAGAATGTACAGTCGCTCTCGTGGATAACAGAGCCAAAGGTAGTGCATCTGGCCAGGGCAAACCCGTGGATGCTTGTATTTTAGCAAGTTTCAGCTTGAGGGTGCCATTGTAACCCTCAACTAAACCAGCAGACTGGGGATGGTTCGCACTGTGGAACTTTTGTTTGATCCCTAAACCGGCACACACACTCTGCATAACTTTCCCTACGAACTCACTTCCGTTATCTGACCATACAATCCGTGGCATGCCATATCTGGGGAAATATTCTTTGAGAAGGATTTTGGCAGTGGACAAGGCAGTATTGTCCTTCAGTGGATATGCTTCGATCCATCTGGAAAAAGCACAAACTACCACTAGGACGTACTTTAGATTTTTGCAACGATCCATGTGAATGAAATCTAACTGAATTACTTCAAAGGGACAGGAGGGAGGAGCGAAATGACCAGCAGGTGTGGGGATTCCCTTGCCAGGATTATGCATCAGGCATACCATGCAATTTCTCACCACTCTCTCTGCACATTTACTAATCCCATCATTCTTCCAGACTGGAGCCAACATCTTACAAATCCCTTTAGAACTGATATGCGCTGCTCCATGTGCCATCGTTACTACTGCAAGCACATACGCATCAGGCAACATCCAACGCTGTTGTTCCGACAAATCAATCCAACACCCACTCGAGTCCAATTTACCCGTGCTCTCTTTCCACACAAGTTTTTCCTCCTCAGTCGCCTCCTTCTGAATTTCTTTCACACTTTCCACTGTGTCCTCACACATTCCAGACTCAGAAATCCATCTTGCAGACGTAGCAACATACATCCTACTCATCACATTCCTAGCTGTCTGTTTAGCAGTCTCATCAGCAAAAGCATTCCCACGACCAACATCATCCGTGATTGCTTTATGAGCGCTGCACTTCACAATCGCAACTTCAGTCTGCAAGGTTAGAGATTCCAACAAGTCGTTAACTAGCTGACCATGTTGAATCTTAGTCCCATGGGACGTAATGAAACCTCTCTCTTTCCACAAATGGCCAAAACTATGGGCCACGCCGAACGCGTACTGACTATCTGTGAACACATTCACTCTCTTTCCCTTAGCTAAAACACACGCTCTCGTTAGTGCAATTAATTCCGCAGCTTGGGCAGAATTCTGACTCACTCTTGCAGTCTCCACAATCGTACTCAAAGTCGTTACTGCATAGGCAGCAGTCACATCACCATTCTCCAATTTAAAGCAGGACCCATCAACATATAACGTGCCATCTGGATCTGACAACGGAGTGTCTTTAAGATCAATTCGTCCTTTTGTCTCTTCCTCGGTTCTGAAGCAACAGTCATGAGGTTCGGAATCGCTCGACTCTTGACTAGTCGGCAACAATGTTGCTGGATTCAATACATTGCATCTTTTGATCTGAATATGACTCGCTAGCAGTGTCAGCTCGTAGCCTGATAATCTAGCACTGGTAAGGTGTTGCGTCTTGGTTCGGTTCATGAGTGTATCCACAGCATGAGGAACCATGACCACTAGCATGTTGTTCATCACCAAACCAGCAGATTGTCGAATGGAAGCCGCAGCTGCCGCTGTAGCTCTCAAACAACTAGGCAACGCTCTAGCTACCGGATCTAGTGTTGATGAAAAATACGCACAAGGGCGTTGTTTATCACCAAATCTCTGTGTCAAAACACTCAACGCACAACCTTCTCTCTCGTGAACATAGAGCGTGAATGGCTTACTGTAGTCAGGTGTACCCAACACAGGAGCTGAACACAGTGCATTTCGTAACTCAGAAAAACTCTCCTGACATTCAGCAGACCATGGCACCGGACTCGGAACATTTTTCCCAGTCAAAGCTACCAACGGTTTTGCTAAAAGAGAAAAATTTGGGATCCACTGCCTACAGTATGAGGTAATACCTAAAAAGGCACGTACTTCTCTCTGTGTGGTAGGAACATTCATCTGCGTAATTGCTTTTATTCTCTCTGGGGTCAACTTTCTTCCCTCCTTTGACAAGAGATGACCTAGGTAGGTCACTTCTTGGCAACAGTATTGCATTTTCGAAGGTGACACCTTGTGATTCAATTTAGACAAATGATGCAATAAGGAAATTGTAGCTGTTTTGCAAGTTTCCTTGTCATCGGCAGCCACTAGAAGATCATCTACATATTGCACTAAAGCAGAACCAGGAGGAAGTACAAAGGAATCTAACTGACTTTTTAATGCCTGGCTGTAAATGGACGGACTCTCACAATACCCTTGTGGAGTACGTTTAAACCTGAAGCTTCGACCTCCTAGAAAGAAGCCGAAAATATCCCTGCTTTCCTCGGCTATCGGAATGCTGAAAAAGGCATTCTTCAAGTCGATAACTGAAAACCATGTGGCTGTAGCTGGAATCAACGTTAACAATGCAGTAATGTCTGGAACCACAGGAAACTGTGGAATCACAATTTTGTTAACCTCTCTAAGATCAATTACAAACCTATAGACTGGAGGCTTTGAAGGATCAGTACGTTTCAGAATTGGCAATACAGGACTGTTACAGACGTTTCCCCTAGTTTCTTCTACTACACCTTTCTTGATCAAATCTTGTACAATTAATAAAAGTGCGCATTCACCTTCACTAGAGATTTTGTATTGTGGAATTCGTGGAAATTTTACATTCGCTTTCAAAGTAACTACATATGGTGGAATTTCTAAAAGACCTACATCGTTAGGACCAGTCGCCCAAAGAGTACTAGGGAGAGAACGCAGCTCTGGTGGGAGCGCATCCATCAACAAGTACATCGGAGAGGTGATTCTTTTACCCAACGTAAGCTGTACTCCTTCCGGAGAACAGTACAATGTCGCATATAGGCGTTTTAACAAGTCTAAACCAAGCAGATTTTCATTAGAACCTGTCGTCAAAATCAAGGGTGCTTTCAATTGACGGGGTCCAACAGAAATAGACAAAGGACTAGATACGGGGTTGTAAACAGGGGCGCCTGAAAAACCTACAGAAACATTCGTTAAGCCAGACAAAGGTGCGCCAGGGAGTTTCTCATGTATGATAGAACTTTTTGCTGCACCAGTATCCAACAGAAACGGTTCGACTACACCTGATGTTGCTACTGCGACATAAGGCCCACTCTGATCTACTGGAACTGATACTACTCCCTCTCTTTGTCCATGGCTGTCCTAGTACTCACTTTGCTGAAATCCTTCACCAGTTTCACAATAGTCTTCAACATGATACTGTTGAGATCTATTTTGTTGAGCAGACTGTCCATTTCGCTGATCAAAATGATTAGAAGGGCGATCATTCGTTTGTGGAGGCATAGCACCTTGTCCTCGACCTCTAGAATTTTGCATAAAACCACCACGACCTCTCTGAGCTGCTGCAGCATTATTCTGTGCTAAGACTGGACACTCATTTTTATAATGACCTTCTTTCTTACAATATGCACACTGATTCCATTGGTATTGCGGTCTCTGAGAATTATAATCTGTCCTTTGATATGACCCTTGCTGCGTATTAGTCTGATTCGTGCGAGGCGGATACGCTTGCTGTAAAAGAACTTTAGTTTTTAAATCTTTTGTCTTCTTCTCTGACTTTTCTTTCTCCTCTTTATCCCTATTTTCATAGTACTGGGCAGTCGCAAGTATTTGCGCAGTCGTAGAGACAGCCCACGCACTCTCGGAATCTTTCAATTTGTTACTAAGCTCTGGCAACAGATTGTGCACAAATTTATCAACGAATAGTCTCTGTCCTCCTTCCGTACTCATATCCTGACCACTATGATCTATGAAAGTCTCTTCAAACCTTGTGAAAAAGTCGGAAACACTTTCGTCCTTCTTTTGCTTGCATGCGGACAACTTGTCCCAATTAACGCGCAATGCTGGCATCAGAGTTTTCATTAAATCGATTATTCTACCAGGTAAATCAACAATTAGAGGTTCGGGTTTGGAACCACCTATTTGTTGACCATCCGCTGCAATTATAGCTGCCCAATCACCACCTAGGGCAACTGGATGATTCTCTTTACGAATTTTAGCCCAAATTGGTTGCGGAACTACATTGCCAAATAACATGTCAATGTCCGCTAAATTCATCACACAAGCTTCAACTGTTTGCGCTAACTCTTTGTAATATCCGGCTGGATTCTTACGCGGATCAGGCAAGGCCTGTTTCACTGCTAACACTTCTGCTCGCTTCCACGGAATGTGTATCCACACTCTCTGGAATTGGGCCGGAACGGCAGCAATACAATTTGGTACGTCAGCTGGTACAGCTTCGCGCCAAATTGGAGGAACCTCCCTCATTGGATATTGGCGATTCTGCTTCGTACTACGTTTCTCTAACTCCCTCGGTGAACGAAGTGATGGATCATTCCTATAACTTAAAATCAGTTCCATCGCTTCTTTTATATTTTGACCAACTATCATACCTGCAGCAAACTCTTTCTGAACATTAATTAATTCTTCTAAATTTGATTCAGAGACATCCTCTTCCAACTCTTCACGCAAAAGGGAACACATTTCATCGAACACATATCGTTGTGTCGGTTCCTTCCACTGCATAAATGTTTCTAATACATCTCTAGTACTATATCTTCCACTTTTCGAAATCCATCTAAGAGCAGTGGAGTCTAATATTCCCCGTTCTTCAGTACTGGGAAGCTGACTACGTCTCTGCACAGAGTCAGAGGTAGGAGTCTTAATTAGAGTTTTATAGAAGGGAGATAGAATATTAGAGACAGAATCAGTGATTCTCCGACGAACAGAAAGTGGAGTCATAACACTAGCAGAAGCAGAAAATAAAGTAGCAGTTGGAACAGATAGCACAGGAACAGTAGGAGTAGCAGGCAAAGTAGCCTGTGAAATAGCAGGTGTAAGCGATGCAGGTATAGGTAAAGAAGCCGGCAACCCTGGAAGAGGGGGTGCCAAAGGAACATTAACATTGACCACAGGAGGTACAGGAGCTTGATTCAGGGGAGCAGGAGCATAAATACCAGGCTGTCCAGCAACCGGTAAAGGTGGAGCCGTGCCACCCTGTGCATACGGTGGGGGTGACCGTAACAAATAAGACAACAGAGGATCATTTTCGGGGTCCTCTACTATCTTAGCTGTACTCGATGGCAAGGCAGGATAGCACTTGTCTATCGCTAAATTACGCTCTCTATTGGCCACCTTTATTGCTTTCTCAGACTCGTTGAGTTGCAGCTGCTTAGCAGACTGTTCTAAAGTCAACTCTTGCTCTTTCCGTTCTTTCTTCAACTTTTTAATTTCTCTCTGTTTAGATTCTTTCCGCCAATAACGGAGAGAATCAAACATTGCCGGCCGGGCTTTCTTCTTGAACAATTTCATTGTTAAATTATCAATAACTTGGGGGTCAAAACTACCATGCAGTGGCCAACTAAGGACACCGTCTTTCTCCGTATATCGGACCCACATCTCATTATAAGATATAGGACCCACTCCAAACTTACAATATAGATCATAAAGAGGAGTTCCAATCGGAGGAACCAGACATGAATCCTCCAACCGGGAATCACTGTTGCAACCAAAACACGACAACATACAATTTTTCCGACTTACCATTTTATAACCCGGAACACAGAACAGACAAGAACACAAACAAAGGTGCGCACTCGAAACAAGAACTTAGGCCTACCAAAGCGAACAAATGTATCGATACCCAAAACTAAAGCAAATGATTATCGTAACTAGAACAACCAGCGATAGTCTTACGAAACCAAACCAAACCAAGAACTAAAAAGGATTTTATCCTAACAGGAACAACCCTTACGAGATAACCAACTAGCAACCACTTAATACTTAACTGAGGCACTGAAGACGTCACCAAGGAGAAACCCGTCTTGTCTCGCCGTACTAAGGACTGCACCTCGGGTCCAAGACAGGGCGACGGTCAAGGCAACGGACCACTGCAGCCGTCCGAACGGGAACCCTGGTGGAAGAGATCGTTGGGCCACTTTTGCGATATGCCGGGATCGATGAAGTGGGGCGCCTCCCTCAGGAATCTTCACACGAAGCTTCTCGAACTCTTCAGGCTTTTGGACCGGTACCGAATGACGTCGCCCCACGTTGGGCGCCAATTGGAGTTCTGGACTTTTTGGTTCCGTCCAGAGGTGTCAGGGATAACACCCGAAGACCCCGGAGTTCTACCTGTCTCGGTGCACAAATAAACAGAAACACGAGCTTCTCGATGGTGGCGTCAAAGACCAAAGGTTTACTACTGCAGGGACACAGAAGTCACAGAAACTACACACGGGCAGATTCTAGGAGCCTGTTCGATTTGTACACAGAGGGTTGCTCCTTATATACTAAATATTAGGCTTTGGGCAAATTCTTTACATGTTAGTACATTCCTAAACCTTTGTATCTTAAACAATAAATATTTGGCGTTGCACAGGAATCGTCAACAATATCTGATGTCAAAACATTACGAACGAGGGGTTCCCACTGTTCCATCATAATCTCATGTCAACTTTTCATTCAAGAGCCGGACCGCCTCATCGTAAATTTCGTTACCTCCCCCTAATAAAGGCCCAGAAGGAAAGGAGCAGAGCCAGGTGTAGAAGATAGAAAAGCAGGATAAGAGATGTTTGTGGGTCGTAAATGGGCAAGGCTACCAGCTTCGGCCGCCTAATCATGATTAGGCCAACGAACACGAGAACCAGTATAGCTGGACTGGCCTCAGGCAGAGGAGGCAACTTCTGTCGAGTCATGTAGCCATGGCGTGTTCTGTTCTAAGGTGCACGTGTCACTAGCAAGGTGAATCTCCGGCTAAAGCTTACGTGTCCTTAAGTGAAAGAGGTCACTGCGTGTCCATTGTCTATGTGAGGGCAAGAAACACAAAATGGCTTCCGTGATCTAAGATGGATGCCATGGGTAGATCAGAAATGTGCTCGTAACAGGAGTGCTCTTGCTCGTAGCATAGCGAAAACACCAGGATATACTAAATGGATCATTTGCGGTTCACTGATACCAAAATTATGTATTTACGACAATGTTGAAAACACGGGTTCAAATTGTCACGGAACCTCAGTTGCTAATTCCTGGCGCATCTCTTTTGCCCCAGAGTTGAGTGCATCATCAAAGTGCAAGTTTATTTCGCCCAACACCAATAACTTGTTGTACCGTAGTGCAGGTTGAATGAGGTAGTCAATTAGGCTAGGTGAGAACCTCAAATGGGGTCCCGGAGGTCTATAGACCAGTAGCCCTTTAATGACATGATTAGTGGCTGTTCTGATTGTGAAGAGTTCTGCCTCGCTGTATGCTATGTCAGCTGGCTCAAGAGAGCACTGAATATCATGTTTGTAAATGATTGCAATGCCCCCTCCTCTGCCAGACAGTCTATCCACTCTCATTATCCCATACCCACTAGGGAGTGCCTCCAAAATTTCAGGTACAGAGTCTGTATCCAACCAGGTCTCGGTAAGAAATAGTACATCTGCTTGACCCTCCGTCAATTGGTCACATATCTCGATTCTGTGCTTCCTCAATGATCTACAATTAATTAGAGTTACCATTCGATATTTTGTCCCTCGATATTCTGTCCTTGATATTCTGATGTGAAAATATTTCGGTGGGAGTATATATTCAGTAGTACAATCAATCCCACTCATTTAGGGCTTCAAACTGAGCCGGTCTATGTTGCTGATTAAACTCAAAAATTGCATGTCTCAGATTCTTTTAACCAAAGACTTCCGTAATATATACCAGTCGGGGGTGAAGAGCTTCCTCCATTAGCAGAAATTGCTTATTTTTTCCAACTTTTATTCATTGTATTCCCAACCTAACTCACAAAATACAAAGCTAGATCTACCAATCAGAATACGATTTCAAAATGAGACTGGAAATACAAAACGCAAGCCAAAACATTTTCTTTTTCGGACTACTAGTATACAGACTCTCGATAAGACAGGGAAAACACAAAAAACGCATCAGTCACAACAAGATAGGTTTCCAGTTCTAACCAGCGGTAATCTACCTTTGTGCCAGTGCCTCTGCTTCCTGAACAATACAACCTTAAGTAGTACAGAAGTATCTAGACTATTAAGGACTTCATAGGACTTTGACCAATAACCAGACGCGGTTAGCATAAAACCAAAATATTAATTTTGAGATCTTGGATTCACTTAAATGTGCTATCCTTACCCGTAAATCCGAAAACCTTTACACCTAAATCACAAAACAAATCACAATTTTTCATCAACACTCAATTCAAAACAATTTCAGTAACCCCAGCAAAACATTACTATGCATTGCTGATTTTTATGCTTGTGCAACCAGAAAATGCAAAACAAATGACTTTAAATTGATGATTTGACAATTTACTCATGCCGCAGAACAATTACACAAACTTACACACCACAAAACAACGCTCATACAATCACAAACCCCTTCACAAACAATGCACTCACACAAGACAGCTCACTTCATTAAGCCCTAGTTATACTGATGCAATGCAGCTTCCCTACAACTTCAACAGAAGTGAACTAGTACATCGGGATAATCCACACAATTTCAGGAACTCTAGAGTGAGGGGGTTCTCCAACCATTTAGGAGATGCAAATTCAAGGTAAAGATTTGCCTTAACCCTGCAATTTACTGTAACCATCCTCTGCTACCAAAATGTGTCTATGCTTTCTTATAGGGCCGATTGAACGGCTCAGGACGTGTGAGTCCTTAAGGACGGGGGCCCTGGCAATTAAGAATTCCCAAAAAATCCACACAAGAAAATCCACCCAGGAAAATCCACTTGTGACAATATTTTTGGGTGCACACAATGAAGGTGTATTAAAAAAATGAGAATCATCACAACAGGTGAAAGTCAAATGGTAAGTCAATTCAATTCAGCATCAAAATCATAAATCAATAAAAAGTCTAATTATAAGGTAAAAAAAAGTGGGCTGAAATTAGGTCAGCCTCCTAAGAAAGCTACAGAAATTATTTAGACATATTCTAAGTGGATATCAGTAAGAAGATTGATAAAGTCTGCCTTCAAGGACTAGGCAAAAGGCTCTAAAAATATTCGCAGTATAAAGTCAAATTCCAATCTGTCATTGAGACTACTCACTACAAAATAAGAGAAAAGGTCTGGTCATCATCCTAAAAACAGCACATAGCGTAGGTTTTGAAGAGAAGAAACCATGGCGCATATTAGCAAGAACCTCGTTAAAATTATTGCTGTTTTAGCGGCAGGAAACTGCCACTAAAACGGCGATAATAGGCTTGCTAATATGCGTTATAGAATTCCAATAGAAGCCCAGGTTGAATTGAATTGAATTGAATTGATACTTGTATAGCGCACTACTCACCCGCAAGGGTCTCAAGGCACTTGTACGAATACCGCTGTGGAACCCGTCCTGGCTTTCCCTGTGAGGCAGCCACTCCTTGGCACCCCCAGGGCCAGGCATCCTTAGCGTTGTGGGGGCCGTTGTGGAGATTAAGCAAGCTATTGCCCAGAGTTGCAGAGTGGGACTCTATGATTAGAATAGGCACCAAGGCGAGAATTATCAGGTCCGTGGAATTTTGAGCCCAAGACCCGCCGAGGCAGGGAATTGAACCCTGGTCCCGGGCTTGACCTCTGCATCAGGGTCTGCCGCTCTAACCATTGAGCCACACTTCTCCACATCAGGTTAGATGCACAGGACATCTAACCTGGGTTTCTTTTGGAATTCTATAACACATAATAGCAAGCCCATTATCTCCATTTTAGCGGCAGTTTCATGCCGCTAAAACAGCGATTATTTTAACGGGGTTCTTGCTAATATGACCCCATGTTCTTTGTATGGTGTGAAGTGGTACCGCAGTACCAGTAAAAGTTACATGTCAACAACCAATCAACATTTAGAAAGTTATATTTCATAAAACAGGTTTAGTCTAGAAATAGGGGGCGTAAGAAGCAGCCCCGCGGTGCGGGAGGGCACCCAGTCTTCAGTACATGAAGGGGGGCCCCCCTCAGCTCATAGGTAAAGAGCTGTGAGTGGATTTCTCTCAGGCAGCTGCAGTCCGAAGCCTGCTCTGAGCTCCTGGCTGACCCAGGACTGAAGAGAAACAATGTAACAAGTTACATAGTTTCTCTTCAGTCAGAGCGAACCAGGCCCGGAAAAAGGATGGGGGTGGGGCCCCAGAGACAGCATGCCCCACAGGGCACAGCCTCTGAGACGGGAGAGGACAAGGAAGGGGGTGGGGGCCCCAGAGATAGCATTCTCCAGGGCAATGCTCATATGAGAAGGGACGAGGCAGAAAAATGGTGCCCTCAGGTAAGCACTCTTGTTAGAACACACACTACTTTGTGAGAGAGAGTGGGAGAGATTGGAGAGAGAGAGTGGAGAGAGAGTGGAGAGAGAGAGTGGAGAGAGACAGTGGAGAGAGAGAGGAGAGACTGGGGAGATTGGAGAGAGAGTGTAAAGAGAGAGAATGGAGAGAGAGGTAGAGAGAGAGTGAAAGAGAGAGAGTGGAGAGAGAGAGAGTGAAGAGAGTGGAGAGATAGAGCGAGTGGAGAGAGAGAGTGGAGAGAGAGAGTGGAGAGATTGGAGAGAGGGAGCAGAGAGAGAGAGAGAGTGGAGAGAGAGAGTAAAGAGATAGTGGAGAGAGAGAGTAGAGAGATTGGAGAGAGAGAGTGGAGAGAGAGTAGAGAGAGAGGAGAGAGAGAGGAGAGAGTGGAGAGAGACAGTGAAGAGAGACAGTGGAGAGAGAGAGAGGACAGAGTGGAGAGATTGGAGAGAGAGAGAGTGGAGAGTGAGTAGAGAGAGTGGAGAGAGAGAGTGGAGAGAGAGACAGAGTGGAGAAAGACTGTGGAGAGAGAGAGTGGAGAGAGAGAGAGTGGAGGGAGATAGAGTGGAGGGAGTGGAGAGATTGGAGAGAGAGTGGAGAGAGAGTGGAGAGAGAGAGTAGAGAGAGAGAGTGGAGAGAGAGAGGAGAGAGGGAGTGGAGAGAGAGAGTGGAGAGAGAGAGTGGAGAGAGAGAGTGGAGAGAGAGAGTGGGGAGATTGGAGAGAGAAAGTGGAGAGAGAGTAGAGAGAGAGTGGAGAGGAGAGGAGAGTGGAGAGAGAGAGTAGAGAGAGAGAGTGTAGAGACGCAATGAGAGAGAGAGGAGAGACTGGAGAGAGTGAAGAGAGAGAGAGTGGAGAGAGAGAGTGAAGAGAGACAGCGGCGAGAGAGAGAGTGTGGAGAGAGAGTGGAGAGAGAGACAGTGGAGAGAAAGACAGTGGAGAAAGTAGAGAGAGAGAGAGTGGAGGGAGACAGTGGGGAGTGAGTGGAGAGAGTGGAGAGAGAGAGTGGAGAGGGTAGAGAGAGTGGAGAGAGAGGCAGTAGAGAGAGAGTAGATAGAGTGGAGGGAGACAGTGGCGAGAGAGTGGAGAGAGAGGGTGGAGAGAGAGTGGAGAGAGAGTGGAGAGAGAGAGAGTGGACAGGGAGTAGAGAGAGAGTGGAGAGAGAGAGAATGGAGAGAGACTGACTGAGGTAGAGAGAGAATGACTGACTGGGAGAGACTGACTGACTGACAGAGAAAGAGTGACTGACCGACAGAGAGAGAGACTGACTGACAGAGAGAGACTGACTGACAGAGAGAGACCCAGAGAGAGAGACTGACTGGCTGAGAGACTGACTGAGAGAGAGAGAGAGACTGGCTGGCTGAGAGAGAGTGAGACTGACTGACAGAGAGAGAGAGAGACTGACTGACTGAGGTAGAGAGATACTGACTGATTGAGAGAGAGACTGCCTGACTGAGAGAGAGAGAAAGACTGACAGAGAGAGGCAGAGACTGACTGACTGAGAAAGAGAGACTGATTGACTGCGAGAGAGACTGACTGACTGAGAGATACTGACTGAGAGAGCGACTGACTGAGAGAGAGACTGAATGAGAGAGAGACTGACTGACAGAGAGAGAGAGAGACTGACTGACTGAGGTAGAGAGAGAATGACTTACTGAGAGAGACTGACTGACTAGGAGAGATAGACCGACTGACAGAGAGAGAGAGAGACTGACTGACTGAGAGACAGACTGACAGAGAGAGAGAGACTAAGAGACTGACAGAGCAAGAGAGACTGACTGACAGAGAGAGAGAGAGAGAGACTGAGAGAGAGAGACTGACTAAGAGAGAGAGACTGACAGAGAGAGACTGACTGACACAGAGAGAGACTGACTGACAGAGAGAGCGACTGACAGTGAGAGTCACTGACTGAGAGAGAGAGAGACTGACTGAGAGAGACTGGCTGACTGTGAGAGAGAAAGAATAACTGACTGAGAGTAACTGAAAGAGGGAGAGGGAGAGAGAGACTGTCTGGAAGACTGACTAAAAGAGAGAGAGACAGAGAGAGGGACTGACAGAGAGAGAGAGACTGACTGACTGAGAGAGAGACTGACAGAGAAAGGGTGACTGACTGAGAGAAACTGACTGAGAGAGAGACTGAGACAATAACAGAGAGAGAGAGACTGACCAACAGAGAGACAGACTGACTTAAAAATAATGACAGAGAGAGAGACTGACAGAGAGAGTAGAGAGAGAGAGAGTAGAGAGAGAGCGAGAGTGGAGAGAGAGTGGAGAGAGACAGTGGAGAGAGAGTGGAGAGAGAGTAGAGAGAGAGTGGTGATTGAGTGGAGAAAGAGAGTGGAGAGAGAGACAGTGGAGAGAGAGAGTGGAGAGAGAGTGGAGAGAGAGGAGAGAGAGATTGGAGAGAGAGTAGAGAGAGAGAAGAGAGTGGAGAGAGAGAGAGAGAGTGGTGAGAGAGTGGAGAAAGAGAGTGGTGAGAGAGTAGAGAGAGAGTGGTGAGAGAGTGGAGAAAGAGAGTGGAGAGAGAGACAGTGGAGAGAGAGAGTGGAGAGAGAGTGGAGAGAGAGTAGGGAGCGAGTGGAGGGAGACAGTGGAGTGAGACAGTGGAGAGAGAGTGGAGAAAGAGTGGGGAGAGAGGAGATAGAGAGTGTCGAGAGAGAGTAGAGCAAGAGAGATAAGAGAGAAGAGAGTGGAGAGAGAGAGAGAGTAGAGAGAGGGTGGAGAGAGAGTGGCGAGAGAGACAGTAGAGAGAGAGAGAGTAGAGAGAGAGTCAAGAGAGAGTGGAGAGAGAGAGAGAATGGAGAGGTTGGAGAGATAGAGTGGAGCGAGAGAGAGAAAGTAGAGAGAGAGTGGATAGAGAGTGGAGAGAGAGTGGAGAGAGAGACAGTGGAGAAAGAGTGAGACAGTGAAGATAGAGTGGACAGAGTAGAGAGAGAGATTAGAGTAGAGAGAGAGATTGGAGAGAGTAAGAGAGTGGAGAGAGAGTAGAGAGAAAGAAAGAGAGTGGAGAGAGAGATAGTAGAGAGACTGCCTGACAGAGAGAGAGAGAGAGACTGAGAGAGAGAGACTGACTGAGAGAGAGAGAGACTGACAGAGAGAGACTGACTGACAGACAGAGAGAGAGACTGACTGACAGAGAGAGCGACTGACAGTGAGAGTCACTGACTGAGAGAGAGAGAGAGACTGACTGAGAGAGACTGGCTGACTGTGAGAGAGAAAGAATGACTGACTGAGAGTAACTGAAAGAGGGAGAGGGAGAGAGAGACTGTCTGGAAGACTGACTAAGAGAGAGAGAGACAGAGAGAGGGACTGACAGAGAGAGAGAGACTGACTGACTGAGAGAGAGACTGACAGAGAAAGGGTGACTGACTGAGAGAAACTGACTGAGAGAGAGACTGAGACAATAACAGAGAGAGAGAGACTGACCGACAGCGAGACAGACTGACTTAAAAAAAATGACAGAGAGAGAGACTGACAGAGAGAGTTGAGAGAGAGTAGAGAGAGAGAGAGTAGAGAGAGAGCGAGAGTGGAGAGAGAGTGGAGAGAGACAGTGGTGAGAGAGTGGAGAAAGAGAGTGGAGAGAGAGACAGTGGAGAGAGAGAGTGGAGAGAGAGTGGAGAGAGAGGAGAGAGAGATTGGAGAGAGAGTAGAGAGAGAGAAGAGAGTGGAGAGAGAGAGAGAGTGGTGAGAGAGTGGAGAAAGAGAGTGGTGAGAGAGTAGAGAGAGAGTGGTGAGAGAGTGGAGAAAGAGAGTGGAGAGAGAGACAGTGGAGAGAGAGTGGAGAGAGAGTAGAGAGCGAGTGGAGGGGGACAGTGGAGTGAGACAGTGGAGAGAGAGTGGAGAAAGAGTGGAGAGAGAGGAGATAGAGAGAGTCGAGAGAGAGTAGAGCAAGAGAGAGAAGAGAGAAGAGAGTGGAGAGAGTGGAGAGAGTGGAGAGAGAGTAGAGAGAGAGTGGAGGGAGACAGTGGAGAGAGAGAGTGGAGAGAGAGAGAGAGAGAGGAGAGAGAGACGAGAGAGAGTGGAGAGAGTGGAGAGAGAGTAGAGAGAGAGAGTGGAGGGAGACAGTGGAGAGAGAGAAAGTGGAGAGAGTGGAGAGAGAGTGGAGTGAGAAAGTGGAGAGAGAGTGGAGAGAGAGAGAGAGAGTGGAGAGAGATTAGAGGGAGGGTGGAGAGAGAGTAGAGAGAGGGTGGAGAGAGAGTGGAGAGAGAGACAGTGGAGAGAGAGTGAGACAGTGGAGATATAGTGGACAGAGTTGAGGGAGAGAATGGAGAGAGAGAGAGAGAGGAGAGAGAGTAAAGACTGACTGACTCAGAGACTGAATATTGACTGACCGAGAGACTGACTGACTGAGTGACTGACTGAGAGAGAGACTGACTGACTGACAGAGAGAGAGAGACTGATTGAGAGAGAGTGAGACTCACTGACAGAGAGAGAGACTGACTGACTGACAGAGACTGACTGACTGACTGAGGTAGAGAGATACTGACTGACTGAGAGAGAGAGAGAGACTGAGAGAGAGAGGCAGAGACTGACTGACTGAGAGAGACTGATTGACTGCGAGAGAGACTGACTGACTGAGAGAGACTGACTGAGAGAGAGACTGACTGACTGAGAGAGGCTGACTGACTGAGAGAGGCTGACTGACTGAGACTGACTGACAGAGAGAGAGACTGACTGAGATAGAGAGAGAATGACTGACTAAGAGAGACTGACTGACTGGGAGAGAGAGACTGACTGACTGAGAGAGAGAGACTGAGGGAGAGAGAGACTAACTGGCTGAGAGAGAGACTAACTGGCTGAGAGAGAGACTGACTGGCTGAGAGAGAGAGACTGACAGAGAGAGAGAGACTGACTAAGATGAGAGACTGACTGACAGAGAGACTGAGAGACTGACAGAGAGAGAGAGACTGACAGAGAAAGAGAGACTGACCGACAGAGAGAGAGACTGACTGACAGAGAGAGACTCACTGAGAGAGACTGACTGACAGAGAGAGAGATTGACTGACAGAGAGAGAGAGAGACTGGCTGACTGAAAGAGAGAGAGAGACTGTGATGGAATTGAGGTCAAAGAGTGTATGAAGCTATGCAATGCCTCTTAAGATTGTCTACTAATAAAAATGTATTATCAAAATGTGCTCTTTGTAGTTACATCTGCTTTTGAAATACTGCGTTGTCGCATTGTCTAATGTTTCAAAACGGAAACGAGAAGGAGCAGTGGAAGCACTTTTGTTCAAACTGAAGGATGAGTGGGCCCGATGTTGTATATCATGACAGGAGTCTGCATCAGGAAACCCACCTAAAATTGGGCAAACTTCCCCGGCCAACTGATGGCAGGGGCCCTGTAAAGAATGGACCACCACCTATGATAGCCTCCGGGCAGACCAAGCCCAACCTTTAACTCCATTGTTACTTATAACGGCTGTACTTCTGACAGTGGTGTAACAATCGCCCCGCATCCCCTGCAGTATGGCGGTCGCTGGCCTGAGAGCTCTAGACTGGCACGGAGAATAGGGGGGGGACTTTCCATGTAGTTTGTAAGGGGACCCCGTCAGGTTTTGTTACGCCACTGTCTAGAACCCCTCCAAATATTAAAATACAATTAAGATATTTCACTGACATAAAAGAGGAAATGTTGCTTTAAATAATGAATAGAGCACAGTTCCACTGGCAATCAACCTCAACCTTGATCTTAGTAACATTATGGGGGTCATTATGATTGCGGATTTTCCGCATCCTCGGGGCCAGCGGAAGCCACCGCCGGCCCCGAGGATGCGGAAAATCCGCAGCGGACTGACCAAAGACCCACCGCCAGATTTGGATGGCTGGTGGGTCCTGGTTTACGTCCGCAGCTTTTCCGCCGCGGTCGGATTACAACCGCGGCGGAAAAGCTCTAATATGGTGACGGTGTCTGGAAGACACCGTCCACCATATTAGGATGGCCAGTAAAGTATGCTTTTACGCGGCGGGTTTTCCGCCGCTGAAAAGCATACAGAACTTCACTGCGGGGGCCCGTTGTGGGCCCCCTAGGTGAAGGGGGGGTGGGGGGTGCACATGGGGGGTACCTATGGTACCCCCCTGCATTTGCATGCAGAAAGCGGCAGGCACCGCGCGGTGCCTGCCTCTTTCTGCATGCAAATGCAAAGCGTGCATTTTTAACATTGCCGCGGGTGCAGCTTGAAGCTGCACCCGCGGCAATGTTAAAAATAGAGGATGTGACCGCAACCCTTGCGGTCACATCCTAATTGCACAGGAGGGAACTCCGCATGCCATGCGGAGGTTCCCTCCTGCTCTGGGGTCGCAGACGGACGCAAGTCCGTCCGCGATCCTAATCGACCCCATATGTGTTCCTCCGGCAGGCTTCCTCTAGAGCACATTAGTTGACAGTACGAATTAACATTGCCATGAGCAAAGTACATTTTTCTCTATTTTATGAAATAAAGGAAAAACATAGAAAGAAAAAATGCACGCTGTGCAACTTAACACTGTAAGGTTTCTTTTGCTGTTATTGAAGCCTTGTAAATTCGTTTTGTGGCCAGCTTATGCTAAGCTAAATACACAAAAATGAATATTAATTGTTGCTAATAATTCTGCTTCCACTCATTGTAAGGGCGTAAATCATGCATGAAACATGACACTCTTGCCTGGCACCTCAATGGTGTCCTTTTCTTTGGGTTAGTTCGGCATTGATTTTAGGGGGTCATTATGATTGCGGTTTTTCCGCATCCTCTGGGCCGGCGGAAGCCACCGCCGGCCCTGAGGATGCGGAAAAACCGCAGCGGACTGACCAAAGACCCACCGCCAGATTAGGATGGCTGGTGGGTCCTGGTTTCCATCCTCAGCTTTTCCGCCGCGGTCGGATTACAACCGCGGCGGAAAAGCTCTAATATGGTGACGGTGTCTTCCAGACACCGTCCACCATATTAGGATGGCCAGTAAATTATGCTTTTCCGCTGCGGGTTTTCCGCCGCGGAAAAGCATACGGAACTTCACTGCGGGGGCCCGTTGCGGGCCCCCTAGGTGAAGGGGGGTGGGGGGTGCACATGGGGGGTACCTATGGTACCCCCCTGCATTTACATGCAGAAAGCGGCAGGCACCGTGTGTGCAATGCGTGCATTTTTAACATTGCCGCGGGTGCAGCTTGAAGCTGTACCCGCCGCAATGTTAAAAATAGAGGATGTGACCGCCAGGGTGGCGGTCACATCCTAATTGCACAGGAGGGAACTCCGCATGCCATGCGGAGGTTCCCTCCTGCTGCGTCCGTCCGCGATCCTAATCGACCCCATAATGCTGGCGGTGGGATGCACAAAATGTGCCAGGATGAACAATGTTATTGATAGGCGCCAGAGGTGTTTTGCACAGGACGTTTTTTAGGAAACGCTAATCACCTATGTCAAAGGTCCTCTTCATATCACAGTAAAGAAGGACCATCGATATATTTTGTCTTGTGGCAATGCCTATCCAATTGATGCCCAGTCTCATGTTATCAGTTGTTTGGCGCCCTTGGAGAATGCCTGACTGCAGTGTGGATATTACATCGGCCATACAGGATGGAACCTTGAGGTCAGAAAGTTTGTGAATATTTTGACTTTTTGGTTGAGATCTACAGGTGGGTATGATGTGCAAAGTACGGAGTCCGTACCATGTCTATGTTTTATGGTTATCGTAGATTATGTCATGATGTCCATAACTGCCCCCATAGCTCCCATGCGATGAAAAGGTTTCACCAAGAGGTCTGCCAGCCCTCAGGCCATGAGGCACTATTGTGAGGTAGTTCCTGGATTGCATAATGATGAAGGTGCACCAAAGGCAAGCCCCGCACATGGATTGCACACAGTGCCATCCCCCTGCCAGTTTTCGGTCAGAGGTCCCCCCCAGGCTAACTTACACACGAGACACACTGCTGGCCTTAAGGTACGCAGGTGAGTCCTCTAACTGCATACACTATTAACCTTATGCCCACTCAAGGGTTCCTCTTTCCACGTGCATCTGTGGGATGCTTCCCGTAAAATCCAGGGGCCTCATTTATGAGAAATGACGCATCGCTGCGTGAAAGCACCGATGCGTCACTTCTCAGTGCGCACTCCTTGCGACATTCCTGATGCGTCATATTTAATGTATGACGCTTCATGTCGCAAGGAGTTACAGATACATCAGTATTTCTGACGAATCTGTAAGCGCAAAAGTGACGCATTGCTGGAGTGTTTTTTTCTTTTGATATAGGGATGCACACCTCCGTATTCCAGGTTATCATTTATCATACTTTAGTCCTGCTTACTTCAGTTTGCGTGCAGATTGGTATAGGCATGCCCCACTGCCATAAGTTAAAAACTATATGTACGGTGGGGCCACATAGCCCCACAAAACCTTTCGCACAGCTACATGCTGTCTCTGATGTGCATGTTATTTCCGCAATCCTTTAATCCATTATAATCATTTTTGATACTTTCTCCATTATTTTGATTCTTTTTTTATCTTTTTTTATCTTTTTTGTATCGTTCTCAAGGTCCACAATCTGTACACGATGCCATTTTTCTAGTTTCTACTATTCAAATTGAGCCATAGCAGGTCTCTTTCAAAGAATAGGAATGATGCCCAAAAAGTTCATCACGAGCAGTCTTTACATTCGCGCGCTGGACAACCTGTCTGCCTTCCGAAAGGCAGTGAAAACTTATCTTTTCCCTTGTCTCTAAACTCGCCTCTGCCCCTAGGCCTTCTTGCTCAGGATCGGATCTAGGTTTCAGCGCCGGGACGCCTCATTGCCGAGGCAGCTGTAGCGCTTCAACAAAACACTAAGATAAGAATGTGCATAAAAAACCCAATGCATTTCGGGCCACAGGGCCCTTCTTCGGGGGTCACTACAATTAAAATCAAAATAAAATAATTAGCACTCTTATATATACATAACTGCTTCATAGTAACATCAATATGTGCATATATTGCTCGCTCTTATTTGCCCTTTTGTGTATAATTAATGCACAGTTGCCTCATCTATTTCAAATGCTAATCGTGCACCAATCCCCCTCCAGCACCTCTTTATTCCAAAATGATACGCTGTTCCTCCTTCATAGTTCGTGTCTCTCCCATGCTCAATACCTGCTGGAAACTCCATTTAAACCCATATCGTCCCTTCTAAACTTGTTTTTTCTGTGATAGCAATCCATTTCCTTCAAACGGCGCAAAACATGCTGCTCTCTAACTCCTGTACTCAGATTACTCTTCTAAATTAAACTACCACCCTTTCTTTTAGAAAATGACGACATCCCACATTAGCATACCTGCTCTGTTCTTGTTGAACGACCCGTTATCCCGTCGTTCCTAGACGTGAGAAACTCTTGCCACTCCCCACTCAAGCTCTTAAATCCCTCCACCTGCGTACCTAGAATCACTCCTGATTGGTTGAAAACATTTACACTTCCCGCTAGACAGGCACATTTATTTATTTATTTATTTTTTGAGATTTTTATTGCGCGAACAAATACCCTGGGGTGTCTCGGCGCATATGTAAACTAGCAGGACCACGGTAATAGAGTTCACTGGTCGAACAGCCATGTCTTTACGAGCCTGCGGAAGCTCATCAGGTTGGGTGCATTTTTGATATTTAGTGGAAGAAGGTTCCAAAGTTTTGGTGCAGCCACTAAAATGCGACGGTCTCCCCAAGTTGCCGTTCTGGTACGAGGTACAGATAGAAGGCAAGTGTTAGCAGATCTCAACAGTCTTTTGGGGGTGTAGACCTGGAGTGCCTCAGTCAAGAATTTAGGTCCTATGCCATGCACTGCCTTATAGGCAATGCAGAGGGCCTTGAACTTAATGCGGCTCTCTACTCTAAGCCAATGAAGCAAGAGTGGTAGGTTGGCGGCGAGGGATGTTTAGAAGAATTCTGGCAGCCGCGTTCTGTACTGACTGTAGCTTTAACAGCACCTGTTTCTGGGTGTTAAGGAAGAGGGCATTTCCATAATCGATTTTGGAAAATACCAGAGTCGTAACTAAGGTCTTCCCAGCGGAGGTGGGGAGATAAGGCAGCAGTTTCTTTATTTTCTTTAAAGTAAAGAAAGCAGAGGAGACAACCTTGTTGACATGAAGGTTGAATGTTAGTTTGCTGTCAAAGATGATTCCCAAGTTTCTCGCTTTTACCACTGGGACAGGTGGAGAGCCCAGTTGGTTGGGCCACCAGATGGGAGACCATTCTGGGGCGAGGTTGCCAAAGGTCATAACCTCGGTTTTGTCCGAGTTAAGCCTTAGGCAGTTGGAGGACATCCATGTACTAACAGCAAGCATGGCCTCCTGAAAATTAGCTGCCACTGCTGTGCCGTTCTTGTGGATCGCCAGCACCAGTTGGGTATCGTCTGCATAGGAGGTTAATCGCACCCCATAGGCCTTTATTACCCTCGCTAAGTCCGCTACGTAGATGTTGAATAGCGTGGGACTTAGCGAGGAGCCTTGTGGTACTCCACATGGTAGTGCAGAGACGGGAGAATAGAAGTTGCCCAACTTGACTGTCTGGGTACGGTCGGCCAGGAAGGATGAGATAAGGTCTCTGGCCGAACCATCTATCCCCAGAGCTGTGACACGGTCGACCAAGATAGCATGGTCGACCGTGTCAAATGCTGCGGACAGATCCAGAAGAATTAGTATGGCCACTCCTCCCTGATCCATGATGGTTCTAATTTCGTCAGAGGCTTTTATTAGAGCGGTCTCCGTCCCATGTCCCTTCCTGAAGCCAAATTGCGTTTCGTCTAAGAGTTGGTGAGTGTCGACGTACTCTGAGAGCTGTATATTCATCAGAGCTTCGCAAATTTTGGCCGGGAAGGGGAGACAGGCAATAGGTCTATAACTGACCAAGGCGGAGGGATCCAGGGAGGGCTTCTTCAAAAGAGGCTTAATCACTGCCTTCTTCCACGGGGCTGGATAACAGCCGGTATGAAAGGCAGTGTTGCAGATTTCCATAAGTGGGTGAGAAATCACCTCACTTAAATTAGCCATCACTGAGGGAGGACAAGGGTCCAAAGGGGAGCCTGACTTAGTGATGGAGATAAGTCTGCTGATTTGATCTTCTGAAGTGTCAGCGAAGAAAGAGAAAGGGTCATGATTAATATGGAGAGTTTCCTTTCTTCTGACAGTGGGTCTGGCCCCTACATCTCCCTCAAAGGATGCATAAATATCTGCCACTTTGGTAGTGAAGAAATTAGACAGTGCATTACAGAACAGTTGGGAGGGTTCTGCTCCAGGACCCGGCGGAGGGGTAGATAAGGAATTGACCACTAAAAAGAGTTCTCTGGCCGAATTCCTGGCATTGTCGATTTGGGTCGAGAAATAAGTCGTTTTCCGGGTGATGATGGCCCTTTTATATATAGTTAAAGCATCTTTGTAAGATTGCTTAGCTAAGGGGCAATAAGATTTCCTCCAACGTCTTTCTAAATTCCGACAGTGTTGTCGGTGGAGTCTAAGCTCTTCTGTATACCATGCCGCTGAGGGCGACCTTCTATTAGGTTGGATGGATTTTTCTGGGGCAACCTGATCAGCGGCGTTCCTGATCCAATCATGGAAATCAGAAGCTGAAGGGACAGGGTTGGATCCTGTGGTGGGGGAGGATAATGACAGGATATTTGCCATCTGAGGGATATCAGCATTCTTCCAGGCACGAATTGCTGCCCTACTAGTTGGTCTGGAAGCGGGGAGGTTAACTGGGGAAGTGTCAATAGTGAGTATGATGGCCCTATGGTCAGTCCAGGTAAGGGGTAAAGTATCTAATATCTTGATGAGAGAGTTATTTGTAAAGACACCGTCTAGTGTGTGTCCCGCCTGATGAGTATTTCCCTTTACCAGTTGCTGAAGTCCTAAAATGCGGAGATCAGCAATAAGTTGGGAGGTGTCGTGGTTTCCATGTTCTTCCAAAGGGAAGTTGAAATCTCCCAATATTGTGTAGTCAGTAGAGCCTATAGTATAATGATTTAGCTCAGATAGGGAACCGAGAAAGGAACTGCGAGGTCCGGGAGGTCGGTAAAGCAGAATGCCTTTAAAAGTTTGTTTACTATTAAGATTAATTGCAAAGGCAGCAGCTTCACAATTGGTGGATGAGATGGGGTCGAGCGTGGTATGGTACTGATTCTTAAAAATTATGGCAAGTCCTCCCCCTCTTCCTAATTGTCAATCATGTCTCACTACACTATAGCCATCCGGGGTGGCCTGACAAAAGTCAGGTCCCGAGCCCGCATCTCCCCAGGTTTCTGTGGCGAAGAGAAAGTCAAGATCGTGCGTGGTAATAAACTCGCTAATATCTAGACTGTGACATGGTAGAGAGCGTGTGTTGATAAGCGCCGCTCGACATCCCTGAAATGGGGTAATGGCCAAACTAAGAGGGGCGTCGGGAACTAGTGAATAGGATAGAGTTGGCGATGGTAGTTGGTAATTGCAGCCAGGGCATGGGGCGGGAATAATACCTGCAGCAGTTGAAGGAGGCAGGTTAATGCAATGGTGGCTAGGACATCCCGGATTGAGCAGTCTAAGTTGAGTCGAGGTATAGCGCACGAAAGGACCAGGAGTCATGGCCCTGGGCCGTGTCCGGTCGCGGACGGGCGCAGACGGGCTTGGCTTAGGCGCGGCTTCGGCGCTGGCCATGACACTACTTATATAGAGGGTGAGAAGGGTGGGAGGCCGGCGCGACTAGAGCGCAGCCCCAGCCCCAGCCACACCTAAGATGGCGCTCGCCGTCGCTTGTAGCCGATTCAATAAAAACGGCTAGGCGAGGCAGGGAACAACAAACAGCAGCGTGTGAGGGGGTGTCAGTGTGCCTCTCGAATTCCCCTTTAGCTAAAAGGATTATAGCCCCCCAACAGAGAAATTAGTAACACTATTAAAAAAGTTTTAAAAACGATGTCAGCAATGAAATAAAAATAGTGAGCACTATCAATGGTCCAGCGCTAGCTCGCAGCCCTCGTTGTCTCACTAGGGAGAGCTCAGATAAGCAGAGAAGCAGGTTCCAAAGCCCGGCTAAATAGCTAAGGAGGGCGGGAGGCCGGCGCGACTAGAGCGCAGCCCCAGCCCCAGCCACACCTAAGATGGCGCCCGCCGGCGCTTGTAGCCGATTCAATAAAAACGGCTAGGCGAGGCAGGGAACAACAAACAGCAGCGTGTGAGGGGGTGTCAGTGTGCCTCTCGAATTCCCCTTTAGCTACAAGGATTATAGCCCCCCAACAGAGAAATTAGTAACACTATTAAAAAAAAAGTTTTAAAAACGATGTCAGCAATGAAATAAAAATAGTGAGCACTATCAATGGTCCAGCGCTAGCTCGCAGCCCTCGTTGTCTCACCAGGGAGAGCTCAGATATGAACTACAATTCCCACAGTGCATTATAAAGGCTTGGCAACTTAACAGCAAATCCTGTGAAATAAAATTGCTAACAAAACACGAGTTGGAGTGTGTCACAAAAGTGACGCAGCTCCAGCAATGCGTCCTTTCACATGGTACAAGCCCCATGTGAAAGGGCCTGCGTTAGTCTTACGCCTGCTGTGAGGCAGGCGCAGAATTTTGACGCAACAGTGTCCTAAAAGTGACGCAGTGAAATTTCATAGATTTCACTGCGTCACTTCTACGACCCTTCCTTGCGTCAATACGCCCCCCTTGCATACATTATACCTGGCGCAGGTATAATGTGGCGCAGGGGTTTACAAAGTGACGCATCTACCTAGATGCGTCACTTTGTAAATATGACGCAACAAGGCGCATTTTTTACGCCACTGGTACGTCACAAAAAGTGACGCACCGGCGGCGTAAAAGTGACACAAGGGCTCATAAATGGGGCCCCAGGTTTGACCTATGACCCATCCTCAATTGCAGTAGACGGTCGTAAATGGTCATTTCTCATGCTCCAGTCGCTCCTTACCAGCCCAATACTTCGCTGCTATGTGCACTTCTTAACCTAAGACCTTTTAGTGAAACACAGTGAAGGATTTGCACTTTTCCTCAAGACATATCATCATTCCCTTATCCTTATTACTGAGACTTGGGCAGATTCCAGCTCGGATATCTTAGCTGCTACTCCGCCCGGCTACAGCGCTTTTCAATCAGACCGCATGGGAATAAGGGTAGGGGGCATCACGATCTTTTACAGAGAAGAGCAAACGCTTTGTTGCTCCCTTCTATCATCCCCGGTATGGGAAATGGTCTCTTTCACCATAAAATTATCTAATTCACAGACCTTTAAGGACACAATAATCTACCGTCCACCTTGCCTTTGCTCCCCCTTCACCCAGGAGATTAGCAGCCTCCTAGAGGCCGACATCTTGCTAAGTGATCATACAGTCCTTTGTGATTTAAATGTTCATGTTGATGCCCTTGACAACACTAGTACATCTGCCTTAATTCTTACCATATCCTCTCTTGGTCTAGACCAACTGGTGGACAGCCCCAACCACCAAGCCGGTCATATACTTGATTGCATCTTTTCGAACAACTCCTCCTTGAAGAACACAAGAAGAACATAAGAACACTTCCCTTGTTTTGGTCTGATCATATGGCCATTTTCTTTGACATCATGATCAAGCCATCAGTGCAAGGGCCACCAGCTAGTCCCTCATAGGCACTTTCTCGTGCATGGCATAAGATCCAAGCACCAGCGTTCGCTCAGTTACTTGAAGATAAGTCGCCTGGCCCATTGGTCGATGTTGAGTCCGCAATCCTGCAGCATACTACCTGGCTAGATTTGGCTAGCACCATCCTGACTCATTTAAAAAGGACCAAGATTAAACAATATCATCAACCTGCCCCATGTTTCTCTGACTATCTAAGGTCCCTTAAACAGGCCTATAGAAGACAAAAGGAAAGATGAAGAAGCAGCTACTGCGATTCGGAAAAAGCCAAATAGAAGATTTGAGAATCTAGTTCTAAGGCACTGATTTGAAAGGAAAAAGCACCCCATTTCACCAACAAAATTGGGGCAGCAGCAAACTCCCCAAAAGAAGTGTTTACGAATATAAAAAATCATATCCCCAATACTTCGTCCATAACTTACGACTGTAGTAAATTTTCTGTAACACTATGGCGGAGGCTTTCCGCCATAAGGTCAAAAATGTTTACAAAAAATTCTTCTCTTTCAGATCTACATCTTCTTCTGGTTTGCTATTCCCCATGCTAACCGTAATGGGATCCGCGCTCAGTCACTTTATACCACCCTCTAAGGAGGAGGTTACAAGACTGTTACATTCATCTGATTCAGGCTCGCCTTGCAATCAGAGACTATCAGGCCAATTTTGGCCAGCATTTTACAGGTAATGTGCCATTCAGGAGTTTTCCTGTTCATGTGGAAGATGGTATCTGATCTACCATTACTAAAGAAGCCTACACTTAATCCACAAAACCCTAGAAGCTATTGACTCATCTCCTGTCTTCCTGATTATTGAAAAGGTCCTGAATAAACAACTGATAGAGCATATTCATTCTAACAACTTCCATGACACAACCCAATTCAGTTTTCGTGTTTGCACTTATCAAAGCAACTGAGGACACCAGGGAGGCAGAGTAGCCCTGACCCTACATGATTTATCAGAAGCCTTTGATAGTGTGAAACACGGGCTGCTGTTGGATCGCTTGGGCAGCATCAGAGTGACAAGGACAGCATGGGAACTGCTAAAATCTTTCCTTACTCGTTGCGAGCAATCGGTCCGACTTTTCAACTTTACCTCCCCTTCTTTCTCGCTTCCCTTCAGGGTCCACCAGGGTGCATTCTTAGCTTCACTCTTTTTAATATATATATGTCGCCCCCTTGGCATAACTGATCCAATCTAATGCCTATGCACTGATATCCTACACAGATGATACACAAATTGTCGCCTCACTCGCCATGGAGGACAAGCGTGCTGCCACCAGATTCTGCGACTGCATGAAAGCAGTCAGTCTGTGGATGGCTATGAACTGCCTCAAACTCAACTCCAGTAAAACAGAGGTGCTGCTATGTGGGGCACATCCCTCCTTCTGATCTCAGGAATGGTGGCCGCCAGAACTGAGCCCACTCCTTTCCTCAGTTAGGTTGGTAAAGAACCTGAGAGTTCTCAACGACAAACTGTCTTACGCCAATCAGATCAATGCACAAACCACAGTTGATGGACAGAATGCAGAACAATGTCATACATTCACCCCAGTACAGAGATCGGGGCCTAAATCCATCGTTTTTTTGCACTCCACACCACCCCAGTTCAGACATGGCCATAGGCAAATCAGCCTTGACCCTGTGCCTCATGGGAACAGTCCAGCCCGACTGCCAAGCCATGTCTTCCCTGGACCGGAATCAAGCATCCTAGGACCGGTTTCTGGCTATCAGCCGTCTTCAGCCAGGATAGCTTGACTCCAGTGGTGTGGAGAGCATGGGACTCACGTCTGAGCATACCCTTCCCACTCGGGGTGACAATTGCAAAAACTACAATTGATGGACAGAATGCAGAACAATGTCATACATTCACCCCAGTACAGAGATCTAGGCCTAAATCCATCGTTTTTATGCACTCCACACCACCCAGTTCAGACATGGCCATATGCAAATCAGCCTTGACCCTGTGCCTCATGGGAGCAGTCTAACCTGAACTGCTAAGCCATTTCTTCCCTGGCCCTTAATCAAGCATCCTAGGACCGGTTTCTGGCTATTAGCCGTCTTCAGCCAGGATAGCTTGTGACTCCAGTGGTGTGGAGCGCACAGGACTCACGTCTGAGCATACCCTTCCCACTCGGGGTGACAAATGCAAAAACAACAATTGATGGACAGATTGCTGAACAATGTCATACATTCACCCCAGTACAGAGATCTGGGCCTAAATCCATCGTTTTTTTGCACTCCACACCACCCCAGTTCAGACATGGTCATATGCATATCAGCCATGACCCTGTGCCCCATGGGAACAGTCCAGCCCGAACTGCCAAGCCATGTCTTCCCTGGACCGGAATCAAGCATGCTAGGACCGGTTTCTTCAGATCAACGCAATCACCTCGGCCGCAAGATCGACTGTTGTAATGGGTTATACCTGAACGCGCACCAGCATATTCCTAATAAACTGTAGACCTTGTAGAATGCAGCAGCCCACATACTCGTTAAGATTCCTAAGCACCAATCGGTCTCCAAGGAATCAGGAAACTCCGTTGGCTTCCAGTCAGGCAGGGAATCTCAAGTACATGGGGGTAGATTTACAAGCCCCTTGCGCCACTTTTGCGTCACTTTTAACATGGGAAAAGTGACGCAAAAGTGGAGCAAGGGGCTTGTAAATCTGCCCCATGGTTTCTAGTTGTGGGAGTCTTACCCCAACTCTGTTTCCGGTCTACAATAAAATGCCTTGTATAAATTGGCCTGCTAGCATTCTCTATAGCAGACAACAACATCCTCTGTCTGGAGGATGAAGAAGGTCTGAAGGACAGAGGGGAGAGAATTCCACTGGGTCAAGCAGGAGAAATATCAATTTATACCTTGTTGTCTCAAATTCTTCTAGTCAGGCAGCTGTTACCTCTGCCACGGGACATTCTGCACCATCCAGCCACAGGAGCGAGGTTTGAAAGGAACGTGCAGGCATCACAGACAGGACCTGGGCCCCTTTACCTCTGTGGGTCAGAACTTCTTTCCAGTGTGGGTCACTCACATTCCAGTCCTGAACAGAATGCAAGAGAAGATGCTCCAAAACAGCTGATGACAATTGTTCCACTCTTCATTCAGACAGGAGTTCTTCGGTGTAGAGTGAGACATGAAGCTCTCTGCTGCTCTTTTGTTTGTGCGGTTCCTTTCTTGGAGCCTGTCAGGCTGGGTATTTTAATGGGGAAACCTGTCAGCTAGTGGTGGAGTGGGCGCTAGCTAACTCTAAAATCTTACACCCCAAAAGTCACCTCAATAACACACCCACAGGTGGGTGGATTGGGGGCAGAGTTAAACCTTAATTTCATGAAGCGATGTGTTCCAAGATAAGGTTCCAAACAGCACAACAAAAATGCAGTTAATTAAGAAAGGACAGACTCTTTCATTAATCTTTATTTCGGTTAAAATAACCATAAAAGAATACAATTCATTAAAAGCATCAATATATACATCAAGTACTAATACATCAAGTGCTAGTAATACTGAACAAGGATAATTGGAATACACAGTATTACTGGGCCATTAGAATATGTGAGAACAGAAGGTTAGCCAGGGAACCAGGTTTACAGTCGGTTAAAATTCAAACATCAAACAATTCCTATTAACAAAAAAAGAAGAGTTAATACATTATATATATTAAAACATTAAAAATATTTAGGGAAGCATCGGGGAACATGTTGCGAAGGAGGGTTTAGGCTAGATTAGGTGGGGCTACTATAGTACAAATGCATTTTTATTTCATTATACTCCAGTTGTCACAAAGCGAGAATGTTATTACATTTTAAGACCTTTTTTCTTCCTCACTATCGCTACTGCAAGAAGGAACCTACTCAAACTAAATACTATAGTCTGAGAAGTGTCACCTTTGAATACTCTTTCCCCATCTGTAATTTTCCGAAAACCTAAGAGAAGACAAATGGGCTTGATCCACTTTTTCCTTGCTTGCAAGTACGCCGGGCATATAAATATGACATGTGCCTCATCTTCTCTAATGCTCATATCACAGAGTTCGCAGTGGTCAGAGTTATTGTTATTCATTGACTCTGATCTACACACCCATTTGGAGGTTCTGGGTTTTAGTTGTAGAATGCCATAGCGGTACTTTAAATACAGTGATTTTGCCATTGAGGGTAAAATTTCATCCATAAAACATTCAAATTTACTTTCGCTTTTGACATCAAAGAATTTAAGAGTCAATTTCTCAATTTTAGAGTTATGAAGTGGGTAACTATAGATATGTTCCCAATATCGTGCCTTTAGTAACTTTTTTGAACCAGAGTTCAAGGAATCGGGGTCTGTCCAAAAGCTATTTAAGCCTAGTTTTAGGAACGATTGTTCAATGTGCAGTAACCAACTTATTCTCACAGTATTTTTATTTGTAAAATGTCCTTGAGAGCTACTCTATAGTCCATTAATTCCTCAGTGGACCAAAGGCGGACCCAAAAGAGTAGCGGGCGTAGGGAGGCATGGTCATCGGAGCGTCGTACATTTAGGTCCCAAAATAGAGGAATGAGGGGAGTACAGCCTGGGACAGCTAAGAGTTGCCTAACAAAGCTATTGTCCTGAATTGAAAAGGAGTCTCTGGCTACATGTCCCCATAGTTCTGCCCCATATAGGGCGGCCGATTGAGCTTTGTATTTATATAATTCAATAGCGGGTGATACTGCCTTAAGGAAGCTGCTTTTGTGCTTCCGTATTATTGGTGCTTGGCTTTGTGTTAGCGTTAGCCGAGACTTTTCTATTTGTGAGAACCAATTCACTTTAGAGTCAAGGCTGATACCCAAGTATTTAAAATTTTGGACCTATTCAATGTTCTCCTTATTTACACTAAAAACTTTTTTAAAACCTTTGTGCGGGCTGATGGACATAACTTTAGTTTTTGAAGAATTAATTTCAAGGTTTTTGCCCAAACAGTATGAGTAAAATGCATTTAGTAAATTCTGTAGTCCTTTGGGGGCCTGGGAAATTAAAATCGTGTCATCCTCAAATAGTAATGCCGGAACGGCTTGACCATTCAGCTTGGGAGAGTCATGCTCGCAGCCCAAGAGGGTGCCTGGGATGTCGTTAACGTAGAGAGAGAAGAGAGTTGGTGCCAGGACACAGCCTTGCCTTACCCCTCTCTCTATGTCAATTTTTCCTGTCAGTTCCCCGTTAGGTCCCCACCTTACTCTTGCGTAATTCCCCTCGTGCAGCCTCCTTAACTGGTGTAATATATCACTGGGAACTCCCATGTCTCTTAATGATTTCCAGAGTTTGCCTCTTGGGACCAAATCAAAGGCGGACCTGAGGTCCACAAAGGCTACATATAAATGAGAGTTCCTTATATTAATATATTTCCAAACTAAACATAAAAATCTAAAAACCTGGTCCACTGTGCTAATTTTGGCTCTAAACCCTGCCTGGTATTTTGTCAAGATAGAGCTATCTTCAATCCAGATGTTAAGCTTATATAGGAGTTGGCGTGCAAAGATCTTTTGGAGTACATCCAGAAGGCTAATTGGTCTATAGTGGGCCGGATTAGATCTATCACCCTTCTTAAAGATGGTTACAATTTCAGCACTCCGCCACGTCTCCGGTATTGGAGCCCCTCTTAGGATATCATTAGTAAGTAAATTAATATACGGAGCCCAAAGGAGATTTTCATGTTTCCAAAGATCCCCAGGGATTCTGTCTGGGCCAGGAGCTTAACCCTGTTTAACTGCATTGATGGCAAGTATAGTCTCCGACAGGCTAAATGTTAGAGGAGTGATGCACGGATTAGCTTTAAAATTCTCTAGTGTGCAATCGTCCTCGTCTTCCCCACCACCACATGAATACAGGGCTGAAAAATGCTTTACCCATACACTTTCCTCGAGGAATCTATCCTTGATGGAGTATTTTCTTTTGAATCATTCGCAATCAGTTTCCAAAAGAGGGATTGGTCTTTTATTTTACATGCTGCGAGCAGGTCTGTCCAAACTCTGCCATCCCATTCACTTTTGCGAGGTCGAGTATCTTTTTGTATTTCAACCTTTTCTCTCTGATAATATTAATCTGATTATCTTTTATGGCTTCTATCAATTCGGTTTTAGCAAGACGGCAGTCTTTATTGTACCTACGGCCTTCCTTCGGGTTATGCTTTTTTTTTGCCCGTATGTACCTGTTTAGTCTCTTTTGAGAAGATCTCTCTAAGCTGTGACATTAAGTTCTTGTGTAATTCAGCTAAGAGGATACTTTCTCTGTTATTATCAATTAATGGGGACTTAAGAGTTACATAAGAGTCATGGATTCTCTTACTGATTCTTTTGTTACCCATTACTGCTGGCCATTTAAGAGCCCTACGTTTATTGGATTCAAGAGGGTCCTCAGACGGGGTTTTTTTGCAGGGATTTCCCTCTCGAGTGGGGGTAACTAATGTTTGAGAAATTGATAAGACTAAAGGGAAGTGGTCGCTTTCTATACGGTGTTCCACCTTTAGATCTAGGAGAGATGGCCATAGGCACATTGAGACCAATATATAGTCTAGGTAACTGGCACAACAACCTCTTCTAAATGTAGGTTTACTTGAACAATCCTAGTGTTATTCTTACCCAGATTATCAGGCCACCAGATGGTCTGCCCCTGTTCAGGTTGTTAGCTGGGATGAAAAAGGATCTATACCCTACTTTAAAAGCATTTTCTAAGGCCCAGGTTTCCTGAAACAGAATAAAGTCCCCCTTGTTAATATATTTCTGCCATGTTGGGTCTGGGATGTTTTTCCCTATGCCCGCAATGTTCCAAGATATTATTGATAACCCGGAGTTGACCTCGTCCCTAATAGGTGCGGCTATTAAGCGATCAATCATACTTATATTCTCTACAGTTTTGGGATTTAGCAGATTTAGATTTAAATTTTCCCCCCTACTCATTGGAGTGGAATCTGTAGCCTCAGTGACTAATTCTATAGAGTTACACACACTGGGATTTACATGGGTGGAATTTGTTGTTATTATGGTTTTACCCATTTCGTGTGTATCTCCCAGTCAATAGACCTCGTCTAACCCATAGTGTGGTGCAAAACGATTATTTGTAACCACCCAGGGGTTAGGAACATAGCCATCTGCCATCACCATTTGGGTGGGGATTTGGTGAGTTCTATTCTGCCACATTTCCCTCGGTCTATAGAAGTAAGTAAGGTCTTTCGTGCAAATTGGGCCCTTGTTCATGTACTGGTATTCTTCACAGATGAATCTCACTACTTAACTGTCTCTAAAGTTGACAATGATTATATCCCCTTGGGTATCTTTTGGTTTCCTGCCTATCCAGTTGGCTCTTCCAGCAAGCATCACCTCTCCATTCAAGTGATTGGGGATTGGTCTGTTATTGTTTAACCAAAATGTCACCTTGTTCTTCAGTTCTTGATAAGATTCCGATCTCCCATTTTTTAATTCAGGGACACCCGTAAGAACAATAACATAAGGCAAGGACTCGGTGGTAGGTCAACTGTGGCCAGGGGAACTCTTGTGGTGCTAGCCTCTGGCTTTTCTTTGGTATTTCCTACTTCTTTTGGGCAGGCATCAGTTTTGTGGTCATCTTTCACTTTGCATGGTGTAGTGTGCTGTATAGACTTATCGGAAAGCTTATTGTTCTGTTTTTTGGGTTGTTTATTAGTACTAGGGCCCTTTTGGACTGCCACCTTTGAAGTTTTATTTACAATTGGACCAGCTGTGGGTCCCATAGTAGTAGTGGCTGGATCCTTTGGCGGAGGAACCATATTCTTTATGTGACCTCTAACTTCCAATTTTATCAGATTTTTTAATGAGGTGAAGTTGTCAAGGGTTAGCTGTTCAAGTTTCTCCAATTTATTATTAACCATTTTGATCCTTTCAAGAAGAGGGAGAATCATTGATTTAACAACTTTTTCTATGTGTACCATTGACACTTCATCCTCTTCTGTGGAAGCCGAAGGGACATTCTCTACATAGTTAACTCTTGAGTTTGTGGTAGTAACCCTAGGTGCAGTGCCAGATGTTACTGGTGCTTTAGCTACCTGTACGCCTAGATCAGGTAATGGAGGATTCGTCGTTTTGACGACTTTTTGTTGCCTCCTTTTCTTTAGGGTTTTAATCCTATTCCTTTGTGTAGTGTCCCTGATAGGTTCATGATTTAGGGCTTGTGTGCTAGCTAAGACAGATGTACCACTGTCAATTGTTGGGCAGAACTCCTGCACATGTATTTGTTCAGCAGTGCCTGATCTGTGTGAGCCCTCCCTGGTGTGAGACACCGCCAACCCCTCCAGTGCATTAGGTGACTCAACCTGCAGAGCTGGTCCTAGTAGTGAAGAGTTTAAGGAAAAGGAGAGGTCTGTACTTAGATCAGCAGCAGGCTGCAAGTTAGGTGTTTGGGAAAGGCTACTACTATTGTGGTGTTGTTGCCCCACTAAGGTGTTTTGTGTGGATAGGTCATTAGAATTTCTAGAATGATGATCGGTTCTAGGAAGTTCTATGAATGAGTCCACAAGTAGTAAAATGGAGTTGTCCGCCTGTGTCACCATGGTGTCAGATTGTATCTGTTGCAGACACATGTTAGGGGGCAGGGAGAGACGTCTCTCTGTGTTTTCAATGGCAGTAACAACCACACCAATTGTCTTTTGAAGCATCCTGTCAATTGCTGTGAGAGTGGGCAATGGAGTTGTACCATTCTTTTTCAGTCTAGAGCTTGATCTTGTTTGGACAGGAGTGTTTACCCCCATTTCGGGATATAAAGGACCAACAGTTAGTTAATTTACAATACCTTATAGTCAACGAAAGGGATGTGAGCAGATGGGGCCAAGGGGGGTGGCCCAGCCCGGCCTCTTCCGGCCCCGGACGGCCACAGACGGCCCGCCATTTGCCCGGGCTTTGCCCGGCGCTCCCGCGCAGGGTGGGACTGATCAACCAAAATAGAAAATATGGCGGTCCGGGGGCGGGGCTCACAGGGTGCGCAGGCCAGGTGTGTGCGGCCGTGCAGGGACTCCTGGGAGAGTGAGTCCCTGCAGCGCGATGCTCCTCTCCTGTGTTACTGCCCTGCCGCCTCACGGGGACAGCGTCTATGGCGCCACCTGCAGCGCGATGCGGCACCCACGAAGCGGGTGCGGCGAGGTGTCGGGCGGCTGCAAAGCATGCAGGTCCACAGGGCCAAAGAAATCCGCCAACCAAGGTGCGGCGTCCTCAGGTACGGTAGAGTTGATGTCCGCGCTAGCAAGAAAGAAGTGAAATGTCCCGTAGTCTCCAGGGATGGTGGGGCCTTTCAGTTGTTTGCCGGTCCGGGGGCGGGGCTCACAGGGTGCGCAGGCCAGGTGTGTGCGGCCGTGCAGGGACTCCTGGGAGAGTGAGTCCCTGCAGCGCAATGCTCCTCCCCTGTGTTACTGCCCTGCCGCCTCACGGGGACAGCGTGGCACCACCTGCAGCGAGATGCGGCACCCGCGAAGCGGGTGCGGCGAGGTGTCGGGCGGCTGCAAAGCCTGCAGGTCCACAGGGCCAAAGAAATCCGCCAACCAAGGTGCGGCGTCCTCAGGTACGGTAGAATTGATGTCCGCGCTAGCAAGAAAGAAGTGAAAGGACTGACTCAATAAGTGAGTGCTAGGGCGGAATGAGAAATGCCCCCTATGACCTCATGTCACCCGGAGGTGTCAAAACAAACTAGTTACAAAAACAACTGTGTACGGTTATGAATAAATGTAATACCACATGCAAGCTGAAGGACCTTGAAGAAAGAAACAATACTGAGCCCATACTACAGAGTGTTCTTCGAAAACAATGTCAATGGGAAACAAGCATTTGCAATGCAATAGGTCTCGCATTAGGAAAGTTTGAGCTATTGGTATTGTAAATGACACATTTTTTATTTATGTGTTGGTTTTGAAAATAGCGGAATTAATAGCTTTGTCATTTACAATGCCAATAGTTATAACTTTAGCAAATGTGACACCTATAGCATTTGTAATGCAATATGTGTTGAATTTACGTGACTTAGATGTATTGATATTACAAATAACAACGCCTTTTATTTTTTAATAATTGATACTTAAATAAAAGTAATTGTAATTTATAATGGCAATAGCTTAAACTTTTGTAAAGATTATGTTCAGTGTATTTTATTCGCACTCACCACCACCTACTTCTCCAACCTATCTCCCTCTCAGTCCAAGAGATGTCACAATCCAATTGCTTTCAAACCCCATATACTTTGCTTAAACAGGCGTTCCTCGTCACCACCTTCAGGGCATCTTACTTGACTTCTCTAGATCAGGCGGGCCTTCAACTGATTTCCAGACATGGTCTCCATCTAAGGTGAGAGGAGTTGGAGCGGTAAATGATCTCACAGGGGTCTCCTCAAATATATGTCAAAACATCCATCACTAATGGCCTGACTAATTAAGACAATCAATTCTGCTGCATGTTCTACATGGCAGAGAGAAGAATGAGAAGACTGAATCCCAGTGTTGGTGAGTTTGCCAAACAGGAATCATATGCAGATGTGCTGCCACCTCCTACTACTTCTTCATACGTCAATATTGGGTACCATGCCTGGAGGGGTGGGGTCTAATATCTACAACATCATACAGTAAAGAAAATGAATACCATATCACTAGAGCCTTGACACACATGAAAACAACCTCCCTCAGCTTTGGAAAACGGAAAATATCCACAACATTCAGAGCATACAGGGTCAGCAAGACCAGTTTTGTCAATCCAGTGCCGTAGACACCAGTACAAACCTCCCCTCAAAATCTCTAATCAACACTTCCTTACCAGATGACACGCCACCCACAAATCAATTTGCCAACCCCTCTTAGAATACCTTTTACCAAGAGTCAAACAGGTGGCCCCTGAATCAATTTCCCAAAGAATCAAGCTTTTATACTCCCAGATGAATGCCCTGCACGAAGGTCAGGTACACCTCTTGCCTCATAACATAGCAAAATACTGTATACCTTTGGTATAGTTGTTAAAGCCTCAGATAATCCAACTCACCAAATTCAACTATCCAGGTATTTGTCATCACCCCCCTGCCTTTTACCCCTCAAGGCTTCCTCATTCCTTCAATATCGAGTTCGGCAGTACACCCAACAATGCCAACTGTATTCAAATATCATAAGAGAAAAAAACAGGCTGGACATGAGATCAAGGATGTCCAACAAAAAAACAGATTTTCACCATTTACCTGTGCCACGGTACCCATTGATGGCAGGGAAACAAACGGAATATCAACAAAAAAATAAAATGGGTTCTAATACTACAAAGTGGGAAAGCCTCCAACTGAGACCAATGACTTGTTGTTAAGCAGACACTGGACAGCAGCGAAGATTAATTCTCTTAAAACAGCAGGGCACTGCTTAAGTAGGCACAGGAATGCAGAAAGGAAACATGGTGTAAATAAATTAGTTATGTTTTTGTCCTATTCCAATGCCAAAACACTAGAGGACCAATTGCAAAGGAGCACCCACTAAAATAAGTTTAGAAACAAAATTATATTCCTCAAATTTTAGCATTAGAGAATACATATAAAACAAAAAAACTAAAATAACATGACAATTAAGGAACCATTCAACAATCTATTGTTGAGATGTATCAGACAGAAATGTTAAGTGCTTCAGTATCAGAAAAAATATATGGTGTGGGTAGTGCTAACTTAAGGGCAGACAACATGGGAAAGGAGCTTCCAAGAGCCCTAGGGTACCGTCTCTGGGCAAAATATTTTAACAAAAGTCCGATGATTTTGGTCTTGATAGGTCATTTTGATCCTCATTTCCCAAATCATTTTACCACGACAATAAAATTTATATTTCTGTAGTAAAAAAGAAAATTGGGGATTTCGAAGATATAGGCCTTCGAGGCCTGTGCACATATCGTTTGCTCTTTGATATCTACACAGAAAGGCATAAACAATCAGTGCGATAATGTCAAAAAGAACGACCCCCAGAATAAGGATGTTTTTTATGGAAAGCCCTGCCAAATGATGCAGATAGCAGCACCAACCTTTCAATTGCAAAAGGAATCCAAATATAAGTTGGTAACACCCAAGGGAGCAGAACGTGCCTTTACTTGAAATAAACATACAGCATGCTCAGAGTACTGGCATGAAAAACAAATCTCACACCTACAATAAAATAGCTTGAGGCACTTTCCATGATGTCAAGCAATGAGGAAAATTAGCATATCCCACAAAGACAACTGCAAGTTCATCCCCGAAGACACGAAATCTTGTCGTTTAAGTATCAGGCTGCTAAGCAGAGAATTTGCAAAGCGGCGGAAATTGTGCACTTAACTAGACTCCTGCTTTCTTCACACGATTTCCACACTTCAATTGCATTTAGCCCTTTAAAATACTCCTTAGATGTCACTAAAGGACGCCTCACATTGCGCCCAGAGCTGTCCTCTTGCCCACCAATGCGGTCCACTAAATCATCAAGTTCACATTAAGGAGTACCGCCGCGCTGGCTGCGGCGACCTGGAAGCTCTCGGCCGGCCGGCGAATCCGGTCGCGGCCGACCGGAAGTCCCGCCTCCCGAGGTCCGCGAGCCCGATTGAGAAGAGGAGACGAGACGCGCCGCGCCGTGAGGAGCCCGCCGGAAGAGCGCAATCGGTGAGTGGGGCCCGGGGCTGAAGTGAAGTGCGTGCGTGCCTGTGTGTATGCCTGGGAGGGGTGGGGGAGTGTGTGCGCGCGTGTGTGCGCGATGGAATGTGTGTGCGCATGCGTGACTGTGTGTGATTGAGAGAGAATGCGAGGTAGGGGATAGTGTGCCTGTATGTGTGTCGTATGCCTGCGTGTGCATGCGCGCGCCTGTGTGTGTGTGTGTGCGTGCATGCAGAGGGGTGGGGGCTGCCTGTGTGTGAGAGCAAGGGATTTGCTTCGCGCATGCGCAGCTACCAGACGCTCGCTCCCGAGGTGAAATCTGACCTCGTCAAAGCGCGCGTCTGGTAGCTGTCCACATTCCTAAATACGGGCCACAATAGGTCTGAAGCAGACACCTCAATGCTCACGCATTGAGCGTAGGTCTGCTCGACCTAATAAAAAAACATGATTCGCTTGGATATATACAGCAGAAATAACAAACAGAGCCCAAACACGATGAGACATCCATTTCGAGGAAGATGGCATCGAGGCCTATAAGCCAAATAAATGCACTTTAAGAGGTCATATCAAATTAGTTTCAAAGACAATAGTATCATATACGTGCATTCAATAACAGATTGATATTCTGCATGTTGTTAATAATGCACAGTTTTGATTAATTCATAAAAGCTTCCACAGTGGCGAAGTTCTTGAATAAAAAGCATAGTGTTCATACTCGAAGATTTCCAGCTGTTTAGTCGTTTGATGCATTTCCCTTCTTGGGAACATGCTTTGCAGCAAAAAAAGCTATCCAGAGTTTAAGATGGCAGGACACTGCCTCAGTGGTGTGCAGCACTCTGCTCTCCCATTATTCCATCTTTGGAGAGCCTAGTTCGGTGCACTGCATCTCATTTTGGGGCATATGTATGAAAGTTTGGCTTTGCGATTCTCAAATAGCGAATTTTAGAGAATCGCTATTTGAGAATTGCAAAACGAGATGTATGTAAGATTTGCAAAAAGATTTGCGAATCCTTAAGTGCGAATCTCAATTAAGGTAACCCTCACCATTCATTCCTATGGGCCTACAGGCCCATAGGAATGAATGGGAAGACATTCTCAATGTGCGATTAGCAATTAGAGAATCGCAAATTGAGAATGCAATTTCAAGGTTGCAAGAGTGTCAAAAGGAACAGGAAAAGGAACCCTGTTGCACCCCTGAAAAAAGCATGGGTGCATATGTGACGTACATACATGCCCTAAGGGCATGTATGTGCACCCTAAGGGCATGTATGTGTGCCACATTGCACTTTGAAAAATGCCAAAAAAATTCATTTTCAAAGAAAACGCAAACTACCACCAACTTGAAGTTGGTGGTAATTTGCGATTCCTTAGGGCCAAATTGCACTTTTCTGTGCTTCTTACTTTGCTTTAAGGAATTGCAATTTGGGAATCCTTAAATGCAATTGCAAAATAGGGAATAGCAAATTTTGCGATTCCTTATTTTGCGAGGCAGTTTTTCATTCATACCTACCACTAAGCCCAATTGCGATCGCACATTTCGGCATTTGTGAACGCAATTTGGAATGATACATATGGCTCTTTGTCCCAGCTCCCTGTGAAGCTTGGCTCCCGAGAGGTTCAGAGGACTCTTATTCCTGGCTGTTGTATGACCAGCACTGTGAAGCATAAGGGTACCAGAAAGTGTTAAAGAGGTTTGTAACTGTGTCCTTATTTGCAAATTTACCTACTGAAATTTGTTAAATGGGAGTTGGGTTTCAAAAGATTGCAGTATGCAAGTGATTGTGATGTGATTTTTAAAGATTACGAAACCCATTCATTTTCTCATGTTCTCATCGGTAATGAATTTTTTTTTTAAATCTTTTTATTGATAGTGATATCTGCACTGGTCGACATGGAGTGAATGTGTTGTATGAAACGTCTACTTACTTTGCTAATGTTAACAACCATATCTATAAGAGAGGTTGTACTAGAGTCCTATTTTATTGTTTTTCCATCAATCTTTATGTAAAATTACATACTTAATGATGTCTAGTCAGCAATTCTGTATATATATTTGGTAAAGTAAATCTGACTTCACCTATGATCTTTTCATGTAAATTTGGTGTGTGTCAAAGGTTAGAAATTAAAGGGATGTTATTTTATGTTCCTGCCTCCGTTGAGAGATTGTGTTGTGCTGTACCTGTGAGAAGCCAAGTGTTGTGCTTGACTTACTCCAAAGCTGGACTGGAGCACATTTACATCTGTTTTAACACCTTTAGGGCTACAACAGCTTAGAAGTATAGTTTTTGAATACCAATGGTCTTACTCTTTTGTGGGTGTGTGTTTGTATTAGGATGAAGCTTCCAAACCTCTACTTACATATTCCTAAACCCCTCCCATTTAGTAATTCAGTAGCAAGTATTCCCCATTTTGCAGTCACGCCCCCTTGTCCCTCCCACGTTGGCTAATGCAACGTGTGAGGTGATCTTACCACTGTGGAAATGTGTGGCAAGGATCTCTGCACAGAAAAATAGAAGAGGCGCATCAGAGGTCCCCGGTCGTAGGTTTGGGAATCGCTTCATGTAGTATGCGAGTAGTACTACTTTACGCACTAGTGTACGTACTACAAAATGCAGTTTGTGAATTGACCCGATTATCTTCCATGTGCAATTTCCTCATCACAGATCTGCAGACACAAAGCCAACAATCCCTCCCTACTCTCAGAACAGAAACCACATGTCCCACCTGATTGCTGACAGAGGCTTTGAGTCATTTCTCATCAGTTTTTGACTGCAACCACTTTCACCCTCCTCTGCTCTCCAGAGTGTGGTCAACCAAGAGGCAAAGATGAAAGATCATGCTGTGGTATAAAAAGCACCTCGTCGTATGTGGGTCGAGGGAAATATCCTGAAGGTAGGTGCGCGGTGTGAAGGTGAGTGAGGGGAAGCCCCATAGAATATAGGTGATATTCAGGTGAACATGGGCTGCAGGGAGTTTTAAGAGCAGGAAGCAGTGACGAGAGGCTGCAGGCACAGCACCAATCCCTGCAAAGAAGCACATCAGAGGACAACCTTCTGGTGCAAAAAGAGGCTGCAGTGGTTTCCGTGGATGGAAAGACACACGCAAGAGAAGTCAAAGCAAAAGCCCCTCAACTGGGCTAAATTTACAGAGGAAAGTACCAAAGAACATGCTTAGCATTAACCAAAAACCAAATTCCTCCTTCATGTATGTTTCAATGATGGGTGGACTCACTGGTATTCAAGTCAAGTCAAACAGGTCTTTATTTGATTTACATCATAAAAGACAGTGTACATAAAAATGCAGTTCATACAGATTAGTATATAAGATAATAAATACTTTACAGTTTAAAACCAGGTTAAAAAAGTATTAAATTTAAACAATGATGTAAAAAGACCCATGATGACCTATAGCAATACTAAGTTACAGTTAAAAACACATAAAAACATATGACATAGAACCTTCATTTTCCAAAATTGCGACTATGGAGTGACCAGGCCCAGCTCAGGAATTTTGCTACACCAATAACAATAAGGGGAGTAGTATCAGTTTTTAAGATCCTAGTAGCTGCTATGGCAGATCTAGTACCCAGTGAACGGCAGACCGGTGAGAGCCGAATTTTTCTGGGTACCAAATACATGGGGCAGCAGAAGAATATATGTTCAATGTTCTCTACTGCTGCCACACAGAAAGGACATTTATCACTGCCCCCCGAGGACCAGGAGTGCGTTAGCCCCCGCACAGGTAACGAGCCAACTCGTAATTGATGGTACAATTTACGATCTTTCGGCTTGGTTATTAAGTTCCAATAGGCCTCGTATCTGGGGGCATCCTTAATAACCAAAAATTTCAAAGACATGTTAGGGCCAACGACCAAAGTAGATCTCCTCTCTCCGATCCAGTGCCAGTAAATGTCTTTAAGACCCTTTTGTGATGGGAAGGTAGCACCAGCTGGATCAACCCATAGCACCTCCAGGCTCAGATTTATCAGGAGCTTTCTAAGATGAGAGAACCAGGGTACCCGATGGGCCCCTTCAAGCCCCCTCATTTCAAGAATAGGCTCGGCAAACAGAGACAATTCGGGTGTAGTCCACAGACGACGCCAAAACGCCAGTGGTCTATACCGTGCCACATCCTCAATGGGTTTAACACCCAAGTCGAGCTGTAGGGGTATGGAAGGTGTTGATTGTGGGAGCCCAGTTGCCATTCTGAGGAACCTATTCTGAGCCACCCTCAGAGTGGATAGATCACTATAACCCCACAGTTCTGCGCCATAGATAGTTGCAGGAACTATCTTGGAGCCATAAATTTTGACCAGCGGGGCCAGAGGTTTAGTCAGAGATTTTGCATGCTCCTTCAATAGGGCTCCCCCCCAGTTGGACATGTTTCAGAGCCATAAGATCCAGTTAGGGTTTCCAGCTTATATTCTCACTTAGTGTGACACCCAAATATGTAAACACCTCCGTTTGATCCAATATAGCTCCACTTATCGACACCTTGGCCTTCACAGCCTTGGGGCCTCGCAAAACCATACATTTGGTCTTGCTGACATTCACCTCTAACTTGTGCTCGCTGCAGAAACACTCAAAGCGGGCCAGCACAGACTGTAGGCCCTGCCTCGTTTTAGAGATGATAAGAGTGTCGTCTGCGAACATGAGGAGGAGAATTTTCCTTCCAGCAAGGGAGGGGGCGTCAGTTGGAAAGTTAGAAAAGTACTTGGTCACCCCATTAATAAACAAAGAGAAAAGGGTGGGGGCCAACACACACCCTTGTCTAACCCCCTTATCGATTTTAAAGCTATCAGTAGTCTCACCGGGTGCCCCCCATCTTACTTTTGCATAGGTGTTTGAATGCAGATTGATGAGCAGGGCCACCTGCTCTTTAGGCATGCCCAGATCCAACAAGACTTCCCAGAGCTTATTCCTAGGCACTAGGTCAAAAGCGGACCTAAGGTCCACAAAAGCCGCAAACAGAAGGTCCCCCCCTAGGAAGACCACCTTCCAAAAAAGTAACATAAATCTAAATACTTGCTCAAGAGTCCCCATATGTGGCCGAAAACCTGCCTGGAGAGGACTTAAAACATCATATTCAGAGATCCAGCTCTGGATCCTGCCCAAAAGAAGGCGCGCAACAATCTTTCGTACAGCATCAATAAGGCTAATAGGTCGATAATTAGCCGTTACTGAGCGATCACCCTTCTTATAAATTGGGAGGATCTCCGCCCCCAGCCACGAGTCAGGGACTTCAGCACCCCTTGCCAGAGCATTGGCTAGCAGAACAATATAAGGGACCCATAGATCCTGTTCCTGCTTAAACAGATCCGCTGGAATGCAGTCAGGGCCTGGTGCTTTACCTCCCGGGACAACCCTTAACACCGCCCTCACTTCGGAAGCAGTAAAGACCAGGGCATTGTCGAAAGTAATAGGCAGCAGTGTGGCAGAACTAGTGGCATTCGCTTTAAATTGGTTACCATAGTACTCAACCCACTCCCTTGGCTCAACACAGTTTGAGGGGACTGTATCCTGTGGGCGGTTTCCCCATTTAAGCTGCCGCCAAAATGTGATCATGTTGTTACTCTGACAGGCCTCCAGCAATTCCCTCCAACGAGCCTCATCCCAGTTCTTTTTGGTGATGGCCTGCGCATTTTTGTAGTTAGCCCTACAACTGCGGATAGAGCTCTGTACTCTCGTCTTTAATGCTGCGTGCAGCGCCTTTTGTGATTCCCTACATGTTCTGTCGAACCAGGTAAGGGGTTTCGACCTAATTCTTCTGTGGCCAGAGCACTTAACAAATAGAGTTTTGAGGTTTAAAAAAAGATCCCTGTGTACTGTGGTAATATTGTCCAAAAGAGCCAACTCTAGCCCAGATCCACTGATTTGAGTCATTGTGTCCCTAAGCAAACTTCTAATCCTTGACATGGTCTCCTCATCTAGGGCTAGTTTAGGCCAACTAACCCTTCTTTCATTATTAGATAGAGAAACCTGGGGCAAACAAACCTCTGCCACAGAGAGCTCAGCAAAGGTGCTTTCTTTAATCGATAGAACCAGGGGATTGTGGTCGCTCTCGGGTCTACTTACCACCACCATATCCAGTAAGATGTGCCACATTTCCAGGTTCACCAGGATATAGTCAATGCGGGAGCCAGATCTACCATTATCGAATGTCGATGCCCCCATCCTATCAGACTTCAATCTCCCATTGACTGCACGCATTCCTAGATTCAGACAGAGTCCCTTAAGAAATAGGGCTGATTGTGACCACTTCTTAATGGGTTGCAATTCTAAACCTGGAATGCCCCATATACTATCCTCGTCCTCAGTGATTATTCCATCATCCAGCCCCAAGGGTTCAAAACAGGTATTGATGTCCCCCATCACCACCCTGTTACTATTCACCGGCAGTGAGTTTAAAAGGCCCTCCAACACTAGTGCAACAGGCGAACATTTTCCACCTTGAATACCCCGCATATAAACATTAACAATCACCACATTCAGCCCCGAAGACGAGTTTACTTGTATTGCCAGCAAATCAGGGTTATCCGTCAGAAGCTCCTCCACTGAAACACCCACATGTTGACGTACCCAGATAGCCAAGCCTCCCACTGGTCTGCCCCTGACACCTTTCACGGCTGGTCTAGAAAAGTTTACAAAGCCAGCGCGAAATAAAGGCCGAATGGCCCAGGTCTCCTGGAAAGACCAAATGTCAGAATGATCTATAAAGCTCCCCCAATCAGGCAGGTCAAGCTTCGATTCGAGGCCAGCTATGTTCCAGGAAGACATCTTCAACAAAGGTATACACCGGTCAGAGGCCTCCTTCCCACCTCCAGCCGCACTAATTACGGCAGGGCTAATTGAGCAGGGAGTTGGACTATTACCAGTGGCAGATAACAGAGGGCTTACAGGTGAAACTAACAATGGTGAAACGCCTTGGGGGGCTTTATTAGAAGATAAACCAACTGGTAACCCCTGAGCTGACCCAGCTGACACTGCGCAACATTCATCAAAGGGGGGTTCAATTTCAGACTCAGTGAAATGCACAGATTGTAAAGTTTTAAGTGCGGGATGTAATAAAGATTTTGGTGCTAGATTTGCTATACCCAGTGGGCTATCATCAGAGTACCCCAACTGTCAGTCGCAATCATCAAAACAGGAGAAAATGTTGAATCTGTTAGAAATTTCTAACGGGGTAAATGGAATCAGATGATCCATTCTCCTGTTCCCATGTAAATGGTCCAAACTCCCATGAAGCGTGCCATAGCCTCTAGCTGGGACCGTATTCCACCCAAGATCGTTCCCAATAGGCAATGGTCTAAAAACATGCCCCGTGTAACTGTTATTGGATGGCATATACATGTTACGCTGTGAAACAGCTAGGGCTCCAGGATAGAATGGGGGGTTCACTAGGGATCTTGGGTAGAAATATGTTAGGTCATAAGGGACTATTGCATTACTCTTGTGCTCCGAGGACCCATTCAGTATATATCTAACAGCCTCTGGGTCCCTAAAGTTTATTACAACAAGGTCACCATTTATATTTCTTTCCCTGCTGCCCAGCCAGGGGAGGCGCCTGACGTGAATGATCTCACCATTAATATGATAAGGCAGTGGTCTATTTTGTCCAAGCCAATACATAATTTTGTTTTTTAACTGGGAGTACCCCTCCCTTTTGCCAACCTCTAGGGTGGGGACTCCTGTAAGCACGACCACAAAGGGCACTGCATCAGGTGGTAATTCCACATGAGGGCCCTGTGATATATCATTTGTGGGTTGGCTCAACCTTCCGGGGATCACTAACAGCTTGAGCAAATGACTTCACTACAGGCGCCTGAGGGACCTGTTGTTGGGCTTGCTGAGGTGCTGAGACACTCAATTGGGAGACAACAGGGGGTTTATTTACTTTATTGTTACCGTTATTAGAACCCTTGGGGACAGCCGAGGTAGGGACAGGGGGGATTGGGGACTGAACTGTGACCGACAGAGGAGGGGCTGGCTTTACGGAGTTCATTGGAAGCCCAACCCCTACATTATTACAAAATGAAGACTCAATATTCCCGAGCCGATGTTCCACCCTCTTCAGGATGTCAAGTATTGGGAGCATAAAATATCTTAGTTGGTGCTCAATGGAATCCCGGGGTGTACCAGACAGCAAGGCTTCCTCTAGTGGGGGAGTTGCTAACCTCACTTCTCTTAGTAAATCGGAAACCGGGACTAGGATGCTATTGTCTGGAACCGCAGTAGCCAATGGCGTCATAACAGATGTAGCTGGGGCCTTGATCATAGAAACTGCAGGAGCATTAGCTTTGAGGAATTTACCAAACTCAGAATGACTGAGCTTGGGCCTCTGAGGTGCCCTCCCCCTTCTCTTTTTTGGTGGTGGTGGGCCAAGAGCTTTGGATGCATAAAGCGTCTTGCCCTTCCTTTTTTGTAAGTCCCTGGCTGTAAGAGATGGCCCATTAACAGCATCAGGTACAGAGTTGGAGATACCAGAAGACAGTACATTAGGTGAGGATACAATATTTACAATTACAGGTGGCGGGGGAGTGTCTCTAAGGAGTATAGGGTATTGAATCTTATGGACAGCAGCCTAAAGACACATCTCCGCTGCGGACGAACGACTAACTGAACCATATAACCCCAAAGCACGAAGATGATCAATCTGGAATTATGGTTAAAACACACGGGGCCAGATGTAGGTGGCTAAATACCGGTCGGTAACACCAAAATTCGGTAAATTTCAGAGTTACCGACCGGTATTTAGCCATTCCTAATGTAGGTAAGGAATCGGTAAATAAGGAATCGGTAAAAACTGATTCCTTATTGCTCTTGCATTTAAGGAATCGGTAATACCGATTCCTTAAATGCATTGCAGGAGGCACCTTAAGAGTGCTTTTGTGCCTTAAGAAATCGGTAATTAGCACCAACTTCAAGTTGGTGTTAATTACCGATTACCTTTAAAAAAAAAAATCACTTTTTTGTTTTTTGTTAAGTGCCATGTGGCACACATTCATGCCCTTTGGGCATGTATGTGCACCACATGTGCACACATGCACATTTCAAGGGTGCAACAGGGTGTCCTTTTGACATCCTGGCACCCTTGAAAGTGCTCCCACTATTAGCGATTCAGTAATACCGAATCGCTAATAGTGAATGTCTTTACATTTTTTCCTATGGGCCTCCAAGGCCATAGAAATAAATGGGTAGGTATTCCTTATTACCGAATCTCAATTACCAATTCGGTAATAAGGAATATTAAGAATTCGGTATTTTTTACCGAATCTTTTCCTACATAGGAAATACCGATTTCTTAATAGCGAATCTGTAAAATTCGCTATTAAGAAATCGGTATTTCAGATTTACCTACATCTGCCCTTTAATGCTGTAAAATGGAGCTATTTACGTTTTAGCAGAATCCATTTAAAGGTATAAAGCCTGATATGAGCAAGTGAATGACATCCAGGTGCCGAAGCAGAACAAGGAACTCATTACACTGATGTTTCATTCCTGTTACCTAATGATAATAAATTATTAATTGTATAACTACTTTGGGAAGTTTGTTCTCTTCTAAGAGCATTCTAGGAGAAAGAAATCTCTTGGATTAAGCCTGGACACTAACCTCTCCCTCAAGGAACACATTGACAAATAAACAAAGATCGCCTGGTACCAGGTCTCTCTTCTAAAGAAAGTCAAACTGTTTCTCCCAGAAAGGTGACTTAAAACTGCTGTTCATCTATCTTACTCACAGTGACCATGGTAGTGTGGAACATAAAGGCCGCTACACGTAGAATGCAGCACATGTGGCTTTGTCTAGTTATTATCTGCAGCCATAGCTGAAGTGAAAAGAATAACAGTTTCCCAGAAAGGGAAATATAGGGAAAAAGTGGACAGATGACATTCCTTACAAGCCCCCACAGCTGATGACAGATGAATGTCTAGCCCCATAGGAGTTTCGATTGCCTTGGCAGGCAATCTCGACCGGCCGGCTGTAACGGCATGGTTTCTAATCCTTCAATCCATCTCATGTATGGAACAATAGGGTTCAGGTAGATCTTTCCTCTGAGAGAGATTTGTTGAAAGAAACTTCTTTCCACGCCTTGCCATTGGGAGAACCCATTATGGAGAGGTGGAGTGCGATGATGACTTGTTTATATGAAAACGTATTGCCTTATGTTCATTATATTCCAATCCTGAACCTGACATTGATTCCAGTCCTGCTTCCCTCTGAGCCCAGTTTCTGTGTTCCTTCCATTGCACCCCTTTATCTTCTTGTGTGTTCATGTCATAATCCTGATTGTTATCGCTAGCAAGGGGGACAGTTAGATTCCGAGGCTTGTGCCTCTAGTATGGGGAACCACCCCGTGCTCTTATCCATAGGAGGTGCTGGGTGTCTTCCTGCACTCTGTAAGATTTATTTGCTTTTGATTTTCTTGTAAGATATTTTCACCTCACAGAGAGATGACTACTATCCAAAGAGTGTACAAACTATCATTTGTGTAAGTTTGTCTGTTAGTTCTCTTGTACCCCTTGGTTGTAGAACTTGTGTTAGCCTATGGTTTCCCTTTGCAGACTTTCAGTTCCTTGATCCCAACCTGCTCCAGTCCTCAGCTTCTGTTGCACGTTTCTTTCCAGCTTTCCAGAAGTTAATTATATATTTATCTCTTCTCTAGAAATTCCATTCCCTTTCAGAGAAAACCCCCAGTTATCCATTGTTAGAAATGGGGGTCTCTGGTTGGCAGAGGTGAATGTCTGACATAACATCGACAGACAGAATATCTACATACAAAAATATCGACACAAAAATATCGAAATCAAAAATATCGGAGTCATATCTTCATAAAGGTAAGTACAAAAATATCGAAAAATTAATATCGCAGTACAAAAATATCGAAATTAAAAATATCGTTTTTTTAAATGTATTAATAATGATGTAAAAATAATATTAAAATACATATAATTTTACAAATATTAAATAAAAATATTAAAACACAATTAAAAAATTAAAACTAATACATATACATTTAAAATAAATTAAAAACGTAATAATTTAATGTAATTTTATTTTTTTTAATTTCATTTAATTGATTTAATTTAAATTTATTTTATTTTTACCCTGTACGACTGTACCCCAAAAACCCAAAACTGACCCTGAACCCTAAAAATACCCCTTTACCCAAAACTGACCCCGAACCCTAAAAATACCCCTTTACCCAAAAACTGAAAACTGACTCAGAACCCTAAAAATACCCCTTTACCCAAAAACTGAAAACTGACCCTGAACCCTAAAAATACCCCTTTACCCAAAAACTGAAAACTGACCCTGAACCCTAAAAATACCCCTTTACCCAAAAACTGAAAACTGCCCCTGAACCCTAAAAATACCCCTTTACCCAAGAACTGAAAACTGACCCTGAACCCTAAAAATACCCCTTTAGCCAAAACCCCAAAACTGACCCTGAACCCTAAAAATACTCCTTTACCGAAAATTAATTAATATTATTTAATTACCAATTAATTATTAATTAACAATAACAATAAAGTAAATATATTAGCACATTAGCTGTAATTAATTTAATTTAATAATTAATATTATTTGTTCCCAATTAATTAATTAACAATAACAAAAAATTATATATATAAAAAAATTACCCTAATTAATGTAATTAACTAATTAATTTTAATTAATTACCAATTAATTAATAATTAAAAATATGTACAACATTATATTAATTAATTAACTAATATATATTAATTAATTACCAATCAATTATTAATTAAAAATATTTACAAACATATATTAATTAATTAATAATTATTAAATTACTTCCCACCCTATTCCCCTATAAACCCACAACCCGCTCTGATACTAAAACGCATACATTACAAAACATGTTTAACAAACATATTAACAACATAATAAAATACATAACACTAAACAAAATTTCGATATTAGTAAAATTCGATATTAGTAACATATATACCTTAAAAAAACGATATTCTGTCTGTCGATATTTTGGACATCGATATTCTATACTGTTGAAATTAAAACATCGATATTATTGTATGTCGATATTTTAATTTCGATATTTTGTCTGCATACCGGCAGAGGTAGGTACCCTTGTCCAAATATGGACCCTTGCTTCTAGCCAGGGAAAGTGGGATACACACTTTAGATAACCCCTGCTCACCCCCTTGGTAGCTTGGCACGAGTAGGCAGGCTTATCCCACAGGCAATGCGTACATTTTTTGTACCAACACTCACAGTAACACAGTGATAACACCACAAAAGGACACCACACCGGTTTAGAAAAAAATAAAGTATTTTTATCTAAATTTAACAAGACCAAAATGACAAAACTCCATCATACAAGTATTTAAGAAAAATGACGTTCAAAAGGTTTTAGCAACTGAGCCCATTGAAAACTATGGATGCGTGATTACTTGCAAAGTACCTGTAGTTGCGACAAAATTCACCAAGCCAAACAGCTGGAGCGATGGTAAGCACAGAAAAACAAAGAAATGCATAGATTCCCGAGACCTTCGTGGATGCGATGCAACAGTTCCGCTGGACACATGGGAGCCGTGCATTGGGTCCAGTCTGAAGGGGGAAGCGATGCGTCGATTCTGAGACGACTCCAATCCGCGGGTGATGCGTTGGGGAAAACTTGCCACACAGGGATGATGCGTGGAAATCCGGGATGCGTTGGTGAATGATGCTGCGGCATTGAGTAGCGCTGCACTGATTTCTTCAGCCGCGATCCCTCGATGCATCAATTTTTGCAGCGGCGACAGGCGCTGCATCGATTTCAGCAGTGGCGTGCAGGGAGATTCTTCTTGCACCATGGTGTTGCATCGGAAAAACTGTTGCAAGAAGAGCAATGCGTTGATTTTCTTGATTTTTCGTTGCTTTCTAGCTCTCAGCAGCAGAAACAACCTCCAGAGGACCCACACAGTCACAGGCACTCCTGGCAGGTGAGAACTCACAGCAAGGAAGTTCTGGGGAGCTCAGGGTGAAGACTTTGTGTTCTTGAGAATTCAAAACCAGAGGCAAGCTCTACCCAAGCCCTTGGAAACTTTTCTCAAGTAGGGGACACAGCACACAGCAAAGTCCTTCTCCTTTCCTTGGCAGAAACTGAAGGCTAACCCCAGACACACAGCAATGGCCTAATACTTATACCCCAAAACGTTTTTGTTCTCTTTTTGCAGAGAAGCCCTATGCCCAGTCAAAACCAGTTCTGTCCTCTCTGGTGCTGCTTCCTGGCAGGAGGTGGAGACAGCTTTGTCGAAAGCAGACCAGGCCCATTCAGTTGAAAGGAAATCTCCTCCCCCTACTCTAAGTGCAGCTCAGGTCGTTTTAGCCCAGCCCTGACTCAGCAGGCTCTCTGGAGCCAGTGCTTCTCCCCAGCCGCTGACAGTCCAAACCCAGACAGTCAATCCACATCCTACAAAGTCACACTCATGGCCTAACAAGAAAACACCTACTTTTTCCAACACAGAATGTAAAAATCACCTTCACTAAAAGATGCATTTTAACATTCTGAGTTCAGGCATACTAAACTTTATTTTCCACCTTGTTCCCAGGGGCAGTTATGTTTATAAATTGTTATAAACAAACTACACATGTTATCCTATGGAAGCAGGTAGCCTTGCAATAGTGAAAAACGAAAATAGCAGTAATTCACTATCAGGGCATGCCACACACATCAGGGCATGTCTTACCTTTGAAAACAACAAACTGAACCATACCGACAGGGGTGCCTTCGGCCTACCTTAGGGGTGACTACATGTAAGAAAAGGGAAGGTTAGGGCCTGGTAAGTGGATGCACATGCCAAGTCGCCTGCACACAGACACTGCAGTTACAGGCCTGAGTTACCGTTTCAGGACTACTCATGTGGGTGTCACAATCAGTGCTGCAGGCCCACTAGTATAATTTGATTTTAACAGTCCCAGCACACTCAGTGCACTTTACTAGGGATTGACCAGTACATCAAATATGAAAATCAGGGAGAACCAATCATAATAACAATTTACACAGGGAGTACTTGCACTTTGACACTGATCAGCAGTGGCAAAGTGCCCAAAGCCTCTAAGCCAGCAAAAAAAAATAATCCAGCACAGAATCAAAAATACAGGGAAAAAAGAGGCAAAAAGGCAGGGGAAACCAAGCTAAATATGCCAACTCTAACATCCAGTCTTGTCCTTATCTCACCCAGCTAGTCCCCTGACATAGTGAGCCCACCCAAACAATTTTTATCAAGATGTTTAGTGTATTAAAATCCACGAAACCTACATATGTAGGTAGAAGTGAGTAAAGAGAATGTGAGTGTTGTCTCCTTGTTTCGTTAAGAATTGGTTCTCCCAAACATTATTCTATTTGGTTTTGATGTATAATTTTGAAAGAAAGGCAAGTTTTGTATATTCTTTTTTCAAAAAGTCTTTTATTGGTTGTATTCTTGTTGTTGTCTTATTTCAAATAATTTTTTCGGATGTGCAGAAACAGCCGACGTGTGTTTCACCCTTCTTGGTCTATTGGACCAGGGCTTTCTCAAGGTTTATCTGATAAACATTACAGCAATATGGAATATCCTTCCATTTAGGAACAGTACATTTATGCAACAAAAAAATTTCCAATGTCAAAATTATACATATTATAATTAATATCCAGTAGAAAAGCTGTCCTGGGATAATCCCTTGCTCCGAACGTCGTGGTGGACCACAGAGGGAGGAGTGGTTTGTAGCCCCTAAATGTACATGAATGTTTGGCCGGCCAGCCAAATAGTCATGTACACTTTGCATGTTTGCCACCAGGCTGCAGCACACAACCCGGTGAGGAACATGCCCAGGCTCCCTTTCCCCATCGGATCAATCACAACGCTGCATTGCAGCATTGTAATTGGCTTAGGGCAGGGTGACTGTGCACTTCCTGCTTCACCGAAGCTGAGGAGAAGGCGGTGTAGGAAGGGGTCGAAGCGGGGGGGAAAATGGCAGCTGTCAAAAGGTACGTTTTTTTTGTTCCTGGTCCTCACATCGCAGTAAATAATTCTGTAAATATTTTTGTTCAAGACCTTTCTGCACAGTAGCAGGTATTTGTATACATTTCTGTCACTGATCCTGAGAACAACTTGTTCACCAAGAACGTGCTTGCTGAGAAGACCAGAAGACTATCGGGGCTAAAACAAAATGCTTAGTTTGATTTCCGTGCCTTCTTTACAGGATTTCATGTGAACCAAGAAGCCCACATTGACTTGTGTTCTTGACTGGAAAGAGACCATGTAATATGAAATTGCTTCCTTCAATGTCAGTAACTGTTCCAGACCACAATCTTGGCTGCATGAAGAAGACGCCAGCTGTGCATTCTGAAAAGACTACACTTGACAATCGGCTACTTGCTCAAGATTCACTATATCATCCTAGCAATAGAGTTTCCAAGGAGAAGCTCCCTAAAGACATCTGGGAACCAACTGATGTCCAGTATCCTGAAGAGCCGAGAGTCCGGATCAGCCAACGCTATCCTCTCTGTTCCTGCCTCAGAAAAACTTTGCAGAATTTCACAAGGTCCTTCAGGCTTGTGAAACATGATGGACTATATTTCTTGTTAGTACTCTGCTTTTCATTTTGACACTCAGGGGGGACTTTTGGGGGGAAGATACTGACAAGGTTCCGCCATCCTGCCTCTAGGTGTAGTTCTTGAGGGCCATTTGGGACCCAGTCTTTACATCCGTATAGGACAAGATACATATCTATACTTAGCATAATTAGGGGTATATTTACAAGGGTATTGCACCCCCCGAGCATCAGTTTCTAGGATGCTCCGGTGGCTCAATGCCCTGCTCCATATTTACAAAGTGGCGTTAAGCCACTTTGTGTGGCTTAATGGGGCTTTGTAAATATCGTCCCCTTTCAAACAGGTATCTGCATGAACGGGGCGTGAAATGGGTGTACTGAGGGGTTCCTCCTCAACACCCATTGCTTTTTGACACTGGCCCAGATTTAAAAGGATGTGTATATCTGAGGCAGCACCAAAAACGAATGCCACTGAAAAGCAGGCTTTAGATTGGCGCACTAAGGAGAAATACTTGTATTTTTCCCGGTTTCTGCTCTTTCTATGTGTGCTGCATTCTGTTGCACACATAGAAGGAGCAAATTGCCTTTAATGATTGTTTATGTGCAGGAAGGTGTCCCTTCTTGGACAAAAACAATTATCCCTGCAACACAGACACACTTGCACCATGGTGCTATTGTGAATTATTGTGGTTTGAGTAAGAGGGTGCTGGCACCTCTGGAGGCTTCTGGAGCACCCTACCCTCATTGCGTGCTCAGTTGCTGTACCTGGGGTCCCACGTATGACCCTCCCTTCGCTGACCACAGTGGAAAAAAACAAAAACAAGGAACACAAAACTGAAATAACATTAACCCCTTCGATGCTCACGACGGAACCGTTCCGTCATGAGCACACCCATTTTCATTAGAGCCCAGCTCCGGCGGTAATTCTGCAACGCACGGATGAGGTTATTGGTGGTGATGACCATCCTTTAGTCACAACACTCTCTTCCTTCACACCAACAGCTTACTAAAAACTAGCATTTTGTGATTTCAAATGTTTTGAGAGAAGAGTGTGTGCCTCCTCAAGGACTCCAGCAACAGATGATCTCTAGGCCTTAACTGCACTGGAAATGTTTCTATCTATGATCGTTGCATACAGAGCTTGGACACTATTCTTACTCTGATTTCTGAACTTCGCAACAGAACCTGCACTTTACCTTCCTCTAGTTAGAGATTGGGTCCTGAATAAGCCATCAACCAAAAACAACTCCAATCTCTGGGTTTTAACTGCCTTGAAAAACCCTTCATCTGAGAACTTAGCAGACAGAACTTGCACTTTACTCCCTTCCATATCAGCGATCTTTTGCACACAGAACTGGCTCCCAACCTCAACCAAGCCTCCAATCTCTGGGTAGTACAGCGCTGGAAATTCTTTCATCAGTGAGCTAGTGTTCTGACCGACTTTTTCGGCCCTCCTTTGAGGGAAGATGATTGGAGTTGACTTCAATCTACTATCATTCTAGTGCAAGAATTAGAACCATAGACAGGGCCTATTCACAAGGCGCAGTAATACAGTTCCGTACCCTTTTCCTTAGATCAGGGCTTATAAACTTATGTTAGGGGATAGATTCATTAGTATTAGGGATTATCCGTCCTTTTGCAAGAGTGTTAGTATACCTTCTATGGAGTTATGCCTATTTCGGGCCTTGTAGGCCTCAAATGTGAGGGACTCCATCTTTCTTTCTGCCCCGGCAGCTTGAGATGCTTTTAGGTCAAATGTAATGTTTTAGTTACGAGGTGTTGTTCGCTTGGAGAGAACCGGCTCAGGCTGGCCCTTATCGAAAGACTGTATTTTTCTCCACTCCGAAGACACAACATCAGGCCGGCTGGCTGGGAACGTGTCCTTGGTACGGGGAGGTACAAGAATTTGGTGGGCGGCAGGTTACTGGCCGTAACTTTCCATGAAGGAACGAGCTTCCATATTAGTGAAAGCATTAAGCAGTTAGTGAGTCAGTCCGTAGGCGGCAGCTAGCCGTTAGCATCAATGCCATTAATTATTTCCAGGCAGACAGTCGCCATTTTGAAGTCCGAGAAAGACCAAGAAGCTGATACTCTCTTAGAAAGATTGAAGTTATTTTAGCTGGAGCAGCTGGTGAGCTTTGACCTTTAAGATCAGAGCATTCCGAATGAAGCAGTTAGTCAAGAGAACGAATACCAGAGTGGGCGAAACTGAGTTATAAGATCGAAGCCGAGAAGTGAAGATGGTCCGTGATTGAGAGGAGAGAGGAGTAGTGCAGAACAGCCAGAGAGAAAGCAGTTAATGAGAGGAAGGTTCCAGTGACTTGGAGGGAAGCAGAGAAGACAGAGCATAGCGGTGCAGACGTGTATCCGTGACAGCCGAAGTGTGACCTTAAGACGAGCCAAGGCACAGATGAGAAGGGAACCTAGATGACGGCTGAATCCAGACTTCACATTAATCAGGTGACGTCGACCTTTTTCCTCCTAGTGTGCACATTCTAACCTTTCATTTTCCTTTGCAGGCTATATGTTATAGTATGGTATTATGTTGTTATGATTATTGTAATAAAGTACCCCAGTTCTTAGTGAACCAGCATGTGCCTTTTATTCTTGTGCAATCAGGGTAACCTGTTCTTCTAGTCAGACATTGTTTTCGTGAACGGACGTGATTCCCGATCAGGTAAGGAGTGACTGAGCAATGAGGGAGAGAGGGGCCCCTGAAGTGAAGAATAGGTTGTACATCATCTAATTCGGTAAATCGTTGTGTGATCTATATTATTGTAGTATCATATCCCTAGTAGATAATGAAAGATTCCTTCTAATGGTATTCATAGGAAAGTGATCGTCGTTGGTAAGCGGCGTTAATGAGAACACCAGGGAGGACACTGGTGCATATACCCGCAAGATTGCGGCTTGGGATGTAAGTAAGAGAACACCAGGGGGGACACTGGTGCATATACCCGCAAGATTGCGGCTTGGGATGTAAGTTAGAGAACACCAGGGGGGATAGTGGTGTATATACCCACAAGATTGCGGCTTGCTATACCCACAGGATCGTGGCTTGGGTGGGCACTGATTGTGGTCAGTGTGTAATGGTAGCTAATCAGAACTGCCCTAGGGTAGACTAGTCTGGGCCCGGGCTGCCGTGAGACTAACTGGCGTGAGTGTGATATTGTAGGAAACTTATGCATGTACATTGCTAATTCCCCCATCCTTAGGTATGAGACATAGATACCTGTTGTAAATAGGTCCTGAGTAGGCGTGGGCGGAAAATCCGTTCCGCTCGCGGATTTTGCGGATTTTCGGGAAATCCGCAATCCGCGAGATTTGCGAATTTCCTGCAAAATCCGCAAATCCGCGAGCAGCGGATTTTGCTCGCACTGCTCGCACTGTTCGCGTGAGTTCGCGCCCCGCGAATAAGTGCGAAATTGCAGAAATACGATCTAAGCAAAACTGAAAGTAACTACTTACCAGGTTCAAAAGTTCAGGCACATCATTAGTAGCCATTTCCTGTAGTGCTTCCTGAGGGGCCCCTCCAGAGTTCAGTTGCCAGTTGAAACTATTATGTGACCCTGCTCTGAACCTCAGAATAGTTACACATATGCCACAAAGGTCCTGAATTACAGCTAAGGGAGACAAGCAGGAGCCAGGCTGGAAGTTAAAATCCATTAATCAGCCCCTAATTCATTATGGTCAGTTGGGGAAGGGCAGGTGTTGTAACTAATTTTGCAACAATGAAAGCACTTAGCAAGTGCAAAAGATCACTAATCAGGGCGCACTAAGGAAGCAGGTGCCAGCTAAAAAAATATTCTGTGACACATTAATCAGCCCCAAATTAATTCAGGTCACTTGAGGCAGGGAAGGTGTGCTTTGCTTTGCCGAAAATAATGTACACTGGACAACCAGAGGGTGTGGTGATGAAACAGAGGGTGGCATGGGTGGGCCAGAGGGTGGCATGAGTAGTCAGAGAGTGGCAGTGGTGACAGAGAGTGGCAGTGATGAAGAAGAGTGTCCCAAACAGGTTGGATACGTAGAAACAACAAGTTCGCAAAACTTGCGACCCGACAGGTAAGTTCGCAAATTGCGAAATTGTAAAAACCCTCGCGAACTGGCAGAAACACGGGCGAACACAAAAAAAAAAAAAATCCGCAAATTCGCGGGAATTCGCGGATTTTGCGGATTGCGAATCCGCAAATCCGCAAAATTCGCGAACGCGAGATCCGCAAAATTCGCTCATGCTTAGTCCTGAGGAGGGAGGTGATTATGTTCCGGCTGGGTTGGTGGTGCTCTGAGGAGCTGATTCTATCTGGTCCGAGAATCCCGTTGTTACAGCTAGGCACACAGAACTTGCACTTCACTCCCTTCGGGATCAGCAATTTTTTTGCAGCACAAGAACTGGCTCTTGAACTCAACCAAGTTTCCAATCTCTGGGTAGTAATTATGCTGGAAATTCTTTCATCTGTGAATTTGGCACACAAAACTTGCTCTTTTCTCCCTTCCGAACCAACAATTCTTTTGCACATAGAACTGGCTTCTGATCTCAACCAAGCCATAGACGTGGAACCATAACACACTACCGATGTGACTTTGAACTTTTTTTAACCATTTTCTTTTGAATTTCATATGGGAACTAAGGTGCATGTAAAACTCGGATAACCTGAAATCCCGCTAATTTACCTATGTTTTTATTAATGTATATTGTTGCAATGATTTTAATTAATCACGCAAATAAATCATCCTTTTCTTAACTTCAACTACAATGAAAACATAAAATTGACCATCTGTTTAAATTCTCGAGATAATCCTTGAAACGTTTTTCGCTGTTACGTGGCCGTGATGTTCAAATTCGAGAGCACCCTCATATAAGTATTATACACCAGAGGAACTGACTTTCTTTGAGTTGCTGAGGTTTTGAATCTGATCTTTAATTCTATAATCTGAGAGGATAACCAAGATTGTTTGTGGATGTCTCATGTCTGCAGAGTGATGCGCTGGAACCCTAAATGCCCTCATAAGTGTAAAAGATCCACAGGGGCTTCTGAAAGAATATATTTTTTTTAGAGTTTTATATAGTGCATACTTGACCCGAATCTGGTATCAGAGCGCTTTACATAGCACCAGTTACGTTACATGAGGACACACATTCATTTTTGTTAGGCACGGGCAGATTAAGTGATTTGCTGAGAATAACAGGGGGCTTCATCTATGAGAAATGACGCATCGCTGCATGAAAGCAGCGATGCGTCACTTCTCAGTGCACACTCCTTGCGACATTCCTGATGTGTCATATTTTATGTATGACGCATCATGTTGCAAGGAGTTACAGATACGTCAGTATTTCTGACGTATCTGTAAGTGCAAAAGTGACGCATTGCTGGAGTGTGTCACAAAAGTGACGCAACTCCAGCAATGCGTCCTTTCACATGGGGCAAGCCCCATGTGAAAGGGCCTGCGTCAGTCTTACGCCTGCTGTGAGGCAGGTGCAAGATTTTGACGCAACGGCGTCCTAAAAGTGACACAGTGAAATCTCATACATTTCACTGCGTCACTTCTACGACCCTTCCTTGCGTCAATACGCCCCCTTGCATACATTATACCAGGCGCAGGTATAATGTGGCGCAGGGGTTTACAAAGTGACGCATCTACCGAGATGCGTCACTTTGTAAATATGGCGCAACAAGGCGCATTTTTTACGCCACTGGTGCATCACCTGCTGCGTAAAAGTGATGCACAGCCTCATAAATGAGGCCCAGGATGTTTAGCGTCATTACCGAGCCTCAAACCCAGTTCCTCGGTCGAATGCCCTAGCCGTTAGGCCAACTACTCTCCTAATCAATTAATCTATTAGCTGGGACACTCTCTGGACCAGTAAACCGGAGATTTGGACGCCTCGCATCAATTTGTTTGGGTTTATTTTCAAGCTAGCCGACCTTTTTGTGCACAACCAGAGCCCCTATCTTAAATGATACCACTCTGTCGTAAAGGTCAGAAATTCTTTGTTCGGCCTCTTGAGGTCTTTGTGGCACCTGTTCAAGACTTTTTTCGATCTTAGCATTTGATTTAGGAATTCACTCTTATGGGCCTGTTGCTGCTTAAGTTCCCTTATTTCTATCAATACTGCCTCAAACAAGGCTTTTAGCATCTCGGGGTGTAATCCTGGGGCCCAATTGTTATCTATGTTACTACAAATAGGGAATTTGGCAGACATGGCTATATCCAAAGGCAGGGAGCCTCCTTGGAAACTCGCTCCCGGCAAGATTTTTCCCACCCAGAGCTACTCCATCGGCCTGGCATCTGCTTTGTTGGGTTGTTCCCCTAGCTTGTGTTGCACATTGTTTTTCTTCCCTCTATCCGACTGACTGGTTACTGACTTATGGAAAAATGGGGTATCCTTTAACTTTATTTGCCGGATTTGGGCTAGGGACTGAGACGGGGCCTTGCTCCCCATCTGCACTTGTCTGACCTGATCCTAAAGACACTGGGGCATATTCACAAGCCCCTATCACCACCACAACGTCACTTTTAGAAGGTCCCTTCCTGTACATAAACAAACCTTTTTTTTAAAAATACTGTTTTGTAACTTAGATGTGTGCTGCATGAAGCAGCACACATGCAAGTTACAAACTGGCATTTTAGGTTCATTTATGTGCAGAAAGGGACACCTTCCGGTACTTAAAAAAACCTCCCTGCTTGCAGACACCCTTGCACTCTGGTGCAAGGGTACCTGCGTTGGCGCTATATTGTGAAACTTAGCGCCATCGCAGGGGGAAAAGCAAGGCTGCACCTTGTCTTTGTGAATGTGGTGCAGCCTTGCTTTTCCGAAGTGGCGAAGACAGGCGTTAAACCAAGAAGGCCAATGCCTCTTTCCGCCACTTACTTGTGAATATCCCCTACTGTACTCTGGCCGGCCCTCTCTGCATCTCTCTGCTCACGATTATACTGGGTAGCAATAGGTGGACTTGCAGAGGAAGAACTTAATGTTGCATTAGATTCACACTGATCTGACTGGTCCAGTTGGCCTTCATTAGTCTCTGCATTAGAAAAAAAAGCTTTTCTGACATATACAGGCAGTCTTTCTGGCCCATGTTTCTATTAATCATGACGGCCGGAAGACCTTGTGTTGCCCGTCGTTTTGATTTCTAGGCTGCAGGAGTACTATGAGTCGTAGCTGCCAGGTTAGAGTTGAGTCGCCGCATATTAAGCCCTGGCCCAAACCAACACACATGCCCCTCAGACATGCGTTAAGCAGAGCCCTCTTCCAAAACGCCTCATGGCCGATGCTCCCTTACAAAGGGACATCGAGGGGTTTGACCAGCCATTTACCGCTTCTCCATCCGATTCACAGTCCACGGAGCCGGTGGGCCCACCTTGTCCTCTGCACAAGCAATTGTCTCACAACCAAGATGCCTGCTCTCCTCCTCTTGCTCCGCCTCTGCTTCGTGCTGAGACTGGCATCGTCTCTGCACTTCCACACCTCTAGATAAGCTCCAAAGAAGCCAACATGCTGCCTGGCTGGCACACCACCACCTACAATCAGTGCGTCCAGCAACCAACAAAAGTGGGTGCGAGGGGTGAGTTTACGCACACAATGGATGCTAGCAGCAAGCCATGTGGGCTCCGCCTGCTAGTCCTTAACTTGATCTTGATTCCAGTCCTGCTTTTCCCTGAGCCCAATTCCTGATGCTATGTTCCTTCCTGATCTATCCTATTACGGGTAAACTCATTGCCTCATGTTCTGTGTATTCCAGTCCTGAACCTGACCTCGATTCCAGTTCTGTTTTTTTGTTCCTTCCACTGCTCCCTTTGTCTTCTAGTGTGTTTCTATTATAATCATGACTGTCACTGCCAGTAAGGGTTCTAGTGAGATTCTGAGCCTTGTGCTTCTGGCACAGAGAACTACCCGGTACTCTTTTTCTATAGGAGCTGCTGGGTGTTTCCCTGAACTTTGTATAGAGGAGGAGGATATAAGGATAAAGCACCCTGGAGGCCCCCCAACAGATATGATGTGCAGAACCATGACTTGTGGACAGTTGTAGGCTAGGGTTGAGGAGGATCTAAGGATGAAGCAGCCTGGAGGGCCCCAACAGAGATGATGTGCAGAATCATGACCTGTGGACACATGTGGTCTAGAGGTGAGGAGGATCTAAGGATGAAGCAGTGTGGAGGCCCCCTACATAGATAATGTGCAGAATCTTGACCTGTGGACACATGCAGGCTAGAGGTGAGGAGTATCTAAGGATGAAGCTGCAGGAGGACCCCAACAGAGATGACGTGCAGAACCATGACTTGTGGACACATGTGGTCTAGAGGTGAGGAGGATCTAAGGTTGAAGTAGTGTGCAGACATGTCATATCCAGGGAGGTATCAGACAGGAACTTCTGGAATGTGAACAGGAGTCACTTCACCGCCACAAAGGCACAAGACCTCTGTGACACTTGTGGTCTAGAGGTGAGGAGCATCTAAGGATGAAGCAGCCTGGAGAACCCCAACAGAGATGATACGCAGAATCATGACCTGTGGACATATGCGGGCTAGAGGTGGAGAGGATCTAAGGATGAAGCAGTGTGGAGGCCCCCTACCTGGATAATATGCAGAATCATGACCTGTGGACACATGTGGTCTAGAGGTGAGGTGAATCTAACGATGAAGCAGTGTGGAGTCCCCCTACAAAGATAATGTGCATAACCATGTCCTGTGGACACATGAAGTCTAGAGGTGAGGAGGATCTAAGGATGAAGCAGTGTGAAGGCCCGTAAATAGATAATGTGCAGAATCATGATCTGTGGACACTTGTGGTCTAGAGGTGAGGAGGATCTAAGGAAAAGTAGTGTGGAGGCCCCCTACATAGATAATGTGTAGAATCATGACCTGTGGACACATGTGGTCTAGAGGTGAGGAGGATCTAAGGATGAAGCAGTGTGGAGGCCCCCTTCATGGATAATATGCAGAATCATGACCTGTGGACACATGTGGTCTAGAGGTGAGGAGGATCTAAGGATGAAGCAGTGTGGAGGAGGCCCCCATCATGGATAATATGCAGAATCATGACCTGTGGACACATGTGGTCTAGAGGTGAGGTGGATCTAACGATGAAGCAGTGTGGAGTCCCCCTACAAAGATAATGTGCAGAACCATGTCCTGTGGACACATGAAGTCTAGAGGTGAGGAGGATCTAAGGATGAAGCAGTGTGAAGTCCCTCTACATAGATAATGTGCAGAATCATGACCTGTGGACACTTGTGGTCTAGAAGTGAGGAAGATCTAACGATGAAGCAGTGTGGCATCCCCCTACATAGATAATGTGCAGAATCATGACTTGTGGACACATGTGGTCTAGAGGTGAGGAGGATCTAACGATGAAGCAGTGTGAAGTCCCTCTACATAGATAATGTGTAGAATCATGACCTGTGGACACATGTGGTCTAGAGGTGAGGAGGATCTAAGGATGAAGCAGTGTGGAGGCCCCCTTCATGGATAATATGCAGAATCATGACCTGTGGACACATGTGGTCTAGAGGTGAGGTGGATCTAACGATGAAGCAGTGTGGAGTCCCCCTACAAAGATAATGTGCATAACCATGTCCTGTGGACACATGAAGTCTAGAGGTGAGGAGGATCTAAGGATGAAGCAGTGTGAAGTCCCTCTACATAGATAATGTGCAGAATCATGACCTGTGGACACATGTGGTCTAGAGGTGAGGAGCATCTAAGGATGAAGCAGTGTGGAGGCCCGTAAATAGATAATGTGCAGAATCATGATCTGTGGACACTTGTGGTCTAGAGGTGAGGAGGATCTAAGGAAAAGTAGTGTGGAGGCCCCCTACATAGATAATGTGTAGAATCATGACCTGTGGACACATGTGGTCTAGAGGTGAGGAGGATCTAAGGATGAAGCAGTGTGGAGGCCCCCTTCATGGATAATATGCAGAATCATGACCTGTGGACACATGTGGTCTAGAGGTGAGGAGGATCTAAGGATGAAGCAGTGTGGAGGAGGCCCCCATCGTGGATAATATGCAGAATCATGACCTGTGGACACATGTGGTCTAGAGGTGAGGTGGATCTAACGATGAAGCAGTGTGGAGTCCCCCTACAAAGATAATGTGCAGAACCATGTCCTGTGGACACATGAAGTCTAGAGGTGAGGAGGATCTAAGGATGAAGCAGTGTGAAGTCCCTCTACATAGATAATGTGCAGAATCATGACCTGTGGACACTTGTGGTCTAGAAGTGAGGAAGATCTAACGATGAAGCAGTGTGGCGTCCCCTTACATAGATAATGTGCAGAATCATGACTTGTGGACACATGTGGTCTAGAGGTGAGGAGGATCTAACGATGAAGCAGTGTGAAGTCCCTCTACATAGATAATGTGCAGAATCATGACTTGTGGACACATGTGGTCTAGAGGTGAGGAGGATCTCAGGATGAAGCAGTGTGTAGTCCCCCTACATAGATAATGTGCAGAATCATGACTTCTGGACACATGTGGGCTAGAGGTGAGGAGGATCTAAGGATGAAGAAGTGTGGAGGCCCCCTACATGGATAATGTGCAGAACCATGTCCGGTGGACACATGAAGTCTAGAGGTGAGGAGGATCTAAGGATGAAGCAGTGTAAAGTCCCTCTACATAGATAATGTGCAGATCATGACTTGCGGACACATGTGGGCTAGAGGTGAGGAGGATCTAAGGATGAAGAAGTGTGGAGGCCCCCCTACTTAGATAGTGTGCAGAATCATGACATGTCATATCCAGGGAGGTATCAGACAGGAACTCCTGGAATATGAACAGGAGTCACTTCACAGCCACAAAGGCACAATACCTCTGTGACACTTGTGGTCTAGAGGTGAGGAGGATCTAAGGATGAAGCAGCCTGGAGGACCCCAACAAAGATAATACGCAGAATCATGATCTGTGGACACATGTAGGCTAGGGTTGAGTAGGATCTAAGGATGATGCAGCCTGGGGGGGCCATACAAAAATGATGTGCAGAATCATGACCTGTGGACACTTGTGGTCTAGAAGGGAGGAGGATCTAAGGATGAAGCTGCAGGTGGACCCCAACAGAAATGATGTGCACAACCATGACTTGTGGACACATATGGTCTAGAGGTGAGGAGGATCTAAGGAAGGAGCAGTGTGGAGGCCCATACATAGATAATGTGCAGAATCATGACCTGTGAACACATGTGGTCTAGAGGTGAGGAGGATCTAAGGATGAAGCAGCAGTGTGGAGGCCCATACATAGATAATGTGCAGAATCATGACCTGTGAACACATGTGGTCTAGAGGTGAGGAGGATCTAAGGATGAAGCGGTGCGGAGGCCCCCTACGTAGATAATGTGCAGAAGCATGACCTGTGGACACATGTGGGCTAGAGGTGAGGAGGAGCTAACCATGATGGACCGGGATGATGACCAGTGGCAACTTGTGGATGAGGATTAGTGAAGATTTAATGATGAAGCCACTGGAGGCCCCTAGATGACCTGTGCACACCCTTGACAACAGTAGCCTCAGCAGGTGACATATTTATTTATTTATTTTTGGATTTATAGAGCGCGTAGCTGCCACAGCGATGAGGCGTCCCCGCGCTATCAGAAACCCCAAGGCCCAGAGTCAGTTAGCGAATGGCGACAGAGATGCTACTTACAGGGAAAAAAACTGGTTTCTAAGGTCTTATGAAATGCCAAATGATTCGATATTACTCTCATGGAGAAAGGGAGTGAGTTCCAGAGTTTTGCGGCCAGGTAACCAAAGGAACGACCACCAGCCCTCGCTCTCCGGATGCGTGGAATACGGACCAAAGAAAGATCAGCAGAACACAGCGGCTCATAGTACTCGAGCATATGGAGTAGCCCCGGCGGGGCCTGTCGTGTCAAAATCTTATGAGAGTAACTCAGTACCTTAAACTCGATCCGACGATCGACTGGCAGCCAATGAAGTCTCGGGGGCACGCGGGCAACTGAGTGCGATTTAGGCAGAGCAACTAAGAGCCGAGCCAGCGCATTCTGGGCCCTCTGTAGGCGTTTGATGTTTGCTTTATTGGCGCCCAGGTAAAGACAATTAGCATAGTCCAGTCTGGACACAATGGATGCCTGGATGATAGTCTGTCACACCTTGGGGGAAAAGAAACCAAGTAGTGGTCTGAGGCCACATAACAATCCAAAGCAGGTCCCTGTGACAACCTTTGACTGTTTTTCAAAGGACATGCTACTGTCGAACCATATGCCCAGATTCTTCATTGCCTCTTTGGGGCAGGGGGCGGGCTTAAGGTGATCCGGCCAACACTGGTCGGACCACAGTTCACGATCCCTGCCCAAGAGGAGAATCTCAGAATTGCTGGCGTTCAACTGCATACAGTTGGCCGCCATCCAGTCCGAGATTGCCAAGAGATCGTCCTTAAACTTGACCAAGTTGTTATCGCACTTCTTTGAGAAGGCCAGCACCAGTTGGGTATTGTCGGCGTAGGATACCAGGGACAGACCCCTGCTCTTGGCCACCTCTGCCAGGGGTCTGACGTACAAGTTGAACAGCAAGGGACTCATAACGGACCCCTGCGGTACTCCAAGTATAAAGCAGCCTCCCGAGAGTGATATGGGGAACAAGCCAGACACACCTCCACGAGTGATAGCCACACTGGAATGATTTTATTTATTAATTTACTCAGATTTTTTTTATATGACAGCAAATAATATACACTAATATACAAAGAAAGGAGCAATCGAGAAAAGCAGGGAAGACATCAGGGAGAGAGGGGAGATTCAATGGGAGAAGAAAAGCTCAGTAGGTGACAAGTTACAATAAGTCTGTAGAATAAGAGCAAATATACACGAGCCAGCAGGTTCAGTCATAGTGAAAAGGTGTCCTGCAGTGTACAGCCGACTGAAACTTCTCTCAGACACTTAGGGGAAGTGGTGTTCGGTAATATGTTAACTAGGAGAAAGTGTTACAGTTGTTTCTTGAAAGCTGCGTGCTATTTCCGCTGGAACTCCAGCTACGCGTGTGCTGTTGAATGTTTTTATCTTATATTATTCTATGTAGGATGTGATGTTCATGCATGTCAGGGAAGGAATATATCCGTGCACCAATCCGTGTCCTCATACTAACTCCTAATAATGACACATACTAGGCTCACGCTTTTCAGATGTGATTGGTGATACTGGCCTCCAACCATTTCCTTTTTTTTAAAATATGTTTAACCACCTGTGGTTGTGCCACGAATTTGAGCCATGCTTTGTCCTTCATGGGGTTCTGTGGAAACAGATGTTTACACATGCACAAGATGTAGCTTGTGTGTCCATGTTCATAGGAGCCATGGAGATGATGGTGGGATGGCTGAATGGTACCATGGGCACCATAAGGATGAGAGTGTGCCCCACAAACGAAGGGTGCTCTCCCACAGGGGCCTAGGGTCAGCTGTCCTAGGCAGACCATGTCCATAAATTTTGTAAGACTGCTCCCAAAACAGCAGGTGATAATACATACATGTGATTGTTGGACTCGGCCCATTTTGCATGGTCATCCCTAAACCTTTTGCCTTTCTCCTAGCCTTTTTTCTGACATGGTGTTGTGATTTTAGGACTCTGGGCACTTTAGCACTGCTGTCCAGTGTAAAGTGTGTGTGTGCTCTCTGTGTTACTTATGGTAAGATTGGTCTACACCTGTTTGGCCTATTTAAGTTACCTGTCAGCCCCTTGTAAAGTGGTATCTCATATACCCAGGGCTGGTAAATTAAATGCTACTGGTGGGCTTGCAGCGCTGATTGAGCCACCCACCAAAGTAGCCTTTCAAACCTATCTCATGCCTCTGCCATTGCAGGGCCTGTGCGCACAGTGTTACTGCCGCTGTGACGTGGCTCCTAAAGTCTGTGCTATGTCTGTGATCCCCCTTTTACTGCATGTGAGTCCCCCATAAGGTAGGCCCTAGCTAGCCCTATGGGCAGGGTGAATTGTAGGTAAAAGTTAGGACATGTACCTTAAGTGTGTGACATGTCCTGGTAGTGCAAACAGCAATTTTGGTTTCCCACTACTGTGAGGCTACTGTGAGGCTGCCCTCCCATAGGAATGCATTGGGTATTCCCTGATAAGTATTTCAGTGGTAATTCCTAATATGGGAGGAGCAGCGTGGTCAAGTTTAGTTCAGTTCAGTGCCAGTGCCTACTACTACCAGACTTCATACATCACAGCCTTGTCAGTACCAACCCCTACTACTGCCAGATTTAATACATCACCACCTCCCCAGTACCTACCCCTACTACTGCCAGACTTCATACAACACCACCTCCCCCAGTACCTACCCCTACTACTGCCAGATTTCATTCATCACCACCTTCGTCAGTACCAGCCCTTACTGTTGCCAGACTTCATTCACCACCACCTTGGTCAGTACCAACACCTACTACTGCCAGGCTTCATAAATCACAGTCTAACTCAATACCTGCTCCTACTACTACCAAGCTTCATACATCACCACCTGCTGTAGTCCCAGCCTGTAAGAAATGGGGCTACAGGGGGGGAAACCCTACTCAATCAGCAACCACAATCCTTGTCATGGTGAAGTCACAAGCAATCTCCAAATTAACCTGTGCTCGACCCTCTGGTAGCTTGGCACAGAGCTCAACTCAGAGGCAATGTGTAAAGTATTTGTGCAACACTTCAAACAATAATAACATGAAAACACAACACAAGAAGAATCCCTCACCAAAGTAGAAAAATAAAATACATTTTAATAAATAAATGACGACCAAAACGTCAAAAATCCAATCAGTAAAACCGGACATATGCAAGTTTAAAGATTTCAGTGAAAATAGCGCCATAAAGTACAAAACTGGACCTATGGTGATCTGATGGTGCCGAACCGGGACAAGTATGACCACAATGGAATGTGGGCCTGCTAAAGTGGCGCACTTTGGCCAGCTGAACACAGTACCTTAATCCTGGTGGCGGAGAGATGCAAAGTCCCACATTGAGGATGTGTTGCGCAGCAGAGGTGATGCAAGATCCAGATGAGGAGATGCGCCATGCAGCATCGGCTCCTGGGAGCTAGTAATTGTGATGTCTTTGTGTGGAGAGGCATGGTGCAGTGGCGGTTCTGATGGGCAATGTGAAGTTTTTGTACCAAAGTAGTCAGCGCAGCAGAGGCAATGCATTGGTTCTGAGGGGGATGCGTGGAGCAGTAGTAGTGATGCACCAGTTCTGCGGGAGAATCGACGTGCCATGGGGGAGATGCTTCAGTTCATCTGAATACCAAGATGGGTGACAGAGCACCTTCAGGCCCACTTCCAAGGGTTCAGGACTGGAGTAGAACCATTTGGGAGTGCAGGGCTCACAGATGAAAGAGTCCAGTTGCTGCGTTCAAGGTTGCTGGCAGCCTGTTCTGTCCCTGTGGCTTCTGATCAGGAGACCAGCCTAATACTGCTTTGCAGACACTCTGGCGTCCAGGGTTTAGAGGTGCAGGTCCAATCCTTCCCACCATGACAAGAGGACAGCAGAGTGGCAGGTCAGCATAGCAGGGCAGCAGTCCAGCAGAGTGACAGTCCTTTAAGTAGCACAGCAGTCATTCTTCCTGGAAGGGTCCACAGGTTCAGTTCAGTTCAAAAACTTTATTCTGTTTATAGGCATAGAACTGATGGAGCAAGGATTCCTGCCTCACCAACCCTCAACACTCCCACGGCGAGCCGCCACAGGTTCTCTCCCTTGTGGTTCTTTCTCCTGGGCTGTGGTTCTTTCCTCTGGGCTGTGGCCGGGCTGTGGTTCTCTCCCCGGGCAGTGATTCTCTCCCTTGGGCTGTGGTTCTCTCTCCTGGACTGTGGTTCTTTACCCTGGGCTGTGGTTCTCTCCCTGGACTCTCAAGTAGCCTGTCCATATTGGGACAAAGATTCCCGTCCCTCACCTGACGTCACTCTCCCACCAAGCCATTTCCTGGTATCTAGAACAACTCGGAACCCCCCTCTGCTGGTGGCTGTGCCACACCTGCCTTCATTTTCCTTACATAACAAAGTATATTGACAGTGGCAGTCGCCGTACAACTAAAGTGGGGGTGGATAGAGAGGGGGGAGGATGGGATGGTGAATTGAGAGTAAAAATAATATTTAAAAAACACCTTACCTCTTGCGGCCCTGCGCCGGCAGCCTCCTCGGTGATTCACTCCTGGCAGTCTCTGGAAAGCCACAGGCTCCCTACCCAATGCAGACGCTGCTCTCATGCTATGAGAGCAGACCCAGGATTGGTCCGAGCAGCCTGGTCTGCCGCTCAGACACTGCTTGCTGTTTTTCTCCAACCCTGTTCGAGAAATAAAAGTGTGCATGTCCGTTTGGTTAGCATAAGGGGTCAGCCAAACTTTCATACACTTCTCAGTGTCCACAGCCCATCACAGAAAAATAAAATATTATTGTTTTAATATAATTTTATTTTTCTGTGACTGATTCTGACCAGTTGGGAGACACTCCCCCCGCCATTACGGAGGAGCCGCCTCTGTATATTGATTGCTTTCTTCCACAAACTGCAGTCTTCACCTCACCATGTACCCCTCACTTTGAATGAGGAACCCCTTTTTAGGTCTCGGGACCTATAAACTGCGAAGCAGCTTCCGGTCCGGAGATCTAATGTTAGTTAGTAGGGCAGTTTAGACCCGCCTCTCAACTCCGTTCGCTTCCATTGGCTGGCTTCCTAAACAGAGGCCAGCCATTGGAAGAGAAGTGAGTCACTCCAAACAAGCCCCGTCTTTTTCGGATTCGGGGGCGTAAGTTTTGCTGTTCTTTAGCTCGTGACGTCATCCGTCACTCAGGACAGCAAAACACGCCCCTGAATCCGATAAATTTCGCAAGCTTGAGCCAGCCATTTTGCTGCTGGTATGGTTGAAGTAGGCAGCGTCGGGGAAGGGGGGCGCTAGTTCATTGTTTTGGGCTGTTTTCTGTTGGCTTTTGTCTACTAATAACTTCCTCTGCCTCCACTTTGGTGCTGTGGTGAATACCCTTTGAACCTTCTGTTTGAACAGCACTGATGCGGAAGTGCGCGGAGTCTTGTGAAGTGAACCTCAAGAACTGAGTCTGCCTCCAACTTCAAGTCATACTGCAAACCAGAGCCGAGACTGCCTTCAGGCTCGAGACTGTAAACCAGAGCAGAGACTGCCTCCAGGCTCGAGACTGCAAACCAGAGCCGAGACTGCCAACTACAGCCGAGACGGCCCCTAAGCTCGAGTCTGACTGCAGACCAGTGCTATGACTGCAAATCAGAGTCGATACTGCCTCCAGGCTCGAGACTGCAAACAAGAGCCGAGACGGCCCCTAAGCTCGAGTCTTACCGCAGACCAGTGCTGAGACTGCAAATCAGAGCCGATACTGCCTCCAGGCTCGAGACTGCAAACAAGAGCCGAGACGGCCCCTAAGCTCGAGTCTGACTGCAGACCAGTGCTGAGACTGCAAATCAGAGCCAATACTGCCTCCAGGCTCGAGACTGCAAACAAGAGCCGAGATTGCCCCTAAGCTCCAGTCTGACTGCAGACCAGGGCTGAGACTGCCTTCCAACGTGAATTACAGTGAGAAAGGCTGACAACAAGAGTCAGACACTGCAAAACACTGCTTGCTAGCTGAAATTAGACTGCAGAGTTTGCAAGGTACTGTTAGGCTACAGAGTCTGCAAACCCGGCCCCTGAGTGTCGTCACGGTGGGCACTGCAGAGAAGAGACAGCAGAAAGCAGAGACCACTGCGACTGGAGCAAAAGACGACGGAGTGTGAAAAGAAGAGAAGTTACAACAGACTGCAGCGAGAGCTGCTGGTATGTTTTCTCCCAAACCAATAATGAACGATTAATAATAAGCAAATACAATCAGATGCCCCAGAAAACGGACAACAGAGACCGCAGAGCTCGAGGCAAGAGACTACGGCTATTGGAAAGCAGAGACCCTCGGGTTTGCAGCCAGGTGCGGCAGAGACAGTAAACAGAGGCCGAGGAGCTGTGGTCGAGAGACAGCAGAGAACGAGGAACGTGAAGCCAGACACTGCAGCGACCTGAAGGAAGAGTCAAGAGACGACACCCACTGGACGGCAGCGGCTGCCCCCTCCCTGGAGAGGAGAGACCGCACCGCTCGAGGTAGGGGGGAGACTGCAGAGCAGAAGCCGTGACTCCTTCACGCCATTGCCAAGGTGAGAGGCTCGCGTGATCCATTCGGGGGGGGGGGGTGAACTCCTCATTCAGAGCCAGAAAACAGCAGGTCTGGGAGCACACCGCTGACCTATCAAGCAAGGGTCACCCCTGGCATTCTGGGTAATGCAGTCTCTGGTAGTTTGCCTCGTAGTAGTGTTATCGAGTGTTCCGCCAAGGTTGGCGCAAATGTGCTGATCTCTAGACACCGGTATTTCAGGTTCATTAACCTTCGTCAGTAGAGATTACAGACCAGTTTTAGGGGTTTGCTGGATAGGTTGCCGAAATCATCTCAGGTCTGGTACCGCTCACTGGAGCGCAGGGCATCAACCACGAGCTCGTCAGCTCCATGACTCATGGGAGTCCATTTGAAGAAAACAGCAGGTCTGGGAGCACACCGCTGACCTATCAAGCAAGGGTCGCCCCAGGCATTCTGGGTAATGCAGTCTCTGGTAGTTTGCCTCGTAGTAGTGTTATTGAGTGTTCCGCCAAGGTTGGCGCAAATGTGCTGATCTCTAGACACCGGTGTTTCAGGTTCATTAACCTTCGTCAGTAGCGATTACAGACTAGTTTTAGGGGTTTGCTGGATAGGTTGCCGAAATCATCTCAGGTCTGGTACCGCTCACTGGCGCGCAGGGCATCAACCACGAGCTCGTCAGCTCCATGACTCACGGGAGTTCATTTGAAGAAAACAGCAGGTCTGGGAGCACACCACTGACCTATCAAGCAAGGGTCGCCCCTGGCATTCTGGGTAATGCAGTCTCTGGTAGTTTGCCTCGTAGTAGTGTTATCGAGTGTTCCGCCAAGGTTGGCGCAAATGTGCTGATCTCTAGACACCGGTGTTTCAATCGATAACACTTCTACGAGGCAAACTACCAGAGACTGCATTACCCAGAATGCCAGGGGCGAACCTTGCTTGATAGGTCAGCGGTGTGCTCCCAGACCTGCTGTTTCTTCAAATGGACTCCCGTGAGTCATGGAGCTGACGAGCTTGTGGTTGATGCCCTGCGCGCCAGTGAGCGGTACCAGACCTGAGATGATTTCAGCAACCTATTCAGCAAACCCCTAAAACTAGTCTGTAATCTCTACTGACGAAGGTTAATGAACCTGAAACACCGGTGTCTAGAGATCAGCACATTTGCGCCAACCTTGGCGAAACACTCGATAACACTTCTACGAGGCAAACTACCAGAGACTGCATTACCCAGAATGCCAAGGGCGACCCTTGCTTGATAGGTCAGCGGTGTGCTCCCAGACCTGCTGTTTCTTCAAATGGACTCCCGTGAGTCATGGAGCTGACGAGCTCGTGGTTGATGCCCTGCGCGCCAGTGAGCGGTACCAGACCTGAGATGATTTCGGCAACCTATTCAGCAAACCCCTAAAACTAGTCTGTAATCTCTACTGACGAAGGTTAATGAACCTGAAACACCGGTGTCTAGAGATCAGCACATTTGCGCCAACCTTGGCGAAACACTCGATAACACTTCTACGAGGCAAACTACCAGAGACTGCATTACCCAGAATGCCAGGGGCGAACCTTGCTTGATAGGTCAGCGGTGTGCTCCCAGACCTGCTGTTTCTTCAAATGGACTCCCGTGAGTCATGGAGCTGACGAGCTCGTGGTTGATGCCCTGCGCGCCAGTGAGCGGTACCAGACCTGAGATGATTTCGGCAACCTATTCAGCAAACCCCTAAAACTAGTCTGTAATCTTTACTGACGAAGGTTAATGAACCTGAAACACCGGTGTCTAGAGATCAGCACATTTGCGCCAACCTTGGCGAAACACTCGATAACACTTCTACGAGGCAAACTACCAGAGACTGCATTACCCAGAATGCCAGGGGCGAACCTTGCTTGATAGGTCAGCGGTGTGCTCGCAGACCTGCTGTTTCTTCAAATGGACTCCCGTGAGTCATGGAGCTGACGAGCTCGTGGTTGATGCCCTGCGCGCCAGTGAGCGGTACCAGACCTGAGATGATTTCGGCAACCTATTCAGCAAACCCCTAAAACTAGTCTGTAATCTCTACTGACGAAGGTTAATTAACCTGAAACACCGGTGTCTAGATCAGCACATTTGCGCCAACCTTGGCGAAACACTCGATAACACTTCTATGAGGCAAACTACCAGTGACTGCATTACCCAGAATGCCAGGGGTGAACCTTGCTTGATAGGTCAGCGGTGTGCTCCCAGACCTGCTGTTCCTTCAAATGGACTCCCGTGAGTCATGGAGCTGACGAGCTCGTGGTTGATGCCCTGCGCGCCAGTGAGCGGTACCAGACCTAAGATGATTTTGGCAACCTATTCAGCAAACCCCTAAAACTAGTCTGTAATCTCTACTGACGAAGGTTAATGAACCTGAAACACCGGTGTCTAGAGATCAGCACATTTGCGCCAACCTTGGCGAAACACTCGATAACACTTCTACGAGGCAAACTACCAGAGACTGCAGTGCCCAGAATGCCAGGGGCGTTCCTTGCTTAATAGGTCAGCGGTGTGCTCCCAGACCTGCTGTTTCTTCAAATGGACTCCCGTGAGTCATGGAGCTGACGAGCTCGTGGTTGATGCCCTGCGCGCCAGTGAGCGGTACCAGACCTGAGATGATTTCGGCAACCTATTCAGCAAACCCCTAAAACTAGTCTGTAATCTCTACTGACGAAGGTTAATGAACCTGAAACACCGGTGTCTAGAGATCAGCACATTTGCGCCAACTTGGCGAAACACTCGATAACACTTCTACGAGGCAAACTACCAGAGACTGCATTACCCAGAATGCCAGGGGCGAACCTTGCTTGATAGGTCAGCGGTGTGCTCCCAGACCTGCTGTTTCTTCAAATGGACTCCCGTGAGTCATGGAGCTGACGAGCTCGTGGTTGATGCCCTGCGCGCCAGTGAGCGGTACCAGACCTGAGATGATTTCGGCAACCTATTCAGCAAACCCCTAAAACTAGTCTGTAATCTCTACTGACGAAGGTTAATGAACCTGAAACACCGGTGTCTAGAGATCAGCACATTTGCGCCAACCTTGGCGAAACACTCGATAACACTTCTACGAGGCAAACTACCAGAGACTGCATTACCCAGAATGCCAGAGGTGAACCTTGCTTGATAGGTCAGCGGTGTGCTCCCAGACCTGCTGTTTCTTCAAATGGACTCCCGTGAGTCATGGAGCTGACGAGCTCGTGGTTGATGCCCTGCGCGCCAGTGAGCGGTACCAGACCTGAGATGATTTCGGCAACCTATTCAGCAAACCCCTAAAACTAGTCTGTAATCTCTACTGATGAAGGTTAATGAACCTGAAACACCGGTGTCTAGAGATCAGCACATTTGCGCCAACCTTGGCTAAACACTCAATAACACTTCTACGAGGCAAACTACCAGAGACTGCAACACCCAGAATGCCAGGGGCGAACCTTGCTTGATAGGTCAGCGGTGTGCTCCCAGACCTGCTGTTTCTTCAAATGGACTCCCGTGAGTCATGGAGCTGACGAGCTCGTGGTTGATGCCCTGCGCGCCAGTGAGCGGTACCAGACCTGAGATGATTTCGGCAACCTATTCAGCAAACCCCTAAAACTAGTCTGTAATCTCTACTGACGAAGGTTAATGAACCTGAAACACCAGTGTCTAGAGATCAGCACATTTGCGCCAACCTTGGCGAAACACTCGATAACACTTCTACGAGGCAAACTACCAGAGACTGCATTACCCAGAATGCCAGGGGCGAACCTTGCTTGATAGGTCAGCGGTGTGCTCCCAGACCTGCTGTTTCTTCAAATGGACTCCTGTGAGTCATGGAGCTGACGAGCTCGTGGTTGATGCCCTGCGCGCCAGTGAGCGGTACCAGACCTGAGATGATTTCGGCAACCTATTCAGCAAACCCCTAAAACTAGTCTGTAATCTCTACTGACGAAGGTTAATGAACCTGAAACACCGGTGTCTAGAGATCAGCACATTTGCGCCAACCTTGGCGAAACACTCGATAACACTTCTACGAGACAAACTACCAGAGACTGCATTACCCAGAATGCCAGGGGCGAACCTTGCTTGATAGGTCACCGGTGTGCTCCCAGACCTGCTGTTTCTTCAAATGGACTCCCGTGAGTCATGGAGCTGACGAGCTCGTGGTTGATGCCCTGCGCTCCAGTGAGCGGTACCAGACCTGAGATGATTTTGGCAACCTATTCAGCAAACCCCTAAAACTAGTCTGTAATCTCTACTGACGAAGGTTAATGAAACTGAAACACCGGTGTCTAGAGATCAGCACATTTGCGCCAACCTTGGCGAAACACTCGATAACACTTCTACGAGGCAAACTACCAGAGACTGCATTACCCAGAATGCCAGGGGCGAACCTTGCTTGATAGGTCAGCGGTGTGCTCCCAGACCTGCTGTTTCTTCAAATGGACTCCCGTGAGTCATGGAGCTGACGAGCTCGTGGTTGATGCCCTGCGCGCCAGTGAGCGGTACCAGACCTGAGATGATTTCGGCAACCTATTCAGCAAACCCCTAAAACTAGTCTGTAATCTCTACTGACGAAGGTTAATGAACCTGAAACACCGGTGTCTAGAGATCAGCACATTTGCGCCAACCTTGGCGAAACACTCGATAACACTTCTACGAGGCAAACTACCAGAGACTGCATTACCCAGAATGCAAGGGGCGAACCTTGCTTGATAGGTCAGCGGTGTGCTCCCAGACCTGCTGTTTCTTCAAATGGACTCCCGTGAGTCATGGAGCTGACGAGCTCGTGGTTGATGCCCTGCGCGCCAGTGAGCGGTACCAGACCTGAGATGATTTCGGCAACCTATTCAGCAAACCCCTAAAACTAGTCTGTAATCTCTACTGACGAAGGTTAATGAACCTGAAACACCGGTGTCTAGAGATCAGCACATTTGCGCCAACCTTGGCGAAACACTCGATAACACTTCTACGAGACAAACTACCAGAGACTGCATTACCCAGAATGCCAGGGGCGAACCTTGCTTGATAGGTCACCGGTGTGCTCCCAGACCTGCTGTTTCTTCAAATGGACTCCCGTGAGTCATGGAGCTGACGAGCTCGTGGTTGATGCCCTGCGCTCCAGTGAGCGGTACCAGACCTGAGATGATTTTGGCAACCTATTCAGCAAACCCCTAAAACTAGTCTGTAATCTCTACTGACGAAGGTTAATGAACCTGAAACACCGGTGTCTAGAGATCAGCACATTTGCGCCAACCTTGGCGAAACACTCGATAACACTTCTACGAGGCAAACTACCAGAGACTGCATTACCCAGAATGCCAGGGGCGAACCTTGCTTGATAGGTCAGCGGTGTGCTCCCAGACCTGCTGTTTCTTCAAATGGACTCCCGTGAGTCATGGAGCTGACGAGCTCGTGGTTGATGCCCTGTGCGCCAGTGAGCGGTACCAGACCTGAGATGATTTCGGCAACCTATTCAGCAAACCCTTAAAACTAGTCTGTAATCTCTACTGACGAAGGTTAATGAACCTGAAACACCGGTATCTAGAGATCAGCACATTTGCGCCAACCTTGGCGAAACACTCGATAACACTTCTATGAGGCAAACTACCAGAGACTGCATTACCCAGAATGCAAGGGGCGAACCTTGCTTGATAGGTCAGCGGTGTGCTCCCAGACCTGCTGTTTCTTCAAATGGACTCCCGTGAGTCATGGAGCTGACGAGCTCGTGGTTGATGCCCTGCGCGCCAGTGAGCGGTACCAGACCTGAGATGATTTCGGCAACCTATTCAGCAAACCCCTAAAACTAGTCTGTAATCTCTACTGACGAAGGTTAATGAACCTGAAACACCGGTGTCTAGAGATCAGCACATTTGCGCCAACCTTGGCGAAACACTCGATAACACTTCTACGAGGCAAACTACCAGAGACTGCATTACCCAGAATGCCAGGGGCGAACCTTGCTTGATAGGTCAGCGGTGTGCTCCCAGACCTGCTGTTTCTTCAAATGGACTCCCGTGAGTCATGGAGCTGACAAGCTCGTGGTTGATGCCCTGCGCGCCAGTGAGCGGTACCAGACCTGAGATGATTTCGGCAACCTATTCAGCAAACCCCTAAAACTAGTCTGTAATCTCTACTGATGAAGGTTAATGAACCTGAAACACCGGTGTATAGAGATCAGCACATTTGCGCCAACCTTGGCGAAACACTCGATAACACTTCTACGAGGCAAACTACCAGAAACTGCATTACCCAGAATGCCAGGGGCGAACCTTGCTTAATAGGTCAGCGGTGTGCTCCCAGACCTGCTGTTTCTTCAAATGGACTCCCGTGAGTCATGGAGCTGACGAGCTCGTGTTTGATGCCCTGCGCGCCAGTTAGCGGTACCAGACCTGAGATGATTTCGGGAACCTATTCAGCAAACCCCTAAAACTAGTCTGTAATCTCTACTGACGAAGGTTAATGAACCTGAAACACCGGTGTCTAGAGATCAGCACATTTGCGCCAACCTTGGCGAAACACTCGATAACACTTCTACGAGGCAAACTACCAGAGACTGCATTACCCAGAATGCCAGGGGAGAACCTTGCTTGATAGGTCAGCGTGTGCTCCCAGACCTGCTGTTTCTTCAAATGGACTCCCGTGAGTCATGGAGCTGACGAGCTTGTGGTTGATGCCCTGCGCACCAGTGAGCGGTACCAGACCTGAGATGATTTTGGCAACCTATTCAGCAAACCCCTAAAACTAGTCTGTAATCTCTACCGACGAAGGTTAATGAACCTGAAACACCGGTGTCTAGAGATCAGCACATTTGCGCCAACCTTGGCGAAACACTCGATAACACTTCTACGAGGCAAACTACCAGAGACTGCATTACCCAGAATGCCAGGGGCGAACCTTGCTTGATAGGTCAGCGGTGTGCTCCCAGACCTGCTGTTTCTTCAAATGGACTCCTGTGAGTCATGGAGCTGACGAGCTCGTGGTTGATGCCCTGCGCGCCAGTGAGCGGTACCAGACCTGAGATGATTTCGGCAACCTATTCAGCAAACCCCTAAAACTAGTCTGTAATCTCTACTGACGAAGGTTAATGAACCTGAAACACCGGTGTCTAGAGATCAGCACATTTGCGCCAACCTTGGCGAAACACTCGATAACACTTCTACGAGGCAAACTACCAGAGACTGCATTACCCAGAATGCCAGGGGCGTTCCTTGCTTGATAGGTCAGCGGTGTGCTCCCAGACCTGCTGTTTCTTCAAATGGACTCCTGTGAGTCATGGAGCTGACGAGCTCGTGGTTGATGCCCTGCGCGCCAGTGAGCGGTACCAGACCTGAGATGATTTCGGCAACCTATTCAGCAAACCCCTTAAACTAGTCTGTAATCTCTACTGACGAAGGTTAATGAACCTGAAACACCGGTGTCTAGAGATCAGCACATTTGCGCCAACCTTGGCGAAACACTCGATAACACTTCTACGAGGCAAACTACCAGAGACTGCATTACCCAGAATGCCAGGGGCGAACCTTGCTTGATAGGTCAGCGGTGTGCTCCCAGACCTGCTGTTTCTTCAAATGGACTCCCGTGAGTCATGGAGCTGACGAGCTCGTGGTTGATGCCCTGCGCGCCAGTGAGCGGTACCAGACCTGAGATGATTTCGGCAACCTATTCAGCAAACCCCTAAAACTAGTCTGTAATCTCTACTGACGAAGGTTAATGAACCTGAAACACCGGTGTCTAGAGATCAGCCCATTTGCGCCAACCATGGCGAAACACTCGATAACACTTCTACGAGGCAAACTACCAGAGACTGCATTACCCAGAATGCCAGGGGCGAACCTTGCTTGATAGGTCAGCAGTGTGCTCCCAGACCTGCTGTTTCTTCAAATGGACTCCCGTGAGTCATGGAGCTGACGAGCTCGTGGTTGATGCCCTGCGCGCCAGTGAGCGGTACCAGACCTGAGATGATTCCGGCAACCTATTCAGCAAACCCCTAAAACTAGTCTGTAATCTCTACTGACGAAGGTTAATGAACCTGAAACACCGGTGTCTAGAGATCAGCACATTTGCGCCAACCTTGGCGAAACACTCGATAACACTTCTACGAGGCAAACTACCAGAGACTGCAATACCCAGAATGCCAGGGGCGAACCTTGCTTGATAGGTCAGCGGTGTGCTCCTATACCTGCTGTTTCTTCAAATGGACTCCCGTGAGTCATGGAGCTGACGAGCTCGTGGTTGATGCCCTGCGCGCCAGTGAGCGGTACCAGACCTGAGATGATTTCGGCAACCTATTCAGCAAACCCCTAAAACTAGTCTGTAATCTCTACTGACGAAGGTTAATGAACCTGAAACACCGGTATCTAGAGATCAGCACATTTGCGCCAACCTTGGCGAAACACTGGATAACACTTCTACGAGGCAAACTACCAGAGACTGCATTACCCAGAATGCCAGGGGAGAACCTTGCTTGATAGCTCAGCGTGTGCTCCCAGACCTGCTGTTTCTTCAAATGGACTCCCGTGAGTCATGGAGCTGACGAGCTCGTGGTTGATGCCCTGCGCGCCAGTGAGCGGTACCAGACCTGAGATGATTTCGGCAACCTATTCAGCAAACCCCTAAAACTAGTCTGTAATCTCTACTGACGAAGGTCAATGAACCTGAAACACCGGTGTTTAGAGATCAGCACATTTGCGCCAACCTCGGCGAAACACTCGATAACACTTCTACGAGGCAAACTACCAGAGACTGCATTACCCAGAATGCCAGGGGCGAACCTTGCTTGATAGGTCAGCGGTGTGCTCCCAGACCTGCAGTTTCTTCAAATGGACTCCCGTGAGTCATGGAGCTGACGAGCTCGTGGTTGATGCCCTGCGCGCCAGTGAGCGGTACCAGACCTGAGATGATTTCGGCAACCTATTCAGCAAACCCCTAAAACTAGTCTGTAATCTCTACTGACGAAGGTTAATGAACCTGAAACACCGGTATCTAGATATCAGCACATTTGCGCCAACCTTGGCGAAACACTGGATAACACTTCTACGAGGCAAACTACCAGAGACTGCATTACCCAGAATGCCAGGGGAGAACCTTGCTTGATAGGTCAGCGTGTGCTCCCAGACCTGCTGTTTCTTCAAATGGACTCCCGTGAGTCATGGAGCTGACGAGCTCGTGGTTGATGCCCTGCGCGCCAGTGAGCGGTACCAGACCTGAGATGATTTCGGCAACCTATTCAGCAAACCCCTAAAACTAGTCTGTAATCTCTACTGACGAAGGTCAATGAACCTGAAACACCGGTGTCTAGAGATCAGCACCTTTGCGCCAACCTCGGCGAAACACTCGATAACACTTCTACGAGGCAAACTACCAGAGACTGCATTACCCAGAATGCCCGGGGCGAACCTTGCTTGATAGGTCAGCGGTGTGCTCCCAGACCTGCAGTTTCTTCAAATGGACTCCCGTGAGTCATGGAGCTGACGAGCTCGTGGTTGATGCCCTGCGCGCCAGTGAGCGGTACCAGACCTGAGATGATTTCGGCAACCTATTCAGCAAACCCCTAAAACTAGTCTGTAATCTCTACTGACGAAGGTTAATGAACCTGAAACACCAGTGTCTAGAGATCAGCACATTTGCGCCAACCTTGGCGAAACACTCGATAACACTTCTACGAGGCAAACTACCAGAGACTGCATTACCCAGAATGCCAGGGGCGAACCTTGCTTGATAGGTCAGCGGTGTGCTCCCAGACCTGCTGTTTCTTCAAATGGACTCCTGTGAGTCATGGAGCTGACGAGCTCGTGGTTGATGCCCTGCGCGCCAGTGAGCGGTACCAGACCTGAGATGATTTCGGCAACCTATTCAGCAAACCCCTAAAACTAGTCTGTAATCTCTACTGACGAAGGTTAATGAACCTGAAACACCGGTGTCTAGAGATCAGCACATTTGCGCCAACCATGGCGAAACACTCGATAACACTTCTACGAGACAAACTACCAGAGACTGCATTACCCAGAATGCCAGGGGCGAACCTTGCTTGATAGGTCACCAGTGTGCTCCCAGACCTGCTGTTTCTTCAAATGGACTCCCGTGAGTCATGGAGCTGACGAGCTCGTGGTTGATGCCCTGCGCTCCAGTGAGCGGTACCAGACCTGAGATGATTTTGGCAACCTATTCAGCAAACCCCTAAAACTAGTCTGTAATCTCTACTGACGAAGGTTAATGAACCTGAAACACCGGTGTCTAGAGATCAGCACATTTGCGCCAACCTTGGCGAAACACTCGATAACACTTCTACGAGGCAAACTACCAGAGACTGCATTACCCAGAATGCCAGGGGCGAACCTTGCTTGATAGGTCAGCGGTGTGCTCCCAGACCTGCTGTTTCTTCAAATAGACTCCCGTGAGTCATGGAGCTGACGAGCTCGTGGTTGATGCCCTGCGCGCCAGTGAGCGGTACCAGACCTGAGATGATTTCGGCAACCTATTCAGCAAACCCCTAAAACTAGTCTGTAATCTCTACTGACGAAGGTTAATGAACCTGAAACACCGGTGTCTAGAGATCAGCACATTTGCGCCAACCTTGGCGAAACACTCGATAACACTTCTACGAGGCAAACTACCAGAGACTGCATTACCCAGAATGCAAGGGGCGAACCTTGCTTGATAGGTCAGCGGTGTGCTCCCAGACCTGCTGTTTCTTCAAATGGACTCCCGTGAGTCATGGAGCTGACAAGCTCGTGGTTGATGCCCTGCGCGCCAGTGAGCGGTACCAGACCTGAGATGATTTCGGCAACCTATTCAGCAAACCCCTAAAACTAGTCTGTAATCTCTACTGACGAAGGTTAATGAACCTGAAACACCGGTGTCTAGAGATCAGCACATTTGCGCCAACCTTGGCGAAACACTCGATAACACTTCTACGAGACAAACTACCAGAGACTGCATTACCCAGAATGCCAGGGGCGAACCTTGCTTGATAGGTCACCGGTGTGCTCCCAGACCTGCTGTTTCTTCAAATGGACTCCCGTGAGTCATGGAGCTGACGAGCTCGTGGTTGATGCCCTGCGCTCCAGTGAGCGGTACCAGACCTGAGATGATTTTGGCAACCTATTCAGCAAACCCCTAAAACTAGTCTGTAATCTCTACTGACGAAGGTTAATGAACCTGAAACACCGGTGTCTAGAGATCAGCACATTTGCGCCAACCTTGGCGAAACACTCGATAACACTTCTACGAGGCAAACTACCAGAGACTGCATTACCCAGAATGCCAGGGGCGAACCTTGCTTGATAGGTCAGCGGTGTGCTCCCAGACCTGCTGTTTCTTCAAATGGACTCCCGTGAGTCATGGAGCTGACGAGCTCGTGGTTGATGCCCTGTGCGCCAGTGAGCGGTACCAGACCTGAGATGATTTCGGCAACCTATTCAGCAAACCCCTAAAACTAGTCTGTAATCTCTACTGACGAAGGTTAATGAACCTGAAACACCGGTGTCTAGAGATCAGCACATTTGCGCCAACCTTGGCGAAACACTCGATAACACTTCTACGAGGCAAACTACCAGAGACTGCATTACCCAGAATGCAAGGGGCGAACCTTGCTTGATAGGTCAGCGGTGTGCTCCCAGACCTGCAGTTTCTTCAAATGGACTCCCGTGAGTCATGGAGCTGACGAGCTCGTGGTTGATGCCCTGCGCGCCAGTGAGCGGTACCAGACCTGAGATGATTTCGGCAACCTATTCAGCAAACCCCTAAAACTAGTCTGTAATCTCTACTGACGAAGGTTAATGAACCTGAAACACCGGTGTCTAGAGATCAGCACATTTGCGCCAACCTTGGCGAAACACTCGATAACACTTCTACGAGGCAAACTACCAGAGACTGCATTACCCAGAATGCCAGGGGCGAACCTTGCTTGATAGGTCAGCGGTGTGCTCCCAGACCTGCTGTTTCTTCAAATGGACTCCCGTGAGTCATGGAGCTGACAAGCTCGTGGTTGATGCCCTGCGCGCCAGTGAGCGGTACCAGACCTGAGATGATTTCGGCAACCTATTCAGCAAACCCCTAAAACTAGTCTGTAATCTCTACTGATGAAGGTTAATGAACCTGAAACACCGGTGTCTAGAGATCAGCACATTTGCGCCAACCTTGGCGAAACACTCGATAACACTTCTACGAGGCAAACTACCAGAAACTGCATTACCCAGAATGCCAGGGGCGAACCTTGCTTAATAGGTCAGCGGTGTGCTCCCAGACCTGCTGTTTCTTCAAATGGACTCCCGTGAGTCATGGAGCTGACGAGCTCGTGGTTGATGCCCTGCGCGCCAGTTAGCGGTACCAGACCTGAGATGATTTCGGGAACCTATTCAGCAAACCCCTAAAACTAGTCTGTAATCTCTACTGACGAAGGTTAATGAACCTGAAACACCGGTGTCTAGAGATCAGCACATTTGCGCCAACCTTGGCGAAACACTCGATAACACTTCTACGAGGCAAACTACCAGAGACTGCATTACCCAGAATGCCAGGGGAGAACCTTGCTTGATAGGTCAGCGTGTGCTCCCAGACCTGCTGTTTCTTCAAATGGACTCCCGTGAGTCATGGAGCTGACGAGCTTGTGGTTGATGCCCTGCGCACCAGTGAGCGGTACCAGACCTGAGATGATTTTGGCAACCTATTCAGCAAACCCCTAAAACTAGTCTGTAATCTCTACCGACGAAGGTTAATGAACCTGAAACACCGGTGTCTAGAGATCAGCACATTTGCGCCAACCTTGGCGAAACACTCGATAACACTTCTACGAGGCAAACTACCAGAGACTGCATTACCCAGAATGCCAGGGGCGAACCTTGCTTGATAGGTCAGCGGTGTGCTCCCAGACCTGCTGTTTCTTCAAATGGACTCCCGTGAGTCATGGAGCTGACGAGCTCGTGGTTGATGCCCTGCGCGCCAGTGAGCGGTACCAGACCTGAGATGATTTCGGCAACCTATTCAGCAAACCCCTAAAACTAGTCTGTAATCTCTACTGACGAAGGTTAATGAACCTGAAACACCGGTGTCTAGAGATCAGCACATTTGCGCCAACCTTGGCGAAACACTCGATAACACTTCTACGAGGCAAACTACCAGAGACTGCATTACCCAGAATGCCAGGGGCGTTCCTTGCTTGATAGGTCAGCGGTGTGCTCCCAGACCTGCTGTTTCTTCAAATGGACTCCTGTGAGTCATGGAGCTGACGAGCTCGTGGTTGATGCCCTGCGCGCCAGTGAGCGGTACCAGACCTGAGATGATTTCGGCAACCTATTCAGCAAACCCCTAAAACTAGTCTGTAATCTCTACTGACGAAGGTTAATGAACCTGAAACACCGGTGTCTAGAGATCAGCACATTTGCGCCAACCTTGGCGAAACACTCGATAACACTTCTACGAGGCAAACTACCAGAGACTGCATTACCCAGAATGCCAGGGGCGAACCTTGCTTGATAGGTCAGCGGTGTGCTCCCAGACCTGCTGTTTCTTCAAATGGACTCCCGTGAGTCATGGAGCTGACGAGCTCGTGGTTGATGCCCTGCGCTCCAGTGAGCGGTACCAGACCTGAGATGATTTCGGCAACCTATTCAGCAAACCCCTAAAACTAGTCTGTAATCTCTACTGACGAAGGTTAATGAACCTGAAACACCGGTGTCTAGAGATCAGCACATTTGCGCCAACCTTGGCGAAACACTCGATAACACTTCTACGAGGCAAACTACCAGAGACTGCATTACCCAGAATGCCAGGGGCGAACCTTGCTTGATAGGTCAGCGGTGTGCTCCCAGATCTGCTGTTTCTTCAAATGGACTCCCGTGAGTCATGGAGCTGACGAGCTCGTGGTTGATGCCCTGCGCGCCAGTGAGCGGTACCAGACCTGAGATGATTTCGGCAACCTATTCAGCAAACCCCTAAAACTAGTCTGTAATCTCTACTGACGAAGGTTAATGAACCTGAAACACCGGTGTCTAGAGATCAGCACATTTGCGCCAACCATGGCGAAACACTCAATAACACTTCTACGAGGCAAACTACCAGAGACTGCATTACCCAGAATGCCAGGGGCGAACCTTGCTTGATAGGTCAGCGGTGTGCTCCCAGACCTGCTGTTTCTTCAAATGGACTCCCGTGAGTCATGGAGCTGACGAGCTCGTGGTTGATGCCCTGTGCGCCAGTGAGCGGTACCAGACCTGAGATGATTTCGGCAACCTATTCAGCAAACCCCTAAAACTAGTCTGTAATCTCTACTGACGAAGGTTAATGAACCTGAAACACCGGTGTCTAGAGATCAGCACATTTGCGCCAACCTTGGCGAAACACTCGATAACACTTCTACGAGGCAAACTACCAGAGACTGCATTACCCAGAATGCCAGGGGCGAACCTTGCTTGATAGGTCAGCAGTGTGCTCCCAGACCTGCTGTTTCTTCAAATGGACTCCCGTGAGTCATGGAGCTGACGAGCTCGTGGTTGATGCCCTGCGCGCCAGTGAGCGGTACCAGACCTGAGATGATTCCGGCAACCTATTCAGCAAACCCCTAAAACTAGTCTGTAATCTCTACTGACGAAGGTTAATGAACCTGAAACACCGGTGTCTAGAGATCAGCACATTTGCGCCAACCTCGGCGAAACACTCGATAACACTTCTACGAGGCAAACTACCAGAGACTGCATTACCCAGAATGCCAGGGGCGAACCTTGCTTGATAGGTCAGCGGTGTGCTCCCAGACCTGCAGTTTCTTCAAATGGACTCCCGTGAGTCATGGAGCTGACGAGCTCGTGGTTGATGCCCTGCGCGCCAGTGAGCGGTACCAGACCTGAGATGATTTCGGCAACCTATTCAGCAAACCCCTAAAACTAGTCTGTAATCTCTACTGACGAAGGTTAATGAACCTGAAACACCGGTATCTAGAGATCAGCACATTTGCGCCAACCTTGGCGAAACACTGGATAACACTTCTACGAGGCAAACTACCAGAGACTGCATTACCCAGAATGCCAGGGGAGAACCTTGCTTGATAGGTCAGCGTGTGCTCCCAGACCTGCTGTTTCTTCAAATGGACTCCCGTGAGTCATGGAGCTGACGAGCTCGTGGTTGATGCCCTGCGCGCCAGTGAGCGGTACCAGACCTGAGATGATTTCGGCAACCTATTCAGCAAACCCCTAAAACTAGTCTGTAATCTCTACTGACGAAGGTCAATGAACCTGAAACACCGGTGTCTAGAGATCAGCACCTTTGCGCCAACCTCGGCGAAACACTCGATAACACTTCTACGAGGCAAACTACCAGAGACTGCATTACCCAGAATGCCAGGGGCGAACCTTGCTTGATAGGTCAGCGGTGTGCTCCCAGACCTGCAGTTTCTTCAAATGGACTCCCGTGAGTCATGGAGCTGACGAGCTCGTGGTTGATGCCCTGCGCGCCAGTGAGCGGTACCAGACCTGAGATGATTTCGGCAACCTATTCAGCAAACCCCTAAAACTAGTCTGTAATCTCTACTGACGAAGGTTAATGAACCTGAAACACCGGTGTCTAGAGATCAGCACATTTGCGCCAACCTTGGCGAAACACTCGATAACACTTCTACGAGGCAAACTACCAGAGACTGCATTATCCAGAATGCCAGGGGCGAACCTTCCTTGATAGGTCAGCGGTGTGCTCCCAGACCTGCTGTTTCTTCAAATGGACTCCCGTGAGTCATGGAGCTAACGAGCTCGTGGTTGATGACCTGCTCGCCAGTGAGCGGTACCAGACCTGAGATGATTTCGGCAACCTATTCAGCAAACCCCTAAAACTAGTCTGTAATCTCTACTGTCGAAGGTTAATGAACCTGAAACACCGGTGTCTAGAGATCAGCACATTTACGCCAACCTTGGCGAAACACTCGATAACACTTCTACGAGGCAAACTACCAGAGACTGCATTACCCAGAATGCCAGGGCGAACCTTGCCTGATAGGTCAGCGGTGTGCTCCCAGACCTGCTGTTTCTTCAAATGGACTCCCGTGAGTCATGGAGCTGACGAGATCGTGGTTGATGCCCTGCGCGCCAGCGAGCGGTACCAGACCTGAGATGATTTCGGCAACCTATTCAGCAAACCCCTAAAACTAGTCTGTAATCTCTACTGACGAAGGTTAATGAACCTGAAACACCGTTGTCTAGAGATCAGCACATTTGCGCCAACCTTGGCGAAACACTCGATAACACTTCTACGAGGCAAACTACCAGAGACTGCATAACCCAGAATGCCAAGGGCGAACCTTGCTTGATAGGTCAGCGGTGTGCTCCCAGACCTGCTGTTTCTTCAAATGGACTCCCGTGAGTCATGGAGCTGACGAGCTCGTGGTTGATGCCCTGCGCGCCAGTGAGCGGTACCAGACCTGAGATGATTTCGGCAACCTATTCAGCAAACCCCTAAAACTAGTCTGTAATCTCTACTGACGAAGGTTAATGAACCTGAAACACCGGTGTCTAGAGATCAGCACATTTGCGCCAACCTTGGCGAAACACTCGATAACACTTCTACGAGGCAAACTACCAGAGACTGCATTACCCAGAATGCCAGGGGCGAACCTTCCTTGATAGGTCAGCGGTGTGCTCCCAGACCTGCTGTTTCTTCAAATGGACTCCCGTGAGTCATGGAGCTAACGAGCTCGTGGTTGATGCCCTGCTCGCCAGTGAGCGGTACCAGACCTGAGATGATTTCGGCAACCTATTCAGCAAACCCCTAAAACTAGTCTGTAATCTCTACTGTCGAAGGTTAATGAACCTGAAACACCGGTGTCTAAAGATCAGCACATTTACGCCAACCTTGGCGAAACACTCGCTAACACTTCTACGAGGCAAACTACCAGAGACTGCATTACCCAGAATGCCAGGGGCGAACCTTGCTTGATAGGTCAGCGGTGTGCTCCCAGACCTGCTGTTTCTTCAAATGGACTCCCGTGAGTCATGGAGCTGACGAGCTCGTGGTTGATGCCCTGTGCGCCAGTGAGCGGTACCAGACCTGAGATGATTTCGGCAACCTATTCAGCAAACCCCTAAAACTAGTCTGTAATCTCTACTGACGAAGGTTAATGAACCTGAAACACCGGTGTCTAGAGATCAGCACATTTGCGCCAACCTTGGCGAAACACTCGATAACACTTCTACGAGGCAAACTACCAGAGACTGCATTACCCAGAATGCAAGGGGCGAACCTTGCTTGATAGGTCAGCGGTGTGCTCCCAGACCTGCAGTTTCTTCAAATGGACTCCCGTGAGTCATGGAGCTGACGAGCTCGTGGTTGATGCCCTGCGCGCCAGTGAGCGGTACCAGACCTGAGATGATTTCGGCAACCTATTCAGCAAACCCCTAAAACTAGTCTGTAATCTCTACTGACGAAGGTTAATGAACCTGAAACACCGGTGTCTAGAGATCAGCACATTTGCGCCAACCTTGGCGAAACACTCGATAACACTTCTACGAGGCAAACTACCAGAGACTGCATTACCCAGAATGCCAGGGGCGAACCTTGCTTGATAGGTCAGCGGTGTGCTCCCAGACCTGCTGTTTCTTCAAATGGACTCCCGTGAGTCATGGAGCTGACAAGCTCGTGGTTGATGCCCTGCGCGCCAGTGAGCGGTACCAGACCTGAGATGATTTCGGCAACCTATTCAGCAAACCCCTAAAACTAGTCTGTAATCTCTACTGATGAAGGTTAATGAACCTGAAACACCGGTGTCTAGAGATCAGCACATTTGCGCCAACCTTGGCGAAACACTCGATAACACTTCTACGAGGCAAACTACCAGAAACTGCATTACCCAGAATGCCAGGGGCGAACCTTGCTTAATAGGTCAGCGGTGTGCTCCCAGACCTGCTGTTTCTTCAAATGGACTCCCGTGAGTCATGGAGCTGACGAGCTCGTGGTTGATGCCCTGCGCGCCAGTTAGCGGTACCAGACCTGAGATGATTTCGGGAACCTATTCAGCAAACCCCTAAAACTAGTCTGTAATCTCTACTGACGAAGGTTAATGAACCTGAAACACCGGTGTCTAGAGATCAGCACATTTGCGCCAACCTTGGCGAAACACTCGATAACACTTCTACGAGGCAAACTACCAGAGACTGCATTACCCAGAATGCCAGGGGAGAACCTTGCTTGATAGGTCAGCGTGTGCTCCCAGACCTGCTGTTTCTTCAAATGGACTCCCGTGAGTCATGGAGCTGACGAGCTTGTGGTTGATGCCCTGCGCACCAGTGAGCGGTACCAGACCTGAGATGATTTTGGCAACCTATTCAGCAAACCCCTAAAACTAGTCTGTAATCTCTACCGACGAAGGTTAATGAACCTGAAACACCGGTGTCTAGAGATCAGCACATTTGCGCCAACCTTGGCGAAACACTCGATAACACTTCTACGAGGCAAACTACCAGAGACTGCATTACCCAGAATGCCAGGGGCGAACCTTGCTTGATAGGTCAGCGGTGTGCTCCCAGACCTGCTGTTTCTTCAAATGGACTCCCGTGAGTCATGGAGCTGACGAGCTCGTGGTTGATGCCCTGCGCGCCAGTGAGCGGTACCAGACCTGAGATGATTTCGGCAACCTATTCAGCAAACCCCTAAAACTAGTCTGTAATCTCTACTGACGAAGGTTAATGAACCTGAAACACCGGTGTCTAGAGATCAGCACATTTGCGCCAACCTTGGCGAAACACTTGATAACACTTCTACGAGGCAAACTACCAGAGACTGCATTACCCAGAATGCCAGGGGCGTTCCTTGCTTGATAGGTCAGCGGTGTGCTCCCAGACCTGCTGTTTCTTCAAATGGACTCCTGTGAGTCATGGAGCTGACGAGCTCGTGGTTGATGCCCTGCGCGCCAGTGAGCGGTACCAGACCTGAGATGATTTCGGCAACCTATTCAGCAAACCCCTAAAACTAGTCTGTAATCTCTACTGACGAAGGTTAATGAACCTGAAACACCGGTGTCTAGAGATCAGCACATTTGCGCCAACCTTGGCGAAACACTCGATAACACTTCTACGAGGCAAACTACCAGAGACTGCATTACCCAGAATGCCAGGGGCGAACCTTGCTTGATAGGTCAGCGGTGTGCTCCCAGACCTGCTGTTTCTTCAAATGGACTCCCGTGAGTCATGGAGCTGACGAGCTCGTGGTTGATGCCCTGCGCTCCAGTGAGCGGTACCAGACCTGAGATGATTTCGGCAACCTATTCAGCAAACCCCTAAAACTAGTCTGTAATCTCTACTGACGAAGGTTAATGAACCTGAAACACCGGTGTCTAGAGATCAGCACATTTGCGCCAACCTTGGCGAAACACTCGATAACACTTCTACGAGGCAAACTACCAGAGACTGCATTACCCAGAATGCCAGGGGCGAACCTTGCTTGATAGGTCAGCGGTGTGCTCCCAGATCTGCTGTTTCTTCAAATGGACTCCCGTGAGTCATGGAGCTGACGAGCTCGTGGTTGATGCCCTGCGCGCCAGTGAGCGGTACCAGACCTGAGATGATTTCGGCAACCTATTCAGCAAACCCCTAAAACTAGTCTGTAATCTCTACTGACGAAGGTTAATGAACCTGAAACACCGGTGTCTAGAGATCAGCACATTTGCGCCAACCATGGCGAAACACTCAATAACACTTCTACGAGGCAAACTACCAGAGACTGCATTACCCAGAATGCCAGGGGCGAACCTTGCTTGATAGGTCAGCGGTGTGCTCCCAGACCTGCTGTTTCTTCAAATGGACTCCCGTGAGTCATGGAGCTGACGAGCTCGTGGTTGATGCCCTGTGCGCCAGTGAGCGGTACCAGACCTGAGATGATTTCGGCAACCTATTCAGCAAACCCCTAAAACTAGTCTGTAATCTCTACTGACGAAGGTTAATGAACCTGAAACACCGGTGTCTAGAGATCAGCACATTTGCGCCAACCTTGGCGAAACACTCGATAACACTTCTACGAGGCAAACTACCAGAGACTGCATTACCCAGAATGCCAGGGGCGAACCTTGCTTGATAGGTCAGCAGTGTGCTCCCAGACCTGCTGTTTCTTCAAATGGACTCCCGTGAGTCATGGAGCTGACGAGCTCGTGGTTGATGCCATGCGCGCCAGTGAGCGGTACCAGACCTGAGATGATTCCGGCAACCTATTCAGCAAACCCCTAAAACTAGTCTGTAATCTCTACTGACGAAGGTTAATGAACCTGAAACACCGGTGTCTAGAGATCAGCACATTTGCGCCAACCTCGGCGAAACACTCGATAACACTTCTACGAGGCAAACTACCAGAGACTGCATTACCCAGAATGCCAGGGGCGAACCTTGCTTGATAGGTCAGCGGTGTGCTCCCAGACCTGCAGTTTCTTCAAATGGACTCCCGTGAGTCATGGAGCTGACGAGCTCGTGGTTGATGCCCTGCGCGCCAGTGAGCGGTACCAGACCTGAGATGATTTCGGCAACCTATTCAGCAAACCCCTAAAACTAGTCTGTAATCTCTACTGACGAAGGTTAATGAACCTGAAACACCGGTATCTAGAGATCAGCACATTTGCGCCAACCTTGGCGAAACACTGGATAACACTTCTACGAGGCAAACTACCAGAGACTGCATTACCCAGAATGCCAGGGGAGAACCTTGCTTGATAGGTCAGCGTGTGCTCCCAGACCTGCTGTTTCTTCAAATGGACTCCCGTGAGTCATGGAGCTGACGAGCTCGTGGTTGATGCCCTGCGCGCCAGTGAGCGGTACCAGACCTGAGATGATTTCGGCAACCTATTCAGCAAACCCCTAAAACTAGTCTGTAATCTCTACTGACGAAGGTCAATGAACCTGAAACACCGGTGTCTAGAGATCAGCACCTTTGCGCCAACCTCGGCGAAACACTCGATAACACTTCTACGAGGCAAACTACCAGAGACTGCATTACCCAGAATGCCAGGGGCGAACCTTGCTTGATAGGTCAGCGGTGTGCTCCCAGACCTGCAGTTTCTTCAAATGGACTCCCGTGAGTCATGGAGCTGACGAGCTCGTGGTTGATGCCCTGCGCGCCAGTGAGCGGTACCAGACCTGAGATGATTTCGGCAACCTATTCAGCAAACCCCTAAAACTAGTCTGTAATCTCTACTGACGAAGGTTAATGAACCTGAAACACCGGTGTCTAGAGATCAGCACATTTGCGCCAACCTTGGCGAAACACTCGATAACACTTCTACGAGGCAAACTACCAGAGACTGCATTATCCAGAATGCCAGGGGCGAACCTTCCTTGATAGGTCAGCGGTGTGCTCCCAGACCTGCTGTTTCTTCAAATGGACTCCCGTGAGTCATGGAGCTAACGAGCTCGTGGTTGATGACCTGCTCGCCAGTGAGCGGTACCAGACCTGAGATGATTTCGGCAACCTATTCAGCAAACCCCTAAAACTAGTCTGTAATCTCTACTGTCGAAGGTTAATGAACCTGAAACACCGGTGTCTAGAGATCAGCACATTTACGCCAACCTTGGCGAAACACTCGATAACACTTCTACGAGGCAAACTACCAGAGACTGCATTACCCAGAATGCCAGGGCGAACCTTGCCTGATAGGTCAGCGGTGTGCTCCCAGACCTGCTGTTTCTTCAAATGGACTCCCGTGAGTCATGGAGCTGACGAGCTCGTGGTTGATGCCCTGCGCGCCAGCGAGCGGTACCAGACCTGAGATGATTTCGGCAACCTATTCAGCAAACCCCTAAAACTAGTCTGTAATCTCTACTGACGAAGGTTAATGAACCTGAAACACCGTTGTCTAGAGATCAGCACATTTGCGCCAACCTTGGCGAAACACTCGATAACACTTCTACGAGGCAAACTACCAGAGACTGCATAACCCAGAATGCCAAGGGCGAACCTTGCTTGATAGGTCAGCGGTGTGCTCCCAGACCTGCTGTTTCTTCAAATGGACTCCCGTGAGTCATGGAGCTGACGAGCTCGTGGTTGATGCCCTGCGCGCCAGTGAGCGGTACCAGACCTGAGATGATTTCGGCAACCTATTCAGCAAACCCCTAAAACTAGTCTGTAATCTCTACTGACGAAGGTTAATGAACCTGAAACACCGGTGTCTAGAGATCAGCACATTTGCGCCAACCTTGGCGAAACACTCGATAACACTTCTACGAGGCAAACTACCAGAGACTGCATTACCCAGAATGCCAGGGGCGAACCTTCCTTGATAGGTCAGCGGTGTGCTCCCAGACCTGCTGTTTCTTCAAATGGACTCCCGTGAGTCATGGAGCTAACGAGCTCGTGGTTGATGCCCTGCTCGCCAGTGAGCGGTACCAGACCTGAGATGATTTCGGCAACCTATTCAGCAAACCCCTAAAACTAGTCTGTAATCTCTACTGTCGAAGGTTAATGAACCTGAAACACCGGTGTCTAAAGATCAGCACATTTACGCCAACCTTGGCGAAACACTCGCTAACACTTCTACGAGGCAAACTACCAGAGACTGCATTACCCAGAATGCCAGGGGCGAACCTTGCCTGATAGGTCAGCGGTGTGCTCCCAGACCTGCTGTTTCTTCAAATGGACTCCCGTGAGTCATGGAGCTGACGAGCTCGTGGTTGATGCCCTGCGCGCCAGCGAGCGGTACCAGACCTGAGATGATTTCGGCAACCTATTCAGCAAACCCCTAAAACTAGTCTGTAATCTCTACTGACGAAGGTTAATGAACCTGAAACACCGTTGTCTAGAGATCAGCACATTTGCGCCAACCTTGGCGAAACACTCGATAACACTTCTACGAGGCAAACTACCAGAGACTGCATTACCCAGAATGCCAAGGGCGAACCTTGCTTGATAGGTCAGCGGTGTGCTCCCAGACCTGCTGTTTCTTCAAATGGACTCCCGTGAGTCATGGAGCTGACGAGCTCGTGGTTGATGCCCTGCGCGCCAGTGAGCGGTACCAGACCTGAGATGATTTCGGCAACCTATTCAGCAAACCCCTAAAACTAGTCTGTAATCTCTACTGACGAAGGTTAATGAACCTGAAACACCGGTGTCTAGAGATCAGCACATTTGCGCCAACCTTGGCGAAACACTCAATAACACTTCTACGAGGCAAACTACCAGAGACTGCATTACCCAGAATGCCAGGGGCGAACCTTGCTTGATAGGTCAGCGGTGTGCTCCCAGACCTGCTGTTTCTTCCTCATTCAGAGCCATCGAGCACCGGATTATGAAAGGATTTGGGAGGAAGGACCCCCCATCCCCTTTGCATGCACACCCTGGGGGCAGGCGGGCTGCGCCAACGGCCCGTCTGCAGAGGGACAGTTCGCCGCATTTTCCAAACCTAGTCTTTAACAGTTGCCTGTTTTATTGGGAAAATACAATATTTTATAAATAATTCAATATCATTAGTCCGCTGCCTCCAAGACGTGGGAATGTGGACTCCGCTCACTGGTCCTTATACTAGCGCCAAGAAGCACACACTGCTTGGGTTGACCGGCGCCACAACAAAGTGCGCTCTAATGAGGTAAGGAACATCTTTAGCTGTCATTTCCCCGCATGTAATGCCCCCTGTTCTGTCGTGTTTGCTTTCCTGCCCCTGTTCCGTCGTGTTTGCTTTCCTGCCCCGTTCCGTTCCGTCGTGCTTGCTGCCCCCTGTTCCGTCGTGCTTGCTGCCCCCTGTTCCGTCGTGCTTGCTGCCCCCTGTTCCGTCGTGCTTGCTGCCCCCTGTTCCGTCGTGCTTGATGCCCCTGTTCCGTGTGCTTGCTGCCCCTGTTCCGATGTGCTTGCTTTCCTGCCCCCGGTTCCGTTGTGCTTGTCTTCAATATGGCGAAGGAAAGTACTTTCAAATACCCGTGTTCCGAATACCAGTTGCAGAAAAGCATAGTGGCTCTGATTTACTAGAGCATAATGTTGCTCTCTCCACAAGAATGCGGCCTCGCAGGGTTCAACTGGCTGCTCGTAGTTCATTAACGTCACTTTCGGCAGAGTTGGGAGGGAGCAGGAGGGTTCTCAGTTATTGTTATTATCTATTACATTACTAGTGCGTCTCTTCCTGGGGTGGTGCTGTTAGTCTTTTTACTAAGCTTATTTGCGTGACAATGGTTTTAAATGCGGTACAGTGACAACATACTTTCTTATAACACAAGATATGTGACACTTGGCAGGGCTGGTATTTTTATTATTCATCCAAACTCTACTCAATATTTATGGGGTGTCGGTGGGAGGCACAGTTTGCTGGTAAGTTCTCATGCCAATTATCAAAAATATGAAACCCCTCAGCGCTTTGTTCATTAACATATGGCACCAAGCTGTTCTCTTTCATAGTCTCCATACAATGGGGCGTATTTAAAAGCACTGGCGTTGGCGCTGCATCACTTTTTATGATGCTCGCTGGCGCAGAGAGCTAAACCATATGTACAAGGCAAGGCCAAGCCACTTGGCGTGGCTTTTCATGGTCTTGCAGATATGGTGTAAGCAGAGACGTTTTAAGGCAGGGGCAAAGTGCCCTCTGGCCCAAGGCCCCTGGCTTTCAGGGGGTCCTGATAGAGCCATTGCTGTTCTGCAGAGTCTTGCCCTGATGACCTGGAATAATTCTTCAACAGATTGTTTTAAATACCATTTTCCTTTCATTAATTTTAATGTGAGTGATGTGTGAGTTTATTACAGATATTTTGCAAAGAAATGTTTGTTTTATGCAACATCCATAAAAAAAGTTTTTTTAAGATCAAAACAGGACCTCACATATGAGAAATGGGAACGGATCACAGAGATTATTTTCAATATTAGCAAGCAGCTGCTGGGTTTCAATATTGCAAATAGGTCATGTAATAGGTTATGCATTTGCGAGCGATTAAGCTATTGGCATTGTAAATGACAATGACATTTATTTAACGATTAAGCTATTGGCAATGTAAATGACAATGACATTTATTTATGATTTAAAAAAAAAATCATGAGCAATGCCAATAGCTCTACCTTTAATAATGCCGAGACCATTGCATTGTAAATGCTTGTTCTAACCCCAGCTGAGACTGTGAGTTCTATCGTTTCAGTGAGTCTTTTGTCCATTGCCACTGACTTCTGATCGCCTGTCATCACCCCCTGGCCAAGAAAGGCATTCCTATCACTTCCGGTTCTGGCCAGGCTTCCTACATTTGCAAATCTCAATGCGCTGCATTATTGGGAGCTTCTGAGTCTGGACAACATCAACTTTCCAAAAGGAAAATCACTGCAAATCGTCCGGCTCAAGTACCTCATTATCTTGTAAGTTATGAGGTTTGCTTTGAGCTGTGAATATTTGATATATACATTTGTTGGCATTGGCATCAACAACCCTCGGAACTGGCAGTGAGCGCATTATTAAACCTGATAAATAAATTAAAGAAAAGGCTTGGAGTCCAAAGTGAGTGCATTTAAATGTATTTTTCAGCTGCAATTGATTTACAATATAGAATCGTATATCAGTCACAAGACTATTTAAAAAAGTATGAAGGAGGCTTTGCAATCAAAGGAAGGAGCAGGGAATGCTGGGATATTGAATTACAAATGAGCAAAACCTGGCATGTCAAGACTCGTTTTCGTGCAGCGGCCATTTTGAATACCTTCAGCCCGGGTTCCAAGTTTGAAAAATTTCTTGGTGGCTGTTTTCTGAGGTCGTGATCAATTCTGTTTCAAATCTACCAGACACGCATGACCGGGAGACTGTCTAATGTAAGTGCTTGTCACCACTGAAAAATGTTCACAGGATAAAAGTAAGCCTGTGTTAAATGCTGTGCGCTGATATCAAAATGTGAAAAGACACACAGTTAATAGACGGAATGCAGAACAAATCAAAACATTCACCCCCAGTCAAGAGATCTGGATTAAATGCACCATTCTTTTGCTCACCATGCCACCCCAGTTTAGACCTAGCCATATGCAAATCCATCTTGACCTGTGCCTCATGGGAACAGTCCAGCTCGAACTACCAAGCCAGGTCCTCCCTGGAACAGAAACAAGCATCCTACGACCGGTTTTGGGGGTTTCACCCCTCATCAACCAGAATAGCTTGAAACCAGTGTCACAGTGAGCCCGGGACCCACGTCTGGGCATACCCGGGGCACTTAGGGCGATTAAGCAAAAGACACACACTTGATGAATGGAATGCAGATCAAATCAAAACATTCACCCTCAGTCAAGAGATCTGGGTTAAATCCATCTTCTTTTACACACCATGCCACACCAGTTTAGACCTGGACATATGCAAATCAATCTTGACCCTGTGTCTCATGGGAACAGTCCAGCCTGACCTGCCAAGCTAGGTCCTGCTTGGACCGGAACAAGCATGCTAAGATCGGTTTCTGGGTTTCGCCCCTCATGGCAAAGTGAGCCCTGTACCCACGTCTGGGCATACCCGGCACACTTAGGGCGAGAAAGCAAAACACACAAAATTGATGGACTGAATGCAGTACAAATCAAGACATTCACCCCCAATCAAGATATCTGGGTTAAATCCATCATTCTTTTGCGCAACGTGCCACCCCAGTTTAGACTTGGCCATAAGCAAATCCGTCTTGACCCTGTGTCTCTTGGGAACAGTCCAGCTCAAACTGCCAAGCCAGGTCCTCCCTGGAACAGATACAAGCATCCAATGACCACGTTTTGGGTTTCACCCCTCATCAGCCAGGATAGCTTGAATCCAGTGGCACAGTGAGCCCGGGACCCAGTGAGCCCCGGACCCACGTTTGGGCATACCCCGCGCACTTAGGGCAAGAAAGCAAAAGCCACACAATTGAGGAACGGAATGCAGATCAAATCAAAACATTAACCCCCAGTCAAGACATCTGGGTTAAATCCATCATATGCAAATCAGTCTTGACCCTGGACCTCCTGGGAACAATCTAGCCCAAAATGCCAAGCCAGGTCCTCCCTGGACTGGAAACAAGCATCCTAGGACTGGTTAGTGAGCAAAAACACAATGGATTTAGGCCCGGATCTCTGTACTAGGGTGAATGTATAACATTGTTCTGCATTCTGTCCATTAATTGTTCTTTTTGCATTTGTCACCCCGAAAGGGATGTATATGCCCAGACGTGGGTCTCATGCTCTCTATGCCACTGGAGTCAAGCTATTCTGGCTGATGAGTGGTGAAACCCCAAAACCGGTCCTAGGATGCTTGTTTCCAGTCCAGGGATGACCTGGCCTTTCAGTTCAGGCTTGACTGTTCCCAGTGGGCGCAGGGTCAAGACTGATTTGCATATGTCTGAGTCCAAACCGGAATGGTATGGGGAGCAAAAAACAATGGATTTAGGCCCAGATCTCTTTACTGGGGTGAATGTAAGACATTGTTATGCATTCTGTCCATCAATTGTTCTTTTTGCAGACACCAAAATGTCAGCCTATCTAGTGAGTGCTTGAAGGGGGCTCACCAAAAAATAGATCCTCAGGCTAAGTTGTCTGCAGCCTGACCTAAAAACGGCAATTTATTTATATGCATTCGTTTTTCATCACTGGAGAAGGGTTGTTTGACAGGGGATACACATGGCTAAAACCACGCATGCCTCTACCATGCAGTCTGAACCACAAATCCGTCTTAACCACACATTCCTTTACCACACATGCCTTTACCATACAATTTTGTTGTAAAGACATGAGTGGTAAGGGGGTATGCGTTCTTAAGATCACCACTACGCCAACCCCTCTCTACCCTACCCTAAGCCCTAAAATTCTATCTGCCTACCTCACCCCCACCCTGAGGCCTAAAACCTGCACTTTCCTTAAAACTACCCCTTCCCCTTCTCCTGCCCTGAGGCCTAAACCTGTCACCTACCATAAACAACCACAGACCCCCGCCTTGCCCCTTAAAACATGCCTATGCAACATCCATAAAACTACCCCAACCCCTTCCAATGCCATGAGGCCTAAACCCTGCCCGCAATTTAAACAAGCACTTGCAATTCAATATGTCTCACATTTACGCAAGTTTAAGCAATTAGCATTGTAAATGACAATGCGTTTTTATTTATGTTTCAAAAACCAAAACATAAATAAAAGTCATTGTCATTTACAATGCCAATAGCTGAAACTCGCGTAAATGTGAGACCTGTGGCATTGCAAGTGCTTGTTTATATTAGCACAAGATTATTCTTAAATAAATAAAAAAAACTGCCAGCGATATAAGAGGTAGCCTAAAAGGAACCTCAAAATAACATTCTCTGCATAGTTCCAGTCTAGGCGGACTGCAAAGCCACAAGGCTTTATCGTCCAATCATTGCATATGCAAATGAGCAATCTTTCAGACCACTTGCATGCAAATGGACCTCATGCATTATTTTGCGGGCACTTCGAAACCCTAACTGGTTGGCAAACTGCGAGAGATTGAGTTTTATTTTCTTAATCCAAAATGGCTGTTATAATCAAAAGATTTCTCAACACCCATTAATTCAGATAAAGGTCCGTTCAGAATCGAGCTCAGCACGCAGCACCACAATGTATTTAACCCTTTAGGTTCAAATTTACTAGAAAATACAGGAGAGCCACGAGTGTGTAAAACCAGTATCATTCTTTGATTAGCAGAGAAGTTTCTATAGTGCAAACTCTCCCGAGGGCATTGAGGAGAACCAGATTATATCACACAAGGTCACATTTATTTTTATTTTTTAACACACAGGGAGATTAACTGACTTGCCCAGACTCACAAGATGCTGAGCTGATGCAGAGACTCAAGCCTTAGACCACATTCCTTCTCACATTACCTAACTATTAAAATAAAACTCTTGCACTCTAAAGCACGAAATATTCTTTTTCCAATCTTCAGGCTTTAAATTGGACTGTTGTTCTTGTAAATAATCAGTACATTCTTATCTATTTTGAGCAGCTGTATGCCTGACTGCGCGAGACCTATTGCATTGCAAATGCTTGGCAACTTGGCATCACGGACAACGGGAGGGAGGGAAGGAGAAAGGAGGACTTTGAAGGCGTGGACAATGGAAGGTCAGGTGGGTGGGGGAGGAGAGGACAAGGCACGGACAAAGCTGTGTGAATGGAGAAGCTTAATAAAAGAAATAGTACACGCCCGGTGTAACAACCAAGTAAAGGGGCCAGTAGCCATGGGAGGATACAAATGATGACATGGCTGTACTAAGGAGGGACTAACCAGCCTCATAATGAATCAGAAGCCAGCATTTACAAAGGACAAATACACAAGCCAATGAAAAATAAGGGTGGGGGGAGTGGGCGAAGCTTCTCTCCGCACTCAACTACCACAGATCTTCGCAGAGCAGCGCTTGTGCGCTGGCTCGCGCCCTAAAATCACCCCACTCCTAAAAACTCCCACTAAACCCAGCACTAGCCCTTAAAGCTACACCAACCCTCTCCCCCACCCTGAGCCCTAAAACTCTGCCCCCTTCATTAAAAGCCCAACCTCCCGCTGCCCTGAGCCCTAAAAGCTACCCCACCCCTAAAAACGACCCCCCAAACCCAGCCCCAGCCCCACTTCCCAGTCCACATCCGGAGCTTCCTGTTCTGATGCTTCCTCTTCCGCTTCCCACCCATCCTGAACACTAGACTGCTATCTACCTTAACCATGCATATGCGTGGTTAAGGCAGATGCGTTGTTCAGGCAAGCGTTGTTGCGCTTGTGTTGTTCCGGCACGCATGGCTCTGCCCACGTTGTTTCGGCTGCTCTCCTTGGAGAAGGCACCCTTTGACTGCTGCCATATCTCGCCTAAAGAAACAATGGACCATAGTGCCTCGTACTGTTAATGAGTACTTGCATTACCTTTTTCAGATTATCTAGCTTAATTAGTCCACTTCATAGGAGCACAAGCACCTGCCTGCTCACCATTAGGATGCCCCGCTGGATCCTGAAATTTGTCCCACTTTTACTTGTATTGATACAACACCCAACTTCAGCAAAGGTAGGTCCAAAGTTGACACATCTTCTTTAAGCATGGGCGAATTTTGCGAATTCGCGATCTGCGAATTTGCGGATTTGCGAATTCGCGATCCGCAAAATTCGCGAATTTGTGCGAATTTGCGGATTTTTGTTTTTTTGCGTGTTCGCAGGGTTTTTGCATGTTCGCGGGGATTTTTGCGTCTTCGCGAGCCGCTTGCATAGCGAAGTTACCCATGCAGTCGTTTATGGGAGAGGGATAGATAGATAGATAGATAGATAGATAGATAGATAGATAGATAGATAGATAGATAGATAGATAGAGAGAGAAAGAGAGGGAAAGAGAGAGGGAGAGAGAGAACGAGAGAAAGAAAGAGAGGACGGATCTCTGAAGGGCCAGATTCCTGAGTTGCCCCTACAGAACATACAGCTTTTTATTTTTAGCAAAATGCATATGAAAATTGTGCTGTAAAGGTCTCTTTTAGTTTAACCCCTCCTGACAACTCAAAATGGGTGTATTTGCCATCCTCTCCCTTCTTCCTGTTTTTTATATCTGTAAGTGCTTACTGATGAGGTTTAATTCCTTGGACAGGTGCCTCGTTGCCTACTTGTAACTATTCTCTGACCCTGCTTCAAGGGTCAGAGCAGGGTCAGAGAATAGTTGCAAGTAGGCAAGGAGGCGCCAGGAAGCAATTAGCAGCAGGTGTACAAGTTGAAGTTAATTTGTTTGTAACCCTTTTGTAAAAGGTTACAAAGAAATTAGGTTCAACTTCTGCACCTGCTGCTGTAACCCTTGCTTGGCTGAAAATTCGTCCCCGCTGATTAGCGGATTTTACCGCGATTTCGCGAGATTCGCGGATCGCGAAATCACGGAAAATCCGCAAATTCGCCCGCGAAACGGATTTTACGCCCACCCTTAATCTTCTTCCCACTTGAATTATACGAGTAAACCAACAACACTATATCGCTCTGGTCTCTTTTGGGCTTTCTGAACCTGAGCCTCAAATTGTGCTCTCTGGTCACCACATATCTCATCCTTCATGAACTTGTACCACTCAAACCCATCAGTAAGAATGCTTGAATTGTGCTCCCTAGTCACCATGCCTCCCATCTTTCATGGATTTGTGCCTTTCCGGCCTGTCAGATCTGATGCTTGATATGAGCTGTCTGGCTAGCATGCCTCTCACCTTTCATGAATTTGTACATGTACGGTCTGTCAGCTTAGATGCTATGTTGTGCTCCGTGTTATGGGTTCCTCACAACCAAATTTTCATGGCATGAGAACCGCCATTAGACTGCTGGACGTGAGGAACCTCATAATATGTTTGGTGATGCCGCAGCAGCCCTACCAAGACTATATTGTGGCCTCAGACCGCTGCGCCACCGCTACGGTTTGCAGATCTCTGGCCATTGTAGCAGTCCTATAGCAGACTGATGGCAGTTGTCGTAATAGGGCTGTCAGACCTCTGGTGCGGTGGACCACGATCACCACTGCACCTCCACCGTGGGTTTGGCAGTCCAATGGACCAAAGTGAAGCACGTCACTCTGGCTCGGTCGGGACTGGGAGTCTGTTCCCAAACTTGCGCTTAAGTCAGTCACTCACTCTAGAGACTAGTGACACCGACTCCACGCAGCAAGAACGAGTCTGACTCAGACTCTGAGGCCGTGCCACGTGCCACACATTCTTTGCAGCAGGCATATTAACCCTTTGCGGTACCTTAGATAAGTGAACACTGCCACTAGACAAAACTCCCATCTCCCTCTCCAGCAGGTACATTAATAAAGCACCAGTCCCAGCGACTGGCCCCACTACAAAGTGAGTCGGAGAGTTGAGACTCTAGTTGAGTCGATGTGATGACTGAGACAGTCTCACTCTCACACGACCTCACCTGCCCTGCGTCTCGCCCTAGTTCTGACTCAGTCAGAGAGTGACAATTAAGTGATGCAAGTCACTCACGGCCTGGTCCTGAACTTGCATTGATTCAAGTCAGTCATTCTAGAGTCTTGACACCCAGCACCCATGCAGTTAGCATGAGTCCAACTCGACTCTGAAGACGTGCCGCATCAGCGCGTATTTTACTGCTGCGTGGGGGATGGCCAATAAATTTTGCTAAGGTTGTCATCTTTGGTAGCCGTTTCGTGCTACTAAATTAAGGGCCCAGGGACCCACCCAGCAGTCCAAAACACATTGATACACATACTGCACCAGGTACCACGCCCTCAGCTAGGATAGAGTGCAGCAGGTACATGCTTGCGCCTACACAAATGATCCGCTAGATGCAGCATGTGTAGTTAGTCACTGTTCAATCATGCCCAGCCATGCTGCACATGCATTGTGGTCAGATTCCTAGCCCAGGCCTGCAGCAGAAAAATACAATGTATCAAATCAAGGACTTCACCAGCCGGCCCGGCCCGTGGTCACCATTGCAACAAGTGAGACGAGTTTGTTCTAACCACCCTGCCCAGCTTGCAGGCCATTCTGATGTCTCTGCAAACAGAGCTTCAGCACAGCAGTGCAACTCAAGCGCTGCTCACACTGCGGCTGATTTAATGCCACCAGAGCGCTTGCCAAGGCTGACAAATAGCCATTGGTCGCATGCAATGTAGGAGGGGTTGCAACAAGTGGCTTAGGGGTCACAATTGCGACCCCTGGCGACCACTAATTAACGTCCATGGAAGTCGGTTGAGAGCACAAAAAATTGGAAAAATTGGATACTTCTTTGAAAAATGCTGAATTTGTGTACCAAATTAGATTTTTTTATTCAGCTCTACATGTTCCTGAAAGCTGGGAAGATGGTGACTTTAGCACAGTAAACTGCTTGTTGATGTCAATTTTAGGGGAAAAAACAGACACTTTTATCCAGAGCTATATTTTGCCTATTTTTTCGGTCCCCTCCAAGGGAATCCACAAACCCTGGGTACCTTTAGAATCCCCAGGATGTTGGAAGAAAAGGATTCAAATTTGGCATGGTTTCCTTTTGCAGAAAAAAGCTATGGTGCCCTAAGCGCGAACAAACCCTAACAGCCAAAAAAAGGCTCAACACTGAGGGGGGGGGGGGGGGGGAGGGAGAAGTAAAGGCCCAGCAGTTAAGGGGTTAACATTTGCATGGCACCCTTGGCCAAGGTGATTGAGCATTGCATTTTCAATATAGTGTCCTATGTAGACGACATTCAATTAATGCTTTCTTATTAGCAGATTGACACTTCTCTGGCAGCTGACTCCAGGGATGTTCCCCTGATATGGCAACTTGGATTAAACCGAGTTGCTTGATGCTGAACTCTGGGAAATCTGAGCTACTTTTCTTTGGCAACTGTGGTCCATTTGACCTATTGTAAAGGTGGCCAATTCATATTGGAGCACAGCCGGTCAGATCCACAGAGGTAAGAAATTTAGGAGTAAAGTTCGACCTAGACCTCTTGTTTCGGCCACGAATTTGGGCAATCTTAGCGGCCTGTTTTGGAATATTGGAATCACTAAAAATGTTCTAACATTTTTACGAGCTCAGACTCAGAAGTTAATTGGGCTAGTTCTAATAATTTCTAGGTTAGAGTATGCCAACTCCCTTTATATTAGGGCCCCAGATTATTTGATAATTGAATAACAGCTGGTTCAAAATATGGCCGCACGGCTGATTCTCAGCTGTCCAAGGAAGCAATCTATTTACACGAGTTTGTAGCATCTACATTGGCTGCCAGTAATTGAACAGATTACGTTTAATCAATCAATCATTGACACTTATAAAGCGCGCTACATACCCGTAGGGTCTCAAGGCGCTGGGGGGTGGGGGGGGTGCCGCTACTGCTCGAACAGCCAGGTCTTCAGCTTCTTCCTGAAGGAGAGGTGGTCTTGGGTCAGGCGCAGGTCGGTCGGGAGGGAGTTCCAGGTCTTGGCGGCCAGGTAGGAGAAGGACCTTCCTCCTGTAGTCGCTCTTCGGATGCGGGGGACGGCGGCGAGGTTGTGGTTGGCTGATCGGAGGTGGCGTTTGGGAGCGTAGAAATTGACTCGGCTGTTGAGGTAGCTCGGGCCTTGGTCGTGTAGGGCTTTGTGTGCGTGGGTGAGGAGGCGGAAGGTGATTCTTTTGTTGACGGGGAGCCAGTGAAGGTCTTTCAGATGTCCGGAGATGTGACTGGTTCGTGGGATGTCGAGGATGAGTCTGGCTGAGGCGTTCTGGATCCGCTGGAGTCTCTTCTGGAGCTTGGCGGTGGTACCGGCGTAGAGGGCGTTGCCGTAGTCCAGTCGGCTGGTGACGAGGGCCTGGGTGACGGTCTTCCTGGTCTCGGTGGGGATCCACCAGAAGATCTTCCGTAGCATGCGTAGGATGTTGAAGCACGCCGAGGAGACGTTGTTGACTTGCCTGGTCATGGAGAGGGAGGAGTCCAGGATGACGCCCAGGTTTCGAGCATGGTCAGTTGGTTTGGGTGCGGTGCCCAGGGCGGGGGGGCCACCAGGAGTCGTCCCAGGCGGAGGGTGAGGAGCCCAGGATGAGGACCTCCGTCTTATCTGAGTTCAGTTTCAGGCGGCTGGTCGTCATCCATTCGGCTTCCTCTTTCATCCCTTCGTGCAGGTTGGCTCTGGCGGCGGCGGGGTCGTTGGTCAGGGAGAGGATCAGCTGGGTGTCGTCGGCGTAGGAGATTATGCTGAGGTTGTGTTTACGTACGATGGCCGCGAGGGGGCTCATGTAGACGTTGAAGAGGGTGGGGCTCAGAGATGATCCTTGGGGGACGCCGCAGATGACTTCGGAGGCCTCTGACTTGTACGGTGGTAGGCGGACTCTCTGTGTTCTTCCGTCGAGGAAGGAGATGATCCATTCCAGCGCCTTGTCCTGGATGCCGATGTTGCTGAGGCGCCGTACTAGGGTGCGGTGGCAGACCGTGTCGAATGCCGCGGAGAGGTCTAGGAGGATGAGGGCCGCTGTTTCTCCATTGTCCATCAGCCCTATTGATCACCTTTTGAGTGGTTCAGAAGAAGGGACCTATTTACCGTAGGGGTAGGTTTTGTTACTATCAGTCAACACTTTTCCTATCAGGGACTACTTCATGTGCCTAGAGTCTTTAGGTCTTGGAGGGGGGGGCAGCTCCGTCGGGTTACTAACAGCTAAGATGTGGACTGGGCTCCCAACTGATTTTAAGAATGATAAAGTCATAAGTGCTAATGAAAAAGAGGCTCAAGACTCTCCTTTTCGTAGAAAAGTTGGATCACTGTGAGCTGCCTGCTGGTCAGTGCCGGGACGCTTGCTTGGAAGCAGCTGTTCACACTATACAAAAGCCAATACATTCAGGAAGAAATATAAAACTGAAGGTATACACGGCCGATGCATGCTTGCCACGAACAGGTTTGCAGATTCACTTACACAAGTAGACATAGGACGGTTCCAGGCAGGGTCAGGCTTTTGCTGTGAACACAGTGCCCAGCAGGACTGGCCTCTAAAGACACTGGTAGACATTTTGGAAAGCCCACTTCCTCTTCAGGCTGATGGGGCTGCACCAGTCTGGCACATTCCAGGCATGTGTCGACATGTGACAAACTAATTACTTACCTGCAGGAGCAGTTTTGCAGCTTTAAGAATTTTCTGGATTCACATGGATTCTTTTTTCCGAACCCAACCACCAGATGACAGATCAATGCACAGCTTGTGAACCCAGAAAAGATCCACACTATAAACCCCAGTCGTAACTGCCTTTCATTGAGACTATCCTGTTGGCCATGCCCCATATTACTCTGTAGGCCCGCTCTCTTCTGAGGGTGGAGGGATGGTGGACGGGTTTGGAACACAGTAAAATATGAGAACGGCAGAGGGAGGCTCACCGTGGATTTAAAAGCTCATCTTTCAATAGACTCTTCCTGGAAGGATGCTGAGAGGTTTTACATTACCTGCTCGTTGTTGACATTGGGTTGAACTGATACATTTCCTGCTAATGCACGGATTGCAGTGCAGGATGTACAGAATGAGCAGGCAGCGAGGGCGCAGGCAGCGCTGGGTAAAAGAGAATCCATCATCACCACAGATGTAAACATCAAGATAACCGGATAAATAAGTGATGATGCCCTGATGGGCGCAGAGTGAAGCTGATGTATTCTATGGTTCATCTTATTTAGAATGTAGCTGATGCTCTGTTTAGTATTCTTACTTCTCTTTGGTATTTAGAATGTTTGGGGGGTTTCTGTGAGTTGGATTAGAGGTTTAGCAGTTATGCCGATCTTCTTATCCAGGGTGGTGTGTGGGAATGATGCTGTGAAGAAACTACAATAAATGAAGACTTCCTTTACTAATCAAGCTTCACTGGGTATTGAAGAACCCTATCTAACAGAAGCATGCCTCTGAGGGGCAAGGGGCTCTGCCAGCAGAGTGCAGTACAGGGCGTGGAATGTAAGTGTAGTGGTCTTGTATTTGTGCTTGTTTGGCACGCATATACACGTCATGTGAAGAATGTATTGTACGTCATGTAAAGAATGTATTTCTTTGATTGTGAGGAGCCTTCTGCAGTCTGGGGTTCGATGGGCTTAGTCAGTTGCTTGTCGGAGTCCGGGCTGATGAGACGCTCCTCCTGTGGTTGTAACCTTTGGAATAAACTTACTCCTAAATCTACTTTAGAGTCTCTGGATTATTAAGATCAATTGGTCTTCTACATATTTGCGACGATCGGGATTATTTGTTTTAACCACCGACCCACGCAGCAGAAGAAAATTAACTTTTTATTTGGATTTTGAAACTCCTGGCATGTTCTAATAATACCTTCGCATTGGTGGATAGTTAATTTGCAGAAATCGGCATGTCTTTTTGGTATCCTGCAACTCTGTGGCTGTTGTGGTAGATTTAAATTTGGACGTGCAGAATATTTCAACTGGCGTGACGCTGATTGGAATTCAGTGGGCCAATTTGTGGAATTGTTCTGGATCGGATTGAATCGATCTACGTTGGGAGTCATTTGTCTGAGATCCGGATTCTCTTGCAATTGCGTGTCTGCAATATCAGGACTACATCGTTAACAACACTGCTGATCTTGACAGCCAGCGCGCTACAGCGCTTTTGAAAGTAAATACCTTGTGAGGGGTTCCATCGCAGAACCTCTTCATTCAGCGACCTCGAACTTGCTCACGATTCCAACTCAGAACCTCTTCATTCATCGACCACGAACTCGCTGACGTTTTGGCTGTGTTGCATTGTGGGAGCGGCGTATGATGTAATACACTCTCACGTACTTGGGCGGCCATTTTGGTTAAGCTTTGAGGCGATTTCTTCGTGGACAGCAACCCTTTTGAGGAGGTCGAAGTCAGTGAATCTTTGGAGGAATTCCTCGTGCGATAACATTAGTGGTGATTCACACACCTTTTCTTCTACATTAATAACTTTGGAGTGTTTTGTCTAAGTTTAAAAAAAAAACCATTTTCTTTATTTAAAAAGGAAAAGAGGTTCTATTTTACAAGTTTGGAAACGGTGATTCACACACCTTAGCAATTTGTGTGAAAGATATATATATATTTGAAGTGAGTCTCTCTAGGCAATTACTTAAGATTTTATTTGGAAATGTCTGCAGTAAGAGAGGTCACTCAACCACCTCCTTTTTCAGAAAAACCTGGAAAGCCAGTGTTATTATGGTCTGAATGGTTTGGTTTATTCGAAAACCATATTGTAGCTATCGATGCTGCTGATTATTCTCCCCCTCGTAAATTTGCTTTGTTATTTGGCAGTTTGGGTTTGGCTGCTCAACGTATTTTAAACAGTTTAGTTCCTATTCCTCCTCTTTCAGGGCAATCTGGAGATAGGCAATGGAATGTATATGTGGAAGCCATAGCGAGGCTTAAAAAACAATTTGAGGAGTCTCCTAACATTATGTTAGAGGGACATAAATTTTATGAAAGGAAGCAAAAAGAAGATGAGAAAATTGACGAATATATTTCTGCTTTGAGAGTTTTAGCAATTACTTGTGATTTTGGTCCCCTATTTGACAACTATATACGGGATCAATTTGTTTTTAATTGTGCTTCTCCTAAAGTTAAGGAGAGGATTCTCAGTTGTAAAAATCATTCTTTATCTGAAGTTGTAGATCTAAGTCTTAGTATTGAAAGATCTATCATTTCTACAAAGGCAATGATGGCGGATCCTTCTTCTAAAGTGAATTTGGTCTCTGAAGAAATGGGGGAGGAGGGTTTATATGCTGTTGGTGGAAAAGAAAGATGGGTGAACAAGCCAAACCAAAATCAAACCAAGCAAAACTACTGTTTTAGATGTGGATTTAAATTTCACATAGGCAATTTTAAAGGTTGTCCAGCCATTAATAAACGATGCACCATTTGTAAGAAGGTTGGCCATTTAAAAAGGTTTGTAGGTTTCAAAAGAAACCAGTTAAGGTTAACTATGTGGACATGGAAGATTGTTGTGAGAATTTTGACAATCTTTTACTAATGGTGGAAGCAGAGGAAGGTGCAGTCTTTATTAAGGGTCCTTTATGCGATGCTTCTATTGATGACATTGATGTGCATGTAATGGCAGATTCTGGGTCACCTATCACGATCCTTCGGGATACTACCTTTTATGAGAAGTGGGGAAGAAATGTAAAATTGACACAAACGGATGTAAACCCAAAAGCAAGATATCGATATGTTGGGCTTTTTCATGGGAAATTTACAAGTTCTTGGAAGGTCAATTGTTACTAAGATCTACGTGGCAATATAAGGGAAAGATATTGTGGGGTGGAAGGACCTGGCAAAGATGGGCTTGTACCTTGTTCCAGGTGATGAGAACCCTATTAAGGTGCGTGAGTTTCCTGTTTGTTTTGTTGAAGGTGCGAAAATAGATCGCTTGGATCTGTTAAATGAATTTAAGAATGTTTTCAGCAATAGAATTGGTTTGGTAAAAGGTGCTGAACACAAGATTAGACTAATTCCGTGGGCAACTCCAGTATTTCATAAGGTACGTCCAGTTCCTTTGAGTGTCAGAGCGGAACTAAAAAAAATGCTTTAGGATTTGTGTAAGGATAAAATTATCGAACCCTCTGAGTCCTCTCAATGGGTCGCCCCCATCGTCGTAGCCCGAAAAAAGAATAATGAGATCAGATTATGTGCGGATCTCAGGGGTCTTAATAAGAATATCAAGGTGGACTGTCATCCTCTTCCCAAAATCCATGAATTGTTGGCAAATCTAGGTGGGGCCAAATGGTTTTCACTTTTGGATTTAAATCAGATCCCCTTCTCAAAAGAGTCGCAGGAGCTGCCTACCTTCGTTACCCCATTCGGCGCTTTTACATTTTTGAGACTCCCGTTTGGGTTAGCGTCGGCAGCCAGCGTTTTTCAAAGATTGATGGACTCTTTGTTTAAAGATCTGGTGGGGGTACAAGCATACTTGGACGATATTTTAATTTTTTCTAAAACAATGGATGAACATAATATTTTATTGAGGAAGGTTTTGTCGATTCAAGGAGGTAGAGGAATGACTGTGAGGGAGGACAAGTGTAAATTTGGGGTGTCGGAATTGGAGTACTTGGGCCATACGATTTCATAGTCTGGTATCAAACCTAAATTCTCTGTGGTAAGAGCTCTTAAAGAAGCCAAAGCTCCAGGGGATAAAGATTCCTTGCGCTCATTTTTAGGTCTAGCAGAGTACTATGCTAGGTTTGTGGAAAATTATGCTCAAGAGGTGGAATCTCTTCGTTTGTTGCTTAAAAAAGGTCAGATATGTATTTGGACCAAAGATCTGGACGAGGTTAAGTATTTGATTGTTTCGGCTCAGGCTCTTCATGCTTTTAGGGACGACTGTACTTGTATTATCTCGGTGGATGCGAGTATGAAAGGTTTGGGGGCTGTGTTAAGTCAGCAAGTAAATGGTAAAGAGCAAAATGTGGCTTTTGCTTCAAGATCTTTGAAAGAATTTGAGAAGCACTATAGTACAATGGAGAGAGAAGCGTTGGCACTGCGTGTGGGCGGCTCAAAAATTTAAAATGTACATCTGGGGTCGTAGATTTGTAATGTTATCGGAACATAAACCTCTTTCTTTTATTTTTAGCAAGGTGACTGGGACCAATAGCCTGTCTCCTAGGTTGACCTGACTAGTTTCTAAACTTCAGGAGTTTAATTTTGAGTTAAGACATATTGCCGGGGGAAAAAACTTCAGGGCAGATTGTTTATCCGTAATGTTGATGGATAAAGATGACGAAGATGATTTAGTGGAGGAGGATGTGGAGTGTGTAACTTTGGTTGACGCCATTGAGGAAAGGAACTTTGCTATTTCAGAAGAGGATTGGAAAGAAGCTTGTTTGAAGGATGTCATTTTGTCTCAAGCTTTGGAATTTTCTTCTAAAGTATGGCTTGATATGAGGAATTTATCTGGTGATTTGAAGAATTTTTCTCACATAGCTGAGGAACTTTCTGCGAAGGATGGCATTTTGTTGAGGAGATAAATTTGTTCCGCCAAGCAGATTGAGGAACGTGATTGTAAAGCTAGCGTACAAAGGTCACTTGGGTGTAACAAAGACAAGTATGAGAATTAAATCTCATTACTGGTGGCCTGGCATTGATGCACAGGTGAGGGCTTTAGTGAATAATTGTGAGGAGTGTTTATTGTCAGATAAACATTGGAAAACGCATGATTCTCCTTTGCAGCATACTCAGTTTTCTGAGGCAGCGTGGGAGAAAGTAGGTCTGGACTTTTCAGGTCCGTATAATGTTCTGCCAGAGGGAAAAAGATATCTTATCCTGGCCGTAGACTACTTTTCTAAGTGGATGTATTACAAGTTCCTGGAGGCACCTAATTCAGATAATACTATTTCATTTTTTGAAAGGGTGTTTTTACTGGAAGGAGCCCCTCAGGTTTTGGTGACAGATAATGGCACTCATTTTGTTTCTGACAAAATGCGCAAGTTTTTGGAATTGCATGATATCAAACAACTTAAGGTGGCGCTTTATTCCCCTTCTTCCAATGGTTTGGTAGAACGTGGGAATAAAATCTTGAAAGAAGGTATTCAAACTGCGATAGCTTCTGGATTGGATGTGGGTACATTTTTGGAGAAAAAAAATGTGGAATTATAATACCTCACCACATTGTACAACTCAGGTTTCTCCCTTTGAATTGTTAAGGGGCAGGAAGGTTCATTCTTCTTTATTACCTTCTTGGCTTTATAAAAAGAATCCTAATCTGAGTAAGGGTGGTCAGGAGGAACTAGATTTTGCAGTTAAACAGAAACAAGAAGTGATGAAGAGAAATTTTGATAGAGTCAAAAATGTGAAGGATGTACAAATTGATATTGGGGAGTGGGTTATGATTAAGAAACCCTTCAGAGTTTCTAAAGGAAATTACATTTTTACAAGTCCTGTTCAGGTTGCTAAAATTAGTAAAAATGCTGTGTTTTGGGGGGAGAAAAGCTGGTGGAATGTAAGACAGGTGGTAAAATTGTCTGAAGATCAAGCTGCTTTGATCTGTAAGAAGAGAAGTTTGTTGTCATAAGAAGGGTGTGATTGGATGCACTAGTTGCAGCAGGATGTTAAGTGTGATTCTTCTTCTTCTTCTTCGTCGTGCAGTGCTGAGAAGGTTCCCATTCCTTCTTGCAGTCGGAGTGGTCATATCAGGAAAGTTCCCTCAAGATAAAATGAATTTATTTCATATTGAGTTTTATTGATTTATTTATTTATTTGTTTATTTTTTTCTCTTCTCTTTGTGTGTTTTTGCAAAGAGGGGAAGGTAATGTAGTGGTCTTGTATTTGTGCTTGTTTGGCACGCATATACACGTCATGTGAGGAATGTATTGTACGTCATGTAAAGAATGTATTTCTTTGATTGTGAGGAGCCTTCTGCAGTCTGGGGTTCGATGGGCTTAGTTTGTTGCTTGCCGGACTCCGGGCTGATGAGGCGTTCCTCCTGTGGTTGTAACCTTTGGAATAAACTTACTCCTAAATCTACTTTGGAGCCTTTGGATTATTAAGATCCATTGGTCTTCTACAGTAAGGTACAGTATGAGGTGATGTGCAGGGCATGGGGTGGGTGGTGGTAATGTCTTAGGAGGGGGTAGGTGGGGCACGGACCCAAGTTCTATTTTTCTGGCCCCACTTAACACCCTCCCCATGCCTCAACTCCCGACCTCACCCACTACAGCTGCAGAATATGACAGGTGGTGACATAGAAAAAAAACACTTGCACTGCACCTTTCCACACATATTCATTAGTACTGCTGCCATTTATTATAAAGGTTTTTGCTTAAAATATTTACATCTGACTATGTGTTTAGATATATATGTATATAGATATAAAAACATATAGCACTCAGATTTAAACATTTTAGATAAACATGTACATATACACATGCGATCGCCACTGTGTAGTTATAGTTAGGCCATTGTTTTGATAGGAAATGCGTTTTTTGTGATGCTAATAACTTTGCCACCGTTTGAATAAACTTCACAAAACTTGCCAAAAAAGTGCTCATTTTTGCCTAGTTCGTGCATGGAAAGTTTCAGGATGATCTGTCAAGCAGGCATGAGAAAAAACAGGGGCGGTCCCAAAAGGCAAACTTCCCATGCATTTTCTATAGACTTCTTTAAGAAGGGCAACAGCAAAATGTGCTGAACGGAATTACAACAAATTTGGAGTGAATCTAGGTCTTGGTAGGCAGATTGTGTTTTTTGTGATTTGGTGTAAATACGTTTAGTAGTTTTAAGAAATTAACGTTGAAAAATATTTGTAAATCTGGATGGTTGGGTGAACCCAATTAAAAAAAATAAAGCATTCGGATTGGCCCAGGGAGCTTTTTCCCTTGGACCACTTCACTCCTGCGGGAGCAAGCGCTCTGATTGGCTGACAGGAACATGAGAAAATTATTGCCGGCAGCCATCACAGGACGTGGGGGTCTCCAGTCCTGAAGTAAGTAAAAAAATATATATATATAAATGGGCAGGGTAGGGAAACCCAGTCCCCCCACGCATCATGGGTGTGGACCCACAGGGACCCTTCCAGAACAACATTTTAAAAAAAGGAAATGTTTTCTATAATGTTGTGGGACTCCCACTGGATTGAAAAAAACAAATTGCGGCCTGGGGCTGCGTTGCTTAATTCAGAGGAGGGGGGCACGCGCCCCCCTCCCCAAGCTAATATAGGGACCAGGAAACCCATCCCCCTGGGTCATATTACATTAGGAAGGTTCATTCCCTACGTTGCTGAGTCATATAGACCTGGGGAGCCAACCCCCGGGTGCAAACTGCCCAAAAATGGGGAGTGGGGCCATGCGGCTCCCGTCCTCAAGCCTTTAAAAGCTCCAGGGACCCCATCACCCAGGGCAGATACATATAACTGAGCTATTGAAGGTCCTGGGGAGCCCACCACTGGGGCCAAAATGCCAAAAAAGGGAGGGGGAATGTGCTGCCCTGTGCCCCAGCACTGGTGAGTACCCTGGGTTGGTCCAGGGCACCCACCTATATTAAAGGTAGGCCGGGGCCTGATATCGGGGGCCATAAAATGCTCAGGGAGGGGACAGGATAACCTCCCCTTTCCTCTAAAAAATACACAGCCCTAGGTGATAGCGTCCTAGGGCCTTTTTAAGAATCGGGGATGGGGGTGCAGAGCCCCCCTCCCCTTCAAAATATATGCAGCCCTAGAGAATGAGGTCCCTAGGGCCTAATAAGGCCCAGGTTGGGGGGTTACATGGCCCCCTCTCCTTTTATTTAAATTATGGTCTCCAGGACCATAAAAGGCCTACAGAGGGGGGCAGCATGCCCCCCCCCTCATATCTAAATATTGGCCTGGCTCCAGGGAGATGGTGATCCCTCGGGCCCACAGCAGCCACGGGGAGGGGGGCTGCATGTACCCTCCTCCCCATAATATATATATTACTATGCCTTCTTGCCCTCATTTTTGTGCGGATAGAATATTTGTGATTTTCACATGGAAACTTTACAAAAGTTACTTTTTGGTCCTGGCAGGGTCCTTGGGAGACCCCATCACCAGCCCTATTCCTACCCTGCCCCGTTCTCTTCTTTTTTACCTTTTTGTTTGTTCAAGTACCAAAAGGGCTGCCAACACTTCCTGCTTGAAATGTTGGCACCCAATCAGATGTCAGAATGAGATCTATTGGATTCGCGAAGGGTCCACACCTCTAGATATCTATTATGGTCTCTGGGATGAGATCCCCAGGCAATACTGGCCACGCTGCACCTTTCCCCCATTTTCCATGGCGATGGGCAGCTCAACTTGCCGAAGGGACTGAAGCATGTGTCCTGCCAATTTTGATGGTGCATTCTTGATGCAGAGGAATGTGAAGACATCTCCACCAAACAAAGAAGCACTTACTTCATATAATTAAGAGGAAGTACCCTTGTTTGGTGGAGATTCAGCTCTTTGTCTGTAGTCTTGTATCTTCTCTATACAAGGATTCATGTTGTCACTGAGTTCTATATGAAGACACTCGAGAAACAATCAAATTGCCAAAATGACACGTATACAAGGTCACTAGAGACATTACCTTGTGGTCATTTATGTAGGTGTAGGACTGAGTATGCACAAGAGAAAACCAAAGGTTAAAGTAATGTTATAGTTAGGTGTCATGAAAAGATCTGTTTTTGTTTGAAAAAACCCATAGAAATGCACTGTAAAAAATAAAGGTTAAAGTAACTCTATAGTTTAGTGACAGCATTAACGTTTGAATTACAAAGAAACCCCACAGAAATTCACCCCCATCATGCGCTGCTTATGACCTGACATATTGTATCACTCATGGAATGTTTTATGACATAATTTATGACAACCCTTCCCGGGCCAATTTTGGCCACGTGAACCCATCCCTCAGCACCAGGCCATTTGAAGCTGGGTGCCCCTGCTGCACCCAGGCCTCCTAGTGTGCAGTGTTGGGGACCGCAAAGAGAGCTTTAAAGCCAACACGGTCGCTGCCGGCTCCCCACTCCCAGCAGGAGCCAACATTGGTCCCGCAGGCATGGAGCAGCCAAACATTCTTCTCCCTGCATGCCTGCCCCCTTGACGGTGGGCAGGAAAACAGATGAAAAGTCAGTTCCCAGTGAGCGCAAGCAGTTTTTCTGCTCCCGCCCGCTGGGAGTGGACTTACTGTTTGCTCTCGCTTGGCGGGATCTGTCAAAGCTCCCGCCAAGTGAGAGTAAAAGGCTCTGACCTGGGATGTTGCGCTCCGAGACATAGGGAGCTGGCTCTGTGGGGTGGCGGTCCACAGGCCCAATAACGGGTCCAGAATTTGTAATTCTAGAGCCTGCTCCAGAGAGGTGGTGGTCCCCAAGGACAAAAATGCCCTAGGAGGAGGACTGTACAGTCCCACTCCCATTTCAAATTATGACCACACCCTGGCGATGTGGTGGCCCCTGGGGCCATAAATGGCAAGACATGGGGGCTGAACGGCCACCCCTTTATCTTCGATCAGCATGGCCCTGGAGAGGTGGCAGACCCCAGGACCATAAAAGGCCTACAGAGGGGGCCGCATGGCCCCCCTCTCATATTTAAATATTGGCCTGGCTCCAGGGAGATGGTGATCCCTCTGGCCCACAGCAGCCACGGGGAGGGGGGCTGCATGTACCCTCCTCCCCATAATATATATCGTACTATGCCTTCTTGCCCTCATTTTTGTGCCGATAGAATATTTGTGATTTTCACCAGCCCTATTCCTACCCTGCCCCGTTCTCGTCTTTTTTACCTTTTTGTTTGTTCAAGTACCAAAAGGGCTGCCAACACTTCCTGCTTGAAATGTTGGCAGCCAATTAGATGTCAGTATGAGATCTATTGGATTCGCGAAGGGTCCACACCTCTAGATATCTATATTGATTTTTGCTTTAATATATCTAAAAGTACTGCACAGATTTACACCAAATCACAAAAGGGCTCTTTCAAGACCAAGAGCTACTTATCTGCCAAATGTGGTGTTGTTCTGTCCAGCAGTTTGGGCTGTAGTCGTGTCTAAAATCCCTATGAAAAATTGAATGAAAAACAGACACATTTTTTGTCCCCCTCCCAGCCCCCATTTTTTCTCTGCCGCACTTGATGGATCACCACAAAAACCTACCTTGCACAGCTAGAAACAGGAGGTCACTTTGTTTGGAAAACTTTGTGAAGATTCATCAAACAACACCAAAGTTATAAGCAAACCCCCACAAAAAATTCCTATGGAATTCCTATAACTACCTTATTTATATATCTGTGTGTGTGTATATATCCTCAAACTCCTGTATGAGAAAGGGAATCATCAGCACTCTGAGTCAGGGTATTGCATCCTATTTGTTCTGTCAGGTTGCACAGGACACTGGAACATCAGAGAGACACGTTTCGGCAGTAACACTGCCTTTTTCAATCTGAGGTGCGCCATGTTACTTTGTCTTTTTCTACTTAAAAACAATCAACATAAATGATGCAATATTTTTTGCAGCAAGATTAAAGATGTGTACGCACTGCGGAGGGACAATTCAAATTATATGCACAAAACACCACTTTGGGGAGAGTTTTGGGATGTGTCAAGCTCTTGCGGTGGCGCTGTTTCTTTGTGCACCACCATCGATTTGGCAGCAGACCAGCATGCAGCAAACTTGGTAGTTGGATATAAATATAATATATATATTACTTGCCAGGTGCGCATGTGTGTGAGTGTATGTGTATATATATATATATATATATATATATATATATATATATATATATATATATATATATATATATATATATATATATATATATATATAGAGAGAGAGAGAGAGAGAGAGAGAGAGATAGATAGAGAAAGAGTGAGCTTTGTAAGTTACCCTACCAGTTTTATCTGTGGCCCAATGTGTACCCCCACCCTAAATGTGACTTCTGGAGACATGATAGGGAGGCATTCTAAGGAGATGTACAGAGTCTAAATGAGTGATGGAGATTATCTCTGAGGAGATGAGTGGGCTCAAGAGGAATGATGGAGATGATCATGCTCTAGATGAGAGATGGAGATGAGCTGGCTCTAGAGGAGCAATAGAGATGAGAAGGCTCTAGAAGAGTAATGGAGATGAACAGTCTCTGGAAGAGTCATGGGATGATCAGGCTCTAGAGGAGTGATGAAGATGAACATGTACTAGAGGGGTGATGGGGATGATCTCTGAGGAGATGTGCAGACTCTAGAGGAGTGATGGAGCTGGGTAGGCTATAGAGGAGGGATGTATGACATCACAACGCATGCTTTTACTCCGCATGCCATTACTCTGAGAGGTGCAGACTAGAGGAGTGATGGAGTTGAGCTTTAGTGTGATATTCAGGCTCTAGAGAAGTGATGGAGATGAGCAGGCTCTAGAGGAATGATGGAGATGAACAGGCTCTAGAGAAGTGATAAAGATGAACATTCTTTAGAGGAGTGCTGAGGGTGATTCATGAGGTGATTAGCAGCCTCTACAGGAATGATGGGGATGAACAGGCTTAAGAGGAGGGACAGGTTTGATCTCCTATGAGATTTACAGGCTCTAGAGGAGTGATGGAGATGAACAGGCTCTAGAGGAGTGATGTGTATGAGCTCTGGGTTAATGTACATGCTCTAGAGGATTTATGGAGATGGGTAGGCTCTAGAGGAGTAATGGAGGTGAACAGGCTCTGAAAGAGTGATGGGATGATCTCTGGGGAGATGGACAGGCACTAGAGGAGTGATGGGAATGAGCAGGCGCTGGAAGAGTGATGGAGATGAGCAGGCTCTATAGTAGTGATGGGTTAAACTCTAAGGAGATGTACAGGGCGTAGAGTGAAAGTGATCAGCTCTGTGGAGACAAAGATTATATGGACCCTGATGTTGAGCTTGGAGGAGCGATATACAGGGAGGGCGGTGGAGGTGGTGATCTTTAGGGGATGCACAGAGAGAGGGATCTCAGCTCTGTAGACATGTTAAGGGCGTGGATTGAGGGCAGTGAACTTTGAGGAGGTGTACCAATCGAGGAGTGAGGGAGAAAGCTCTGTGGAGACTGATGCACTAGGCCTAAAGGGATAAGTGGAGACTTTTAAGTAGACACACACATAATGTGATGTAACATGGAGTATCTTGAAGGCAAACATTGGTCCGCAGGGGGTGGTGTTGGTGGTTGTCTTCAATGTCATGGGTGAGTCCGTAAAAGCACTCAGGAGATGGTGATGGGATAAAGAGGAGACAGGACATCAATAATGACGTTCAGGGATTGTGTCAGTGAGGATGATCTCAGTCTTTATTGGGCCTCAGCTTCAGTGAGGCGGGCTCGTAGAATGACCACTTAGTGTCAGGTACAAGTTGGTTACTGTGCGCATGAGAGAGAAAGCCTATGAGAAGCGCAGGATTGAGACCCCTAAGAACTGCATGCATTGGGGTGCCCCAAGAAAACCTCAAGAAGATCTGCAGCGGTGAAGTAGCCCTTTAAGGGTACCTATACTTAAGTGGGTGAAGAAGACGGTCATTGACGGGGTCCCAGGCCATGTGAAGTTTTGGGGGCTTTGATGTAAGACAGTGAGATAGAAGTCCACTGAGGAAGACTACGGGGTGTCTGGAGTGATGGAGCTTAGGTCTAAGGATGCAGAGCTGGTCTTTTCGTATCTCAGTACCATTTCACAGAGCTTTATTGAATGAAAATCGAACAAAGTAATACATTTTGCTAAACTTGTGTAGACATTGACAGTTTATTGAAAAGCATTTGTTAGAAAACCTTTACATTATAAAGCACATGCCTTTTTGTTTTCAAAGAAGAAACTATTTATTGGGTCTGTAAATGTAACATGACCACTTTAGTGGCAAATGACTTAACAATTAACATATTTTTTGCACACCAGATATGTGTGTGTGGCAATTATGAGAATATATGAGCTCGAGCCATATACAAGGTCATCAGTTATCCATTAGACTAGGGAACCATGTTGATTCAGTAAGGGAATCAGTTCAATGTAGATACAGTTTCAGCAGCTCCTTCTCCCCTGTCATTTGTGGTACAACCTGTGCCTTGTGCATTTTGCCCCAACTGTTTCCGACATACTCTGCTACCCACAGTGGTTAATTTGTAAAAAACATAAGTGCTGGGGCTCTCGTCAGGAGTCAGCTACCAAAAGTTCAATTCTCCTGTTAGCACCGCCAAAAACTGAAACAAGTACTAACCATGAACTTGGGGAGAGGATGTTGCATAACGGTCAGAGCTGCCAACTGAGGAGCTGGGGAACCAGGTTCGAGTCTTGGCCTCAGCTCAACAACATCCTGTGATTCTGGTCAAATCACAATCTACCCGTGCCTACTATAAATAGAGGTGTCCTTAACTGGTTCTCTGGAAAAGCACTGGTGTTGATGTTTAAGTGCCTGTGATGAGCACTGGAAACCACTGGCTCAAATTAAGCACTGCCCAGCGTCCATCCACCCAGCTCTTCGCATACTTGTTGGGGCAGTTGCGATCTTCAGATGCTACTCTTTCAGCTGCCATGCACCAGTTCATGCTGTTTTAGTCTACGAACGTCTGGACCAGTGGGCTTCCCCGTTATTTTGCGATGTCTCTTCTGAACCCCACAAGGCCCTCGTTCACAGATCGGTTTTGATATCCGGTCATATCATGAATTCCCAGGTCTCCATGATCACTGCTGGAGCAGTTAGCTCAGTTGTTTTGCCGATGGCTTCCCAGACCCCTGTCCCACTTCCTGAAAGAATTTCTCTATGTGGGTACAGTTCCACGCGGTATGTCATAGTTTGTCCTTTCCCAATAGTCCCTAAGGCAGTGGTCTTCAAACTTTTTAATTGCGCCCCCCCCCCTCAGTTTTGAAAAACAATTCGCCGGGCCCCCCCTCAAAATATTTCACAATTATTTTATTTATTGGCAATATTTAAATATGTCTAGACTTATTTAAACATTGCAGCTAAGTTCTATCACTGTTTTAGAAATGCAAACAAATACAAGATTTACAAACATACTATTCCGGTGAGGCAGGCCTTACTATTGTGCAAAGGATCCAGTGTGGTTATTCAAAATGGCAGTGGAGAAAATTTGAAGTCTCTTCCCTTTTGACACCTTCTCCCAGCCAGTATTTAAATGACAAAGGATGTTAATGATGGCCCATTACAGACGTTCTTACAGCTGCTCATTTTTTAAGGCTGAAAACAAAGCTTAATGTTTCTTTTGGCCAGAGTCTGCCCCCCCCCCTCCACCCCCCCTGGGATCACTTGAGGCCCCCCCAGGTAGGCCCGCTCCCCAGTTTGAAGACCTCCGCCCTAAGGCATGGATCATCTCTTGGTACCCACATCTGTGTAGGTGTCCCTTGGTATAGTATATTTTATGCATTATTTTTAGATAGACTAGCATGAAGGTTGACTTTATCAAATACTCCCCTGGGCTAAGTGTCCCCACCCACATGTCGTCTTCAAGTGTTGCTGCGTCGTTTACCCATCAGCTCTCTGGGCGTGTTAACCATGAGTGTAGCGTAAGTCTGGGATACCGCTTTCTTCTGCATGGCTGTATTGAGCAGTTCATTTCTAGCAATGAGTTTTCCATTGTTTCCATGTCTGCTTCTATGCATGCAATCAATGCATGTCTGAGCTGTGGGGACCTAAATGTTCATGTTTTGCTAAATATATATTTAGTTTGTATGTAAGTGAGTGGGGCCATGCCAGTCTCATCCCAGACATTCCAAAGGATGGAGATACACATTTTGACTCAATCAAGGAACCTGTCGAGTGTATTCACTGTTTTACTTCTCAGGCCTACAACACAATGGTGTCTTATGGTCTCATTACAAGTAATGGTGCTAATTATCGCACCTGGTACATAACGATACCCTGTGGTTAGTTATTGATTGGGTGCGATAAATAGCACCTGTTATGAGATATTGGGAATAATATGCAGATTTTAGTGTTTAACACACCAAAAAGCCACAAGGTGCGGTACATACAGTACACATTTCCCCTGTTAAATTTCAGCAGACTTGACCAGCAGATATGTAACAAATGTTGAGTTATTTAACACATCCGATAATTATCTGACGCATTAAATAAAACCAAATTTGCAATTCAGTCTCATGCGTAAACAGTGGTTTATGCATGGAACAGAATTAACCAACCAACTTGTAATGAGGGCCTTAGTACTTTGCTCCAGCCCATTTCTCCGTTGAGTTGTTACCATGTCTGAACCACAGTGGAGGAGCTTGGCAGCATGTGTTATTGAAGGCGGCCTCCATACGGTACATGCAAATATCCCTTGCTGTCAAGTATGTGTTTGTCAACCCCCGAAGACCAGATCTTCAAGGGGTATGAACGCCCATCAGTTGATTACTTGTAGTAGGGATGCCTCATGTTATTTCTTTGTTTTTAGGAGACCTATGTCTCCCTTGTCTGTGGATCTTTGTAGGGTTCTGAGTGCTAGTCTATGGGAACTGACCACCGAAAGTAATGATCTGGTCATGTCACCTATTTTTATTTTTAAACCTCAGTATAGTGAATGGTGTATTGTGTAGCACATACAGGAATTTCGCAAGAGCTACTATTTTGAACTTGGCTGCTCTCCCCAGCAGTGGCAGGGAGAGTTAGATGTCCATCCCTCGGTTCCACAAGAGTGACTCTGTGTTGTCTCTGAGGAGTATTTAAAGGGTTCATATTCGGGCTTAAAGGGAATAGATCACATTCTAGTTGGGGTCCAGTATTCCGTTGGGAATAACAATGAATTTTCCCAGTTTGTCATAGATCTCAAATATACATTTCAGTCACCAAGTAGTTGCCCAGGCCCTTCATATACAATAGTACATCGTTAACATATTATGATACTCTTTCATCCTATTCCTGGTTGCATTCCCATATCTGAACCCCTTCTAATCCACTCCACAAAGGATTCTATCTTCAGCGTGAACAGCATGGGTGATAAGGGGCAACCTTGACTTGTTCCACTGCCGATAGGAAATATCTTGAACTGTGCACCAATAACTCGCACTTTGGCCATCAATCCATTGTTGTACAGTAGTCTGGCCTATGACATGAAATGAGGACTAAAGCCCATCTTTATAGCACCCAAAACATGAACTTCTATTCTACCAAGTCAAAAGCTATATTAATATCGAGTGACAGTACGGCAATGGGTTAATTGGCCTTTGTAACATGGTAACTTGTTAGAGTCATCTTAAATTCAATCTAGTCAATTTCTGTGGCGAAACCCCAAATTGGTCCTGATGTTCCAAACCAGTTATCAGTAGTACAGCCAATTAGCTAACACCTGATTCACAAAGTTAAACTTAGACTCAAAGGCACGTTAATACTAGTCACTTTATTTCTAGTAAACTTACCAGTAGTTAAGTTACTACTAAAATCAGTAGTAGTTACTAGTAGTAACTTACCTTTGTGATTACTCGCTATTAGGAAGGGGCGTGCCAAGGGCATCCCTTCCTAATAGTGACTCGCACTTCAATATACGATTGTTTTGCGACTGAAATTTGCTGTTGCAAAACACTGACAGTTTACCACCAGCTTCAAGTAGGTGGTAAGACAAAGGCGTCCTCTGGTGATATTTATGGGTGAGCTAGGAGTGTGCATGTAGCACGGGAGGAGCTTTGCATGGTGTTGGAGTAATGCTGAATGCCAGTGCAGAGATGCACCCGGTGTGTGAGGCTGAGAAGAGAGCTTCCTCTGAAGAGCTTTAAAGAGTTCTGGAGTGAGCTAGAAGACCTAGGATGTTGAGTGTGGATAATAACCTTGCGTATTATGATATAGTAAACCCCTCATTCCCTTACGGTTGACTAACGTAGTACCAACCTGCCCTTAATAAAGGAGGTTCATCCTGAACCCCAAAACCAAGCAGCAACTTTAAGCATGGCACTGACTTGCTATGAAACAACACTTAGACATTTTAGCCTGGTATCGAATTTTAGCCACTAAAATGTAAATCTCACAGGTGGCCCCCAAAATATATTTTTGGTTCTTAATCCTCAATACAGCATGTGGGCTTTCTGTATCTGTTGTCCACATCATGGCACCACCACGGCCCCGAAGAAGGTATACCCTTCACGGTAGTCCACCAGATCAGGATGACTAACTTTGACGGACAAGCGATGATTCTTTAAAAGCTGTACCAAGGCCCCCTGGTTGATGGAGGTGTACCAGACAGTTGCGTGGTTTCCATGGCTGCACACGGTCTCCATGGCCTGCAGCAGTCGGATGTCCTCCTTGTAGGAGCTGTGGTACGTATAGAGCTCGCTGTATAGAGTCAATGAACTTCCACTGCTGTGGCAGCTGCTGTTTCGGAATCCCACCTGGCAGTAAACGTAGTAGAAGCCGGCACGCGGGATCACCAACGAGAAGCTGTTGTCCTGTGCTTCATGGTTTGAGAAGACCTGTTTCCACACCAAAGTCTTCCTGTGGTTTAGGTTGCTTGGGTCCATCCCTGTGGGAAAAGGAACAAAGGCAAAATGCTGTTCAGTAAATTAATTTTTCAGTGTTTCCATCAAAAACTCTATGGTTATTAAATATGGAGTTACTGTGGGGGGCTCTTCCACAGCACAGGTGATGTGGAAAAGGGTGCACATGATGATGCGAAGTAGGGGGGCACATTCATTTGCAGAAGGTGGGCACAGGGTGATGTTAGAGATGTGTTAACCTACTCCATGTCAATCATGGACATCACTGCCAGTCCTGATTTCGAGTACTTGCAAATTTCGCATGCAATTTCAAGGGTGCAAGGGTGTCAAAAGAACACCCTATTGTACCTCTGAATTTGTGATGTGCACCCATTTTGCGCACACACATGCCCTTGACCCAAGGGCAGGTGTGTGTTCTAACCTGAAACTTTGAAAAATGCACTTTAGTGCATTTTTCAAAGTTTCCGCTAAATACCATCAGTTTGAAATAACTGGTATTTAGCGGTATTTAGCGCTCCATAATAGCGAAATCGCTATTTTAAATGCAATCTTGCATTGCATTTAAGGAATCGCCATTTGCGATTCCCTAAATGCAATCTCAAATGGTGATTTTTGCATTTAGGTTGATGCATCCCAAATACAAAAATTGTGGTCGCAAAGGTGCAGATTCAGTGAATCTGCCCCTTTGCGACTGCACTTTCAAATGATGCATGTGCCCCTAAATGTTTAATTAAAATTAGCTTGACTAAAAGTTTTGTGATTTTGAAATTGACTTTGCTTGTTTAGCGTGTTTTCAAGGTTTCATTACCTAGAGAACGGAGTATTTTGTTTGTATTCGTTTCTAGATAGTACAGTCTGACAAAAGAAATCTTCGCAAGAAATGTGAAGTCCTAATGAGCAGATGTAGCCTCCTATTCATCGTGTGTCAGGAACGAGGAATGCTCAAGGTTGCAGTAACTGTCCAAGTTCTGTGGGATGGGAACACCTGGTGATGCTGCAAACACACAGCACAAGAAGATACATCATTGGTACTTGGTGGGGTGGAAGGCGAGATACAATAGTGTTCACACTGTTAGAAGAGAGTCGTTTCCCATAGACTTTGAGAGGTTCAGACCTCTCTGCCTCCTTTATTCTTGCAAGTGTGAAGCTTCATGCTAAACACTTATTCCTGTTGTGTAAGGCTTTCGCTGGAGTCAACATTAGGCTGACACCTTCTGGAACTTCTGAAATTTCCTTCAGACCCTATTCTATTATAGCCTTATAGCCCGCCGTAGAGGGCTATACCAGCTATTAAAGGCCCTCTCCAACGTTAAAGGCCCCGAGCCGAAGGCAAGGGCCTTTAACAAGGGAGAGGGACTTTAATAGCGGTATAGCCCATCTACGAAGGGCTATAAGGCTATTAGAACATTCTGTCACTAGAGGACAGAATGTTCTAACAAAACAAACAAAGCCTTTTGGGAGCGTGAGGGGATTGGAATCCCCTCAGGTTCCCTGAAGCCTTTTTTCACAGCCAGAGCTGTGAACAAAGAAACATTGGAATGTTGGAGCTCCAGGCTTATACCAGCCATTATAAGCCCAGAGCACTCCATTGTTTTCAATGGAGCTCCCAACATTCCAATGTTCTAATAACCATTCTTATTCTAAACTTAGAATCTTGATTAGATGACTTTAGAATGTATTCATGTTTAGGAGAAAAAATCGGAGTGTCTTTAAGAAACACCTATTTCTAATTTTCAATTTCTGTATTGCTGTGGCTGTGATAAATTTATCCTATTAAAACTGAACTGATTGAGATATTTCAGCTTGTCAGCTGTAATCGTGTATCTTTTTAATATTCTCCTGAAATGCATATATGTTGGATTGACTTTAATTGGAAATAGAACAAGAATTCAATTACTGATTCTTGGCCCTTATTGTGGGGCCAAATGGGCTTGACAAAGATTGTTTTTTTTTCTTGCCCATGCCTTGAAACGCCTCTGCCTTAACCGTTCAAAGATTGCTAAAATAAACTTAATTAAGCTGAATAATATTGAAACCTGGAAGCAAACGTGATAAGCCCACAGATGATATTCAGAGAACACGGTAACTTCTGTCTACTTCCGGCTCCTCACAGGAGGATGTTACGCGGTTTCATTCTTGGTAAGACCGCCTAGCGCTTCTCCGAATCCAGCCCAGCTGAACTCTTTGCATGTGGAGAAAGCTCTGAGCTCTCCAGTTCACTAGCAACACTACAGGATATTGTGCATTAAGCTGTGTGTGCCTCGTGCTGCCCTAACCCTCCATGAGGTGCTTCGCCTGTGGGCAGGAGGAGAACGTGGTGCCTCATGGCAGCCCTCGTACCTCTGGCTTCACTCCCAGCCCTGCCAAGTCCACACATTGCGGGTTAGCCTAACACAGTTGGATGTATGACGTTACAACGCATGCTTTTACCACGCATGCCTTTACAATGTGGTTTTTACAACGCATGCCTTTACAACGCATAGTGCTTTGGGGCGCTGGATAGTGAATAGTTTAATTTACTATTCCAACTCCTGTCCCCGTGGATAGTAGGGAAGGTGTTGGATAGTACATTAAACCTATTCCCTATCCTAGAGTGCCCCCCAGCGCAATGCGTTGTAATGGTTTGCGTTGTAAAAGTTGCGTCGTAATGGTAGTGAGTTGTAAAAGTTCCGTTGTAAAGGTTGTTTACCAACACAATTCAATGCTTGGACACGCAGTACCTGGCCTAAATTGAAGGTCAGGCAAATTTGAGCTCTTCTTAGATTGCTGAAGGCATTTGTTTTTTAAACGAAATATCAAACTGGTGCCTGGAGCAACCACCTTGTCTTGTGATTAGGGAGACGCGCTGGAGGATTTCAGAAAGCACAGAAAGAGAAAAAGACACCTTTTCCCAATCCGGTCAGCCGTGAGTGGAGGACGATGCCCTTCTCCAGGGGCTGGAGGTGCCGTAGTGCGTTTGAGAAGGTGGAAAGGGGTAGGAAGGGTCACTGCTTCCCTTTGCCTGTGTGAACACAATGACCTGTATCCAGAATGGCTTAGAGAGGACAGAGAACCAGGCCGATCCTTTGCCATTTGGTTTCCATGTTAATCATAACCATTGAAAAATACCTATGCATAGGCGTAGCTTCAGGGGGGTGTTTGGGGTGTTACACCCCCTAATAGATGTACTTTCAGATGAATAGTTGGGAACAGATGCTTTCAGTCGGGTATAGTGAGGTGTCTGTCGAATTTCACCTGGGAGTTGTGCATGCACACACTGAAACACACACACAGACGCACACACTCACTCACTCACTCTCTCTCTCTCTCGCATCTCTGTTTTGAAAGTCCTAAAAAATGTTGATTATTTGACAAAATATTGTGCTTCTTTCACTTAGTACTCATACCGTTCCCATTCCTCTGCCTTTCCACTGCCCTTTAAGCCCATCTCACACAGTCTCCATGTCATATAATGTATTTTAACATTATACGCCAACACAACTGTCTGGAAATCTAAAGTTCACCTCCCCTCCTCAATCTTACAGACCAAGCTACGCCCCTGTAATTATGTTGTAACCTGGTACAGTTTACCAGAGTGGTAATTGAACAGATATTGATTTCATGACAGTGGCACAGGGATTCCCAGGTTATTTGGTGGTGGCTATCTGAGATTACCAAGCATTGTCCTTGATTGACTATTATGGCTTAACAAACGGTTAGTTTTAACTGCAATGTGTACTAGGCATAACATTCAAGGTCATTAAACTGTAGTCATGCTCCCAAAACATGTATTCTTAATAGGGCTCGGTGTAGATTGCGAAGTAGCGCTACGTGAAGCTACGCAAAGTGCACTTCGCACTACGTGAGCTACGCGTAGCACTATGCGAACTGCGTAGTACCCTGTTCGCACTGTGCAAGATGCCGTTTTCAATGATTGCACAGTGCAGACAAGCATCCGGCACTGTGCAATCATTGAAAACGGCATCTTGCACAGTGCGAGCTGTAGTTTTCTGGCGCTCGAGTAGATTTTTACTCGAGCGGCAGCTTTCTCATCACGAGCATATGTGACCACTCGCAATGAGAAACCTGACCTCCCCGCGTTGAGCATCTCGCCGGGAGGTTTATTTTCCACGCTCGCGATCGGCAACTTCATGTTGCTGATCGAGAACGAGGAAAAAGTCTCGCCGGGATGTCATTTTGCTTGCTCGCGGTCGCCAACTTGACGTTGAGGACCACGAGTACGCAAAAAAGGACCGCTGCACTACGCTACGCGTGTTTGCACTGTGCTACGTGCAGTTCGCGTAGTGGGAAGTAGCGCAAACTTTGCAAACTACGCGAGCGTAGCACTTTGTCCAAGGTTAGTGTTTAATTGGTTATTACAATGCCAAATATATATATGTAAGGTGACCCTGTTAGCAAAAGAAAGTACGTCAGTGTATGTCAGTGTGCTTATGTAAGCCTTTTCGGAATACCGCTGGGCAGTTCTGAGGCAGTTTTTATACCACAACCGTGGGTAATTTGGGGAACCTGTTTTACTACATAGGTATAAGAAGTACCCTATGCACACACATCTATTAGTCAGATAGTCAATATATTGTCAAATATGTAATAGTAACACAATTAAAGTTGCAGAGGAATGATGATTCTTTTTGTAGATTAAGATCTTCAGTTCTTTATTTGGTCAAACATGTAACAGCACTTCTTTTTCCTTGACATACGGGTTTCATCCAGCTTGCTGGTTTAACTCATGAATGGTTAATAAGGTTTTCCATTCACCCAGTTGCACCACCAATACAATTTTTGCTTAGAACTTATACTCCTGTGCTTCTATCATAGGCTGTGCGCCCATTGCTTACTGACACTAAAAACCTTGTAGCTATAGTTACTACATAGGTATAACTGTGGTTCTCTTTTCAGTTCTCGGTTCTCTATTATGCATCACTGAAAGTAAACACATAGGGCATTCATATGTCCCACATAAGAAAACTGAATATATGGATATGTCACACATAAACAGTCTAAAATATTGGCAGCCTTTGAAATGTCTTGAGACCTGCAGCAAGCCTTCTTCTGGAGAACACAGAGTTTCTTCACACAACTCCTGCCCTGCTTCACTGCCCTGGGTTCCCACTCATTGTATTTATTTATTTAAGGTGACACGTTAAACATTTACCAATTGTACTTTAGTACCCCAACTGAAAAACTGTTTCTAAAATACTTTCCAGACTCATTTTTGGTTTCTCAGGACTCTTGTTTCATCCTATACATATACAGGACCGCCCCCTGCTGAAAGCCAGCAGAGGCAAAAGACAAAACTAAAATGACAATAAAACATTTTACTACCATTTTATTTTTCATCCTGCAGGCTGGAACTGAGCCGAAGGAGGGGTGTGGCCACGTACACTGGAGGGGGGAGTGGTGGGCACTGCCAAGTGCGCGTGATGGTTTGGCCAGCCCTCTGGGGCCAACCAAACCGTCATGTGCACTTGGCATTTCTCCATCTAGCTGCATTGTACAGCTGGTTGGAGAAACCAACACCGGCTCCCAGTCTATGTCTGAGTGCCGAACCAAGGTGCTCAGACTAATCCCAGCGCTGCTCACATGCTGGTAAAAGTACTCCTAAAAAAAAAACACACACAAGATGATGGACGGAATGTTGCACATTGGCAAAACATTCACCCCCAGTCACAGATCTCGGTTTAATCCATCGTTATTTTGCTCACCAAGCAACCCCAGCTCAGACATGGCCATATGCAAATCAGTCTTGACCCTGTGCGTCATGGGAACAGTCCATCCCGAACTGCCAAGCCATGTCTTCCCTGGACCGGAATCAAGCATCCTAGGACCGGTTTCTGGCTATCAGCCGTCTTCAGCTAGGATAGCTTGACTCCAGTGGCTTAATGAGCACGGGACCCACGTCTGGGCATACCCTTCACACATAGGGTGAACAGAAAAACACACAAGAATAGTACTCCTAGCATGTGAGCAACGCCGTCATTGGCAGCTGGGAGCCTGTGCAGTAGCATCTGGACGTCTGGCTGACAAGGATCTGGAGGAAGGCGGCAGCCTCCGGAGCAGGTAAGTGCATTTTACTTTCTTTATAATATGTTTTTTGTTTGTGTTCCCTCCTCCCCTAGTCCCTACCACTTGACAATACAAATGGCCACTCCTTCTTTCAGGAAGGATGTAAGAGAGAAAAACACTCCAAACATTGCGTTACACAGTAACCCTAGAATTGTAGTAAGTGTTGGGTGACATTGTCAGAGCCTTTGGGGGGTGGTGGGAGTTGTCACAGGGCAGACAGGAGCTACTGGGCCACAACCTTGGGGGTTGAGGTCGTTTGCCTCTGATGTACCGGGGTCTGTCCTTCTGGGGCTCTGCAAACCGGGCCAAGTACAACCATTTCTGCACTTGTCTCTCAGGTTTGCAGGGCGAGGAGACACAGGCTTCACAGGGATCTAGTGTGTGGGACAAGAGCCCAGAACTCAACAGCCACCATAAACTTCTCTCCAGCTGAATGCTCATCTTAATATAAACACAGTAATTTAATTTAATAGCAAAACAAAATACTAAGCAATACAATCCAGTATACAGGGCAGTGATCCTAGTAATGATACTCCCCCGGGGTGTAGCAGGGTTTCCGTTCTCCCACAGAACTATGCATAGAGATCTAGAACCTTAGTGAATTAGGGTGACCCAAAACTCACCTCAGTATCCAAAATCCCCTTACCTAGCTAGCTACAGTGTCTCATTGGTCATTACAAACTCCCAATGACTTACACAAACCAGAACATGAACTTAGGTTACCTCAGGTATCGTGGAACACATGAACACTCTTTCGCTCTATAATCATTTCAAACCAGAACATGGAGTAAAGAGGACACATGCAATTTTGAAATATTTATTAATCAATGCAATGTTCTCAAACGCAGTATCTTGTACAATACTAACAAACAGATTATAAGAATCAAAGTTATCAGCATAGTTACTAGTCCATAGTACGCAAACGGTGATAGCATATTATAATGCTAAAATGAATAGGAATTAACAACACCTATTTCTCACCTCCCTATTTAGCATATTATATTATATTATGAAGGTCTCTTTTGGGTTTTAGCAGGGCGGGCCCATACCTCTAAATGTCAGGAGGAGAGGATCACATCATCAGCTACCAGCTCTCTGCATGCGAAGCATCTTCAAGTGTGTTTTTGCATTTCCTGTAACTCTATCTTAAACCCGCTTAGAGCCCAATGTTGGCAGCAACTGTATTTATGTTATGTCTAATGTGGTGCGAGGATCAGACCTCCCAGCAACCTTGTATCGAGTTATTCTTAGAGGGTTCAGCACTCACTGTTCAGACAGTGTACCAAGCAAAACTGATATCAGAATAATAACACATTATTCTCAAATAAATCACATCACTCTTCTAGTTTGAAAGCTACAACAACAAGTATGTGTCGTGTGCAAAACTGAAGCCGAAGGAAAAATGGCGTTTAAACATGTAATAAGTTCATGCTAACTTAACACGGTATATATAAAGAAGTATCTATATGACAGGGGCACTACACCCACACATTTCCCTACATTCTAAATTTCAACTGGGTGACCATTCATAAGATTGTCCATTTACACATTATGGAAAAAGAAGCATGAATACATCTCAAGTGCAGATTCTGGAGCCCCTAAAGTCAAAAGTACAATCAGAACCATCCAAGTGTCTATTAATTAATCCTTTTACCCTTCTACCCACCCACTGATTTTCACCTTTACGTTCTATCATCCATGTATCCTTTCATCCAGTATTTAGTCTTTCACCAGTCCATCCATTGGCTATTCCATCCAGCCATCTGTTCACACATCCATCATTTATGCATGCTCCCTTCCATTCAACCATCTACTCAAACATCCATTGTTTGACTTACCCATCCATCAATTAAGCCTTTCATCCATCAATTGATCTGTCCACCCATCCAGCCATAATCTCAGACTTTCATTTACTCTGCCATCGTTCAACTCAGTGATACTCAAAGTAGCATGCGGCCGTCCTGAACTTTATATGCGGCCCCCCTGGTCAACAGCAGGACTGGGCTGCTGTTAATTCAGCATAGCACTAACTTTAAAAAGATGTTAAGTAAAAAAGTCACGTAAATCAAAAAGAGACTAGCTAGAGATGGGGTTAGTCTGACATTAATGTTATTATTGTCATAGCGACTCAGTATCGTTTTGCCGATTGGCAGTGGCACCTGTTGGGTGTCTTTGGAAAGCCCTCACCCACCAACCTAGTTGGTGGCATGCTTCATCATCGGGCCCACCCAGTGACACCTAGCGTGTCCCGGGTGTGCTTCGACGCCTGATTACAGCGGAGCAGGTATGTCACTGTGTGTGCGGTGTAGGGTGTTCAGGTATGTGAAATTAAAACGGCTTGGCGGATGGTCCCTGGGGTGAGGATATTTTATTAAAAGGGCCTCCGTCAGCGGTTAAAAATAAGGCTCTGGGACGTTAGAGGCGGGTTACGATCTCCTACGTCCTATGAGTGTCAACATGTTTCAGCCAGTGCCTTATAACTAATCTGGCTTTCTTCAGGACAATAAAATATGTGTGGGTTAAAATAGGGGTTCGCAGAACCGGAGGAGGCACAACAGGTCCCACGCTGGTGCTGGCCAGAAATCCTGGCCACCCCTTGCCACTTCAATAACCTTGGAGCAAAAACAAGCCTTGAAAGCGTGATCTTGAGAAGGGAATCCCCCCTCTCACAGTTAGATACACTTTAGGGCGTGTAGACACATAGACTACACTACACAACCCCTAAAATCAGTGGGTGGCTTGGAACCATCCAAGCGTCTATTAATTAATCCTTTTACCCTTCTACCCACCCACTGATTTTCACATTTACGTTCTATCATGCATTTATCCTTTCATCAATATTCAGTCTTTCACCATTCCATCCATTCGCCATTCCATCCAGCCATCTGTTCACACATCCATCATTTATGCACGCTCCCTTCCATTCAAACATCTACTCAAACATCCCTTGTTTGACTTACCCATCCATCAATTAAGTCTTTCATCGATCAATTGATCCGTCCACCCATCCAGCCATACTCTCAGACTTTCATTTACTCTGCCATCGTTCAACTCAGTGATACTCAAAGTAGCATGCGGCCGTCCTGACCTTTACATGCTGCCCCCCTGGTCAACAGCAGGACTGGGCTGCTGTTAATTCAATACAGCACTTATATTAAAAAAGATGTTAAATAAAAAAGGCAAACATGTATTTGAAGGTTATTTAAAGTTAAAAAAAGGAAATAATTAGGGTGTCCTGTACCGTTTAACTTTAGAAACACCTTCATTTTCAAACACATCTTGCAGAATAAGTGCTAAACAATGATAAAATCTAAAAGTATATTTCATTAACATGCAGAACTGTTTCACCTTAGTATATCAGATTATATCATTGCAGAGTTTTTTTTAAAGAGGGACAGTTTTCAAACATGAATTTGGTAACATTTCTTCTTCCACTCCCCTCACCCTGACAACAATGCCAATAGTGAACTAAGAGGTAAACCAGTTGTAAGGTGCACTCTTTGGGTGGCCTTTGATCCTATTATACATGAACTAACATCATAGTTTATTAAATCTAACACTCGAGAAAGTTTTGCACAGCACATATCCTAAGGTCATTTATTTCAAGGTTCTCGTACATGTGATTATGAAGAAAGAGGAGGGAAAGTGAAATACAACAATTTCCTGGGAGAACACAATTTTGTTAAGTGGAGAAGCTGGGATTAATCCCAGGTTTCTGGTTTTATATTGTGCAGTTCTGCCATCAGATGTGTATGCTTCACTTCCCCTACACCCACCTTACCATCATCTACCCCCAACCGACACCCTGCAGGCATCAGTGCGACTCTCGGACACATCACTGAGCATACATTTTGGCCTCTCGAAAAATGTTTGCGAGTAACCATGGTTTAACCCTTCTATTAATCTATCCATTCACCCATCCTTTCATTTACTCGCCCATCAATCCTTCCTATGATCCTTCTATCACCCTTCCTTTCTATCACCTTTTCTTCCTTTTAACCTTCCAGCCTTCTTTCCCTTCACCCCATCTTTCTTTCTTCCTTTTAGACTTAATTATGAACTTTTGTCTGCTGAGTTGCAGGTAAAGGAGGATCATAAAGATCTCAACTCTGCATGAGCTGTTAAAGTTTCTGGAGATTTCCTCCTGGGGTTCCTCAAAGCTCTCAGCCAGTCCTGATTCAGTGAGGGTTTGCCAGATTGCCTTGAGACAAGTTCCCGGTCAAACATATGGAAGTCATACCTCCGGAGCTTTCCAGCGGGACGAATCAAGGATCCAGGCCGGCTCGCGGTTGAAGGTGGGTGGCTTGGCTCATGTGGTTGGTCTAGTCATCTTTTATATGTACGTACTTAAAAGCATTTACAGAGCTTTTTTTCGCAGTGTACCTCAATGCTCTTCATCAGTCCAGATTTCAAGCAAGTTAGGTCCACGGGGCAATAGTTCCAGATTGTGAAGGTGCAGTCAGTCAGAGTGCAGGGCCGGTTTGGTACAAATCAAACTTCTCTGCAGGCCCCTTCTTCTTCTTCTTCTTCTTGTTTCAAGCAGAAGATTTGATAGGCTCTGCCCCTCTAAGATACCTATTCAGTGTTCTCTGGGGTCATACAAGAGGGCGCTCCTTTCCAATGAGATGCAGGACGACACCCCAGAGCATGACCATGTCCTCCAAAGTGTGTCACAATGGTCTCCCAGAAAGCACTATTTTTCCAAAATTCAATACGGCTGAAGTCTCAGCAGAGAGGCAAGAGCTGGATAACCCAACCTCAAGGATGGCTCATCTCCATATTCTCCCTCCCCCTGGGATCTGCACTTTCCTTCCGTAAGCCTGCTATCTGGCTGGGTTCAAAGAGTAGGAGTGGTAATGAAACTGGTTTCTCCCACCTGTATCCTTCTGTTGCAGATGATTATTTATGACCCCCTCCCACTTGCTCTAGCATACCTAAGTAACAGAACCCTCTCCTCTCAGAATGGCTCCTTCACCTCAGGGCTACTTATCACCTCATCAAAGCAGCCTGGCTAATCCACTTAACTCTGACCAATCAGGAAATGCAAACAGTTCCTGATTTCCAACACTTAGTAAATCTAAAGTAACGCAAGACAGTGCAAGTCGCTGCCTTGTGTTACGCTGCATTGGGAAGGCATTCCATGGGTGGAGTGTGGACGGTCCCGCGCATCCACACCTGGGGTTTAGCGCACTTACAAATTTACTAAGGGTAGTAAATGTGGGAATGTGTAAAAATGGTAAGCCATCCCAACATAGGCGAAACGAGGAGAAATATTTTCAATTCTCCTCGATATTTCCTTGTCTTTAAAAAAGGAACTAGCCTCTGAGGACTGTTTTTGAGCTGAAAGGTGCTCCTTCCTGCACAAAAATAATACTGCCCATAACTCAAGCACTTGCACCATGATGTAAGGACGCCTGCGTTGGGGCTGGGCAGCACTCTGTGCGTCAGCGCAGACAGAGAGCAAGACTCTGCCATATCTGAGTAAACATGGCTCATTGATGCTCTCTCCATTTGACACGGTGCAGCTCAGCAAGTTGCCTTGCACCACATGTTAGTAAATGTGGGCTGACAGGTTGGTCCTGAATACATCGGAATGCCCCTCTATGACTCTCCATCCTTCCTGCTGATTCCTAAAATTACTACACAGTCCCCCACATGCTCCATGGTCCCGGGGAACCCTTTGTATCTGAACCAGTTTTGGATCCACAACTTCATCTATGTTGTGGCAGTTGCCTGTCACCAGCACTGGCAGAGACGGCCTCAGTAAGTAGCTTCACTCTGCTCTCGATCCCTTGCTCACCTTGCCTCTGAAGGTAACCAGTCCGTCTCACAGGCTGATACAGGGACACCAAAACAAGAATAAGTGCTTAGTGTCATCACTTGGCCTTGGCAAAGAACATCAAAGACATGCTTTGATTTGTTTCACAACTGGAGTGTCAAAAGCAAACCGTTGAGAGAGGGTCCGAGGGATATGAAGTTTAAAGACCCACCTCCCCCAAGACTCAGATGCGAGCTTGAGGTACCGACGGAGAGTGCGGGGCCTCGTAGAACCTGAGCAAGGTCCAGGTGAGGTGAGGTCAATTCCCCTACCATGAAGGAAATCCTACTTCTTAATTGACATCGAGGGCTAATGTTTCCGGTTGTTGCAGGTTGTATCGTATTCAACCGTTTTTCTTAATTATTCCACTTTGGTGTTGGTGGTGTTTCTTTTGTTTTTTAATCACTTCAAGTGCAACGAGTGAAAGAACAGAGGCCCTGATGAAAGCCATGGGACAGATTGCCCGATAGGCAGAAACATGTTGGCCCATTACTAGACAGATACTTGTTGACTGTCTCTCTTGCACTGTTCTAGGTTTTTAATTAGGAGGTGTAGTTCGGCCGCAGAATAAAATTTATACAAGGAGGACATATCATCCTATTTTAAACTCACTATATTGTTTTTGTTGCACTATAATTCACTTAACCATTAAAGATCAGCCATCATATGACGGTTCATTTGTGTTGGTGGACCAAATCCTAAACCAGCAACAAATGGTGTGGCTCTTTAGGTCCCAATGATCAGGGGACTAGCCTTACTCACACCTGGGTATGGCCAGATGATAGGACTGATCACCAAGTCAATTTGATGGTAACCCATTGCTAAACGGTATGGATTTTGTAAACAAATTTTTGAATGACCTATAAAGTGTCTGGTTTTCCTATAAACATAGTGTTCACCCCTATTTTTTTATTAGGCTGTCTTTATGTGATTTAGACACTCCGAGATCTTGGTAATTCGAATTGGCAGCCCAGCTATATAATTTGGCTGTTAGTTAGACCCCCTGTGTTCTTGTGTCACAACAGGAGTGGTCAGGGTTTCATAGGAAGTTCTCCATATCAGACCTGACAGCTACTGGAGTCTGTAATGGGAACTCATATTCACAAAGTTTTCCATGGGAAATTCTGCAGTAAAGCATATTTTCTCTGGAATTTCTAATTCCCCGCCCCCAAATGGAAATAATACTCTTTATGAAACATAATTTATTTCAGTTTGGGTTCCACTTGGATGTCACCTGCAGTTCAGCCAGCAGTGCTGCATTATATGCCATCTGTATGGATTACCCTGGGAACGCTCATGCTCAGTTTGTCCATACTGTTGCAGTTACTAGGGTTGTCTGTCCTCTGTGTAGTAATCTTACCTATGAAGGAGAGATGTGTGGGAGATGCCTGTAATATGAACCTGAAGCTACTCACTGTACCGACTCACTATAGTGACTTTTATATTGGTAGACCACCCCCCTGCCTCAACTTGCAGGTACTTGTTTGCTTCAGACTCCTTTCAGTGTGATTTTAGTAAACGCCATTCCACTTCTGAATGCACCCATGAGGATGAATCGCGATGTAACCGGTAGCAAGAATACAAGGTTAGGTCAAGGATTCTTCCAAACAGATGTCATCTGGACAGAATAAGTCATCATAAGAAAAACATTTCATGCTATACGAATCATGGATGCATTAATATTTTATTTCTGATTACAAAGGTGTTTTAAAAAAGGATTGATTGATGTATGTAATGTAATGTGTCTTGTAAAGCGCACTGCTGCCCTGAGGTGTCGTGGCGCTGTAGACCGCTGGGGAACCCGTCCTGGCTTTCCCTGTGAGATGGTCCCTACTGGGTATCTCCAAGGTGAAACCAAGCATCCCTGGCGAATGTGCGGGGCCTTTGTAGAGATGAGGCAAGCTAATGCCCAGAGTTGCCGAGTGTGATCCTTCTTTAGAGTAGGCACCGAGGTGAGAATTATCGAGTCTGCTGACCCTGGTCCACGACCCTGCCGTGTCGGGAATTGAACCCTGGTCCCAGGCCGTTCTCTGCTTCTGGGTCTGCCGCTCTAACCAGTGAGCCACACCACTCCATTATACAATGAGAACGTAACATTTTTTACCATTGCTGTTTAAGTTTATTTTTTACCATAACGGTTTAAGTTCATTGGTGGACAGATCAGGGGAGGTTGAACGATTATGGAGACTGCATGTAGGGTGGAGTTGGGAAACCACGTGACGGGAGTGATTACAGGTGGGGCTGGAGACGTTAGATTTAAAAGCGGGGTTTTCCTGAGATGTTGAAAACAGTGGTTCAGCTGGGATTTTGAGTGGTCGAGACAACAAAGATACTGCAGGTACATAATGGGCTGTTAAGGTATGGATATATTGGTTATTATACACGAAGGGTTGGAGTTGGTAAATTGGAGAGATTAGATCTCGAGGGAGGGTATTTGAGGAGTAGGGAAGTTATCGAAAATATATCAAAAGAAAGTATTTAAGATTGGAAAGATTGGTATAGAAGTGAGCATGGAAAGGGGGTGGTATGTTTAAATATGTACTCGTGGGTTTTTTACAGGATTTGAACTTTGTGATTATACAGGCTGTATTAACAACTTAATAAAGAAAAGCAAAAACCGGGGAGATGGAGCATGGGCGGTATATATGGGAGGTTGAAAACTGTAGTGTTTGGGGATTGAAACAATGGGTATTTTACTCAGGACACAGAGGAATTTTGAGCTAACATCACATTGGTAACCTTGAAAGGTAGGTGATCCAGGGGATACATGTTTACGGATGGGCACGTTTGTTTTTATAAATGATGGTTTATATTTTGATGTCATACAGAGCAGCACAAAGTCTGCGTTTGAAATTAATTTTGATTATGAATTGTATGGGGCTGACGTGTACTTTCAATATTTATAGATACCCCTGAGGAAGGTCTGAAGTTAGACCGAAATGCATTGGGTGAAAAAAATATGCAGGAGGAATGGAGACAGATTACGTGCCTGGAAGTAGGCCCGGATGGGCAATTCCAGTGTCATTTACAATGCTTGAAAAAGTTGATCTTCATTTCCTTGACGTAACGGATAAAGCTGGATGAACTATGCAAATAAAATTTGGATGAACTTTGACAAAATTATTGAGTACGTGTAAATATTTTGCAAATGTGCAAAAAGGCTGTGCAACTCACTGTGACACGAAAACTTGCGTGTCACAATCTTGGGATTTTATATTAGTAGACCATCCCCCTCCCTGAACTTGCTGGTACTCGCTGTACCGTCTCACTATATTGCCTTTTATATTGGTAGACCATCCCCCTCCTTGAACTTGCAGGTACTCGATGAACCGTCTCACTACATTGCCTTTTATATTGGTAGACCATCCCCCTCCCTGAACTTGCTGGTACTCGCTGTACCGTCTCACTACATTGCCTTTTATATTGGTAGACCATCCCCCTCCCTGAACTTGCTGGTACTCGCTGTACCGTCTCACTACATTGCCTTTTATATTGGTAGACCATCCCCCTCCCTGAACTTGCAGGTACTCGATGAACCGTCTCACTATAGTGACTTTTATAATGGTAGACCATCTCCCTCCATGTCCATGCACCTAAGTGCAAACAGAGAGACAAGGAATGAGGGGTGGAAACTAGGGAGGAGGGCTGTGAAGTCATTGTGTTCAGTTACCAAGTGCTTTGTTGTGCAAGCTATGTCTCAGTACCTCCTGAGTAACTATGGTCAGCCCATGGTGGAGAGAAAACTATGGACCACCAGCTTTGTGCTCTACTACAGTGAGTAACTTATGCTTTGTTATCAGTTGTTTTCACAGTCAGTGTTCCTTTTGTTCAATGTCTTAGTACAATGATTGTCACAAACTTTTTTTAAATCTATGTTTTAACTAGTTAAAACCAGCCTTAGAGGCATAAATCTCTTGCTCTTTGTACTTTTACAACACCGATATCCTCCGCTGTGGCTGAGGCATATAACTTACTCCTCATTGCTATCCAAGGAGAAGAAGGAACCTCATACATTCTGCTTTTGTGCACCATCACACCACTTAGACAGGAAACCTCAGGTCTCTGGCACTATTGCGGACATCACTCCTGGTGCATGAACCCTTCGCTCTGGGACCATGTGCTTCATAAATACAATCCCTAGGCCCTGAGTTGGCTTTTGTAACTGCAGCACCAAGATCACACTTTACACAAATCCCTCCCTCACACACCCTATCCCTCTGCTTTGAGTACACGATTGTGTGTGATTTTCACCTGATTATGACACAAGTCAGAAGAATACAGAAGGTGGATCTTAGCTACCTTGGGAAATGCAGTGACAGATAGACTAAAGTTAATCCCGTGTTGACATTCCCCCAAAATCATGGTGAGTGTCTGCAGCTTTTTGTTTATGCTCAGTGTTATGTTTGGCTTTTCAAGTCAAATTGACTTTTTGTTTCGCCACCCTATGAGATTCCTGGTTGAGCATGCTGTTCATGTGTCTCCCTTTTACTTACCCATTAGATGAACAACTGGCTTGATCACATCCCCATGCTGATGTCTTTCTCTCGAGTTGCTCTTACCTGCAAACAATGGACACATAGCACTGATTAGGGTGAAAATATGTTATGGAAAGAATGGCTACCAAAAAACAGCAGGAATGTTGAGAGAAGAAGCCTATAGATTGCATTATAGATGTCTAGAGCGTAATCGAAAGTTAATTTTATTGAAACAAAGTCAGTAATGGGGGATTGCATTGCAAGAACTGTTGTTGCATTAGAAGGCTATACCAGTAGCTATGCTAGTATTTGAGAGGAAGTAAAGCTGTTGTGATTACTATAATACAAGGGCATTGTATGATTTTAGACTAGGATTAGAAAATAGCATTACAGGAGTTTACTCAAGAATCCAGAAGGAGTTTTGCATTTGTTTATACTTATATTAGCAGGGATGATGATATAAACATAAACTAAGATCTATTATTAGGAGTTTAGACTGGGATTGAAAGAGATAATAATACAGAGGTATTCTGGGATCAGAAACCTGTATTATAGGCTTTTAGATTAGCATAAGAAGATTATAGGACTAGGAGCAAAATTCAGTTTTGTTTAAACGTTTAAATCCAATTCAGAAGAACATGTTATAGATATATGTATAACACCCATGAGAAAGTTCTGGAAAGTTAGATTAAAATTACCTTGTTGAAAACTTTAACTGGGACAGGAGATTGTATTAATAGAATTAGAAAATATCAGAGGATAGTGTCAGTGGAGTGGGGTTATTTCCCAATGGTGTGAGGACTCTAGTCCCACTCACACATGCACGACTCTTGACCTCTCCGTGGGGTATGTTTTGGAGTTACTTTCCCCTTTCATGTGCATTCAGTTGACCTCCAGTCGAGGTGCGTCGCGCGTACAGGTGTCCTTCATTTTCTAGGCACAATTTATTGACCTCTCCGGAGGTGTGTTGTGGGATCCTTCCCCATCTCGCTGTGCATAGCATTTTCCCACATCTAGAGGTGTGTCCATACATGGACATCACATTACATTATTTATGCCCTCACTATAGTGAACGTTTTACCTTTCTTTAGGTTTTTAGTGTGGGTCTAGTTTTGTTTTGTAACAGTGCACATATCTTTACCTCCACTCGAGGTTGCCCATGCATAAGCAAAGTTCTACCCTTAGCAGGTGTATGGTCTCAGTCGTCATAGTGCATGTGTTATGTTACTCTGGGCGTTCTTTCCTTATAACTAGTTGTGTTTTCAACACTGTAGCCCAGTTGTATTTTTCTATTTGTAAATCATTTCTTCATATATTTGATGGAGAAGTAAGAGTTTTTACATTCCTCTTCTTCTCTGTCATCTTGTTTCCTCCTGATGTGAGCTGCCTTCTTGCATGCTTACCTGGCCAGTGGGTGTGGAGAGGGCAGTCATTTCTATTCTTTGCCCTTTTGTGTTCCTATTCGTTTGCCATCTTTGGAGGGGAAGATGAGTTTGGTTTATGTTATTCTCATCTCCCTTCATTATGTTTTACCCCTACTCTCTCTGGTGCTCTCCTCTTTTCTAATTCCTTTAGCCTGCTTCTAGCTTCTGCCCTCTTCCTCTTTTGTTATTCTAAATGTTGGTGTTCCTTTTGTTTTCTTTTGGGAACAAAGGAGGATATGTAGTATCCTGGTTTGTTATGGTTCCTGATACGCCAGTGGAATGCTGCCTGAATGATGCAAGATGGAATGTTGGGAGTGGGAACTTACAGTTGGAGAATGGCTGAGCGCCTGGCTGGCTGCTCCTGGTGGGGCTGAATACTACTGCACTACTCATCTGTAACCAACTTAAATAAATCTTCTTGAAACTTCACATTCAGCCTGGACTTGATTACTACATCAACGTAAATTTCTTTTCTCCTCTCACCTTCTATAACACGCCACAGGCTGGGCCAGGGGTGGTTTACAGTGTCAAGGTATATAGGCCCACACGCGGACACCAGTTTAGCGTGGGAGGGGCTAGAAAATGCCACAGTCCAATCGGGGTTGTATAATTTCATATCATAACTTATTAAGCACTTGATTGGCTGTAGAGAAGCAGCTATCCTTGTCAGTGTTCTAGAAGGAACACAGTAGAGCATATTTCTATGGCGCTTACTGTCCCTGGGAAAACTTGAAATGTCTGCAGGGCATCAAGATACCCAGGGTGCACGTGGGAAGACGGTGTCTATCCATTCTTTTCATAGGGTGGGCACTGTCTCCCCTGTTAAGAAGTTGGGCACCAGTGAAATATGTTGAATTCTCCCTAGTGCAATATTCAGCCACCGAGACATATTCAGCCGCGTCTGCTTTCATTCCGAGCAGCAAGGTGCAGGCGACGAGGCTTTGTTATTTTAAATTCCATCTGAGCCCAAAACAAAGGCCAAAGTTAAGTGGCCATCAGGCCTTCTTTTGATTGAGTATCCTGGCTGGGAACTATCTGGAACCTCACACCTATAAGCAATGGCTGGGAAGCAGAGGCACACAGCTTATTAATTCACAAGTACTTAAAAGAGGCATGGTTTGGACTTGTTCAGTCATTGTGTATATGAGATATGAATGCACTGTAAGAATGTCAATGCGTTGGCCTGTCCCAGTATTTACACAAGTAACAATTAAATACCATTATTTCGTTTTACTACATTTAGAATGCTAATCATCCCAACGCAGGGTGCCAAAATGCTTTATTTCACACATACACATTATTCATTGACAATAAATCATATAAGTGTATAAATCAATGTACAGGGCGTATTACATAAGACAGTGAGAGTTATAAGACGTAGGAGTCACATGTCCTTTATGGCTCGCTGTGCTGTATTAGAAGGATTACAATTTATGAACCGTAATTAACAGAAGAATCTCTGTGTTGAAAGCAGTAACCACCTTTCTCCATCGCCATAAAATAAAAATCTGTCATCTTCATAGTACATGATGTTCTTTCAGGAAGACATATTAACCTTCTATGTTACTTTGAGTCTAAACTGGGACTAGACAAAACACAGATCTCTCCAACAAGGGCATTAACCTCCAGAAATATCTCACCATTATTATTATTCCCTGAGATTTACTGGGCACATGAAGATCTCTGCAGCAGGTGCCTTAACTCCACAAGATATTTTAGAATGCAGACTTTGCAACCAATAAAGCAGAACAGATTTAGGGGCGTAAATTACAAGCCCCTGTCGCCACCACAACATCACTTTTCAGGAAATTGTGGTGGCGATAGGGGCTTTGCCTTATTTACAAGGCAGCGTTAAGCCACTTAACGTGGCTTAACGCTGACTTGTAAATAAGGCCCCCTTTCACTCTGTGTTTAGTGTGAAAGGGGTGGCCAAAGGGTGATGCAGTGGGCGTTCCACAGCAAGACACATTGATTTTGCTGCTGCCCCCTATTTACAAGGGAGCCTCAAATAGGAGCCGGCTCTTAAATTAAGACCATGAAAAACCTGGTCTCAACCTGGCGAAACGAGGAGAAATATTTAATTTGTCCTCGTTTTTACAAAATTCCATGGATTGTTTATGTGCAGGAAGGTGTGCCTTCCTGCACATAAACAATCATTTAAAAAATGACGTTTTACAATTTCTATGTGTGCTGCAGTAAGCAGTACACATAGAAGTTACAAAACACCATTTAAGGGGAGACACTACTGCACATAAACAATCTTCTCCTTAACGCAGACACCCTTGCACAAGGGTGTCTGCGTTGTTGTAGATATGATACAGCCCTGTGTTTCAGAATAGGCAGAGTGCGGCGTAAAGCCAGGACGTCACTTCATAGTAAATATGGCCCTTATTAGCCTCATGTTTTTCTTTGTTGCCAAATTCTTTGTGGCTGGATTTTAAACAATGTTTAAGTTGAGCCTCAAATTTTGCGCGCGAGTTGTGTCCCTTTTTTGGCACAACTCCTACGCAAAATCTAATTTATTAAATATTCTAAAGTGCTCAAGTGTACTCATGATAGACCTGCTAAACATATGTGAGGTCTTCAGATCTAGTGTCACTTCTTTTGATGTCACTTTCTGTGAGGTCATACTTGTGATGCCACTTCCTATAAGGCTACTTCTGCTGTAGCGCTCCATGATGTCACATGCTATAATGTCACGTGTCATGATGTTACTTGTATGCTGCTTAACTTGGCTAGTACCACTCACTTCTTTTTTTAGGACTTGTGTCCTAGCTACCACGCTCATCTTTTCTGATCAGCTCATTTACGTGACAATTTCTGCCCTTTGCGGTAATGCAGGGGTTTGACCTAAAAAGCGGTAATCTAACACGTGATGCGTGTTACTTGGCAGAGCTGCATCTTACCATGTCGAAATGCCTCAGCCGTGCCGTCCAGGGAAGTCGCCTCCAACTGCAGAAGGGAAGAAAGACAAATGCCTTACTGGGACCAGTGACACATGTAAGGATTTCTTTCAATCTTTTAAGCACTTGTGGCCCTAACAGCGGAGCACAAAACTTTAAACACCTCCTGAATACCTAAAGGGGGAACAAGTATAGGCCCCTTATTTGAAGAGAGTGAGACATTATGTAAATGTAGGTGTATTTATATAGCACAACCTGTCACCCAAGGGGCATCCTGGCGCTTGCTTAGGGAACCCGTCCTGGTATTCCCCTGTGAGAAGCCCCGGCAGGGTGTCCACAGGGTGGAAGCCAGGCATCCCGCCACGAGGGGCCGTCGTGGAGATTAAGCAAGCTATTGCCCAGAGTTGCAGAGTGAGACCCCGTGAGTTGAGTAGGCACAAGAGCGAGAATTGTCTGGGCCGTGGAATTTTGAGCCCGAGACCCACCGAGGCGGGGAATTGAACCCTGGTCCACGGTCGATCCCAGCTTCTGGGTCTGCCGCCTCTAACCAGTGAGCCACACTTCTCCACCTAATGCTGCACATTTTGAAGTATTTATTCATGTGTTTGTCATTTACACACATTAACACACATGCCAAAAGTTTTACATCATTAGAGCCAGGTTAGCGCCCAAATACAGCAATAAGCAACTGAAAGGTGACCAATTTACCTTTGCAAGGAACTTCCCAATGCACTGCAACAATTAGCCCCAAGATTTTAGTAACTTTTGATCCGTTTGAGCTAGAAATAGTTTTTTCTTAAAATTGCAAAATATACAGCTGGTGATAGACTGTGTTGCAAATTCATAACTATGCAGAAAATGCAGCCCCACAGATTTGAATCCTTCTTGTTGTCCTACTTATATGGTACCTGCTATATATCAGTGTACGGGCGTGCTATACACAATGTTATAGTATTCAGTTGTGTTCAATACAGGAATTATGAGTTATGTCACCTAACTTTGTACGGTGGGCTGCAGATTTGTAGGTTATGTCATATTGATCTGTTCAGGTTTTATTTCCTGTTCAGTGCTAGCCCCATCTGCTTTGCCTGATTACCAGTTTCGATTTAGGAGTCTCATTCTCCTTGTGAGAGTGCAGGATGTACTTTGTGGTTCCTCTGCTACTCTTGTGTATTGCGTTTCATGTACTTCCGACTTTCTGATTATTGCTCACCCCTGGGCATATATTCAATATATTACCTGATATTATGGAAAGTGTTGTCTAACGAATGTGTTGTACATTACCTAGACTCGCCCCACACTTCTTTCAGTGAGTTAACCTTTCACTATTCCTCCACATATACCTGTGATGCGTTCTCTCGGCCCCATTCCTCCCCCACCCCCTTGGGCTGCTGGGGTAGAACTTGTACTCCCTGACGCCAGGGCTCAGTCAATGCATCAATACGAATTAGAAATCAAATTGAACTGCAACTCATACACAACCCGCAGTACTATGCACAAGGTATTTTCTGGAAATGATCAGTCCCACAAGATTAGTTCACATAGTGAAACACAAAATCCTGTTTTGTCAATAAATCGTAGCACACTCAAAATAGCACTAAGGAACAGGAGAGGTACTTTAAAATCTGTATTTTAAAATCCTAATCAAGTACATAAAATATGAACAATAAACACACAGAATGCAAATAGGAATGTAGTAATGCATTTCATGGTCAGCAAAAAAAACAAGAACATTTGTAATGTGTGTAGCAAGTTCTTAACATTTTAACACCCTAAAGATATTTCTAGGCACTATGCACATTTTTTTTAGCTTAAATCATTAATAACAAGCCTGTTCTAGTTTCTTTAAATGGATCACGCGGCATACCTCTTTTTGTTAAGAAAATAGCAATTCAGCTATGCTGCATCACAGCTTTTCGGGAAATGGAACACAGCTAAAGGCCACTTCTCTGCACTGCACTTGGCTTCCCCTCTGACAGAGGCTGCTTGGCACTACAAACCATGTGCGACCTTTGGCACGATAGTCCTAGGGCAAAGTCCTTTCCTAGCTAAGGATGGATACCTAGGGCCTCATTTATAAAAAGTGACGCATCGCTGTGTGAAAACAGCGATGCGTCACTTTTCACTACGCTCTCCCTGCGACACAGACGATGCATCATATTTACAGTACGAAGCATCATGTCGCAAGGAGTTACAGATGCGTCAGTCTTTCTGACGTATCTGTAGGCGCAAAAGTGACGCATTGCTGGAGTGTGTCACAAAAGTGACGCAACTCCAGCAATGTGTACTTTCACATGGGCAAGTCCCATGTTCTTAGTGCCTGCGCCAGTCTTACGCCTGCCATGAGGCAGGCGTAAGATTTTGACGCATTAGCATCCAAAAAATGGCGCAGAGAAATCTCATAGATTTCACTGCGTCACTTCTACGACCCTTCCTTGCGTCAATACGCCCCCCTTGCATACATTATACCTGACGCAGGTATCATGTGGCGCAGGGGTTTACAAAGTGACGTATCTACCTAGATGTGTCACTTTGTAAATATGGCGCAACAAGGTGCATTTTTTACGCCACTGGTGCGTCACAAAAAGTGACGCACCAGCGACGTAAAAGTGACGCACAGCCTCATAAATGAGCCCTCTAGGATTTTAGAGTATATGATTGTGAATGACATATTAAACTTTGAAAAGAAATGATGGGACCAGGAGACACCTAAGCACGAATAAGACAAAGGGCCTTATGTATGAACACATTTTCCCATAGAAATAGAATTAGTCAAACCCTTTGATACATCTGGCCCAAAGAGTCATGGCGACAAATGCGTCAACTCGATTAGCATGTTGATTATATGCAGCCACACCTAAAAACAATAACATGTCAGTCTGTACAGCGGGTGGACATGATGCCAGCCAGTCTAGGCACTAAGTGAACATGATGCTAACATGTTGGTGCATGTCTAAAAAACGTAACACTTTCTATGAAAAGAGATCAAAGAGTGTGAATAGGCCAGGGATGGAAATAGAAGAATTGGGAAAGAAAAATGATGGAAATAGTATAATCTGAAAGGGAACGGTCATAGTGCTTATGACATCCGCGGATGAACCCCTAAACCAAACGATAACCATAGGAAACCTGACTGTCCTCGCAGTCACTGGTTGAACATTTGCAAACTAAACAGGCATGCGCATACTGAACTATTATGAATGAGGTATTTTGCATAATGTTAATTATCCCAACTTTATGACACATTTGCAGAGAAGAAGAATGTGCCAGAAACGAGCACTGAATGGACTCATTTACTCACTTGTTGCATGTTCAATAACATGTTTTCCTACCAAAATGAAAATGTCTCTGCATTGAATAATACATTAATTATAACGCACAGGGAGTCCGCCAGGGTTAGAGAGGCCTCCTTTCTGCTGCAGATCTTGTTTGAGGAGGGGGGTTGTAAGAGTCGTGAATTGTGGGGTGCTCAGTGGCTCCTGCATCTGCGTGCTCTGGGCACTGGTCGTTACCCTGTTGTTCCTGTGCACTGTTGCTGTACCTGTGGTCTGTGTGAGGGAAGCGTACGTTTGCACTGTTGCTCCTGTGCTGTGTGTGAGGGTGAAGCTTGCACTTCTGCACTTTTGTTCAATTTGAAAGTATTATGAGAGCTGAAAACTTTCAACAGAATATGAAGTTGTTACAACATGTCTGTCGGACGCAGAGCCCTTGCACCTAGTTCGTGCAAACCCTCCGGATGTGCAGGTGTGGAGGGGGCTAGGGCGTACACTAGTGAGGTTTGTGGTTTGGAGACTTCCTTGACAGCACTGGTACTGCTTTCTGTGTATAGATACAGATGAGTAGGATGCAGTGGCGCGTGGGGTCACAGTCAAGTGAGCATCTCGGTGCAGAACGCGTCCTCCGTTTGCACGGCTGCAGGTCCACGGTAGGAATGAGCATTAAGCATGGGCGAATTTTGCGAATTGGCAATTCGCGAATTTGCGGATTTTCGAATTGGCAATCTGCAAAATTTGCGAATTCTCGTGAATTTGCGGATTTCTTTGTTTTTGCGTGTTCGCGGGTGTTCGCGAGGCGCTTTGCATGTTCGCGGGTGTTCGCGAGGCGCTTTGCAATTTCACTGTTTTTTTTTTTTGCCTGCCTAATCACTGCCAACCTCTTGATTTTTATGCCTATCTGCCCTCTGTACCACTCATTTTTTGTCCCCTTCTGCCCTCTGTCCCACTTTTGTGCCCTTCTGCCCTCAGCCCCACTTAGAATGGCGCCGGCAAGCAGCCACCGCCATTCTAAAATAGCTAGAAATAGCTTCAACAGGAAGCACTAATAGATAAAGTAAAGCAGGTGCTCCAGTTGAAGGTCAAATTAAGTTACACAACCATTAATCACCCCAAGTTTGGGGGTGATTAATGATCGTGTAACTGAATTTGAGCAGCACCTGCTTTACTTTATCTATTAGAGCTTCCTGTTGAAGCTGACTTTTGTAACTATTTTAGAATGGCTCTGGCAGCTTGCTGGCGCCATTCTAAAAGAGTTACAAAAGTCAGCTTGAACTTTTGACCCAATCCCCGTTCACGGATTTCCGTTCGTGGATTTTGCGGGAAATTCGCGAATTGCGAATTTACCGAAAATCCGCGAAGTCCGCGAGCGGAACGGATTTTCCGCCCATGCTTAATGAGCATCCGGCTCCAGTAATGGGGAACCTCCCACCGCCACTTTATTTCTTGAGGACCATTGATATTGTTAGTATAGCGCACAATGCTAGAAGCAGAACTGTGACTTAGGCACTCTTCGTTTTCTACAGATAAGAGAACTAACGTCCAGGTACAGATACTAGATTTGTCCAAGATCACACTGTGTGTTCGACTTGAAATTACATAATTCGAGCCCAGGTCTCTTGTTCCTCATTATATAACATTGTCAGTAGATGAAATGTTGCTACATTCACTGCGCTCCAGTTTGACTGCTTCCTGGGGTGGGAGAGCTGTACAGTGGGGTTTGGGGGAGGTGATCTTGAACACTTGACGGACACTAGTCTGTGAAGGTCCCCAAGTCTAGAGTCCAAAGTTTACAGAAGCTGTGTACACTGCACTTTCAAGGTCTTACCTCCATATTTCTTCCTCCTGATTTTGGTCTGGATTAGTAGCTGAATTAAGCTTTAATGACCAGTTTGCATATATATATATATAAGTTGCTCTATAGCTTCGAATGGCCTCATGCACTAAACATAGCGCCTTAAATGTGGTGTTTTTTTGTCCACTACAAGAGCTCTTTTGGGTTTGGTGAGATGTGGTGCCTTTATGTTGAAATCAGGAAGAAGCACTGTGCTTTGTTCTGGATCTGCTCTGGAGCGGTTCCTCTAAATCCGTCTTCAGTACTGCGGTGTAGACCATACTGCAGTAGAGCAGGCCGAATAGTGCAATGCTCGTATGTGGTGTTCTTTACAACCACTAATGTCTGATGACTGAAGGAGCGGTTCGGAATTGAAGTAATTGCGGATAGTTTTTACTTTTGTCCAATTCAGCTCAGATGGCCATTGGAAGAGTCTGATTCCATCTTGTAGGCCCCATCACCAGGCTTGGGCAATGCTCCTTAGTACAGAAGATGTTTAGCTCAGATGGTTATCTGAAAGGTCTCCTTGCCCTTCTTGTCTCTCCTTCATCCAGAAGGTTAGCTCAGATGGTCGTCCGAAAGGTCTCATTGACCCTCTTGTCTCTCCTTCATCCAGAAGGTTAGCTCAGATGGTCGTCCAAAAGGTCTCATTGCCCCTCTTGTCTCTCCTTCATCCAGAAGTTTAGCTCAGATGGTCGTCCGAAAGGTTTCATTGCCCCTCTTGACTATCCTTCACCCAGAAGGTAGCTCAGATGGTCGTCTGAAAGGTCTCATTGCCCCTCTTGACTATCCTTCATTCCAGAAGGCACCTCAGATGGTTGTCTGAAAGGTCTCATTGCCCCTATAGTCTCTCCTTTATTCAGAAGTTAGCTCAGATGGACATCTGAAAGGTCTCCTTGCCCCTCTTGTCTCTCCTTCATCCAGAAGGTTAGTTCAGATGGTCGTCTGAAAGGTCTCATTGACCCTCTTGTCTCTCCTTCACCCAGAAGGTAGCTCAGATGGTCGTCCAAAAGGTCTCATTGCCCCTCTTGTCTCTCCTTCATCCAGACGTTTAGCTCAGATGGTCGTCCAAAAGGTCTCACTGCCCCTCTTGACTGTCCTTCACCCACAAGGTAGCTCAGATGGTCGTCTGAAAGGATTAATTGCCCCTCTTGACTCTCCTTCATTCCAGAAGGCACCTCAGATGGTTGTCTGAAAGGTCTCATTGCCCCTTTTGTCTCTCCTTTATCCAGAAGTTAGCTCAGATGGTCATCTGAAAGGTCTCATTGCCCCTCTTGTCTCACCTTCATCCAGAAGGTTAGCTCAGATGGGCGCCCGAAAAGTCTCCTTGTACCTCTTGTCTCTCCTTCATCCAGAAGGTAGCTCAGATGGTCTCCTGAAAGGTCTCATTGCCCCTCTTGTCTCTCCTTCATCCAGATGGTAGCTCGGATGGTCGTCTGAAAGGTCTCATTGCCCCTCTTGACTATCCTTCATTCCAGAAGGCAGCTCAGATGGTCGTTTGAAAGGTCTCATTGCCCCTCTTGTCTCTCCTTTATCCAGAAGTTAGCTCAAATGGTCATCTGAAAGTTCTCATTGCCCCTCTTGTCTCTCCTTCATTCAGAAGGTTAGCTCAGACAGTCATCCGAAAGCTCAGATGGGCGCCCAAAAAGTCTCCTTGTACCTCTTGTCTCTCCTTCATCCAGAAGGTAGCTCAGATGGTCTCCTGAAAGGTCTCATTGCCCCTCTTGTCTCACCTTCATCCAGAAGGTTAGCTCAGATGGGCGCCCGAAAAGTCTCCTTGTACCTCTTGTCTCTCCTTCATCCAGAAGGTAGCTCAGATGGTCTCCTGAAAGGTCTCATTGCCCCTCTTGTCTCTCCTTCACCCAGAAGGTAGCTCAGATGGTCGCCCGAAAGGTCATATTGCCCCTTTTGACTATCCTTCATTCCAGAAGGCAGCTCAGATGGTCATCTGAAAGGTCTCGTTGACCCTCTTGTCTCTCCTTTATCCAGAAGTTAGCTCAGATGGTCATCTGAAAGGTCTCACTGTCCCTCTTCTCTCTCCTTCATCCAGAGGGTAGCTCAGATGTTCGTCTGAAAGGTCTCATTGCATCTCTAGTAGGCCCCATCACCTGGCTTTGGTAACCCTCCTTCATCCAGAAGGTGTTTAGATCAAATGGTCGGTCGAAAGGTCTGATTGTATCTCTGCTGTTTCCATTATCCTGAAGATGTTTAGTACAGATGGTCATTCAAAGGATTTGATTGCATCTCTTGTAGTCTCTGTCATCAGTCTTGGGTAAGTCTCCTTCATCCAGAGGATTAGTTGATATGGCCATTTGAAGGGTGTGCTTGTGTCTCCTATAGGCTCTGTCACCAATTTTGAGAAGGTCTCCTTCTTCCAGCTGATTAGTTAAGATGTTCATTCAAAGAATCTGATTGCCCTCTTGCAGAGCCCCTTCACCCGGCTTGAGTAACTCTCCTTATCCAGAAGGTGTTTAGATCAGATGGTTGGTCAATGGGTCTGATTGCTACTACTGCCACTTCTTCCTCCGGAAGGGGTTTATTTCAGATGGCCATTTGAAGGGCCGGTTTCATCTCTTGTAGTTCCTGTCACCGGCTCGTCAAATTCTCCTTTATCCAGAAGGCATATTTTTATGTTCAGTTTTACCATCTGATGCTTTCAGTTGTCCTGCTTGTCATCACTGACCATAGGTAATTGCAGATGATCCTGAGTGGTCACGTCTGCCTGTGGCCATATAAGGATGGAGAGTTGCCGCAGTGAAAGAGATGTGTGGAACTTCCATTGTAGATGTTTGTGGTGGAGCCTGTAGCAGTGATAATGCGGTGGTTCTCTCACTGTTCATGAGGAAGGCTGTGATGATGGCTCCAGACCATTTCTCCAGGTGGTCTCTAGAGCTCAAGGTTGATTGTAACGTGTGCTGATGATAAATGATGCTGGATTGAGGTTTCAGGCTGATATGCGCAAGGGATGAGAGGGGATCCTCTCCAATTCCAGCCATGGTACTCTGTCTCCTGAGATGTCTATTTCAGAATTTACGATAATGGCAAATATTGTGATTTTGCACTAAAACATCTGAAGTGGGTGTGCAAAGCTGCATAATGTTTGCCAAATAAAAACACATATTTCGTGCAAATCCTACACAGAAAAATCCATAGTTCAGCATGATGGAAAACTAAACATGATAACAAATGGCATTAAATATACGCACAGGCTACCAGTGCAACACAGTTTCAAATTACACGCGCGAAACAGCTAAGCAAGGTATGCACTCACATACAAAATACTCAAGAGTTACTGTATACATGGTTGCAAAGTACTTGAAAGAAAAGGTCAAACAATGCCAATGAGTTTCCAGGAACCAACTCCAGCTTAAAGGAGAAGAACCACAAATGTGCAGGAGTAGGAAAAGCAGGAAGTCTTCACGCTACAGATAGGCCAATAAATGGGAACTCCGCAAGACCGCCCTAGCATGTACTTGGGGCTCTGTTGGGCTATATCAAATCTACTGTGGCACAAGGTGTCTCTCTCTCTATGTTCCACCTGGTCATTACATCTCGTGTGAAAGTTGACTTGATTTTTTTATCCTTGTTCATGAACTCATATGTAGGGAATTTTCACTGCTCGCCCAGTCCTCTTTAAGGTTGCCAAACACAGAGTTGGTTCTATTAACAAAGGAGAAGTGGAAGGAAATATGGACTACTACTTAGCCTCCAGAATATGAATCACTAAAAAACAACTTTCAGTGCTATTATAAACAAGCACTGGCAAAGCCAATCGGTCTGGCCGTGACAACTGTGCAATAGTGTCATTGTTTAAAAAAAATGAAACAAAAGCAATATGGAGAACAAACGGCAAAATAAAAAATACACTGATTGCATTCCATTCTTTTTCAAGAAGCTGTTCATATGTGATAAGGCAACATGTTGTCAGTCACAGGTAAGATGAAGTGGGCTGACCCACTGACACATGCTGCCTGCTCAAGTGAGCTGAGCAAAATGTGAATGACACTAGAACAGATCAATGCATGAAGAGGGTTGGCTTAACATCTTCATATGGGTATATGTGCATACTTTTATGATATGTTTTGAAAACATGAAGCTGGAGAGACAGGTAAAGCTGTGTCTAGGCCAGACCTAAACATTACTCATTTGTTTTGGAACTTCTTTTGCCTGTGAAGGAGGCATAGTGAGAACAAATATTACCATATTAATGGATGCGGAACCTCCCCCACCAGATGGCTTACTTCATCTTCAACGCTGTTCATAGATATGCACGGGGGATTAGCGGGAGCTCCTACTCTGACTGCAAACTCTTTGGATTATCCAGTGGCTTGCACCTTCCCTGCACTAATGAAGAGAGGATAAGCGACGGCTATAGCGCTATATCACTGGGAGCACAAAAGATCAAAATATAATTAAAATGGCCTATGACAATGGATGGCCAGCTGCTGTTTGAAATTAAACGGCGACAAGACAGAGCTGAGGATTCTGGGGAACAACCTGTGTCCCAGGCCTGTGATCAGCTGGCCGGGCGGCATGGGAAATCCTCCTGTCCCCAACTCCCCCCACAAAGAATTTGGATATGTGGATGGTTAAAGCGCTAACGATGGACGATCAAGCAAAAAAGCTAGCTGCCACAGGCTTTGGCTGACTCAGAATGATCAGCAAAATTTTATAGATTACCGCGGAACACCTAAGAAAAATTGTGATTCAATTCCTGGTGGTGTCCCGCCTGGATTATGGTAATTCAATACAAATAAACTGCAGATTGTAAAAAATGTGGCGGCCGGGCTACTTCTCAAAATCCCAAGACGTGAATCAGTGAAGGCGTCCCTGAAACTGCTTCATTGGCTGCCTATTGATGCAAGGATCACGTTTAAATCACTTTACCTGGTACATTAAGCAATAAATGGCAGGCACCTCTTAAAATTAGAGGTCTTATCTCCCCTTATATTCCGACTAGATGTTTAAGATCAGCACATGAACGCCTCATAAGAACTTCAAGATTCAAGAGATCAAGACGGGGAGGCAGATCATTTTCATATCTGGTCCCGAAGCTCTGGAATTTTATGCCCCTGGGGTGTGACTGCTGGAAGAGGAACCCAGCTCTATAAAAAGCTCAATGCATTGTGTTATAATGTGCCATTTAGTGCTATAAATATTCACTGTACCTTTAACTTGTGGAATCCTGTATGGGATTCTCTCTTGGAATGGAGGCTTCTCTTGAAGTCAATTGTTAGTTGATCGTTGGTGGATGAGGTTAATAAAACCCACTTATCTACACTTGAAGTCTCCTGTTTCCTCCTTTTAATGTGGTAAACACCACATTAATTTGGCGATGATCGGGAAAACCCGGTGTGGCGAACAAGTCATCAGATTGTTTATCAAGGCTGGTTAGTGTTGAGAATTTTGTTGAGGAGGATTTGTGTGAAGCAGATGAGAACATCAGTGTGTGTGAAGTTACTGAAGTAGCAGTTGATGAGTGTGAATGGAGGAATGAGTTGGTGAAAGATGAGGAGATTTCTAGAGTATTTCTTCATTGAGGAACAATGTTCGTTTGGAAAAGCCTTGGTTGTTAGTTTCAGAGGAACTTTCTGTTACTGATGATGGTCTTCTAACTCGTGGGACGAAGTTGATTCCACCAATAGGTATTAGAAAGAAGTTGTTGTCACATGCTCATTGTGGTCATTTAGGCATTGTCAAAACGAAGGAAATTCTACGTTTGCAGTTTTGGTGGCCTGGCATGGATCTAGAAATAGAGAGAATGGTGAGAGACTGTCCTGAATGTTGTGCGAGTGATAAGATTTTAAAGACTAAACAGATGCCTATGGTTAAAAGAACTTTACCTAATCATCCTTGGGATGAGGTTGCGATAGATATTGTTGGTCCTTTGTCTGGGGTTTCTGATACTCCATATTTGATTGTTTTGATAGACTTGTATTCAAGATGGATTGAGGTTAGTGCTGTAAGAGATATAACCTCAGATGCTGTTATTAGATTTTTGGATGGTGTTTTTTCAAAAGAAAGCTTTCCTAATAGTTTGCTTTCGGATAATGGACCTCAGTTTTGTTCGAGAATGTTTGAAGATTATTTAAAGAAGTGTGGTGTGGTTCATAAGAAATGCTCTTTGTATCATCCTGAGTCGAATGGAGCTGTTGAGAAAGTCAACAAGACACTTAAAGAAGCTATTCAGTTGGCAAGGTCCTCTGGTTTAGACTGGAAGGTGTCTCTTACGGACAGAATTAGTAGTTATCGTATGGCCTCTCATTCTACTACAGGAAGGTCTCCTTTTGAGTTGTTCAAGGGCAGAGTTCCCAATACTTTGTGGTGTCCAGGTTGGATGAAGTTGAATAAAGGTTTGGTGGATAATAGTACTGGGGAATGGAGATGTAAGGAGTTGGATAAACAAATTGCTAGGAAGGAATATTTTGATAGTAGGAAGGGTGTGTTTTTTCAAAAGTTCAAACTTGGTGATCTTGAATGAATGAATGAATGAAAATGGATTTTTATAGCGCGATTGCTGCCCTGGGGCGTCCAAGCGCTAGAGGAACCAGATGGAGGTGTAATGAGGATAGCAGACTGGGAGGAGGGGGGAGGGATTGAGTTGTTACGGGGATTTGAACAGATGTGTTTTTAGTTGTTTGCGGAAGGAGGCGAGGTTGGGATTAGATCTCAGATGAAAAGGAAGGGAGTTCCATATCTTTGAGGCGTTGAGGGTGAACATTCTTCCGCCTGATCTAGTCCTTTTAATTCTGGGGACTGTTGCCATAAAAGCCTGACTAGAGCGTAGGTCTCTGCCTGGATGATATTGGCTAACTAGGCTACGCGTGATTTGGGGCCCCGAGTCCCAGAAGGCCTGGTGGGCAATACACATTGCTTTGAAAGTGACTCTCTTGCGTACTGGTAGCTAATGAAGGCTGGTCAGTGCCTCCCTGACTGGGGTTCTGCGGGGGATTTGCAGTAAGGTACGGGCAGCACAGTTTTGTACCAATTGTAGTCTATTCAATGTGTACTCTGGGGCTCCCAGATAGAGGGCGTTGTTCGAGTCCAGACGTGACTGTATTATGCCCTGTATGGCTGTTTGCTTTGCCTCCATTGGGAGCAGGGTAAGAACCTTCTTCAATGTCCTAAGAAGTCCAAAGCAGGTGGCGGAAAGCTTTGTGGCCTGAGTGTTAAGAGAGAGATTCCTGTCCAGCCATACCCCTAGGCTTTTGATGTTTTCTTTCGGAGCCGGGGGGGCCTAGACAGGTGGGCATAGTGACTTGAAGAAGGTCGGGTCAGCCGGGCCCAGGAGCATGAGCTCCGTTTTGTCACCGTTGAGCTTTAGTGATGACAGGGTCATCCAGGACTTCACCTCCTCCAAGCATTTTGTTAGTCCCCCTGAAAGAGGATGTTGGGCTTCCTGCGCTAGGGAGACCACCAGCTGTGTGTTGTCCGCATAGGATATGATCTTAACTCCATACGGACGAACCACCTCCGCCAGTGGCCTCATGTAGATATTAAAAAGCGCAGGGCTTAGAGAGGAGCCCTGGGGGACTCCACACTTCAGGGGTATGCTGAGGTATCTTGTACGCATCAGGGCACCTGTTGGGTGTAGGCCTTGGTCTAAGTACACTGAAGTTCGTTCTGTGGTGAAGGTTTTCAAGAATGCTGTCAAGACGGAAGATGGAAGGATATGGAACAATAGTTGTGTGGTTTTGGTTAATTCAAGGTTGCCTGTTGTTGATGTGGGTAGAGATGTACCCTGTGCTGTTGGTGGTTCGTGTAATTCCTTTAAGGATACTCCTGGGGCTCCGGGTTTGTTGTTTTCTTCAAGAAGAAGTCAAAGAGCGCGTAGACCTCCTTCCTACTTAAAAGATTATGTTTAGTTTTTTTTGTTTCTTTCTTTCTTTCCTTTATTTGTTTTGTTGGGAAGGAAGATGTGTGATAATGTGCCATTTAGTGCTATAAATATTCACTGTACCTTTAACTTGTGGAATCCTGTATGGGATTCTCTCTTGGAATGAAGGCTTCTCTTGAAGTCAGTTGTTAGTTGATCGTTGGTGGATGAGGTTAATAAAACCCACTTATCTACACTTGAAGCCTCCTGTTTCCTCCTTTTAATGTGGTAAACACCACACATGGCTGTTCCCCCGTTAACCACTGAGCCAATCATCCCTATTGTCAACACTCTCAATCAATGTTGGGAAACCCGTGGGCAGCTGTGCGCTTTACAAAAACATAAACATAAAAATAAGGCTAGACAACAACATTTTTGTATTCATGTCTTCTTGAAGTAAGATTTAACACCTTAGCTGCGTGTAAACATCCCTCCCCAGTGCTGCGCTGTCCATTGGAACCAGTGCTGAATGGACATCCAATGGTCGTGCGCAGCACTGGGGAGGTAGCGCTGCTGACGACCTTTGGCCGTCAGCAGCACTTAGGGGTTAAAACTGAGTCGTCTGTGGCTCTTCAAATTAAAGTGGTCAGCACGTTTCTGTGAGTGTACTACCATGAGGGGGTTAGTGACTCTGGTAACCGACGCGCATAGCACCCAACAGTACCTATCAGTCTGTTGGTTCTTGCCATGTATGAGCATTGTAGGACGATGTGTGTGGTGGAAACAGAGGCTCGGACCGACCAGTACTTGTCACCTTGGTCTGTTGGGTTAAGGAATATTACGCTGGAAAGCGGAGTACCTCACTACAGGGGCGTCTCTAGGCTCATCGTGTCCCTGGGCAGGGAGCGTAGGTAGGGGGCCCCGGAAGAGGGGGTCCGGGCGGGGCGGAGCGCGGAGGCCAATGAAGATGGGGGGTCAGGTTGTTTGGAAGTGGAACAGAGCAGGAGGCCGCCAAATCTCTGCCAGGGGCCGCCACGCAAATATGTATCCATCCTCAGAGGATTATTAAATTAAGGATATATATTGGCGTGGTGGCCCCTGGGGTTTGGAGGCCCTGTGCAGGTGCACAGCTTGCACATGCCTAAGGCCGCCCCTGCTCACTAATACATTCCACTCTCACACACAGATGCACAATGAGACAAGGTGAGACACATTTGTGACCCTGGACACACACACATTACCTTTTTGTACATTTCCCCCATCCTTAATTACATAATGAGACAGAGATCCAGCGACCTCACAGAGGCACCAAGATTCAAAATGTAGAAAAGCCCCTCCCACCCTCACCACGTCCTATTTTAGTTGTGTCTTGCACACACCCAGGAGGCCGAGACTTGGGGCCTTTTCATCACAATGGCGGGCCATTGGACCGCCGTAGTCATGGTGGCAGTGCGGGCACCGCCGCTCCGGCAGTCTGAGCACCCTGTTACAACGTGAGCAGTCGGACAGCATTAGCACTGCCGCAACTGCCAGGGATCCATCTCTGGTGGTGTTGCTGAGGTCTGGAGGCTGCAATATGCTTGTTGAGCTGCTGCAGCCCTGACAAGCATTTGACGAGTTTCCTCACCGCTGCACTTTTCCTGGAGGTGTGCCTCTTCACTATGGGGTGCATGCAGGGTAACAATTAAAAACCATTAAATACCTTGCCAGTGGAGAGGCCTGGAATCTAACAAAATTTTATGTAAGTTTCTGGATTAATAAGCGATTATGGTTATTCCTTAGTCCCTCAATTCTGCCATATTCGCTAAGATCTATTAAATGATTACAGCAACTGAGCCCAACCTATGCTTATTAAATTAAATTACCCACAGATTCCTTGAAAAGCTGCGACATCCGCCCAGCTGTATTGCACGAATGACCATCCTTGCCCTCTCCACTGGCAAGGTATATAATGTTTTTTAATTGTTACAGCCCATTCTTTTGGATGCATGCGCGCATAACTTAAGCCTGCAAAAACGCCGCGCACCTGGGTGAGATTAAATCATCTGCCCCCGAACTATTCCTTCTCACAAAAAATGCATGCATAGTAAATTGAACATGTGCATGCCTGGGAATTCATTTCTTCTTTTTAATTTTAATTTTCTCCGGGAGCACCAAAACAATGTCAGATCCAAACATGTAGGAACACCAGTAAAGTACATATAAAAAAGAGAGTATAATTGAATTTTCTGTAGTTTCAGGAGGCTCAACTGTCCTGATGAAGATCTAAAACAATATAGATCGAAACGCCGTCGACCTACCCAAGGAATTTCACTTGTACCATTGTATATAATTGTTGTGTGTTTTTATCCTTGTTGTTGTGTGACAGTTCGTTCACTTTGATCACCTATGTCACGTCCTGCACCGTACTATTCACCTGAGCACCTGCAATACAGTGTATATATATTTTTGTATATTGTTACGAGAAAAGAGTAAAAATAAAAAACTCTAAACTTTTCCTACTACCAATGCTCCCTAGCGACTTATTAAATACTCGCTAATACCCTCCTTCTCCTTTAAGGACCGCATAAGGCCTACTTCGAACCACTGTTCTATAAAATTATCATTCTACCCCAGGTTCTACTGTATGGGGTTCCCTTGTATATAACAAACATAGAGGGACACTCTGGCACAGAAGCAAGTGTTGGAGGAGGCCTGGAAAGACAAGAGGACAGAAGCCAAGCTGAGGGGATCCTGTCGCTGGGCTACAGGTTGCCATCAATGGACCACTTGATGCTAACACCAAAGAAGCATGCGCGCGCCCATACCACCTAACAGAGCCGGACTGGTGACCAAAAACAGCTCTGCTAAAAATATTCAACCCAGCCTTGCTCCATACCTCTTTGCTCTCTCATTTCTCTTTCCTTCTCTGTTTCTCCTCTCTCTCTTTATTTGCCCTCTCTCACCTGACGCCCCGACCCCTCCCGGTCCCACGTGCCTACTGGGATTTCCTGGTAAAGCTAGAGAGAGTGACAGAAGCAACAGCAGTGGCAGCCTGCCCTTAAACACCCCCCACCCCCAAAGGCACCAGCCCACAGGGGAAATGCCTGATGGAAAAATGGGCACTCCGAGCCAGCCAGCCAAACATTTCCCTTAGCAATGCAGAGCTCTTTCGCTCTACCACCCCCCCTGTGAGCCTTACAGCACAGACACTCATTCAATCTACCACCCACACATAGATACAGCGGAGCGACACTCATTCTACCACCCAGACATCGAACCAGCCGCTCAACACACATAGACCCACAACCCATCGACACACCAGCAGCGCAGATCAGCGGTGGGTGAAACTTGTGGAGTTTCACTCTGCAGAATTCTGCGGAGTTACATAAAAACTCAGCGAGATTCCACAGAGTTCCGCCAATGGGCAGAGAATGAGCCACTCGCACTGCAATTTAGCGACGGTAGTGCTAGCAGGGCTGAAAATCAACATGAACGACACCGTGCGGTATGCAAGAGGGCACTGCCATTCGAGTAGAAAATATACTCGAGCTGCAGCAAATCTAATCGAACTGCAGACCTCTGACCGCAACCACTCACAACCGCACACACCCGTCCTCGTTAGAAAAATCGTGCCAGCGGACTCCAACTCTCACTTGTGTTCACCAGCTTGCATTTTCTGGAGCCCCGCGTGATACAAATTCTGCCAGGCCACCATTAGCGGAATTTAGCCAGCATTCTGCATTAAAGAATTACTCGGAGTGACCAAAATTCCAACAATGCCGCAGGTTGAACAAAACATTCCACCCCTAGTGTAGATGCTCCTCAATCTACCACCTACCCATAAGTCCAGCAGTGCTGAACCTCATGGACTCACCATACACCCGTAGTCCTATCACGTGGGCGACACTCACTCAATTTATCCCCAGACATAGATCCAGAGACATGGACAGTCATTCGATCCAGCACTCACCCATAGACCCAGTGGCACAGAAACTCCCACCCACGGTCCTCTAGGACAGTCGCTTCTCCATTTACTACGCACCCATAGGTGTTACAGTGCTGACACTCAAGGACCCACCATCCACCCATAGACCAAGCGACATGGACACTCCAAGGACCACCCACCCATAGACCTGGTGGCACAGAAACTCCCACCCACGGTCCTCTAGGACAGTCGCTCTCTCCATAGGTGACAATAATCAATTTATAAATGAAATAGTCGAATAAGTTGTGATTATCTCTTCTTTGCATGTAACTGGCCTTAACGCCAACTTGTATTTGTGGTTACATTTGTATAGAAAAGGATATGAAATGAAATGTCTTTTTAAATATAAGGAAAAAAAATTGTAATGTCGACTGACAAAAAAAAAAAATTGTAATGTATGTGTACATGTTTTCTCGTAATATTTGATATCAATCACTACAAACAAAAGAAATAAAAAAAGATATATTTTTGCATAAGACAAGTATGAAGTATGTTATTGGTTAGATATCTATGGTATGACTGCTGCACAATTAAATATTTAGCACTGTGCCCGGTGCAAGACTTTTTTCTAAATAAGTTGTTGTCCTTGTTAGGGTAATATCCTTTTCACAGGGGCGGCCTTGTTTTTATTTCAGATAAAAAAGCTCTCTCCATTTACTACCCACCCATAGGTGTTACGGTGCTGACACTCAAGGACTCACCATCCACCCATAGACCAAGCGGCATGGACACTCAAAAACCACCCACCCATAGACACCGGTGGAGACCCCTATGCAGATAATTCACCACCCTTCCCTCAAATAACAGCGACGCATGGAGAATAAATGTAAGGCCTCATTGAAGACACGGACAAGTGCCCAAGAGAACACGTGGGGCCAGTTCCTGGAAGCATCATGAGTGCAAGGAGTAGTACTGCAGCAGTGTTCATTTACATACTCTTGCACCTCTTTGTAAATCATCAGCGCTAAAACTTCCAACTCCCTATTTGCATAAGTGCAGAGAGGACGCAGTCCTTTCTATTTGTGCAGGTTGTTAGCGAATCTAACAAGAATATTCCAATTTGAACCCAATTTTAGATGATTTGAGTCCAGAACCGGAAGCATGTGAGAGTAGGTGAACAGTACTACCTCCTCTTACATGCCTCTGTGGATCGGCACCTGTGAACAGAGATAAAGCGCCAAGCAGAAGGGGAAACAGCACGTACAGCACTAGGTAAAGATATGTAACACCACAGCATTTCCCATCTCTATCAGAAACTGCCAGTTCAAGCGGATTGTATTCAGCCTATAAAACAGCAGATGTAGTGTACACATGACATACGTGAATGTGACCTATGACGATCTACATGGCTAAGCACCGCAGATGGAATATATACATGCATAGGACCTTAGCTCAGCAAATCAAACGTCACAGGGCACAGAGCTCTTTCTTGTTCGCTTGCCTGAGTCTGGGCACGTGAGATGGACTCGCTGTATCTCAGAGCTCTCTACTCTCTTCCGCGGTGAACTCTAGCGCCTAGAGGGGATGTAGCTCACAGCCTGGGCTGTATGGAAAGTGCTCTGTTCTACCAGTTACATTTCTGTTTTTTCACAGCCCGCTGACACAATTAGTTGGTAAGGGCGCTATAATAAAAATATAGCGCCTTTGGCTGGCATACATACAGGTTACACCTGCGCTCTCTGGATCGTGCCGTACGTCCCAGCGCCCAGTTAGCAAGCAAGCCCGAGGGCGCAGGTGCATAACTGAAGAACAGGGACAGAGGTCAGAGATCAACCTGCGCTCACTGCTTCAGCTGAACCGCTGATGTCCAGAGGTACCGCGCACTGAGTGACCTTGTGCGTTGTGGGTAGAATAGTAAGCGACGCTCCCCTCACCTGGTGCTCCCTACTTCCATAGGCACTTCCCGCCATCTCTGGCCCTCGCCTGCACTGTGTGATCTTGTGCCTATTGAGCAGGAGCGTTACAGGCGCTCCTATCTCCGGGCCCATTAGTGTCTACCCCCAGGCCAGTCTGCCTCACTCACCTGCCCCGTGGCATTGCCCTGCTCGCCCTCCTGGCCGAAGTAATGCATGAGAAAGGCGGTGGCGGGCACCGAGAGTGCCAGGGTGCTCAGCACGGCGCAGCCCACCAGGGCCCAGCTGGCGCCGCTGCGCCTCTCTGTCTTCGTGGCACTCATCTGGGCTGGTGGCATGAACTCTATCCCTGGGCAGTGCCAGTCGGCTGCGCTGCACCTCGCTTTTAGGTGCAGGAGGGAAATTCTGATGTACCCACATCAGCCCCCCGCCCCCGCCTCACCGCACCGCCTCGGTTTCAAAGGGCCTCGGCGGCTTCCTGCCTGCTCGCTGTCCCACAGCCCGTAGGGTGTGGGGCCTGGGTGGGCAGCGGGGAGGAGGCTGTGTGCGGCATGTCGTGCTGTGTAAGGTAAGGTGGCACCACAGCTCGCAGTCGCCTCAGGCACGTACCACAGCGCAGTGGGCTCACGCACGCACCGCAGCGCTGTAGGCTCACGTGCGCACGCACCACAGGGCAGTGGATTCACGCACACATCCATTATAGACATTTGTGTGGGAGTGGGACCCGAAGTACCAGTGCTCGAGTAATCATTAAGGCCTGTATAATAGCGCCTAGGGACCCGACACGTGTTATATCGCGCTATATTAAAGAACTTGTGATTATGTACTATTACTAATACTTTTATGTCAGGTTAGAGGTTATTTTGGCTTCTCGTATAGCGCTGTATATCACCCACGGCCCCCAAGCGCTAAACGTGCAGGGAAGATAGAAAGGAATGTCGCACAGGGGGTGGAAATGAGGAAATATGCGCGAGAGAGTGAGGGTGGAACCTTTTCCATGAATTGAACTTCCTAAAACCGCTCTTCCTTGTAGGAGAGAGTGAGAGGGTGTTGTGGGCGCTGCCCATAGGCTCCTGGGCGGTGGGCAGGGAAGGGGGCAACCGGAGTTGCAATTAGGAAGGATGAAGCCGCAGGAGGGCAGAAGGAGCAAAAAGATGGAGCGGGAGAGAGGGGAATGAGCGGGAAGGATGGAAAATGAGAGAAAGCAGGAAACGTGGAAGGGTGGAGTATGAGAGGTGACAGAAAAAAACAAGCATTTGCAATGCAATATGTTTTGAATTTGCAACAGTTTACCCTATTGGCATTGTAAATGACAATGCCTTTTATTTATGTGTTGTTTTTAAAACAGATTTACAGCAAACAAATGATGGCTGGAATGCTGACAATGCAAACATTCTCCCCCAGTCAAAAAATCTGGGTTAAATCCATTGTTCTTTTGCCCAATACGCCACCCCAGTTTGGACCCAGCCATATGCAAATCAGTCTTGACCCTGTGCTCCATGGGAACAGTCCAGACCGAACTGCCAGGCCAGGTCCTCCCTGGACCGGAAACAAGCATCCTGGGACCGGTTTCAGGGTATGTCACCCTTCTTCAGCCAGGCTAGCTTGAATCCCGTGGCACAATGAGCAATGGACCCATGTCTGGGCATACCCATCCCACTTAGGGTGAAAAGTGTTACAGCAAACAAATGATGGACGGAATGCTGACATATCCCCCAGTCGAAAGATCTGGTTAAATCCAACGTTATTTTGCCCAATACGCCACCCCAGTTTGGACCCAACCATATCAGTCTTGACCCTGTGCCCTGTCATTTACAATGCCAATAGCTCAAATTCTTGTAAATGCAAGATCTATTTAATTTCAAAGAAGCGGCCGCCATTGTCCCTGGCTGCTTGGAAAGTGAAAGCGTGCATGGCGAGCTGAATGATGCAGGAAAGCATGTTGTGCCTGCAGTAGGAGAAACTGATTAAAGAAAATAGTGTTTTCAGACTAAATAAGACATACCCTGTAACAACAGAGGTTAAAGGGCCAGTCCTCATGGGAGGTTACAAATGAAGACAAGGTGATGCGAAGGATGGACTAACAAGCCTATTAACTAATCACAAACCAGCTTAGATAAGCGCTTCAGGCGAATGGGGTTATAGACGATTGCACCTATCTTACGTCATGTATTATACAGATTTTAAGGTGCCACGGACCGGAGATTCAAAGTCCCCTAAATCTCCCAGGGCAGAAAACTGTCCTTGCATACAAGCTCAATACAAAGTTGGTCCAGCACACTTATACAGAAAATAACCAAGTTTTAAATACACATATTATTCATTCAATGGCAGAATCAGTGGTCTTGTGGAAGCTCATTCTTTATTAAATCTTCATTTAAAAGTCTGTAGCCATAGCCAACGCGTTTCGTCCTTCGCAGACTTCTTCCGTAATGGCCATTACGGAGGACGCCACGCCATGGAGCCGGCTGATATCTAAACCAGAACGACCTACTAAAGGAATTATTGTTTTTGAAGTTATTCGCCAATGTGAAAGCGAGTTACCATCAATTTAGAGGAAGCACTAACATAAGGAGGACTTAAAAACGTTTTTGAGACCTATGATCTATAGCTGTCCAAGATAGAAGACACACTGAAACTGGCTTATGACCACTCTATGATACAGACTCATTTCGCCCTGAAGAAGTCAGTGAATAAAGAATGAGCTTCCACAAGACCACTGATTCTGCCATTGAATGATTATTTTGTGTATATAAAACTGGGTTATTTTCTGTATAAGTGTGCTGGACCAACTTTGTATTAATTAGAAACCAGCATTTATGAAGAACAATGACACAAGCCAATGAAAAATATGGCGGAGAGTGGGCGGAGCTTCAACTCCATACTCAAATATAGAATGCCTCGCAGAGCAGCGCATGCACTGCCCAGGCTCAACCTAAAGAGACGCTATCTGTATGAGCAGGCCAACGTATTAGAAGCAGGGGTAGCCATTTTTGCGGGATGGATTTTGCTTTAGTTGCTAGGATCATTTCACATCTCTAAGCAGCTTCACATCAGTGCTTGTCGGCACTTTCTGCAGAGATACCCCGAGCAGCCCTCTCGCAGTAGGAAAGGGAGACTCCTCTCCAAGGCAGATCCACAGAGCAGCCAGCAGAATGTTAGAGAGTTATTAAAGGTATGTCCCCTGACCAGACCGGGAAGCTAGCTAGCAAAGACACTAGAACTCAGAAAATTCTGCAACACGAAAGGTGCAGCACTTACTTTGAGCCGGTGGTTTACGGTGCTCAACACCAGCAATTAATTGTCAGCACAAGCTCTTGTGACAGTCCACCACATGCTGGCGCTGTCTGCCTAATTTTGAGATGGAGTAAAAATCGGTGGGTAACCCAATACACCCTTGCAGGCTCGGGCAGATACTGTAAATTCAAAAAAGTGCCAGCAAGGGAATTTATTCAAAGAAATATTTAACAGAAATCAGACTAGAATGTTATTTGCATTAATTGGTCTGATCCAACCTTATTGGTATCTGTGCACAGCTATTCGGTATGTCTAACCTAAAGACAAAAGAGAGCAATAAAGCAAAAAACAGCAACACAGGGAATCTTTTTTATCAAAAGATATTTCTTTTATATATGTTATTGTTCAAAAGTAGAAAGGGTACATATCAACCATTAAAATTGATCAAAATGCATTCAAAGGAAAAAGGGATTAACACATGTTTCCTACAATACATCTGAATAAAAAGTCCAATCCAAGGAAAATAACAAATGACTCCTGTTTTTCTCAAAGTGATGGTCACTTGTGAAATCAATAACAAATGTAGAAATGGACTCCATAGGTGACGTTTCGGTCTTTTGTCGTTTACTCCTGAAGACCTTCTTCAGGACAACAGATATTTGCATGTAGAGGTGACCCCTTATATAACTGATCCTAACATAATTTCCAACAGGTAGATTTTAAACAGGCTCTCCATGGTAGTCCTGATTTTCTGAACAATTTTACGTCACGTAAACTGGTCTGTATATCAGGATATTTTCTCTCACAGCCAAGATTTTCTTTAATTCTTTTAAACTTTGTTTCTCTCTTTTCACATTAGAGAATTTGCAAAAAGTACTCCGCGTCGGAAAAAGTCCTTCCGGATCGAGATGCTATAAACTTCCGAAGTCACGCAAGAACAGCAATCTTGATTCATTTTGAGATGAGCACAACACGGTTTGCTGAGTTTTTACATTTGTAGGAGTGCAGTGGTTAGTAGTTCAATTGGTTCTGCTATTGGCAGTGCTGGGAGGGGCAATGGGTGGTGCAGGCTGCAGTGGCCTCCCGAGTAGGGCCCTGGCGCTTACTTTTTTTTACAAACTAAGCCCTGCATACATGGCGCTGCCTATGTTGGGCACTGAGAAGTTCTTGCTAACAGAGATTGTGCATTCCATGGAGCCATCCTCGATACCAACACTTTGTGTGTCCATTGCCAAACAGGTCACCACCACTCGTTGTGTTTAGGTGATGGGGGTCAGGAGTGGATGATGCTCGGAGCCTCCACTCGGAGAAACCCAAACACAGGCACCAAGGGATAGAAAACCCTGGGACCTTACACTCTTAAACTATCCTTGAACAGCAACTCCAGGGGAGGAAATGGGAAGCCCTGTCAAAAGGCAAACATTTGAGTTCTAAGGAGCCAGGTGTGTCCAGTCTTCCTACAACTCCAACCAATTTAATGGGGATATCACTGAGAAGGGCAAAAGGACAGAATACAGCAAATGTCTGCTTCTCCATATATAAAGAGGCTGATGCCTCCATCACTCTCACACTCTGGAATTTGACGCTATACAAAGGTTTCAGGAATGCGAGTAACACACATTTACTTGGACTTCTCTTAGTGGTGTCTCCAAGCAAGGAATAAGAAAATATATCAGCACCAAGAAACCTGTTGGTGAACGTGCGCTCTACACATTTTCAATAACATAACATAACAATGCTTGTCAGACAGGGTGTGTTTACTGCAGCACGCTTTCAGAAGAAATTCAAGATGGACTCCACTGAAACCATGGTCTTGTAACCCACAAACTCCTGGTTCATCCTTCTGTGGACAGCATGTAAATCTTGACAGTGCCGTACGTCACAGCGCCCGGGCAGGTATCTATAATCATGCACCTCCCACTGCCAGCCTTGTGTAATCCGGAGACCAGTGCTAGTGCTACTCTCAGGCATGCTATGGAGGACATACATTGCCTTTCCTTCCAGATGTCAGAGTCCCACTCTAGGTCTCAAGTCATAACTTAAGTGGTCCTCAGCTCACATGCATGATGGCTAGAGACACACTCCTCATATACTGCACAATCAAAAAACATGTATTTGCATCCTTGTGTGGCACAGTTCACAAGGACACAAATATTGTTTGTATCCATTGTGGACTTTTTTTCAACAGGGCTATGTCTTTTCGGAAGCACAAATAGGCTCCCTACGTTCATACACAAACATTGAGGTCACTACTCTACCCTCTTCGCACCTCCTGCACCATAGGTAGTTCACCAGGAGAAACATGGAGACGTGCTCCCCTGCATTGCAGGGTTGTAGCTCACGCTGAGGGCAATTGTCATGAGCATAAGGAGGTGCCCTACGATGAAGCATGCCGCCTTCGGGTGAGTGAGGGTATTCATCCTTTAAAAGTGGGACTTCTTCACACATACTTGATCAAACCAAAATCATCATTGTTTAGTTAATTAATTAGCCTTTGGATACTTTGGGAGTGATATTGTACCTAGGGGTGATACAATTTTAGGTCTCACATTCCCCCTTTCTCCTTCTTTTTGTAAGAATATTATTTTAATAGTTAAACTATTGATTGTGTTACAGGTGAGGGTATGTTACAGGGTAATCCTGGCTTGGAGTAATTGCCAAACTATGTCATGTTAATTGCAGAATTCTGAAATTAGCACGTTTTCCCTATGAATCCAGGGTCCCATAACGACTTCCCATGGTCTCTTCTCACCTTCGGTCCCATAATGGAAAACATCTGTAGGTTCTGAGTTGCTCACCATTCCATTCTGTAACAAATTCCAAATGTGTCAGCAGCTGTTAGATGGGGATTTCCACAGGTAGCATAATATAAGAGCCTTGAGAGGGTGGCATTGGGCTCCCGCAGAGCACAGGGATGCTGTCTAGATCCAGACGCTTGCAGGCAGATTTGTCCAGAACACAGACATTAAGGTGATCTTCTCCTCCATCTTGCATGCCATGCTCTTAAGACCCCTTGTTTAGCATCTGTACAACATGACAGGCACTGGGAACAGCTCCCTCTATTCCCTCTATGTCTATATACCTTGTGATTGTTATCTAGCCAGATATATCTTGCAAGGTCTTCAGCAACTATGGACAACATCATGCTATCTGTCCATTCAGCGCCTGGAAGCCACTTGTGGTGAGTTAATGTTTTATAAAAGAAGAACATTTAGCATAACATATTACAGGTGAGGATCTGCTTGAATTATAGTTTAGGTTTAACATTTAATTCGTGAAATACCACAAAAATAAATGATATCTGATTTACATATCAACAGATCTAGCAAAATCAAACTGTATTGCTCATTGTCATAAGTTGGATTGGAAAAGGAAAGCAATGGAAAGGATTGATTTCTCCCAACAAAAGGCCTCTGGGGGTAGCAGTCTATTCTCATTGAGATGAGAATAGGTTTTTAAAAAAGTGGGTGTGTTGCTCACTTGCAACAGCAAATCTTGTTAAAAAGTACCTTGATGGGGAATGGCTTGATGCCATAGCAAGATGGCCACCTTTCACCGAGGCTGCAACACATTCGCGAACAAAGGACGAGTGGATGTGCACACACGGCTGTATATCAATGGCAACAGATTGAAGTGAATCCGGGAACTGCTACAGATCATGTAGGTGTGTTGTAGGGTTAATACACTGCAAAATTAAGTAGGGTTAATACATTGCAATATTAAGCACTTTTTTCTACAAGCTTGGTGAGCACGTTAAAGGGAAGATCACGCCTGCCATTTTGCTTTTGTCCCATACCCCCGGACGATGCTACTGTTTCTCCTCCCTTCTCCCGCTACACGTTATTTGCCTCAGTTGGGCGGATACATTAATTTCATCAATGGTTTTACATGGTAATATTGATGAAATGAGATGAAGCACTGACAAGAATTAATTCAGCCATTTCCTTTTGCATGTTATTCATCAGTGATGGCGTTTTTGCTTCTTTCTCCTCGTTGCGTTGTCACCCCGACCTCTGCATTTGAAAACTATGATGCCAGCTAAAATTTCTTCCTAATATAATTTCTAACACATTTTAATTAGCAAGTTTGGTAGTCTACTAGAGGTCCTCTGCTTTAACTCTGTCACAGTTCATTTACTGTTGGTCTATCGTACTTTGGCAGTGTTCAGTGTGCTACTGTGGTGTTCACTTTATTTATACATGCCGACAACTTCAAGTATGGGAAGGACCAGGAATCTCAAATTGCATGCTCCTACTTCATCGGTGGCCAAGTTAGCTACTAAAGTTGTTACCTCTAACTCCTTTCCTGTACTAGATATGGAAGAGAATGTGGATAACATTCATGATTTATTAGCGTCTCCCTCTATTATGTCCAGAGCTGCATCCTCATCTACTGCTAAGATGTCCTCTAAATTTCCTTCAACGTCTAATGTCGCTGCCACGAAAGATATAAAAATGATCCTCCCTCCTATCAACTCTACCACGAAAATATCAATGGAATTCCTTCTTGAGGAGATTAGGGCACTTAGGCCTTAAAAGTTAGACACTAAGAAACAGCTTCAGCTATTAGATGACAAATGGTCTCACGTAGAGAACAGAGTAAGTCAGATGGAACAGAGGTTTGAGATTCTTAAGGATTCAGTGCAGATTGTCAAAGTATTGTTTTAAAAAAGCATGATGAGGACATAGAGAACTGTAACAGAAGGAATAATTTGCTTATTTACAGTTCGGTTGAAGGAGTGGAAGGTTCGGACCCTACTTTGTTCTTCAAATCATTTCTTCCCCAGATCCTAAATCTTCCTGCTTTATCTTCTTTAAATATACAACGTGCGCATAGACTTAGACATTCATTCCTCTGGAATTGCATCAACTTCACAGAAACCTTGATCATTTACTTCCTAGAATATCAAGATCTTCTTAGAGTCATCAAGGCAACCAAAGCTAAGGGTTGCATTTTGTGGTCTGGATATACTTTGTTTTTTGTGCAAGACTTTTCCAAAATTACGGCTGACAGGTGGAAGAAATTTCTGGATATGCATCAAGCTCTTCGCTCGCGAATTGCCAGATTTGTTCTTTTTCACCCTTGTTTATTCAAAGTAACTTATACCAATAAGACTCCCACTTATGAGAACCCCTCTCTACTCCAGAAATGTATTCATAGCTGAAAAAGCATAACGATGGATACTTCCAATTCTATTGTCTCCTGATATTTCTAGTTCACTATTTTTCTTAGAGTATTGGTATGAAACTTCAAATTGTTATTTTTCTAGTTCCTGCTGGTCGTGTTCTTTGATAATTGTTTGTTTTAATTACAGGATTTCCTACTTGTTATCGACATGCTTTACCCTTCCTTTTCCTAGACATTTTCAGGTTTCCGGAAAAATTCACTCAAGTCTGTTATGTGGTCTTTTGCCTTTCCCTTCTGTCAACTGCTTCAAGTTTCAGATGTGCCATCCTCCTTATGTGGTTTCAACACCATCAAGTATTTGTTATATAGTTATGTATTTGTGTGCTCTTTTTGTATCCTATTTGTTATCATCCTTCTACTCTTTTCGTCCTTTTTCTTATTTTCATGACTCTTTTTCTCTTATTCTCTATCCTTCTAATACTCATATTTTCTATTATAATTTTCCTTAAAACCTTTTATTCATTGCTTACTTCTTTAATTCTCCCATTATTTCTAAATTGTTAATAATATATAATTATTATTATTATAACCAATATGTTATAGATTGTTTCCCAAATTTTAATTGGCATTAAGAGTTATTTCATGGAATATTAAGGGCTTGTGCTCTCCAGTGAAAACACAAAGAATATTAACACACCTCTCAAGGTTAAGAGACAATATTGGTCTGTTACAAGAAACTGTTGTGGTAGAAACAGAGGTTGTTGAACTTAAAAAGCAGTGGGTCGGCCATATTTTCTCTTCCCCATCTACAGGCAACCGCAATGGACTGGCTATACTCTGTAATAAATCCTTAGACATTCAGGTTATATCCTAAGATTCAGACTCTGTGGGTAGGTTGATTGTTGCTTCAATTATTATCAACAACATTCCTATTATAATATTTAATGTATATGCTCCTACACAGTTATATAGATCTTTTTATCCTGAATTGCTATCTATATTAATGAACCTCACTGATAATTATTAGATTTTTGGAGGTCATTGCTACATGGTTCGGGATCCATTCATTGATCGCCACGCCAATTCTAAGTTTATTCCATCAAGTTTGCATACACAATTTACTATCTCTGTTGAAAGTGGGTTATTAGTAGTTGCAAATGTATATTTACCACTGTCAATAAGGCCACTACTACACTCTAATATAGGGCTCAGTACAGGTCTATGAAAATTATCCCCATGCTCAACCCTTGGTAACGTGGCTGCCAGCAGGCAGGCTTAATTTCGAAGACAGGTATGTAAAGCAATTAAAAACACCAATTCAGTAAATAATTAAGACACAACACACCATAAATTTTCACCAGCAATTTATAAAAATAGGCAATATTGTTATCTTTAAAGTGACAACAAAACAAAACAAATCCAATGTAGGGAATGGAGATATGATTTTTTAAAGGTTTAGACCTATATAGCAGATAGAAACCTATAGCATTTATTGGGATATCGGGTTGCACTAGACCAGGACAAAGTTAAAGTTTCAGGGCAACCACGATGGAGCCCTGCACAGCTACCCCTCATAGTAGGTCTTGGTCAAAGTTTTTACCTTCAAACTTAGAAACGTTCCTGGAGCTTTTGTTCCTGGGGTCCCTCGAAGCTGTCAGCCAGTTTGGGTTCTGTGAGGGTTCGCCGGCTTGCCTTGTGACAGTCAAACTTATGGAAGTCAGACCTCTGGAACTTTCCAGTGGGACGAACCAGGGATCCAGGCCGGCTCGAGGTTGAAGGTGGGCGACATGGCTCCTTTTCTACGTTCGGACTTAGAAACTTTTACAGAGTTTTTTCTCGCGGTGGTCTCCTGATGATCTTCACCAGGCCGGATTCGGTGAGGCTTCGCTGGCTTGGGTTTCAGCTTACTCCCGGTCAAACTCTGGAAGTTGGACCTCTGGAGCTTTTCAGCAGGACAAACCTTGACAGCAGGCCGGCTCGCAGTTGAGGGTTGGCAGTTTGGCCGGCCAGGTCGCGTCAGTCCACTTATGGAGCTTTTTTCCAAAGTTGCTCTACACTTCTAAAAACTTCTAGAACTTCATACTGAAGTTCCCCAAAGGGCCTCAAAGTGTCCAAAACTTACTCTAAGGTTCTGGAAGCTCCAAAATGGTCCTTGAAAGTTTGGGACTTCAGTTGCCACAATCCACCTGGATAAAACCCTTACAAATGCACTGGTAGTACTCGAGACTGAGGATTCTTGGTGGGGATGTTTCAGGTGAGGTCTGTTAACCTGTTGCTTGCAGGGAGTTGACACTTTAGTCCTTTTGACACAAGGTAGTCATCAAGGCAGTAGTTCTAGATTGTGCAGCAGGCGCAGTCTTCAGAGTGGTTGGTGCAAATCAACTTCTCAGCAGGGATCCTTCTTTTTTCTTGAGTTTCAAACAGCAGATCCGAAAGGCACTGCCCCTCTCAGAAACTTATTCAGTGTTCTCTGGAGTCATACCGGAGGGCACTCCTGCCCAATGAGGTGCAGGGCAAAACCCCAGAGCATGACAATTTCCCCCAAAGTGTAGCACAATGGTCTCCCAGATGGCAATAATTAATTGTTCAAAATTCATCATGGCTGTTTTTCAGCAGGGATTAAAGAGTTGGCTAAACACACCTCTAGGATGTTTAATCTCAATAGTCTCTCCCACTTGCATCTGCTCATTCCTTCCTTAAACCTACCATCTGGCAGGGTTCAAAGAGTAGAGGTGTACATGAAACTGATTTCTCCTGCCTGTCCTCTCCTTCCATTGAAGAATATTGTTAACAACCCCTTCCCATACTCTGACATTCCTATGTAGCAGAACGCTGCCCTTCCAGAATAGCTTTCTTACACCAGGGGCTATTTATCACCTCATCAAAGGAGCCTGGCTAATCCACTTAACTATGACCAATCAATACAGACCACTGCAAGGCTGAATTTTGGCTTCTAGACAAGAAAGTCTTATAACTTCTTGTCTGACTCTGTACACTTTAGGAAAAATTCAACAATACCATATTATTGGATTTATCAATACCATTTTAGGAAGTCCTTGAGTGTGGTTTTTATGATTCTCCTAGAGGGAACTATTAGTTAATAACTTCTTGCCATGTTAACCTATGTGTCAGGGGATTTGCAATGTGTGCAAGCATTTTCAATGCAAGAGGTCTCGCATTTTTCAGAGTTAGAGCTATTGGCATTGTAAATTACAATGTCTTTTACCTATGTGTTTTGGTTTGGAATGTAGTGGATGTAGGAACAGAGACACAGCTGCTGCACTGTGTAGAGGACTTAGAATGAAGAATTACCACTGGGACCATAGAAGTAGCTGCAGCACTGTCCAGAGGACTTAGAATGAGGAATTACCCATGAGACCAGAGAAGCAAGTAGCAACCCTGTGTAGAGGACATAAAATGAGAAATTATCACCAGGACCACAGAAGCAGCTAGCAGCATTGTCTAGAGGACTTATAATAAGGAATTTCATATGAGACCAGAGAAGCAGCTACAAGTATACCTATAAGTTATAAGTATTTAGACTTGCAGCACTTGTTTTTAATTTATTTAAAAAAAAGTTTCACATATAAAAGAAAAATGCCTCAAGCACAAGACCCACTGTGCCCTTTCCTAGTAGCTGAAGAACCGGGTTTTTAGAACCCAGCGGCGCCAGGGGCACGCCCAAAGTCTTCGGATTCGCCTGTCTTGGTATACAGAGACACTGGATAGCGTCAGAGATCAAATTTATTAGCTGCAGCTAGTAACAGTAATCCCAGCAACACAACACAGTGAACAACTCAGGAAACTGTTTAACTTTTGTAGAGCAAGACATCACTTTTTATCCACATTTTTCTCATTATAAATGCACACCCACTGCGACAAACACTGACGAATGAAATACATTTTCCCACACATTATCACATCATAAAAGCTCGATTTACATTGTACCAACTCATAAGTTAATTATTAGGAAAGTCCCAAATTCGATTTCCACAAGCCGGACAAAACTCATAATTGAAAGCACTACCCATGTAATGAAAAGTCGTAAGAAAAGAAACAATTTCAGATGCTGAATAGGATAAGATATGTGCAAGAGAACTAAGGTTAATGATATCCTGAACATTGATTGGCAATCTCAGATAACGATCAGCCAGGGAAATTGGCTTCGCAAAAGGGTCAGTTTCAGGTGACGGGGTCAGCGTCCTACAGTTCACTCACAAGTCAGAAAAGGCCTAGTTAATACGTGCATGAACAACAAAGCCCATGCAACTTTGTTCGTTCGGTTACCTCCATGGGCCTACGTGAGGGCAACACAAAATGGCGTCACAAACAACTCGAACAAAATGGAGTCCGGTCCGAGAAACACAGAACCTCAAAGCTTTTTCTGAGAATTCAAGGTAGCCATAAACAGTGCTACACTGCTCCTTTTTTGGTGCACTGAATTTTGCAGTGTACATATTATAAGCAGTTTCTTTAACTAAGAAGGAGTGCTGATCCAATATTGGTGCCGAAAATTGAAAGTGCCAAGCCGATTGATTAAAGCGCTTTAATACCATTATTTGCGCTATATAAAAATGCAAAAAATAAAAAGGAATGAAAGGAGAAGGGCCTGCAGGTTTTTGAGGTGGGGGAGTGAAAGGATGCACTCTCTACAGTGATTAAATAAAGAATGTTTGTATATGAGGGTGCTCTGGCTGATTGGGGGCGATCTGGCTGGGGTTGATGGGGGAAAGGCGACAGAGGACAGATGGAGTGTAAACAAAAACATGAGGACTTTGGGGAATGATTAAAGAGACAAGATTCACAGTCAATTTCTAGCATAACTAAATAAATGCGAAAGATAAATACTATGTCTTTGAAGAAGAAAAAAAGCTTTGAAGTGCGTGTCTTTATGATAGTGTGATTACCTCCTTCCATGTCATTTATTACAGACTCTGCATTCTGTCTGGACGTACCCGAGATAACCTAGTGTACGCTGGGTGTTGTAGTCTGAGGTTGTTTCCATTAAACTAATACACAAACAGAATTCTGAATACAAACAAGCTGCGAGGGGTTGGAGGTGATGTTCTTTGAGGCACAGGAGATTAGGTGAACTAGGAGCAGCAGTGAGGACAGAGCGAAAGACAAAGTAGTGCACTGAAGGAAAATGTATGGCCCATTGCAGTAGCGGCTCCTGGTGGAAGCGCTACCGGGCAGTGACGTGGGGCGTGGTGGGAGTAGGGTGGGGGTAGTAAACACAGGAGTATGGATGAATGCAGGTAAATTGACAATTAAATCAATAAAACGAATTCCGTTGGGGTTTACAAAACACCAATTAAAAAGATTGGTGTTTTTAAAGCCCCATATCTAGATTCAACATGTGTCTTCGAGACAGCACATGCGCTGCCTAGGCGAGACCTAAAGATGACTTGGTCCATTTTTCCAACACCAGCGCTTATAAAAACATCTTTTATAAGGACCCTGCCTATATCTACAGACCCCCAACCCTGGAACACCTAAGGGAGACTTTAGAGGTTCTGAATATGTAAAAATATTGCAGAACCTCACTCCACAGTGCTCCTAGCACAAAAGTCGATTTTGTGAAACACTTTATCACAACATGGGGAGTGAAATGTGCAATTTCACTAAACCCAGGGCATATAAAACTCATTTTATAAAGGTCCTTCTTATAAATATCTGACCCCCACCCCAGGGACACCTAGGTGAGACCCTGGGAGTAAATAATATGCCCAGAAATTGTAGTTTATCAATTATTAAGTGCCCCAAATACCAAGGTCGTGTTTGGGCACAATTTGCTTTTTAAAAGCAGTCCTGCAACACAGGGCTGCTTTTAAACTGACCTCAGGATTCAGCGGTGCAAATATGCAAGTTCTGAAAAGCTTCTGGACTTTAAACTGCCATGTCCTATTAAATGCTAGGATCTTAAAGGTAGTTTTAATCCCCTGCCTTATTATGTACTGGGGCCTTATAGGGGAGGTCATGCGGTTAGGGGTAACCTAAACCCTAGCATACCTTAGCGTATGTAGATGTTATCACTGTATTCTAAGTATGTCTTTCAGAGTAGCACTGAGCCTGGTTAAGCAGAGCCCAGGGTCAGTTAACACCAGTACCAGTCAGCAACAAAGTTGGGGGTGCCCAGGGCACAGTATGATTTTGTAACAACCACTATAACAACAAGCATTGGCATAGCCAATAGGTCTCTCTTTTGGGACCATATAAGTTTTTAGTTATGCAGCACAATATCCTTGGTACAACAACATTAACTGTTGCATGGTTAAACACTTGTAAGGTCCCAAAGGCGAGACCTATTGGCTATGCCAATGCTTGGTTTTATCATCCCAAAGAAGGATGAAAATCAGAATCCGCCCAGCCGGATTTGAAACTGCAGATTCCCACTACTGGGTTGGGATGATAACGTCAGTTGTTACTTGTCAAACAGAAATTGCTTGCCTGAAGCAGAAAGCATGATACATGTGAATGTCATCATCAGAAGGGTTGGTGTATGTACATGAACTTTTTAAAGAGTGTTCCTCCTACAAACAAACGTCTGTACAAATACAGAAAGTGTATATATACCTGGCCTTCTTTCACTAGGGCATAACAGAGCACAAAACGGAGCGCATCTCAGAGGGTACATCCTCAGCAGATAACAATGGCATAACTTGCATTTTGTTTTCTACCTCAAAGCCTGAATGTAAAAACACCAGCTAACGTCTTCATGCGTAGTATCTGAGAACTATAATCTTCCAAACTCTGAAAGATTAGTGGTTTCCTTAAATTACATGTTACCAGCGTGCAGGATACAAGTAATTAGCATCCACTGTCTTTAATTGATGTCGGGCAAAAGTGCCACTTTGATGCGGTCTCCATTCATAAAATCTTAATATGAGTATCTGTAATACAATACCATTTCTGGGAACCCAAAAAAATCCTATTAAAAATTATACTGATGTGTGTTTATATAGTGCTTACTTTAACAGGCGCACTGCACTGCCTTGACAAGCTGCATTATTATGCAACTCACTCGATATTTTGTGTTTAACATCCCAAAGAAGGATGAAAATCGGAATCCTCCCTGCTGGATTTAAAACTGCATGTTCCCACCGATTTATGTAGCAGGTTTATTTAAGTGTCTATGGAGGCGTCGAGGATCCTCCTAAAGTTTTAAATCTGTGCGTTAGGTGAATAGTTTTTATTCGCACATGTTCACAGTTCTGGATATTTGAATATAAAACAATTTCAAATCTATTTAGAAAGACACCTGCTTTAAAAATAACCGAAAAAATATAGTATGCTAAACCAGCTTTAGAAGGAGAAAGAGGATATCCAATGCTACCTACTGTAGTATGTATGCACATGTATTAGAATCAATAAGGTAATAATGACACAACTTGTTTTGCCATCTTTAAATATTCGTCCCCGGCTCAACGGCATTCATTTGATCAGTTCCTTAAGAAGTACCATTTTGATTCAGCGCCGCAGGGATTCAACCTGATAAAATAAATAAAATAAAAATGTACGTTTTACAGACTAGCATTGGCCTCGTGGCCGTAAAAGTAACGCCGCACGGCCACAAAATGAAATCATGTTTTTTTTAAAAACGCGAGTGGTGACCCGAGTTATGCGGGCTCGCGTGACGGGGAAAAGTGGTGTGCACGTCGGGCGCACTTGTGGGCGTAATAGCAAGCAGGTGGCCTGCCTGGGTAGCACTTTTAAACCACCTACTAAATTTCTCGCAAGAGCAGCGCATGCGGTGACTCTAGCAAGACCTAAAAAGCACTAATTGGTGCTTGGAGAGTTAGTAATCCTACCCAGCAAGAAGGTATATTTGTCTCTCTTGCTCATTTCCCCGGATGCTGAATAGATTATCCATTTCACAACCCCTTGTACAAAACATTTTACAATCCGAAATTGGTTCCATATAAATCTCGGTTCACACTCCAGTTACATTGGATTTCGATCTTATTCCACTTACCTCTGGAAACAAATTTACCTTTTTAATAAAAATACAAAAATAGATCTTGTAAATTATTTGCTAATTACCTTAAAATTAAAAAAAATGGTGTTAAAATAGAATATATATTATCTTATTCTAATTCTCTTGTTCATGAAAAGATCTCCTATGGGAATTTTCAATTTTGTTATTTATATTACCCCAAAACCAAAGTCTCTAAAGAAAATATTCTCAAATATTTACCTTCCATTAAGCCACCACAATCTTCTGATATAGATTTCTCCTCACTAGATAAGCACATTATTTTTGAAGATATAGATATAGATTGGGCAGTGCGTTTGATAAAAAAGGGGAAAACTCCAGGACCAGACGGATTCACTATAATGTTTTATTTACATTTTTCCAAACTTGTAATACCCAAATTACATAATCTTTTTACTCATTTTATTTCCTCACAATCTGCTGGAGGCTCATTCCAAGAGGCTTTATATGTCATATTCCCAAAGAAAATAAAGATCTAAAGACGTGTAAAAATGATAGACATATTTACTTAGTCAATATAGATTCTAAGATTTTTGCTAAAATTCTATCCCTCCGTCTGGATCCATTACTTCCTCAATTAATCAGGAGAGAACAATCAGGATTGATTAAGAGTAGACATCTCTCGGATAACACTTGGTTGGTTGTCAATGTATTGAGCAAATCCGAATCGTATATGCAATCATTAGCCGCTATTGCAATAGACGCAGCGAAAGTGTTTGATGGAGTTGGTTGGTCCTTTAATCTTTCCATGCTTTCTTGGTTTTGTTTCAGTTCTAAATTCATTAATCTGGTTTCTTTACTATATTCCTCCCCCAAGGCCTCCATCACTGTAAATGATTTTATTTCTTCATCATGATCTCTTCATCAATCAATCAATCAACCAATCAGAGTACTTGTAAAGCGTGCTACTTACCCGTGAGGGTCTCAAGGCGCTGAGGGGGTGCCGCTACTGCTCGATGATCCAGGTCTTGAGGAGTCTTCTGAAGGTGAGTAGGTCTGGGTCTGCCGTAAGTGTGTAGGGAGGGTGTTCCAGGTCTTGGCCGCGAGGTAGGAGAAGGATCTGCCGCCGGAGGTTGTTCGTTGGATGTGGGGGACAGCAGCGAGGCTGGCGGAGCGGAGCTGGCGGGTGGGGCTGTAGAAGCTGAGTCTGCTGTTCAGGTAGGCTGGTCTGGCGTTGTGGAGTGCTTTGTGTGCATGGGTGAGGAGCTTGAAGGTGATCTTCTTGTCGACGGGGAGCCAGTGTACGTCTCTCAGGTGGGGGGTGATGTGGCTACGGCAGGGGACACTGACGATCAGTCAGGCAAAGGCATTTTTGATGCGTTGTAGTCGTCGTAGGTGTTTGGCTGGGATTCCTGTGTAGAGTGCATTGCCGTAGTCCAATCTGCTGCTGACGAGGGCCTGTGTCTCTGTTTTTCTTGTTTCGGTTGGGATCCACTTGTAGATCCTGCGGAGCATGCGGAGGATGTTGTAGCAGGAGGAGGAGATGGCGTTGACCTGTTTAGACATGGAGAGGGAGGAGTCGAGAATGAATCCTAGGATGCGTGCATGGTCGGTGGGTGTCGGTGCTGTCATTGGGGTGTTCAACAAGGCTACCCTCAGTCCCCACTTTTATTTGTCCTCGCCGTGGAGAAACAAGGCATCAGTCAGGTTCCCTGCTTGTTCCCTCTCACTAAACCATTGCTATGGCCAACATATTCCTTGCCACCATGGATTAAAGATTGCACCGAGAATCTATGTGGTCTTCTCTTCAATATATAAAGTGTGGACTTCAAACACGTTTACTGAAGTCGCTAACTAGTTGAAAGAGAACTGTCTCAAGCTCAACACATAAAGACATGAGGTAGTGATTTTTGGCAAGAGCCCTTCACCATGGCACTCTAGCTGGTGCCCAGGCCCACTTGCACCCACAACCAGAACCAACGCCAGGAACCTCGGACTAATCATTGGCAGAAAACTGGAAATGACCGCTCAAGTCAACGCTGTCACTGCATTTTGTGTCCATACACTAAAAATGCTGTGGAAGATCTTCAAACGGCTCCTAAGAATACTAGGATATCTGTCACTTATGCCCTAGTCACCAGCAAGTTAGACTATGGGAACACTCTGTACGTCGGGAGCACCAAGCAACTCACTCGAAAAAATTGAACACCATTCAGAACTCGGCAGCCAGACACATTCCCATACACATAACATATCATCACATCGCTTTGCATTGCATCACATCACCAATGAAAGTTGGTGTTATGGGTTTCCTCTCACAGGTAGATGTTACTTGTGTGTGTTGCCGCACATTTCCTTCTCCTCTGTGTCTTTTGTGTGGGCATGCATCTGAAGATAGGCAGTCAGCCTTTTCAACCGCTGGAGATTCTAGGTATGAAACGTGACAATGGGATGTGACCAGGAGGAGACTAGCCAAGGAATGAGAGTAGACATTTTTGCAAAACACTGTGGCTAAGGTGACACAGGTAATAATAAAGAATAAAAAATGTGTATTTATCATAGGTAACCAAATCTGATGCATCTGTTGAATTTGTCATATTAGTACATCCATATCCTGCAAATTTGAAGTTTTTAGTATTATCCTAACCGAAGTTAGAAATGTAAGTATTTTGTTTTTATTCATGTTCAACTTTAAACAGTAGGTCCCTGCAGCCTGTGCAGATAACATGGGCTTTTAAGCATGGTATCCTTTTTAAATGAAAGTGGGAGAATATTGGTTTCATTCTTGCAACGCATATCTGCAAATTATGGCAGGGTGTAAACCCTTTGTTCATACATACAGTTGATTTAATAATGTGCCAATTAAGATGAATTTCAAAAGAAAACTGTATTTTTTTCTTTCAAGTGTAGAACACATTTTGAAGTGGAGCTGATCAGTAGGCCTCTGCTGCTGCAGGGATCAGAGTTCAGATGTCCAGTTCAAATTGAGAAAACAAAGCAAAAAAAGGGTTTCCACAAAGTTATACATTATATTGTATAATAGTTTTACATTTAATTTTGCAGCTTAGTTTGATTTGAAGCTTATGCATTTCTTATGGAAGCGTGTACTTGCATGTTCTGATTTGTTACTGCAGGTTATGCAATATGCTGTGTTTAGATTTTATGTATACATTGGCTTGTCTATGTCAGTTATAGATTATGTCATGTTGTAGAAATAAAGCATACATACATACATACATACAGTTAGGATTTAGAGAGTGACATGGTTATTTGTGGGCTCCATAGGTTATGTTCCAGAGAAGGTGTTGTTCTATTAGCAGGTGAATAGAGGATATGTTACAGATTAAGTGACAGGTTATGCCATTAGGAAGGAAAGTAAGTGTGAGGTAAATTAAGTAGCATTATCTTTGCTAAGTCCCTTGTTTTACTTTTTTTTTATGCGACTCATAAAACAGAAGATACACATTGTTACAAAAAGAAAAACAACACAAAAAGAATACACAAATAGACAGAATGAAAATAACTTTTGATACAGAATTCATAGATATAAATCCTAGCTGGAAAGCCATATAACCAAACCAAATGTTGCAGACAATAACAACGACTTGAACACATATTGGATTTCACTTACAAAAGAGTCCCAGATTTTCTCAAATTTCATTAGCGATTTTGCGCCTCTTTGTTTGACCAGAACAGATTCCATCACATCAATTTCATTAAGGAGAGACCACCATTCAATGATGTGTGGAAGAGTCAGAGAGATCCAAGCGCGGGTAAATTATTAACTTGGCGCATGACAGTATAATAGTGATTAGAGTTTGCTGTGGGACATTAACAGGGTAAATATCAAGTAAAATTAAAGGTGCTGTAAGAGACGGGGAGCAAATACATTTTTGTTTCATTACTGTGTCCAAAGCCATCCAAAATTTTAATAGTTTGGGACACGAAAAAAACATATGTTCCAAGTCCGCAGCGACAAGGGCGCACTTAGGGCATTTAGTTTGTTCAGTATATAAGGCATTTGTAGACTATTTTGATATCTTTTCTGGGGTATGATACAGCATACAAGTAGTTATAAATTGCTGAAGCCTCAAGCTAGAAGAGGAAGTGGAGCCATTACTGTTGCGAAGAGATAAGCTAATCATATTCGGGGTGATGTTAATCCCCAACATTTGACTTCACTTTCCCGCCAGCCTGGAGCAATCAGCAACCTTATACGCATTAAAACATTTATACCCAACACTAATTAAAGATTTATTCTTGTCAGAGTACAAACAGTCCCAAAATATCCGAGTCCAATAATTCAAAAAGTTTCATCTTCCGAATAAAAAAATCATATAATTGTATGTATTTAAACCTCATAGATTCCGTAGCCTTATATAAAATCTTAAGTGACTCAAAACTCAAAAAACCTTGTGCCCCATATAAGCCCCCAAGTGTTTTTATACCACACGCACCCCATCTATTAGTTGCGCCATCATTAAAAATTCCAGGTAGGCCAGGATTACCCCATAGTAAGAGTTTAGGGTGAAAAGAAGAAGTATGACAGAAAACCAAAATATTACGCCAAATTTTAACCAAATCCTTAGCAGTCTTAAATTTCACCCTTTTGAAATAATTAGGATCATTTACCCTAAACAAAAATAAGTTAGAGTCTGGATTTAACATAAAAGTAAAGAAATAAAGTTTATTATCTGTGCCAAGTAGACCCCACAGGCGTCCTAGAAAAGTTGCCCAAAAATACAACTTAAGATCTGGGAAATTCAGTCCCCCATTATCAGGTGCGGCCTTAAGCAGCTCCATGGACCGCCGAGCTTTGCGATACCCCCAAATGAAGCTGCTAAATATTCCCTCTAGTTTTTAAAAAAAAGAATTACTCAGTGACAAAGGGATAGAACGGAATAAATAAAGAAATTTAGGTAATATTTTCATTTTTATCAAATTAATCTTACCTATAATATTAAAGGGGAATTTTATGCCATTTTTTAACGACTTTATCATAGCTTTAACTAAAGCATCATAATTTATAGTTATTATTTCTTTAATTTTGGCTGAAATTTTCACTCCTAAGTATGTGGTCGTCTTACACAATCCGGTTATATCAACCTCCGGTTTATAATTAGCAATTATTTGGGTTTTATTTAAGTTTAGTTTGTAGCCAGAAACATCACGAATCTGCTTGCCTCGCCAATGGTTCCCTTAACTGCCTTTATAACATCCGTAGAATAAAAGCCAATATCATCGGCATATGACGTAATCTTCAATGAGTGAGGGCCTCATTTAAAAGGAATAATATCTGATTGTGACTGTAAGGCATAAAGAAAAGGTTCCATAGATAAAGCAAACAAAAGCGGTCACAAAGGGCACCCCTGACGAGTGCCCCGGAGTATAGAAAAGCTGGTTGAGGTCAGGCCCGCATAGCTCACTTTCGCAGTTGGATTGAATCCAACTTAAAAAATTGCCACTGAACCCAAAACTATAGTCATTACCTGCCAGAGATAGTCCCACCCCACTCGGTCAAAAGCCTTTTCTGCATCCAGCAGAATCATACTGAGTGGGGTGGTCTCTGTCTCTGCAATATCAAAGGCGGTAATGGCCATATTAATATGAGCTGTAGTATCTCTACCTATTACAAACCTATGTTGGTGCGGGTTGACTATTTTATGGATAAGATTGGCCAGACGAGTAGCTAAAACCTTGGCAAACACCTTAGCGTCAGAATTAACTAATGAAATAGGGTGGTATGAACCACAATCCTCCGCCGGTTTATCTTTTTTTTAAAAGAAAACTAGCTTAACAACATTCCAAGAACCAGGTGCCTTTCCGTTATCCCCAATAAAGTTAATAACTTGATGAAGAAGAGGTAGTAATTCTTCAATGCAGATCTTATAGATTTCAACAGGTATGGCATCTTGGCCGGACGCTTTCCCTGATGGTAAGGCAAAAATCGCCTGTCTAATCTCTAACTGGTTGATATGGTCAGACAATGGATCAAGCTCGGGTAAGTCTAAGCTTCCTGGAATGTTATCAACTAAATATTCCTGAATATTAGTTGGTGTTGGGTAAGTTTCTGGGGTATATAGTTTCTTATAGAATTTAGAAAACTGATCCAATATCTGTGATGGTTCTTCATATGTGATGTTATTTGGACCAGTCAGTTTCTTAATCAGGGTATTAGCTATCTCATCCGCTATTTTATATGCTAATCATTTTCCAATTTTGTCCCCCCTCTCATAATGAGTAACATGATACTTATTTAATTTTATGCTACTTTTTTCCCAAAGGATTGTCTTAAGAGTCGTTTTTAATCTCCCTAATTGTAATCTTAATTCAAAAGCATTAGGTGAACGCACCGAAGAGCCTCAGCCAGCAAACGCTCTACCGATAGAATCTCATTAATCAGCAATTTGTCTTTTTTACGAAGTTCAGAGTTCTGACGGAGGAGAAATTGCTGAGTGAACCCCCGTATACTTGCCTTACAGGCATCCCACACTATGATACATGTGGTAGAATTAATATTAAGTTTAATAAAGTCCAAAACATGTGCTTTAAGTTGAGATATGAATAAAGTATTTGTAAACAAGTGTCTGGGAAAAGAAAACGCCTGAGGTGTTGGATAATTGCGCTCAATAGTAAATGAAAATAGAATAAGATTATGATCTGATGTGACACGAGGGAGAAGTTCTATAGAGCAAGAATTTGAAAGAGCATTCGAAGACCAAACCATATCAATACGCGAGCAGAGTCTGTGAGGGGCCGAGTAATATGTATAACCAGGTATAACAGGTAGATACTACGCCAAACATCTTTGATATTGTGAATGCGTCCTATTTCTAGAATAGCCGCCCAAATTCTACGCATGCGTTGAAAGGCATCTCGTCTAGTAGTGTCAAGTTGATAATTCATAATACAGTTGAAATCACCCATAATAACTAATTCTCCTTCCCATCCAAGCAGTTCCATATTCAGTTGGTCAAACATAGAGGCTTCATCAGTATTGGGTCCATAAACCACACAAAAAACGAATTTACGTTTCTCAATCATTAGTTGGACGACAGCCCATCTGCCCTTCTTATCACACATAGATTTACAAATTTCAGTCGTAAAGCGTGTGTCTTTAAGAATAGCAACTCACCTTATAGAAGCGTTAAAATTAGAGAAAATTATGACCTCGTACCCTAACTGACCCAACATCTTTTTATCCTTATAAGCAATATGAGTTTCAGACAAAAAAAAGAAAATGAGGGTTATACAGTGCTAGTTCTCCCCTTACCAAACGTCTTTTACTTTTATTATTGAGTCCTGCAACATTCCATGCTAAGCACCTTAACAGTAATGACATTTAAAAATAAGCTTCAAATTAATCTTTTCATTCTGTAATATTACTTTGTGTAATCCTCCCTCCATCGGTTTTAAAGAATCTTCCTTCCTGAGACGCTTTTCCCCCCCAAAAAGGCCACCCCAACCACCCCCGCTCACCCCTCTCTCACCCAGCTTCCTCTCCTCCCTCAAGAGGAAGCACCCCCCCAAAACCTGCTGCCGGAGTATTGGCAGGCTAACTGGAGAAGCAGCATCAGCTCAACCTACCTTTACCCAGCTAAGAGAAGAAAAAAAAATCAGAGGGAAAAAACAAACAAAAACAAAAAAACAGTCAGCCCCTGAAAAAGTATATGACCTATAAGAACCTGATTTTCCTGACTGTTTAATTTAAGAAAATGTGGCTAATACCCTCTCGGCTTCCTTTACATCCAAAAAAAAAATGTGTGTCCTTTGATAACCTTTAGGCGAGCAGGCTCCTGTAGGAACACTTGAGCGCCCAGGGTTTCAAACGGATCAATACATTTACGTAATTGCCACCGTCTATCCATAGTGGCCTTACTAAGAGCTGATCTTACAAAAAAGGTCCAATTTCCTACAGTGACAGGTGAGTTTGATTTAGCTTTTAATGAAACTGGCTGTCTTAAAAGGAAATTCCCAAAATAGATAAGGAATGGCCAGGGGAATTTACCCTGTTTATTCTTCTGAACCTGAGGTAGCCTAAGAACTCTCTGGAGTTGGAAATTCCAATCCCAATCAGAGAGGTCTGTAAAAGCTTTCTGGAATAGACTCACAACAAATGCCCTAGGGTCCACCCCCTCGATTCCCTCCGGTATTCCAAAAAGTCTCAGATTGGATCGCCGTTGGCGATTTTACAAATCTTCGACTTTTAATTGTAAAGCTGCTAGCTGGGAATCGTGTTGGCTGATAGCAGATTCTGTTTGTGTCAATCCCTCTTCAACCTTAACCACCCGTTGCTGTAGCTCATCTATTTCTAGTATTATCGTCCCGTAATAACAAAAAGTGTTCTTGGGCTTCCTTCCGATGGTTCGTTAATGTTTGCAGGATAGCATCAAAAGATGAGTTAACAGTTCCCTGCTCTCCTGTTGGCTTTAATCCAGTCATGGTAATAGGTATAGGAGATCCCAAAGAAGTTAGTAACACAGGTGAGGTTGTTGGCATTTCCTTAGCAGGTTATGTAAGGGCATTGAACCTTAAATTGTCTGAAAGAGCTACCCCGGTTGGTGTACCTATTTCAGAATATATAGCCTTGGAGATTGACTCCGTGGATACCGCTATAGGAACAGAATCTGTAACAGTGTGATGTGACAAACCAATGGTAGGTGAGAGGTCCTCTGAAAGTCCAACAGGTACCTGGGCACCTTCATGATCCGACGGATTAGTGCCAGATAATCTCAGCGTCATACTCTTTACCAACCCCTTGGCTTGGATCCATTTCCTTAAGGGACTTTTCTCCACCAACAAAGGTTTCTTAACGAGAGGGCCAGGGATTAATAGAGGAGCCCCTGTGAGATCGAAACCTAGGCCCTTTCCCTTCTTACTTTTATTTTTTAACCTTAACTTAGCCTTGTCTCTCCTGTTTGCCAAATATTTTGCTGTACCCAATGGGGAGCCGGTCTCAGTGAGATCCTTATCTTCATATTCATCATTTGAGATCTCCCCCTCCGGTTGTAAATGAACGGTAGTGGCATCGCCTGCCCCCGTATTCGCCCCCTGTAGGCTTTCACAAGATCCAGCATCAATAGTACAAACGACATCCTCCTCCAAGACATCAGTGGGAGTCAAGATTGTACCTTGCCCCCCCCCCCCCCACCTCTGGTGCCAGCCCGGGGGAAAAAGGCCTCTCATGAGCCACTTCATGAGCATCATCCTCCCCAAGGGAGTCCTGTGGTAAGACCCTGGTGGAGGCAACTTTTCCAGACACTTCTATTTTCCCCCCTCCATTGTTCTTAACAGTCTTGCCATCTAAAGAAGTAACAGTTAGTATGACAGTAATACTAGAGGCGGGCACTACCAGTACAGGGGGGCGAAGAACTTGTTTTCCAACACCAGGTACAGCAGTATCCCTTCCCGAGGATAAAGGTACCTCCTTTACAGCCGCCGTCAGTGATGCAGTCCCCTGCAGAGTAGCTAGAACCCCGGCCGCGCCTGAGGGCGCCGGCGTGTCCGACGTTGTATTTTTGGTCGCCAGTGTAGACCTTGTCGGGTTCTTAGCCGCCATCATCCTTCCAGCGCTCTGCGTTGATACCTTCGGCTTCTTCGGCTCCGAGCGCACCTGTGGGGCGAGTTGCAGCTGAAGCCCAAGCCAGCCAAACACCGAGACCCAGATCAGCCACGGGATGGAATGCCGGGCAATCAGGGAGCAAGACCGCAACAGCCGCTGCATCCGTTCTCGTTTCCCCGCTTGGCACACCGCTCCGCTCCGTTTCGTTCACCACTCTTCGAGGTTGGAAATTCGTAATCCAAAACAAGGCAAAGAAACCCCCGGTCAGCTGCAGTAGGGTCTCCTGTATTCAAAATTCCATGCTGGATAAAGGTAGGGAGCACCAACTAGCCGCTGCTACTCCGTGGCGTCTTCAGTCCGCCAGATGATGATACTGGAAGTGACATCACCGCAAAATCGATAAGTCCCTTGTTTTACACCAAGATCATTGACCTACAGGTCAAAGGAGACCCAAGGTTTATGTGTTTGTAATTTAAGGATTACATTTCCTTTCCCATCTCTTGTTATAATTATGGGTTCTAAGCCAGCCTCATTCTCACTCCTATGGAAGGGTGCCTGCAAGGGACATTCCTGTTACGGAAATAATAGCACACATGGTTAGTGGATTTTGTGCTGATCTCCCTGCCTCAATCTAGAAGAGCCAGGATTCTTCCAGTGGTTTAATGGATTGAAATGTTTTTCTTATTGTGTAGGAGTCCCTTTTGCCTCCCTAGTCTTTACTTCATCTATGCTCAGTTCTTAGATGCCTGCAAGGTTATGAATGCTCTGTCCTAGGCTGTCTGAATGCTGCCCATGCTGACTTTCTACTGGGACTCAACTGAAATGATATAGAGTGACTGTTCCTGCAGCGCTACACCTCCACTTAGCAGGTGCTGCCTGGCTGCCAGAAGCCATATCGCCATGCCCAGCTAAGAATTCACTAGCCGGGCTCAATATCCTGGAGTCAGAAATAAGCTATTGCGTGCTAGATCCAGCTTGACAAGACAGCAGTACTCTATGTGCTGTTGAAAGACAACTTTTTGTAGTGGAGACGCTCAGAGGGGACCTTCTGCCTGCTGTTGTTTATGGCTGTGGCGACGAGATCAAGGCTGCCCATGAGAAGATGTTACTGATCACCACAACACCTCTTTATATTCCCACCTCTCATGGTCACCAACCCAGAGGTCAACGCCTATATCTGGACTCTACCACTTTTCTCTGTATAAAGGGACTCGAGGGCATCCAGGACATTTTTATGACAGTTCATGCCTTTGTCCCTGGAACCACCAGACCAGACACTACTGCAAGCACACTGAACTGCTTAATACCTTCACTTATATACTGCACAGTAATTGAATGTTCTGCCAGTTATGCCTTCCGAAAAAGATATGACTTTATTTATGTTAGGTGTAAAATTTGAGTAGCACATTCTAGTGCTTTGCATCGAGGCTTGCAGACATACATCAACACACAGGATGGCCTTCGGTTTCTATGCCTACCTGAGCCGATCTTGCAAGCGAGAAGCCTCCAATGCCCAGCATCTGGTTTAAAGACACTGTGCAGACTTTCTTCCACTAGTCTTACACTGCTCATCAGTACACTTCTGCAGAGGAGCTTGAAGCTGCAGGTGGAGATTCTGCTATAGGCTTGCACACTGGCATGGGTGTCAGGCAACAAACTCTTGCTCTAGACTGTAGTGGCGGGTGGTGGCCAGGGGCGGACTGGCCACATGGGCAATCAGGCAGTGCCTGATGGGGTGATCTGGCAGATCAGTGTGTGGGCTATCTTTTCACAGATTGTGGAACAGTTGGGCCAGTGTGTACTTCTAATTTCCCTGATCTTACTACAAACATTGCCTGCAGCAAACACAAATGCATGCAGGCTCCCAGGCTCTTTAAAATACCCGTAAGCATGTCTTTACAAGTTCAAAACTGGCCTGATTTGCACATGTTGGATACTTTTTTATCGATCTGGTTTGCTAATGAGGTTCACTATTATTTTGGTGCCCAGACGTATTTTTTGGGCCAAGTCCGACCCTGGTGGTGGCTACTGAGCTTTTCTCAGGTACAGGTGGGCAGATTTTAACGGCCACAGTCCAAAGAAAGCTCTGTTGGCTGCAACATAGAGCCGGTTAACCCCTTCGATGCTGATGACGAGCTGAGCTCGTCATCAGCCACGGGGGCATGTGCAGATGACGAGCTGAGCTCGTCATCTAACGCAGCTTTTACAAAAAAGCCGCGTATTGCAAAAATAACCGCTGCAGCGATGCGGTTAAAGAAGGATAACTGAAGAACCGTCGGGTGCTTCAGGAACACTGCTGGAGGGACTCAGTGTGGTTGGCAGCCCGTACGGACCAATCAAAGCTGCAGAACTGTACTCTGGGAGCAGCACAAGAGGCTGCAGGCTTTACCAGTGGTGTTGGAACAATTCTCAGATTCGGTGTATGTTATGAAGTGTTCTCACCTGGAATCTCTTCTCTGGCTCCATCCTAGAATGTTAGGCTGACGGCACTCAAGGTTTGTCAGTTGCAGCTGACTTCCCGAGGTGGTCGGATGCCAGGTTGTGCTTCTGACTAAACCTCTTCTTCAACCTACCTTGTCTCCTGTGCTTATTCGATAGTTTCACCTCAACAGGGAGCTGCTATGAGTGTTACATCACTGAAGTCATGAGGACTAACGAAAATCCAAACATCACACAAAGAACTAGTTTAGTAAATGAGCCACGCCCATTCAGCAGGTGAGTGATAAGGGTTTGCATTGTAGCCAGTCTTGCATTTTGGAACACACTATCTTTCATTTTGGAACACACTGTCACAAATATATAACTAAAGCTTCATGTGGTAGCACACTGTAGGGCATATTATCAAGAAAGGCGTTAAAAATGATCACCGGTTTAGCGGCACAACTAAAGCGGCGATAATGGGCTTGATAATATGCCCTTGTGAATTGGGCTTCTATTGGAATTCTCCAGTTTTCTGCCGCTAAACCGGCGATAATTTTAACACCTTTCTTAATAATATGCCCCTGTCATTTACAGGCAGCACAGTTTCCATTGCAACGACCACCAAATTTGCACAAACACACATACAGTTTCACTAATATAACTATGCGGCGCATGAATGACAATGTGTGGAAATTTGGTTTTAGCAAATATTTATGCTAAACCGAGCAAAGAGTCTTGATTTATTTTGATCCGTTAAAATCTTTGGGGCATATTATCAAGGGGGTTTATCTCTGCTTTTTTGGCTTTAAAAGCCAAGAAAGCGGAGATCAAATGATCTCCCATATTACCTAGCTATCGCTAACACCAGTTAGCAACGGCTAGTAGGAGATAGCGACCATCTTGGGCCCCGCTTTGCATGTCAGTGATATTTATCAATAATGACATGCAAAGTGGGCGTGCCAAGATGTTAGCGACTGGAAACAGTCGCTAACATCGCTATCTCCTATTACCAACTTTTGGAGATATTCGCGCTAAGCGCGAATATCTCCAAAAGCTAACACCTGCCCTCAGCAGTTCTTAAAAAACAAACAAAACAATTTGCCAGTACTGTGCAATTTTTTGATTATTTGTTGGAGAGATACTAATTACTCTCTCTACAATGACCACTCTTTCAGTCCAACCAGTTTAAGAAAACATAGTTTTTTTATTTTATTGTTTTATCTGAACTGTTTTTCAGATTTTTTAGTCAATATATTTTGTACTGCGGTAATTTTTGAAACATATATACTATCTGTCAATAAACATAGCACAGAGGAGGAACAGGGAAGTCAATGCAGGAATTGATCAATCAATGGGTTATGCAACAATTAGACAATTAACACACATATAGACACTAGACAACATTGAACATTTATGGCTATCTAAAGGAGGTTGGGGCGGTGGGAGTTGGTGGCATTTCTCTCAATTTGTCTGTCATTGAAAAACAGATTTTAGTTCAATTACATGTACAATTCAGCTTATTTAAACTCCAATCATATTTCAATCCACCTGGATAAATGCTTGCATAAATCACAGTATAAAACAATCCATTTCAGGCCACCTAACTACTAGCGCCTCAGTTGGTCAACGCGTTTCGAATCCTAAAACTTTGATTAGGATTCTCTTCAGGACCACACAAAATCAATCTGTGAAAAAACGAAATAAAAAGCAAACTGTCAGTGAAAAACCGAGAGATCCTCAACTTTCATTCAGCATCCAGATCACACTCGAAAAGTTACCTGTTAGTGAAATGGCTTGAACACGATGTATAGCTGAAAAAACCAAACAACATACTTATTCAGAACCTATTTGGAAAAGGGGGTTGCTACACTCAGAAAAACGGAATTGCTGTGTACTCACTAGAGTGAAATGGTAGAAAACCTCATAAGGGCATCCACACTGGCGCAAAGATCCGTTTCTTGTGTTGTTTTTAACTCAAGATCAACCTCGAAAATTCATCTAAAAGAAAGAAAACAGCAGCTCTCAGTGCGCTATTTTAACTTGATGATCAACCTCGGTGGCGTTCCGAGTGGCGGCATTGTTATATCGCGCTGTAACTAACGATGGGATTCTGCACAACGCTCCTCAAGATGCCTGTACGGGGGTTTATTTAACGCAAAGCGGCTCCGGCAAACGAATTAAAAAGATCGCAAACCTAAGTCCTGGGTGGTTTCTAATTACCTGAGGGTGTACGTCTTGTTCCTCCACTGGGTCGCGGTTAGCAGTGAACGCGATGCTGGTTCTCGCCCGGTTGTGTTGTTTTGAAGTGAAGGTTTCCGGGTACAAGCTCTATGGATCATGGGAGTTGTAGTTCAGATGGTATGCCTCATGGGACTTGTGGTTTAGTGAACGTCTGCCAAGCTTTGGAGTTCTAACACTCATGGGAGTTGTAGTTTAAATGGTGTGACTGATGGCAGTTGTAGTTTGCCACCCTCGGAGTGCGCGCTGCACTCAATGACAACGAGAAAAAACGGGGGGTTCAGAAAAGTGCCAGCGGATGTGTGTTTGATAGATCAGAGTTTGGGTTCACCTGGCTGGTGGACCGCCTATTACAACTGTTCACTTACAGACTATATAGTTCTGACATTTCATTCAGACCCTGTGTAGTCGTATTAAATTTTAAAATCAGCATAGCTTCTCTTTGACGTAGTTTGGCCTCTACATCTCCGCCTCTTGGGTCACGGTCTATCTTAGAAATTATGGTCCATTTCAGATCTTGTTCCCCATGTAGCTCATCGAGCCAATGTTGGACCAATGGGGCGGTTACCACTTTTTTCTTTATTCGAGATTTATGTTGGGACATCCTTTGTCTGGCTTCTTGTGTTGTTTTCCCTATGTACAACTTGTGACAAGGGCAAAGGATACCATAGACGACATTCTTAGATTTACAATTCGTGAATTGTTCATGCTTCCAAGATATTCCTGCATGTTGAAACAGGTCCCCTTCTATGGTAGATGAACAGCAGAGGCAAGTGCCACATTTGCGATGGCCGGTGATGGGTGGGAGATTCACATATTCCCGAACTGTCAGTGTCTTCTGTTTTGGTATTGCTGCTCGCACGATGTAATTGGCGATGCTCTTATCTTTTTTGTATGCAAACAGGGGACTTTCTGTGAATTGACTGTTGAGGTCCTTGAGCAAGTGCCAATTTTGGTGGATCAATTTTTTAAGGATATTGGATGATGGGCAATATGTCGAAACACAGACCACGCGTTGTTGTTGATGTTTCTTTCTCCTCTCAAGTAGATCCTCTCGTGGTGTCCACCACGCTCGTTTGATTGCTTGTTTTAATAGTTTGGCTGGGTAGCCACGAGCTAGAAGTTTTTCTTTTAAAACCTCCGCATGTTCCATGAATTCGTCTTTAAAGGTACAGTTTCTGCGGATCCGCAGAAACTGTCCTACTGGGAGATTCTGTTTAAGGCTTCTCGGGTGGTTACTCGAAAAATCCAGTGCCTTGTTGCGGTCTGTGTCTTTTTTGAACAAGGTAGTGACTAATTTTCCATTTGCACAATATACCTCCACATCCAAGAAGGACATTCTGGTACTCGAGGTCTGCAGTGTAAACTTAATGTCATTTGTCCTGTCATTGATCCAAACATGAAATTGGTGTAGTTGTTCTGTTGTCCCTGACCATGTGAAAAAGACGTCGTCAATATATCTTACCCAGCCTCCTATCCATTGGAAAAATGGGTTGTTGTTATAAATGTACCTTTCTTCATATTGGCTCATATAGAGGATCGCTAATTCCGGGGCAAAAGGACAGCCCATGGCGACCCCCTTGGTCTGAAAGTAAAAATCCTCTCCAAATTTGAAGTAGTTTTTTGTTAGAGCTAGTTTGGCAAGTTGCAATATGAATTCAGTTGGTATTTTCGAAGGCTTCACCCGTTTGTCCAAGAAGATCTCCAGGACCTCCAATGCCTGGTCTTGGGGAATTTGTGTGTAAAGTGAGACTATATCCATACTCACTAGCAGGTCTTGGTTCTCATGATATGGTATTTGCTCCAGTTTTTTCAAGAAGTCAGTGGTGTCCAAAAGAAAAGATTTGACCGTCAGTGTAAAAGGTTTCAAAAAGAAATCTATAAATTTTGAGACCGGTTCGAACAGTGAGTCACATCCAGAGATTATGGGTCGTCCTGGGGGGGTTTTCTCGTTTTTGTGTACCTTTGGGAGTACATAAAATAATGGAATCCGTGGGTGTTTATTTGATAGAAAACTGAATTCATTTTTCCCAAGAAAACCTTGTTCTAGTCCATTGTTTAGGATCAAGCTTAATTCTTTTTGTAGTTCCAGAGTGGGGTCCTTGTTGATTTTCCGGTAGCAGTTTGGATCTGATAATTGTTTGGTCACTTCCGAGATGTATTCATTTGTTCCCCAAACTACTATCGACCCACCTTTATCGGCTTGCTTAACTATAATGTTTTCGTTTTGTTTAATAGACTGCAGGGCCGATTTCTGCTCTTGAGACAAGTTTGATTTCACATATCCATTCCTCTTCTTTTCTTGTACAGCCAGAGCTGAAAGTATGGTTTTTTCAAAGTATGTTACCTCCTTGGGTACTTTAAAGGCTGGCGGGCAAAAGCTAGATTTCTTCCTAAAGCCAGTTGTTTCAATTTGAGGAGGACTCTCTTTGTCCGCAAAGAAGGTTATCAATCGAATCTTGCGGCAGAATTCTATAAATTCGAGCTTCAACCTAACAAAGTCTGTAAACTTCGATGGTACAAAAGTAAGTCCCTTTTCCAGGACACTTATTTCAGAAGGAGTTAGAGCCGTTTGAGAAAGATTAAACACTGAAGATTTTTGATGTGGTATTAGCTCTTGTAATTTTGCCTTCTCGTTGACATCTCCCATGGTTGGTTGAATCTTGTTTTTCCACGGGGCTTTTGTTGGCCCTGTTCTAAAAAAGGTTGCTGTTGTTGATTCCGAAAGTTGGGTTGATAATTCGGCTGATACTGTTGCTGGTAGTTCCTTTGGTATCCACCTCTTTGGTTATATTGCGGACGAGAGGGTCCTTGATCTGAATCGCTCCCTCCTGAGGATGAAGTATCAGAGAAAGTAAGGTACTTTGTGCGAGATCTACCTTGGTTGTCGTTAAGAAAACGTCTTGCTTCAGGTCTCGAGTAAAACTCTTGTTGCAGATACGGATAAGATTTCTCAAAAGTAAAATTCCGTTTGTCTCTCTCAAAGTTATTATCTTTCTGTTGAACAGTGAAATCTTTAAATTCAAGGATCTCCTTTTCGACTCTGTCAAGTAGTGTTTTTGAGTCTTGAATTAAGGGGTTCGTTTTTATTTCGGATTCTAGTTTTTCAATTTCCTCCAATTGGGATTTTGATAAGCGTTGAGCGGTTTCAATAGTTAAGACCATCAGGTCTCGACTACACTTAGTTTCAATAAAACTAAAACCTTTTTTGTAAACGCTGTCCTCAGTGAAAATCACTGGTATGTTTTTCACTATTAGTCCAGATGGTATAGTACCTGACCTCAGATGTTGGAGTAGGTAGTGGCCATGCAGGTCTGTCCTTATTTGTTTTTTCTTCAAACGGACCAATTTATCTGATTCATTATTTACTTGCGCTGTGTTACTGAGTGTGGCGGAGCTGAATGGAGGAGGATCCCTCAGGAGTTTTTTAATGTGATCTTCACTATACGCAAATGTCTGTTCCTCTGACATAGTCTAGGGTCTGGAAAATCCTTTTTAGTACTCCTGCCTAGATATATCTTTTGAGTATCGACCACTCTCATTCATACCATCCAAAGTTCAGTGAAAAGTGCAAAAAATAATAATAAAATAAGAAAAAGTAAATTAAACCAATTCATTTTGCACTTTTCACTGAACTTTGGATGGTATGAATGAGAGTGGTCGATACTCAAAAGATATATCTAGGCAGGAGTACTAAAAAGGATTTTCCATACCCTAGACTATGTCAGAGGAACAGACATTTGCGTATAGTGAAGATCACATTAAAAAACTCCTGAGGGATCCTCCTCCATTCAGCTCCGCCACACTCAGTAACACAGCGCAAGTAAATAATGAATCAGATAAATTGGTCCGTTTGAAGAAAAAACAAATAAGGACAGACCTGCATGGCCACTACCTACTCCAACATCTGAGGTCAGGTACTATACCATCTGGACTAATAGTGAAAAACATACCAGTGATTTTCACTGAGGACAGCGTTTACAAAAAAGGTTTTAGTTTTATTGAAACTAAGTGTAGTCGAGACCTGATGGTCTTAACTATTGAAACCGCTCAACGCTTATCAAAATCCCAATTGGAGGAAATTGAAAAACTAGAATCCGAAATAAAAACGAACCCCTTAATTCAAGACTCAAAAACACTACTTGACAGAGTCGAAAAGGAGATCCTTGAATTTAAAGATTTCACTGTTCAACAGAAAGATAATAACTTTGAGAGAGACAAACGGAATTTTACTTTTGAGAAAGCTTATCCGTATCTGCAACAAGAGTTTTACTCGAGACCTGAAGCAAGACGTTTTCTTAACGACAACCAAGGTAGATCTCGCACAAAGTACCTTACTTTCTCTGATACTTCATCCTCAGGAGAGAGCGATTCAGATCAAGGACCCTCTCGTCCGCAATATAACCAAAGAGGTGGATACCAAAGGAACTACCAGCAACAATATCAGCCGAATTATCAACCCAACTTTCGGAATCAACAACAGCAACCTTTTTTAGAACAGGGCCAACAAAAGCCCCGTGGAAAAACAAGATTCAACCAACCATGGGAGATGTCAACGAGAAGGCAAAATTACAAGAGCTAATACCACATCAAAAATCTTCAGTGTTTAATCTTTCTCAAACGGCTCTAACTCCTTCTGAAATAAGTGTCCTGGAAAAGGGACTTACTTTTGTACCATTGAAGTTTACAGACTTTGTTAGGTTGAAGCTCGAATTTATAGAATTCTGCCGCAAGATTCGATTGATAACCTTCTTTGCGGACAAAGAGAGTCCTCCTCAAATTGAAACAACTGGCTTTAGGAAGAAATCTAGCTTTTGCCCGCCAGCCTTTAAAGTACCCAAGGAGGTAACATACTTTGAAAAAACCATACTTTCAGCTCTGGCTGTACAAGAAAAGAAGAGGAATGGATATGTGAAATCAAACTTGTCTCAAGAGCAGAAATCGGCCCTGCAGTCTATTAAACAAAACGAAAACATTATAGTTAAGCAAGCCGATAAAGGCGGGTCGATAGTAGTTTGGGGAACAAATGAATACATCTCGGAAGTGACCAAACAATTATCAGATCCAAACTGCTACCGGAAAATCAACAAGGACCCCACTCTGGAACTACAAAAAGAATTAAGCTTGATCCTAAACAATGGACTAGAACAAGGTTTTCTTGGGAAAAATGAATTCAGTTTTCTATCAAATAAACACCCACGGATTCCATTATTTTATGTACTCCCAAAGGTACACAAAAACGAGAAAACTCCCCCAGGACGACCCATAATCTCTGGATGTGACTCACTGTTCGAACCGGTCTCAAAATTTATAGATTTCTTTTTGAAACCTTTTACACTGACGGTCAAATCTTTTCTTTTGGACACCACTGACTTCTTGAAAAAACTGGAGCAAATACCATATCATGAGAACCAAGACCTGCTAGTGAGTATGGATATAGTCTCACTTTACACACAAATTCCTCAAGACCAGGCATTGGAGGTCCTGGAGATCTTCTTGGACAAACGGGTGAAGCCTTCGAAAATACCAACTGAATTCATATTGCAACTTGCCAAACTAGCTCTAACAAAAAACTACTTCAAATTTGGAGAGGATTTTTACTTTCAGACCAAGGGGGTCGCCATGGGCTGTCCTTTTGCCCCGGAATTAGCGATCCTCTATATGAGCCAATATGAAGAAAGGTAAATTTTTCTAACAACAACCCATTTTTCCAATGGATAGGAGGCTGGGTAAGATATATTGGCGACGTCTTTTTCACATGGTCAGGGACAACAGAACAACTACACCAATTTCATGTTTGGATCAATGACAGGACAAATGACATTAAGTTTACACTGCAGACCTCGAGTACCAGAATGTCCTTCTTGGATGTGGAGGTATATTGTGCAAATGGAAAATTAGTCACTACCTTGTTCAAAAAAGACACAGACCGCAACAAGGCACTGGATTTTTCGAATAACCACCCGAGAAGCCTTAAACAGAATCTCCCAGTAGGACAGTTTCTGCGGATCCGCAGAAACTGTACCTTTAAAGACGAATTCATGGAACATGCGGAGGTTTTAAAAGAAAAACTTCTAGCTCGTGGCTACCCAGCCAAACTATTAAAACAAGCAATCAAACGAGCGTGGTGGACACCACGAGAGGATCTACTTGAGAGGAGAAAGAAACATCAACAACAACGCGTGGTCTGTGTTTCGACATATTGTCCATCATCCAATATCCTTAAAAAATTGATCCACCAAAATTGGCACTTGCTCAAGGACCTCAACAGTCAATTCACAGAAAGTCCCCTGTTTGCATACAAAAAAGATAAGAGCATCGCCAATTACATCGTGCGAGCAGCAATACCAAAACAGAAGACACTGACAGTTCGGGAATATGTGAATCTCCCACCCATCACCGGCCATCGCAAATGTGGCACTTGCCTCTGCTGTTCATCTACCATAGAAGGGGACCTGTTTCAACATGCAGGAATATCTTGGAAGCATGAACAATTCACGAATTGTAAATCTAAGAATGTCGTCTATGGTATCCTTTGCCCTTGTCACAAGTTGTACATAGGGAAAACAACACAAGAAGCCAGACAAAGGATGTCCCAACATAAATCTCGAATAAAGAAAAAAGTGGTAACCGCCCCATTGGTCCAACATTGGCTCGATGAGCTACATGGGGAACAAGATCTGAAATGGACCATAATTTCTAAGATAGACCGTGACCCAAGAGGCGGAGATGTAGAGGCCAAACTACGTCAAAGAGAAGCTATGCTGATTTTAAAATTTAATACGACTACACAGGGTCTGAATGAAATGTCAGAACTATATAGTCTGTAAGTGAACAGTTGTAATAGGCGGTCCACCAGCCAGGTGAACCCAAACTCTGATCTATCAAACACACATCCGCTGGCACTTTTCTGAACCCCCTGTTTTTTCCTCGTTGTCATTGAGTGCAGCGCGCACTCCGAGGGTGGCAAACTACAACTGCCATCAGTCACACCATTTAAACTACAACTCCCATGAGTGTTAGAACTCCAAAGCTTGGCGGACGTTCACTAAACCACAAGTCCCATGAGGCATACCATCTGAACTACAACTCCCATGATCCATAGAGCTTGTACCCGGAAACCTTCACTTCAAAACAACACAACCGGGCGAGAACCAGCATCGCGTTCACTGCTAACCGCGACCCAGTGGAGGAACAAGACGTACACCCTCAGGTAATTAGAAACCACCCAGGACTCAGGTTTGCGATCTTTTTAATTCGTTTGCCGGAGCCGCTTTGCGTTAAATAAACCCCCGTACAGGCATCTTGAGGAGCGTTGTGCAGAATCCCATCGTTAGTTACAGCGCGATATAACAATGCCGCCACTCGGAACGCCACCGAGGTTGATCATCAAGTTAAAATAGCGCACTGAGAGCTGCTGTTTTCTTTCTTTTAGATGAATTTTCGAGGTTGATCTTGAGTTAAAAACAACACAAGAAACGGATCTTTGCGCCAGTGTGGATTAGGCATGGGCGGAAAATCCGTTCCGCTCGCGGATTTTGCGGATTTTCGGGAAATCCGCAATCCGTGAGATTCGCGAATCTCCCGCAAAATCCGCAAATCCGCGAGCAGCGGATTTTGCTCGCACTGCTCGCACTGTTCGCGTGAGTTCGCGTGAGTTCGCGCCCCGCGAATAAGTGCAAAATTGCAGAAATACGATCTTAGCAAAACTGAAAGTAACTACTTACCAGGTTCAAAAGTTCAGGCTCATCATTAGTAGCCATTTCCTGTAGTGCTTCCTGAGGGGCCCCTCCAGAGTTCAGTTGCCAGTTGAAACTATTATGTGACCCTGCTCTGAACCTCAGAATAGTTACACATATGCCACAAAGGTCCTGAATTACAGCTAAGGGAGACAAGCAGGAGCCAGGCTGGAAGTTAAAATCCATTAATCAGCCCCTAATTCATTATTGTCAGTTGGGGCAGGGCAGGTGTTGTAACTAATTTTGCAACAATGAAAGCACTTAGCAAGTGCAAAAGATCACTTATCAGGGCGCACTAAGGAAGCAGGTGCCAGCTAAAAAAATATTCTGTGACACATTAATCAGCCCCAAATTAATTCAGGTCACTTGAGGCAGGGAAGGTGTGCTTTGCTTTGCCGAAAATAATGTACACTGGACAACCAGAGGGTGTGGTGATGAAACAGAGGGTGGCATGGGTGGGCCAGAGGGTGGCATGAGTAGTCAGAGAGTGGCAGTGGTGACAGAGAGTGGCAGTGATGAAGAAGAGTGTCCCAAACAGGCTGGACACGTAGAAAGAACAAGTTCGCGAAACTTGCGACCCGACAGGTAAGTTCGCAATTTGCGAAAGTGTACAAAACCCTCGCGAACTGGCAGAAACACGGGCGAACACAAAAAAAAAAAATCCGCAAATTCGCGGGAATTCGCGGATTTTGCGGATTGCGAATTCGCAAATCCGCAAAATTCGCGAACGCGAGATCCGCAAAATTCGCTCATGCTTAGTGTGGATGCCCTTACGAGGTTTTCTACCATTTCACTCTAGTGAGTACACAGCAATTCCGTTTTTCTGAGTGTAGCAACCCCCTTTTCCAAATAGGTTCTGAATAAGTATGTTGTTTGGTTTTTTCAGCTATACATCGTGTTCAAGCCATTTCACTAACAGGTAACTTTTCGAGTGTGATCTGGATGCTGAATGAAAGTTGAGGATCTCTCGGTTTTTCACTGACAGTTTGCTTTTTATTTCGTTTTTTCACAGATTGATTTTGTGTGGTCCTGAAGAGAATCCTAATCAAAGTTTTAGGATTCGAAACGCGTTGACCAACTGAGGCGCTAGTAGTTAGGTGGCCTGAAATGGATTGTTTTATACTGTGATTTATGCAAGCATTTATCCAGGTGGATTGAAATATGATTGGAGTTTAAATAAGCTGAATTGTACATGTAATTGAACTAAAATCTGTTTTTCAATGACAGACAAATTGAGAGAAATGCCACCAACTCCCACCGCCCCAACCTCCTTTAGATAGCCATAAATGTTCAATGTTGTCTAGTGTCTATATGTGTGTTAATTGTCTAATTGTTGCATAACCCATTGATTGATCAATTCCTGCATTGACTTCCCTGTTCCTCCTCTGTGCTATGTTTATTGACAGATAGTATATATGTTTCAAAAATTACCGCAGTACAAAATATATTGACTAAAAAATCTGAAAAACAGTTCAGATAAAACAATAAAATAAAAAAACTATGTTTTCTTAAACTGGTTGGACTGAAAGAGTGGTCATTGTAGAGAGAGTAATTAGTATCTCTCCAACAAATAATCAAAAAATTGCACAGTACTGGCAAATTGTTTTGTTTGTTTCTTGAATTGGCGCAGCCTTACTGTGCTATACGCCAGACCCGGTTTCTTTCATAATTGACTCAGCAGTTCTTAGCCATGTTATCCAATGGGAGGTGGATAACATGGCTAAGAGCTTTAGCTCGGTAATGCATGAATATCGCTGACTTTTCAGCGATATTCATGCATTGCGGCCAATTTTTATCGCATTTGCTATAAACCTTGGTAATACCAAGGTTTATCTGCGATAAAAATCACCGCAGCCCTGCGGTAACATTTTGTCACTAACCAAGCAATAGCGATAATTATCGCTATTGCTTGGTAATATGCCCCTTTGTTTCCATCCTACTCAAGAACTACAAAAATCGTTGATAGGAAAGTAATATCGGTAGCTACACGCCGGTTCCTGGCTCCTGTGTCGGATCACACTACGTCCAAGGTCACTTGGGTCTCCACATTGACTTTGAAGTTTTTAGGTCTGCATCGCGATTGATTGAATGAAGAGTCTCAAGACCTTTTAATCCTGATAATACGCCTTATTACACACCGATATTACTTCCCTATCAATGATAATCCATTAGTTTAGCATTAGCCCGGAAGAAGTCTGTGGTCTATACCACCAAAGACGAAACATGTGTTGCAGCTAGATTGTCTTAAGAAGAACAACATTGTAATAAATGAAGATACGAAGACCGTCTTCTTTGTGATTCGTTTGAAGAACTTTATTGACTCTTGCTATTAGCTCAGGATATTTCTTGCATTTAAAAGAATAAGCAGCAGTTTCTCAGTAGGCATAGACTGACATGTGACCTCGGTCTTTGACTGCACAGGAAATGTCGCAAAATAAAAACAAAGTTTAAATGCACCTTTATTGATCACTCACCTTCTGATCTCTAGCATGGAGAAGTGTGGCTCACTGGTTAGAGCAGGCAGACCCTGAAGCAGAGGCAGGCCCGGACTGGCCGTTGCGGGCACCGGGCAATCCCCCGGTCGGCCGCATGGGTGGGGGCCGGTTTTGGGCCCCAGGGGGCCGTTTTTGTTACAGGGCCGTTTTTTGCAAAAACGGCTCTGTAACAAATTCGGCCGAAAACCGGCCCTGGCAATGAGTGCGGTCGCACCCCCAACCCCCTTCCCGGGGGGGGGGCGGCCGAGCACTTTGCCAGGGCCGGTTTCGGTTCCCAGTCCGGCCCTGAGCAGAGGTCAGACCAGGGACCAGGGTTCAATTCCCGACGCGGCAGGGTCTTGAGCTCAAATATCCATGGACTCGATAATTCTCGCTTCGGTGCCTGACCTAATCATGGGTTCACACTCTGCAACTCTGGGCATTAAGCTTGCTTAATCTCCACAACGGCCCCCCGCGGTGGGATGCCTGGCTTTCACCTTGGGGATGCCCTGTAGGGGCTATCTCACAGGGAAAAACCAGGACGGGTTCCCAAGGCAAGCGCGGAGATACCCCTTCGGGGGTCGAATCAGGCGCTATATAAGAAACATAATGGTTATGTTGGGGGTGCTGCAGCACCCCTGCACTCCTACTTCTAGCGCCGATGGCTGATCCACAGAGAGGAGGCAGGTATCCGGCACCCGGCACTTCACTCCTTCACATAGGGGTTAGTGGAAGCTTCTGGCGCTCACTAGTTGTAGCATAGGTGCAATCTTTTCATGGGGACACATGAGAAGTTTGCTGTTTTTTCTCTGGTTTTGAGTAGTGCTAGATAGTAGCAACAGGTCTCTGATCTTGGCAGCAGTTTACAAATCACCATGCCTCAAGGCGCTACATGAAGCAACTTTACCTAACGCTATGGCTGCAGCAAGGCAGTCTGCCTGCTCCTCCTCATTTCGAGTCACAGCAGCAACAGTAGGGCCTTGATATGTTGTGTCATGTTATATACAAAATGATGGGAGTGGTTTCCGAGAAAACAGCCAGCATCTCTGTTAAGTTTGCAAATATAAACACTCAATATGTCGTCAGGCGTGCTCAATGCAAACACTGTGCCACCCACAGTGTTACTCAGTGCACGGAGAAAGATTCCTCCATACACAATAATTATAGAAATTCAAACAACAGAGCACAGCACAACAAATAGTTCCACCTGACTATCATTCGTCAGTAACAGATTATGGGGCAGATGTATCAAGAAACCATTTTGCACTTCTCTAATAGCAATTGTTAAGGAATCGCTATTTGAGAAGTGCAAAATGGTATGTATGTAGAATTTCGCTATATTTTAGCGATTCCTTAAAATTCCTTAATTGCGATTAGCAAATTGCTAATCGCAATTAAGGAATAATTTTCCCATTCATTTCTATGGGCCAGGAGGCCCATAGGAATGATTGTGCAGTAATTCTCAAATTGCAAATTCGCAATTTGCTAATCGCAATTTGAGAATTATTTCAAGGGTGCAGGGGTGTCTCATGGACACCCTGCTGCACCCTTGAAACTTACATGTGTGTGCATATGGCACACATACATGCCCTATGGGCATGTATGTGTGTCACATGCCACCTTCAAAATAGTCATATTTTGTTTTTTTAAAGGATTTCGCAAATTAACACGAACCTCAAATTGGTGTTAATTTGCGATTCCTTAACCCAAATTCGCAATTTAAAAAAGTATCATACATGCCATTGAAGGAATCGCAAAATTGCGATTCCTTAAATGCATAAGCAAAATAAGGAATCGCAATTTTTTGCGATTCCTTATTTTGCTAATGTGTGATACATCCCAAAAGATGCTAAATGTCCGTTTGCGATTCCTTAAGGCCGAAATTCGCAGAATTTCGGCCTTAAGGAATCGCAAAAGGCTTGATACATCTAGGCCTAAGTTCCAGAAATGAGCAGTTACTCAAATTGCAGATGTTTATTATTATCCACCTCAAAGGCACTCATTCTGTTGACCTGGAAAGGATGAAAAGCTGAGTTGGCCCGACGAACTTGTGACCTTGAGTTCACCCACTGATGCCTGTAGTGGATGAACTAGTCTACTGAGCACCAAATGTAACCCCAGTCATTGTGGTAAATGGAGTACCACACTGGGCGTGCCTCTGTCGCCTGAACGAGCCTCGAGCTCTGTTGGCGAGCAGCATCGATAACACGTAGGACAACTATCAGGGGACTTGTGAAACATGTCCTCTGCACAGGACGCTTCAGACCCACCAGAACGATGAGGTGTCGAACGATAGCACCAGTGACCTTGGGCCATATAGTCGATCAGAGTCATGGTAAAATAGCTCAGTGGGTTAATGTGCTGTTGCAGAGAAAAGTGCGTGGCCTGACCGTCACAGTCATGATAGGCTGGCAGTAGCAGCACCCCCTACCACCCCCCTAGCGCCTTGAGACCCCCACGGGTGAGTAGCGCGCTCTACAAATGCTATGATTGATTGATTGATTGATAGGGTGTCTCAGTGTGCCTGCTTCAGCCTTGTCTGTGCACTCCATCAATGATGGGTCGGAATCTGGATACAGTAACGCAGAAGGTTCCTACGCTGAATGCTTGTATACGCATGTTTGTGTGTATGCGTTCCTATGGATACTCCCTCACCACATTGGTCAAAATCAAGATAAAATGGCTCAGTGAGTTAATGAGTCAGCTGCATTGACAAGTGCACAGCCTATGAGTTATGTTTGAATTTTCATAAGATACCTCAGTGCATGAATGTGCCAGTGGTATAGACTGGCACTCAGAACAGAATAGTTTACTGATTTAGGGGCCAGATGTACAAAGCCTTTGCACAGTCGCAAACAGCCCGATTCTGTGAATCGGGACATTTGCAAACGCACATAAGCATTTTGAAACGCACAGAGGCCAAACTGTGAATCGGTAACCTGATGCCGAATAGCAATTTGAGTTTGCGATTCAGTATCAGGAAGGGGATGTTTAGGGCATCCCTTCCTAATAATGAATCTCAGTGGTATCTATGAAAGTTTTACGGCCAAAATGTGGTTGATAAACATTCGCAATTTACCACCACCCATTTGCAAATGGGAAGGAGTCCCCATAGGACCCCATCCCCTTTGTGAATGTTTGTAAAACACTTTTAAGAACAGACAGTGATTCCAGCGACCACTGCCTACACTTAAAAAATTAAAATAAAACTTTTTTCAAACTCATTACGTTTTCTTTTAAGGAAAACGGGCTGCATTTAAAAATAAAGATTGCTTTATTTAAAAGCAAACACAGACATGATGGACTGCTGACATCAGCAGGCCACTATTCCTGTGACTTTTGCAATACCCAATGGGTCGCAAACCAAGACATACCTCATTAATATTCATACGGTAGGTCTATTTGCGGCCCACTGGAAATCGCAGAATGTGTCAAAGACACATTTGTACATTGGTGTTTGCAATTACCAAATTGCTTACAGGAGCGGCCACTGGGAAAATGGAGTGGTGGTTGAGTGGAGGGGATGGGGGTGTTATATAGGCCTGGGCAAAGTTCAGGGAGTTTTGCTACGTGGAACTCCGCTTAGTTACAACAAAACTCCGCGCAGTTCCGCGAGTGGCGGAGTGCAGTGCGAACTGCAGTTTCTGATGATATTCCTGCTGCTCTGGTAGAAATTCTACCCGAGCGGCAGTTCACAATCTTACCGTTCGGGACCGCGAACTTACCGTTCGTGATCGCGAGCGGGTTAAAAACTCCTCTGCACGTCGTGAAGTGGAGATTTCTGCAATCCGCGAGCTCCGCGGAGTACGGAGTGCAGAAAACTCTGCAAACTCCACGAACGGAGTAAAGCTCACCGCCCAGGCCTAGTGTTATATTCCCAAGTTAGGCCCATGTTTCGAAGCAGCTCATTATCTTACATTGTCATCACAAATAACATTTCCATCTGAGACCTTTGGCACACATTTGCATGCATGACAATGTTGGATTCGTTTCTCAAAAACGAAACTTGTTTTTACATCTAGCTTTGCATAACATTATCACAACACCCTGAACATCATGTACAAGGTCTCGTTTGACACTATGTACAAATGTCATCACTATCTTCATCCACAGGGCGAGAGGGCTAACTTTATATCCATAACATCACTTATCTATCCATACATCGCAAGGTTGCTTTCTATTATAAAAGATGAGCATCCGATAGATTTGTAGAGGAGGTGCTGCTTCTGACACTGAGGGTCCTTGCATGTTGAGAAATCACCACACACCAACCTGACATCTCACGAGGGGTGTCCAGTTTGTGACCACGACAGAGTCCTTCACTCTATCCCATCAGATAACGGGGTTGGATCATCCCCTGGGGGGATTCTTGGCTCTATACCTACACCCACTCTAGGTACACTTACAGTAGGGTTCGCACAGAGGAGTACGCTAGATTACTTCCTTGTTTATATGCCTGAATATATATAATTGTTTAGCACCGTGGTGGAACTATATCTACTATTTACATTTCTAGTGCTTGTAATCATGTTTATCTGCTTCTGTCGTCCACTAATCATTGCAGCACTTGTATTTTATGCAAGAATAACTTTGGTTCAATAAACATTATTGAAAACATCCCACTGTATATTCTCTGTATATTACAGAATAAGTGAGCATGCGTGACTGAGAAAAAGGTTCTGTACTGTTTCCATGATTCCTGAGGGGACAGGGTTGTCATGTTCAGTGGTTACCAGAAACTATTCGCTCCCTGGTAGGTTGGGGGGGGGGGGGGGGGCGGCTTACGATGGGACCGTGAGCTATTTGGTCTGTAGACCAGCTTATCCTGCGGGTGTGTCCGGTCTTGACACCAAGCCCTTAGTATGTTGTCCAAACAATGCGTATGCCCTACGGATTGGTGGGAACTACTGACAGGGGGAATTACAAAAAAATAAAGAAAAGAAAAGCTAACTTACCTGCCGGCCACCACCTCTCCTCCGTCCTCTTCTGTAGTCTCCAGGAGGCACACAGGCTTCCCTAGCCAATCACAACACCGCTGTCACCAGCATGACAGCTGCGTTGTGATTGGTCTGAGTTACCTGGTTAGGCACTCAGACAGGGAGTGGGAGGCTGTGCATGTTCTCCACCCAGGCTTGCAATACACCCGGGTGGAGAACATGCTAAGTGCGCATGGCGGTTTGGCCGGCCAAAGCAGTCACTTCTCCTCCCTCTGACGTCACGCGAGCCCAGCCAAGCCCTGCCCTATCCTGGCTCGGGCTCCGAACAAAAATCTAAAGTATAATAACGTAACGTTATTAACGGGCATTATCATGTTGTTTTTCCTTTGAACTCAGAGGGGCGACAATCCTCTGCTGCCGTTCAGTTTGGTAATCGCAAAAGATTAGCTATGTACATCTAACGAGCCTGTGGAATTCTATAGGTCATGAGTCTCTGCATGTTAACAGCGTTACACAGTGGGCGATGCACCTGCTGCAGAGATCTGTGAGCAGTACTGTGGCCACGTGGCTGAAAGACTTATGGGCCAACTGGGGTTGCCATGCCTCCACACAGCTGTTGTGAAAGTAACATGTAGATTCACTGGATGGTTTCACAACACGTTGAATATCATGTTTTCTGTCCTGGACGATGCTTTCACTTGCATTAGCCATAATAATAAGGCATGTTTTAGGTAGGCCTAGCAGCACTACACATATCAAATACAACTTACTTCAGAAATTCCAAATTTTTCATCCTCTGACGACTGCCTATCTGTGTTGGATTCACCAGGATGCAAACCTGTGACTGCAGGACACAGATTTGAGCAGGGCATACTTCACCCGCTGAGCTATCTAGCTGGTTAGAATCTAGTGGTATTATTAATGGCACACTTTCTTCTTGTTCCTTTCACTACAAAGGCTATGCGAAGAAGGCGGGGAGAGCTGCATCCCACGGGGGACTTTGCCTGACTCGCACCTCTGTGGGGCCTGAAGTAGTGCAGGAACAGGATGTGGTCATGAAGCGGAAGGGGACCGGGGTGGAGGGGCTGTTTTGTTCATTTCAACTTGCACGGCACTTGCACATTTCCTGCTCTCACCCATCATCACACTTTCTGTTCGCTATTTTGCACAAAAGAATGAGTGGGAGCCAGTGCAGCCTCCAAGCGGGAGGGTCCATTTATTGCAGAGGTTTGTAAACCCCCCCCCCCCCCCCACCCCCCAAACATGCCTTCTTGTATTCATCTATCAGGCTGAGCACATTACACAGTGACGTATGTTTCAGCTGCCCATGTCTCATAGCTGCCAAGAGTGTGGAAAGTAGGACTACCAGGGCGGCGTTTGCGGAGTTAAGTGACCCACAAACGCTGTGTTGAATCGTGCAGTTGGCGCTGATTTTAGTGACTGAAGTTTGTTCCATGCTAGAAAATCAGCGAAAACAGCACCATGTGTAGCGCAAGAGGGCGCTGCTTCTCTGACACTAAAGAAGATACTCTACTGGAGCAGCAGCTTCCTCAACGTGAACGGAAGATTTCGCAGCGCAAGTGGTAGCCGCCACCCGCGACCGCCCGCCCGCATTGAAAAATCTCACCAGGAGGTGGTCTGGAGTAAGATTTTCCTCATTCGCGAGCGCCAACTTAACCTCAGCGAGTGTGAGCTAGGAAAAACTCTGCTCTGGTACGTAGATTGTTTCGGAACTTTGGGCCATATGTATCATAGTTCCGTTTTGCGATTCCTAAATAGCGATTTTTAAGGAATCGCTATTTAGGAATCGCAAAATGGTATGTATGAAGAAATTCGCTTTTTTTTAGCGATTCCTTAATCTTCCTTAATTGCGAATTCGCATTTTGCAAATTCGCAATTAAGGAATAATTTCCAATGCATTCCTATGGGCCAGGAGGCCCGTAAAAATGATTGCGAAATAATTCTCAAATTGCGAATTCGCAATTTGCTAATCGCAATTTGAGAATTATTGCAAGGGTGCAGGGGTGTCTCAAGGACACCCTGCTGCTCCCCTGTAAATTACATGTGTGTGCATATGGCGCACATACATGCCCAATGGGCATGTATGTGCGTCATATGCCATCCTCACAAATGCACAATTTTACATATTTACAAGAAATCGCAAATTACCACCAACTACAAGTTGGTGGTAATTTGCGATTTCTAAACCTGAAATCGCAAGTCTAAAAAGCTTCATACATAGCATTTAAGTAATCGCAAAATTGCGATTCCTTAAATGCTTAAGCAAAATAAGGAATCACAATTTTTGGCGATTCCTTATTTTGCTAATGTTTCTTACATTTCAAAATCGGTAAAAAGGCCGTTTGCGATTCGCTAAGGCCGAAATTCTGCGAATTTCGGCCTTAAGGAATCGCAAAAGGCTTGATACATATGGCCCTTTGCGCGCTACGCAGATCACGTAGTAGGAAAATCATAGAGAGCAAAGCGAAATTTCACAACCAGGCCTAGTGGAAAGACCACCCACAGTGACTGTAAGAAATACTAAACATACATACCAAGCATTTGTTTTGGCACTCAAAAAGCGCATCTAAAGACGTTCCTTGGATGCAAATCCAACCAGCATTGGTAAAGTTAATACGTCTGACATTTATGAACTAGTAACAAGTCATTTCTCGATGTCCCATCTGAGTCGGCAGCACAAGGAGGCAGCAGTTTCATCTTAAGGATTTTTGGGGCCCCGGTAAAGACATATTTTGCGGTCCCTTTTCAGAAAAATCTGATTTTTATTACCTTTTTTTTTATATAATTCTAGCCTGCATGATGCCAAACAATAGTCTACTTAAACTTTCACACAAAAAGAGCTGAAATGTGTATTGCTTGGTGCCAAAAAAAACTTAAAACTACACTGGTCTGAGAGAGGGACAAAGTGGCAGGATGAGAGAGGTTCTGAAAGAGAAAGCAATAAAAAAGAGACAGAGGGAGAGAAACGAGGAGAAACGACCAGCACGTATTATTATGTTTTTATTGTTAACATGAACATTCATCTCAAAGTCTGTCAAAATGCCCCAGTCCTTTCTTATCAGTAGAAACTCTAAAACGTCTTAAGAGTTCTCAGGATGCCTTCCTTCTCCAGGGATGAGCACAGGTGTGTCATTATACTCATGTACGAACACTCTGTGTTTCCCAGATGCCATAAACTCATGAAATGAATGATGCCCCTTTCTCTAGAAACCCTGCTCCCCCTCTTAAAGTACAGCCTTAACTAACTCTGCAGATGCGCATCTGGAGAAGCCTGCTCTGAGCTCACACACCTGTCTGCAGCAGCATAAGGAGCTGTATGTACCAAGCATTTTTGCGGTCGCAACCGGCCCGATATGCAGAATCGGGCTGTTTGTGACCGGAAAAATGCATTTTGGTCTGTATCATTCCCAAATTGCGAATCAGTAACATATTACCGAATTGCAGTTTGGAATTGTGAATACGCACCGATTTCCTATTAGGAAGAGGGGTGTTTAGGGGTCCCTTCCTAATAGCGAAATCGCAGCGGTATGTAAGAATGTTTAGCGACTAAAATGTGGTTGTTAAACATTTGCTTTTACCACCTACTTTAAGTAGTGGTAACCCATTCGCAAATAGGAAGGGGTCATCAAGGGACCCCTTCCCTTTCGTGAATGTTTGGCAGTGGTCCCACGGACTACTGTTTACTTTTAAAAAGATAAAAAGAAATCATTTCATTTTTCTTCATTTAACGTAATCCATTTTCCTCCAAGGAAAACGGGCTGCATTTACAAAAAAAGTATTGCTTTATTTAAAAGCAATCACGGACAGGGTGGTCTGCTGACCCCAGCAGGCCACTATCTTTATGACTTTAACAATTCCTAATCGGTCGTACATTGCGACCTACCTCACTAATATTCATGTGGTAGGTTGATTTGTGACCCACTAGAATTCACTAACAAACTCTGAGTTTTACACATTGGGAATAGCGATTACCTAATTGCGATTCACTTAAAATCACAATTAGGTAATTGCTATTACTAATATTGATGCATCCGGCCCTAAAGCATTTGCGTTGATCCAGTAAGAGGTGCCATAACTTTCACAATATAACGTTTTATTCCAACTAAGGGCAGAGCAAGTGCCTAATTTGTATGGGTGGTTGCAGGTGGTGAACACCGGGGCTGGGGGATGGAGATTTCACCTTCAGACTGTGAGCGAAAGGGATAAAATATACAAAGGACCACCTTTGCATAAAAAATACTATATCCCTACTAATATAATAAAGAGAGAGCCCAAACCTTTGAGGCGGGTAATCCCCTGTACCCCAAAACCCAAACCTAGCCCTGAACCCTAAAAATACCACTGTACCCCAAAACTCAAACCTACCCTGAACCCTAAAATACCCCTGTACCCCAAAACCCAAACCTAGCCCTGAACCCTTAAAATACCCCTGTACCCCAAAACCCAAACCCAATTTGCGAATTTGCCATTAAGGAATAATTTCCCATTCATTCCTATAGGCCAGGAGGCCCATAGGAAGGATTGTGAAATGAATCTCAATTTGCGATTCGCAATTTGCAAATTGCAAATTGAGAATAATTTCAAGGGTGCAGGGGTGTCTCAAGGACACCCTGCTGCACCCCTGAAATGTACATGTGTGTGCATATGACGCACATACATACCCTATGGACATGTGTGTGCGTCACATTCCACCTTCAAAAATGCCAAATTTTGCATTTTTAAAAGAATTCGCAAATTAACATCAACTACAAGTTGGTGTTAATTTGCGATTTCTTAACCAAAATTCACAATTGAAAAATGCTACATACATAGCATTTAAGGAATCGCAAAATTGCGATTCCTTAAATGCTATGGCAAAATAAGGAATCACAAATTTTTGCGATTCCTTAATTTGCAAATTTTTGATGCATGCCAAAACATGCAAATAGACCATTTGCGATTCGCAAAGGCCGAAATTCTGCGAATTTCGGCATTTGCGATTCACAAACGGCTTGATAAATCTAGGCCACAATGTTCAAAGATTAGCATACGAGCAAATTCAGCAATAAATATTGGCACAAAAATATAAAAATAGTGCTACCTAGTGAAAATGTAAAATTGCAAAGTGATTATGTAAAAACAATACTTTTAGACAATAGAAAAATTAAGTTGAGATAGCTGGTATGTTTACATATATACAGTTAATCAATTATGTGGACAGTATTCATAAGTATGTGTGGCAGTCCTCCCCTGCATTGAGACCATTAGGGGTCTTAGTATCTAATAAAATTATGTGTCTGTTCTCTAATCTACGCAACTGCAACTCTCGATCTATTCACCTCCTCTGTGGTGGTACCGTATCTATGACAAAATATCTCAATCCTGCAGGATTTTTGCCGTGTAACTCCTCAAAATGCCTAGCTACCTGGTACACAGTTTCGCCATTGGTAATGGCCCTTAGGTGCTGAATGATGCATTTGTTCACCTGTGGTCTTGTGCTACCGACGTAACCTAGACCACAGGGGCACTCCAGCACATGCACTGCGTACTCGGTGCGGCATGTCAATTTATGTTTAATGACAGTGGGTCTGTCACTAAATGGAGTAGAATGTTCTTTTCTACTTATTCAATTTTTACAAACTTTACAAGAGGAGCACTTGAGGAAGCCCCTACTTGAGTCCAACCACAAGCCTGTGGTCCTAATCTCAGGGCTACTAGAAACCAAACAATTACTCATGGTCCTAGCTCTTTTGTAGGCTATGCTGGGGGTGCCCTTAACCTGACTGCCTAGGACTGGATCACTAGATATGAGTGCCCAGTTGCTTTTAACTATGTTTCTGATAGTCGAGTGCTGGTTGTTGAATGTAAAGATGAGTCTAGTTTCTTTATCCGCAACTCTCGATGTATCATTCCTGCTTTGAATAGTTTTAGACAGTAAGATTGTTCTGTCTAGGGAGTTCGCTCTATTGATAGCTTTGTCTATATTCTCACTAGAGTAACCTCTTTGCAGGAATCTATATTTGCAAGCTAACTGGGCTTCTTCACAGTCAATATCGGTGCTACAAATCCTCCTGATGCGGAGCATTTCCCCAAAGGGAATGCTCCTTATCAGGTGGGCAGGACGGTGACTACCTGCGTGAAGGACACTGTTACCAGCAGTTGGTTTGCGGTAGAGTTTGGTTTGCAGTTTCCCCCCACTATGAAAAACCTCCACATCTAAGAAACAGATTGATGTATCGCTGATATGGGCAGTAAACTGTAGGTTAAGGTTATTATGGTTCAAATTGTCAATGAACTCGGCTGCCTCAGAATGTGACCCATCCCAAATTACAAATAGATCGTCTATATAACGTAGCCACTTTATGATTTTAGTATTCATGATATCGCCGAACTTTGGCATGAGGACCTGCTCCTCCCAGTATTCCATGTGTAAACAGACATAACTGGGAGAGAAGCAGGCCCCCATCGCCATTTCCCTAGTCTGCTGAAACAATTGTTTCCCAAATAAGAAAAAAGTTGTTTTCAAGGCACAGAGTGATCATGGCTATAATTATGCGTGTATGTTCGGTCACGCAGGTCTAGAACCAAGGAAATGCTGTTTTGCTCTAAGGCCATCCTTGTGAAAAATGCTGGTGTACAATGAAGTAACATCTAGTGAAATTAACAAATAGTTCTGTTTCCACTCCACATCATGTATCTTGCTCAAGAAATCTCCTGTATCGAGCACAAAAGATGGTAAAGACCTGACAGATTCTTGCAGAAAAAAGTCAACATATTTGCTGAAGTTTTCAAGTATGCTATTGCAAGCCGAAATGATTGGTCGCCCAGGCGGTAGCAGGCTATTTTTATGGATCTTGGGTATGAAGTAGATTACCAGTGTTACGGGGTTTTCCTTCTACATGAACTTGAACTCGTCCATGGTGATGATGCCAGTACTTCTCCAAGCCATACGTTTGGAATAAATGTCACATTTAGCTTGCTGGAATTGATTAACATCAGACCGTCGATAGCAGGCCCGATCATTCAGTTGATCCAGTGCTACATCCATGTACATTTTAAGCGGCCACAACACAACATTTCCTCCCTTATCGGATTGCCGAATGACTATGTTCGTATTGTTTTGCAATTTTTTAAATGAGTTGATGGTACTCAAGGTCCCGATAATGATGTTTTTTTGAAAAGGTGCCATGTTTAAGAAAAAGTGCCCTTAGTTCTAGACTGACTCTATCATGAAATAAGTCAACATTGTCTTTAATCATCAAGGGGCAGAATTTTGACTTTGGTTTGAAGCTGGTTAATGTCATAGAGGTGTCCATGCCCGAGCCCGGACTGGATGGAGGCAGAGCAGGGTCATTTCCCATGTCTAAGATCTCCTGTAACAGAATGGAATCTTCTGCAATAAGGGTTGGAGACTGGGTGCGCTGTACAACTGCTGTGGTGGGCTGCACTGATTTATGCAGGCAGTGGTATTTACGCAGTTTCAACTTGCGCACATATTTGTACAAATCAATTTTTCTTGTTGCATAATCAAAGTTAGATTTGGCACTGTAAGACAAGCCCAAGGAGAGTATGGATATTTCTTTGGGGTTAGAGGCACATCAGTGAGGTTAACTACTGTTTGCAATTCATCAGATCCCTGACTTATCTGCGGTTCCACTGTTTCCGCTGCTCTTTTGCATATATATATATATATACTAGCAGCCCGTCCTGACGTTGAATTGCTGCCGGTCAGTAGTATATTGTTTTGTAGGATTTCGTTTTGATAGCATTTCTTATCTGTGACAGGTCTGTGAAACGCTCCAATTCACAGTGCACGGCTGATGCACCTAATGTCAGAAGGGTTACCGTGTGATCAAGACACAATCCAGTGTCGAAACGCGTAGCGTTTTCCAAGAATAAAATCTTGCAGCAAAATCCTACTTCTGAGTGCGCGTTTGCTTACGAGCTATTTTGGAATGGAAATTAAAATCGTTCGGCAGTTGGGTCCGCCGAAGTAACGCGCCACCTAACGAGGGAGAACGATCCCTGAAGGACCCTTCCTGGTTGCAAATATATATATATATATACTAGAAGTCCGTCCCGGCGTTGTCCGGGTATGAATTGCTGCCGGCCAGTAGTATATTGTTTTGTAGGATTTCGTTTTGATAGCATTTCTTATCTGCCTGTGAAACACTCTGATTCACAGTGCACTGCTGATGCACTTAAGAGTGCGCGTTCAGTAGTGTGTGAACTCGAGTTTCCCTACTTTATTTTTCCATGCAATATTATATAGCGTGAACTCGACAACATGGCATGAGCACAATTCACATTACAGCAGAACACATTCATTTGTGGTAGGCACGGGGAGACAAAGCGATTTGCCTGGAATCACAGGATGTTGAGCTGATGCCGAGATTCGAACGTAGCTCCCCAGCTCTAAAGTTCGCAATTCTAGAACTTGTGGCGGGAGGTGTGCCTAAAAGTGTATGTCGGAGCTGGCCATCAATGAGAGAGACCTGTGCATTTTTCAAATGGGTGGTGAAAAAATATGAGTATGTTGCTGGAGATGTGGGCCGCCGTGTCACAAATGTACTTACCAGGGGAGGGTAAACACCCATTATTCCGCAACTTTCTTTCCGCATACCATCACTCCGCATACTTTCATTTCGAAAGTACCATGACTCCGCAATGCCATTATAACGCAAGGCATTACATTTTATATGCTTTTACCACACATACATTTACAACAAAATTAGTTGTAAATGCATGAATGGTAAAAGCATGTTTTTTTTAATTGTTTGGATAGGTAAGTATGGGTATAGGGGTATATGCTTTGGGGTACTGAGGTATATGTTTTGGGGTGTTTGGGTACTTTAAGGGTTCAGATATAGTTTAGGGTTATGGGGTACAGGGGTAGTTTTAGTGTTTAGGGATAGGTATGGGTTTTGGGGTACAGGGGTATTTTTTCGGTTCAGAGCTAGGTTTGGGTTTTGGGGTATAGGGGTATTTTTAGGGTTCAGGGCTAGGTTTGGGTTTTGGGGTACCAGGTTATTTTTAGGGTTCATGGCTAGGTTTGGGTTTTGGGGTACAGGGGTATTTTTAGGGTTCAGGGGTAGGTTTGGGTTTAGGGGTACAGGGGTATTTTAAGGGTTCAGGGCTAGGTTTGGGTTTTGGGGTACAGCAGTATTTTTAGTGGAGAAGTGTGGCTCACTGATTAGAGCGGCAGACCCTGAAGCAGAGGTCTGGCCCAGGACCAGGGTTCAATTCCCGACGCGGCAGGGTCCTGAACCCAAAAATGTCCACGGACTCGATAATTCTCGCCTCGGTGCCTATTCAAATCATGGGGTCCCACGCAGTCGTGGCGGAGGCTCTGACACATGGCGGAGTCTCTGCAGTCGTGGCAGAGGATCCAAGTCGTGGTGGCGTCCCGGAAGTCATTGTGGGGGCTCGAATCTTGTTGAAGTTGAAGGAGCGAGGTGGAGAAGCAAAATTTTGCGTACCCCTTGCAAAGTCACACTTCCATAACCATAATATGTACTAATGGAATGATATGCATGACTAATAAACTTAGAATAAGAAATGCACCAACACAAATTCATGTGGGAAATGTCCTAAACTAATGAGCAGCTTTAAGGTAACGGAATGCAGCATAAATTGCTTTTGTTTATGTATTGTTGTGACAAAACGTGAGGATAATTAAGTATATCACGCTTAAATGTGGCTATTTGCGAGGTAATTACTAATAGGGAAAAACTTAGAAAGGGGGCGGTAAACAGAAGGGTTAAATTACTTAAAATTAATGTTTATTTGTGTTTGTTTCTATGATAGTTCCATATTTGACTCGTGAGGACTAAAAGAAAATGGAGTCACTCGATTATTGTGGTCACAAAGAGAAGCACGCATGCCTGAGCCAAGTACGAGTCTGAATGCGAGCTGCTTGTGCCTGGAGTGACTACGGGTCAAGGACAGGATGGCCTGGAAGTATAGATGGCTGCCAAAATGATGAGCACAATGGTTCAGGACGTGGGAATACATGCTAAAGTTGCGAATAGAGAACAGGATCAGGCCGGACTTGGGCCAAACAAAGGACCCATTAGAAAATTGCGGACGGAAGGAAAATATAATATTGCAATGTCGAAATGATGTTCATCCACCCCAAAATTGTTCAATCAGAACTTTAATTTAGGCTGAAAGTTACACTTTTAGATAGATAGAGCTAGTGGAAAGGTATAAAAAGTGCGGATTTTATTGAAAAAAAAAACTTCTCTTCGATTTCTACCAGAGATACTGCTGGAATGCTGATTTTCCTGAATGGTAAGACTGAATATTTTTTTCTATTTCTTTTCTTAGGGAGATGCATTTTAGCTGAGAGTCTAGTTAGGGATGTTAGGAGAATAAATGGTTATATGGGAACTATCTGTCTTTTGCTAATACTGGATTTATAAAATATAATGAAAAATGTCTAACTCTGAGTTTTCTTAAGAATCTAGCTGTCCTGAATTTAATGTTTATTCCTAAATGTCGTATTTTGAAAATAACAAAAAAATAAAATGAATAATCTTAGACATGCTGAATTTGCTCTTAATAAAAATTAGATAAATGGAGAATTAAGATGGTCTTGAGTTTTGCTAGGACTAATTTTTTACTAGCAGATCCATTGATCTCAAATGGTGGTGTGTCTAAATACAATGTTATAGTTATTGTAAACCATGGTAAATGCATCTAAACTGCAGGTGTAAATAGTATAAATATTCAATTTTAGTTTTAGATACTCCACTATGATACAGCAGCTTTTCCTTTGAATTTCACCGACCCATGAAGTAGAGCATAAGTGTTTTATGAGTGATTTGCAGTGTTATGGGCCCCACTGATGAGAATATGATGGTAGCTTGTACTTTAGGGAAAGGTGACATGGATTAGGAAATTATTTCCGGAGAAGCGCTGCATCAGTAATTAGCTTGGTAGCAGAGCACTGGTTGCTATAGAAATAGCTAGGATTATGTATAAAGTGTCATATAAGAGTTTTGATGTACAGGATTATCACTCACATCTGTTGAGTTCGTATTGCGTTATATGTAGTCCTGAAAAGGCTTCCGAGTATTGCGTGAAGCTGGTGACTCTGTCTGCAGGCAGAGGAAGTGTGGCAAGTAAAGTCACACATCGCATAGTCTGTTTCAAAGAAGTAGTATGGTCGTACACTGCGGTGGTATCGTCGTATATAACTGTTTAGGGACACTACGTGTGAAAGGATACATGCATAGGGAGGACAGTCTATAAAATCTTGGCTTTCAAGTACAGGGATCATTACTTATCCTGATTTAAAACTTATTGCTGGGAGAGTAGTGGAGCTTAACCCGAGCTAGTGAGAAGGGCAAAGGCAGAGGTAAGCGCTGCTTTATGGGCGAGTGTAAAATTCTGTGGTAGAGAAGAGGTAAGCGCTGTTTACCAAAAATACAGAATTCTTGTATAATCGAGAAAATCTAACACTTTGTTTAGAGAAACAGACGAATGGAGTTGTTTTGTGAAAGTTACTAACCTGTTTGGTCAAATATCATGTAAATACGGCTTCTCGAAAAATCCTGTAAAGGAGGGATCAGTCAGCGCTGCAGAAGCCGGGAGCTCTGGTGACGTCAAAAGTGCCGCGCTGGGATTGGTCCTCGTTTCCAAGACAGAGTAGGAGCTGATAGGTTCATCACAAAAAGCAGCTATACTATTGGTTAAACACTAGGAAGACGTATCTTGTTCTAATTGGTGCGTTAGTGTAAACCGCGATGTGATAGGTTGGTGTTACGAAACAGCAACAGGGAAGTGCGTGATCTTTCGAAAGACAGGGAATTTACAGAAGAATGGAATATTAAGAAGAAAGAAAGAAACCTTCATGGTTTAAGAAATTGAAAAGTGTGTTTGTAAAGGATAAGGAAATCACAAGAGAGGTAAAATGTCTTCCTCCATCAAAAACGCCTGCTTCCTATATGTTGTCAAAATATGGTTACCATACGTGTGTTTGGATAGAGAATTGGGTAAGATATACTAAAAAATGATGCTGTATTAGCTTTTCCGGAAGGAGGATCTCTTGATGTGGCAGTTTTGAGAAATTTGAGAGAAAAGATGATGAGTCTTGACCCAAGACCTAGACCGACTCAGTTTGAAGCTCTAGCTGAATGGGAAGATGAGATGCATGAGTTGGAAAGCGAAAGGTTACAAGGACATATCAAACCCAGAGGTAGATTTTGAAATCTATAGGGAGAGACACATGAGAGTAGAATGCGAAGATGGAGAAATGCTAATATGTGTGATGGTATGCATCCAGTCAGATTAGTGGATGACTATGAAGGACGAAAAATGCACAGAGAAGAGAAAGAATGTAGATACAGGAAATCAAAGCTATGGTGAAAGTGAATCAGAGGATGCTGTACTAGAGGAAATATTAAATAGAAGACCACCACCGTATCAGCCAGGTTCTTTATGGACTACACCTAATGCTCCAACGGCAGATGAAAGAATCAATGAAACCCCAAAACAAAATTCTAATTTTAAAGATGTACCCGAAAGAATGGAAGTGAGATATAATCCAAGTACCTCAATAACAGAACCAAGATTTACTGGTACCCCTAAGCAAAGTAATGAACGAGAAAATGTAAGTAGGGTAGAAAAGCGAGTTGAGGAATAAGTCAGTACTGCTGAATATATAAGATCTACAAATGCATTGACAGAACAGATACAGGAACTTACGAAAAACATGGAAGCAGTAACAGTTTCCAGTAACAATAGGACCTTTAATTCCAGTATTTGAGAATCAAAGAATAAAAGAGCCAAGTTTGACAATTCCTTTACTACAAAGTTTACAGAAATTAAAAGGAAACATTTATCCTGATTTGTCATAAATTAGTCGAACCAATTATTTAAATCTGCCTGAATTAACGTTTAATCAGAGTTTTCCTTATAAATATGCGACTGGAGCAGAATCTGACTCTGCTACACCCGAAAGGAGCATTTAGAAAATAGATTTAACGCAGACACCTGTAGGACCATCAGAGCAGGAATTAAGTGATTGGATCAAAACTTTGAAATTAAAAGAACATGAATTTAAAGTATTGGATGTAGCAAAATTAAAAGTGGATATGGAAGAATTAATTTTTGAAACAATTGGAACAGTTAGATTAAAAACGTACCAAGATGATGAACTTATGTTCATGTGTAAAAGTATAACATGGAAAGCGAAGTCAGTACATGATCAGTTGGAAAGTTTTTTTTTTTTCATAACCAATTTTATTATGAGTTCAGGCAAAGTTCAGCACAGCCCTCCACAGTCAGGAGGAGACTGCCAACAACAGATAGAAAGAGATACATCATCAATATAGCATCGAACTCAGCGTTATATAGAAAATGACATCAAACTACCCCCCCCCCCCCAACCCCACAACTACCCACCCCTTATCCCACCCTAACCCAGTGCACGTGATCACAGTCTAGCAACATGAAAAAGCCTACCAAGGTGGAGCCAGCCATTGGCCTAGGGTGCGGGATCCCCATCCAGCCGTAATGCATCATCAATGTCCATAGGGGGGTCAAGGAGCAGGCCCCGGTAATCCGCCCACCGTTTCCAGATTTTGTAGTGTTTGCGGGGACATCCCCGGGCTTCAAAAACAGGTTGCTCTAGACCCATGAGGAAATCCAGGCCCGCCCTCCAAGCCCCGAGTGGGGGGGCGCGCTCGCTCTTCCAGGCCTGTGCCAGGTCCCTCTTCGCCACCACTAGCCCCAACAACAGCAAATGGCGTTTGTAAACATTGCCCCCAACGTTCTCGAGAACATGGAGAAGGCCCAGCTTGGGGGTACGGGGCAGGTCCCAGCCCAACACTTCTGACAGGCAGTCCCAAACCCCAGCCCAGAATCGAGTCAGTCTCTCACAGGACCATATCGTGTGAAACAGGGTACCCTCTTCAGAACCACACCTCAGGCATTCCGGGGACGCAATAAGGCCTGCCCGCCATAGGCGGCGTCTAGTATAATACGCCCGGTGGAGGTATTTGAACTGGATGAAGCGAAGGCGGACAGCGATAGCAGCACCTCGGGGAGATTCCAACGCCTCACGCCAGTCATCATCATCCAATGGACCAATATCACCCTCCCAGGAGGCCCTCAGCGCTGCGAGTGAAGGGGAACAGTGTGTGACCAGAGTGCGATATATCTGCGAGACCTTCTTGTCACCCAGGTCTCCCATAAACAGTTTAGCCTCGATAGGACTAAAGTCAGGGAGCTGTTCCAGGCCCACCAGACTAGGGGTAAGGGCGTGGCGAAACTGAAGATAGCGGAAAAATTGTGTCTTGGGCATGCTAAATTCGGAGCTAAGTTCCTGAAAGGACTTTAGGGTAACACCAGAGAGGACATGGCCTAGGGACGAGATCCCAATCGCATCCCAGCCGTCAAATCCGGATAGAGATGCCAGCGCCGGTAACAAGCCATTGCGCCACAGCGGGGTCTCAGCTGTAAGCCGACCCCACCAGCCCACCCGATGCAGAGCCCGCCGCCAGACAGCGAAAACCACCTGGGTGACCTGCGGAAGCAGTCGTCTCCGCCTAGCCGAATACAGCAGGGTGTGAAGGGAGGCGCCACCCATCAGTGAATGCTCAAGAGCATAAGCCGGATCACTACGGTCTCCATACCACCACTCGTTGAGCACAAGGAGATGAGAGGCCTGATAGTAGGATAAAATATCCGCGGCCGCCAAACCGCCGCAGTAGGTTGAGAGGAAGCACGTGCGCAGCGCTACCCTGGCGGCACCGCCAGCCCACAGAAACCGGCCCAGCACAGAATTAACCGTACGGAACCACTGCGGGTCAATCTGGAAGGGATGGTTCTGCAGTTGATATAGCAGACGGGGCAAAGCCACCATCTTGAAGATGGCCGATCGGCCGTAGATATTAAGTGGCATGCGTGTCCAAGTCTTAACGTCCAGCTGGACCCGGTCCCACACCGGCAGGATGTTCCGGTCCCAAGCCACTACAGACGAGGTGGAGAGGTAGACACCCAGGTACCTCACACCCTCTACAGCCATCCGAAGGGATGCAGCCCAAGGGCAGTCCACCGTGGCACTCCCCAGCACCCACAGGGTCGATTTGCGCGGGTTGAGGAAGAGTCCCGATGCCCGGCCAAACTCGTGCATCAACTCCAGGACACGAGGACCCGTACGCTGCAGGTCAGTCATGAAAAACAGCACATCATCCGCGTATAATGCTATGCGGTCGGAGTGATCCGCACCCCAGACGAAGCCACGGTAGAGCTCATCGCGGCGCACCCTGGCGGCCAGCGGCTCCATGGCCAGCGCAAAAAGGTAGGGGGAAAGTGGACACCCCTGACGCGTGCCCCTGGACACCGGAAAGCGAGCAGATGCCGTTCCCGAAATACGTACCGAGGCCGTGATCTCAGTGTAGAGCAGCCTGACATAGGATAGGAATACCGGGCCAAGATTCAGCAGCGGCAACAGAGCAAAAAGAAAGGTCCAGCTGACCGAATCGAAGGCACTATCAATATCAGCCAGCAGGAGCGCCGCCGGGTCCTCCGAAGACTCGATCGCTTGTATCGCAGCCTGCGCCCGTCGTATATTGTGTCTCGTTGCCCTGCGCGGCATAAAACCGGCCTGATCCGGGTGGACAAGGGCCGAAATGTGCGGAAGTAAGCGGTTCGCTAGCGCCTTTGCCAGGAGCTTGGCCTCGAAGTTGATGAGGGATATGGGGCGATAAGAGTCATGGCGATCGGGGGGCCTACCCGGCTTCGAAAACACTACTATTTCGGCATGACGCCAGTCCGGTGGAAGGTGACCACACTCTCGTGCCTGTTCCAGAGCCCGCAAGTAATGCGGTCCGAGCTGTAGAAAGTACTTCTTATAAAATTCGTTGGGGAAACCACTTGGCCCCGGCGCCTTGCCTACATTCAACTGACCCAGTGCATCCCCTAACTCCTCAACCGACATGGGGAGGTCCAGGGCCTCGCGCACCTCATCGGACACAGCCGATGGGGGAACCGATGCAATATAATCTGTGATAGTGGCAGGGGAGAGAGTCTCCCGTGAGGCATACTGGCGCTCATAATAGCGCGCAAAACTCGTTGCGAGAGTTGCCGGGTCTGTAATCGCCACTCCGGCACCATCAACAAGGCCCGGCAGAGTAAGAGGCTGTAGGTTCTGTTGACACAGCCTATGGAGCATGGCGCAGGACTTATCGCCCCACTGGTAGACCCGACTACGAGTGGCCAGCCACGCCTGACGAGCCTCATCCAGCAGGACCGAGGAATAAGATTGTTGCGCCTGCAGGAGTAGGCGCAGTGCCACATCATCGGGTGCCTCGCTGTGCCGAGCCTCGAGCTCCTCCACCCGCTCCGCGGCCGCAGCAATGCCTCCCAGCCTAGTCCGGCGAGCAGACGCACACCAAGCAATATCTATGCCCCGCAGAGTGGGTTTCATAGCCTCCCAGACTGTCACTACATCCATCCCCCCGGTAAGGTTGTCCTGCCAATAATGGGCGATCGCGCTACGCAGATGCTGGGAATAGTCAGGGCGCTGCAGATGCCACGCTGACATTCGCCATCGAAAGGGGGATCGTGCCCTGCACAGGTCTATTTGTACCGCCACTGGGGAATGATCAGAAAGCCCGCGAGGCCGAATCGCGGCCCCCGTCACCCTGGCCAGGAAGGCCCTCGGGACAAACACATAATCCAAACGGGACAGGGAGCCATGGACCGCTGAGACAAAGGTGTACTCTCGCCGTTCCGCATGCATATGTCTCCACACATCCACCCAGTCCAGCCCATCAGCCATAGCCCCCAACCGTGTAGGGGAGGATACAAGTGCCACTCCCGGCCTCCTCTGCCGGTCCAAAGCCACATCCATCACATCATTCCAGTCGCCGCCAATCACAGCCATGGAGCGGGGGAACTCAGCCCATAGGGCAAACAAACGTTCAGCTAAGGCCCACTGCAAGGGGGGGGGGCATACACACAGCCAAACACAACCGGCTCCACCCCGACCTTCCCTTGCACAAAAACAAAACGTCCCTGGGGGTCAAGCCACTGACGCTCATGTACATATGCCAGCCGTCTATGAATAAGAATGGCCACACCCCTGGAACCCCTGGTAAAACCGGCATGGAACACTTGATGGAAGCCAAAGCGCTGCAAACTCAGGGCTTTCGTACCTAGCATGTGTGTCTCCTGAAGGAGGAGCACATCTGCCAAGTCCCTCTTAGCCCAGCGAAGCACTGCCCCCCGTTTAATCTTGTCCAATAGTCCTCGTACATTCCAGCTAAGGACACGTATGGAAGCGCCATTAGGCGCCAAGTGAGGAACATCAACCATGATCATAATTCTCCCAGTCCCACTCACCCCGGCCCCCGGCCCATGTCTCAGACCCCACAGTTGCAAAAAACCCCCAGACCACGTGCACCCCCAGAACCAGAACCCCAGACCCCACAAACCCAATGACCCCAACCCCTACTACCCCTCCGACCCCTACCCAACCCTCAAGCAACCAAACACCCAGGTCCCCCCCTCCCCCACCCCTATACCTCAAGGAACAATGAAGTATCTGTCGCGGCATACGGTACTTCAGGCCCAAAACACAGCGCCTAAAGCCAGCCATACCAATGGATCCCAACTAGTCCCCCCCCGAACTAATCAGACACACTACCAGAACCACCCCCCGGTCCCAACAGAAGGAGGCAGCCCAAAGTACGTGTCCTGAACCCCCAACAAACATACAGTAGAGTTATAGGCAGAGTACCACAAGAAGGTTATAGCCCATAAAGGCCACGGCAGTTGCCAAAAAGGAGTCAATACTGCACCAGCCAAAGTACATCCCACCAACCACGGTTCAGCTTCAGCCAGGTGTAGTCCCATATAGAAGGCAACCAGCAGGCAGCTCCCACGATAGGCGATCAGGAGCCTCCATCAGATCCATCCGCCTCAGGCTGTGTGTCCCCCAAGAGGGGGTCCCGGGACAGGGACCCCCTCCGGGAGCGGGATTTGCGATGACGTTTCCCCTTGCCAGACGAGCCGCTCCTGTCCTGAGACGAGCTGCGCGATGATTCAGAGTGCAGCCCCGGTTGGACGTGCGGTCGGATTCTGACTGTTTCATCGGTCCAGGCGAAGACGGCCTCCGGTGTATCAAAGAAGAGGGTCTTGGAGTTGAAGATCACTCGGAGGCGGGCCGGATAGAGCAGCGAGTACTGAATTTTCAGACCACGTAGCTTGGCCTTGGCATCCAGGAAGGAGTGTCTCTGTTGGTGGACCAGCTTGGTATAGTCCGGGAAGATCATTATTTTATGATTGTCATACAACAGAGTGTCCTTCATCCGCGCCTCTCGGAGAATGACGTCCCTGTCGTGGAAATTAAGGAGCCTGGCGATGATCGGGCGGGGCCGCTCCCCGACTGGCGGCTTCTGAGTTAGGGCGCGATGGGCACGCTCCACTATGAAGCATCGCGACAGGGAGTCCGGTGGTAGCCAGCTCTCCAGCCACTGGGACAGAAAAGCCTCCATAGGCCCCTTCTCGCCGTCCTCCGGAAAGCCAACGAAGCGCAGGTTGTTCCGCCTCGCCCGCCCCTCGGCATCCTCCACACGTAGCGCCAGGCCCCGTTGTACCTGCTCCATATCGGCAATCTTCTTCTTGAGGGTGCCAACATCTCCCTCCACCGTCGTGACCCTGGTCTCAGTCTCAGCAATGCGGGCGACTGCATTGCGAAGATCTTGACGCAGCAGCATCACATCGGCCCCCACCGCGCCAATTTTCGCATCCAGCATGTCGCGGGACTGTGTAATGGCCGCCATCAAAGCCGCATTGTCAGGTCCAGCAGGATGACTACCCCCGGCCCCACCGGCTCCTCCACCGTGGCCCGTGTACTTGTCAATGGGTCCTGTCTTAGCGGCGGCCGAGCCCCTCGTCATGGCGGCCGCCCAGAGGGTAGAACAATGACACGCACCTGCAGTTGGGCCGCTTCTTGCAATAGTCCCCCAGCTAGGCCCCGATCGAGGCGTCCCGAACACACCAGGTCGCGTGAGAGTCCCTCGCCACCGGTCCACAGATCAGGTACACCCCAGGCAAAGCCGCTCCGCAAATGTGTAGGATACGTCGACGTGCCCACCGGTACTCCTGGCACGGCGCGGTTATGGGCCAACCCAGCGCAAACCACAAGTTCTCCAGCCGCCGCCCCAGGCACCACAGGAGCAGGATAGGGCAATTCTCCGGGTCAGGCGCCCGCCTGACCCCTCAGTACCCGGGGGGCCCCCTGCCGTGTCCACCCACCGGGGCAATGGATCTGGGCCGGGATCGCCAACTCAGAGGTCCGACTGCACCAGGGCCCGGTAGGCCGTAGACCTTCCAATATCCCTTCCAGTCGCGGGCCCCGCCGCTCACACGGTGAGGAAAGCAGGGGATCCCACCGCAGAGTGTCAGGAGCAGGCAGCCCCGGATCGTGGCCAGTCCCGGCCGTAAGGATCAATGTCCCGGCCGCGCTCGGACACACCAGGCCGCTCCGGCCCCTTCGCCGCCTCCACACCACCTGCAGGTCCAGCCAGGCCCTGGGGGGGACAATCGGTATTCAGATGTCCAATGTCCGCAGCGACCCCCTCCAGCACATCACTCCACAGCGCCGGTCAACAAGAGCGGAGGATGCAGCCCTCACCAGCAATGGAGCCGCCGCCAGTCCCAAGGCGGAGGGCGGCGCAGACAGCCACAGCAGAGCGAATGCCCTCGGGCGGGGGCCGCCAAACTCGAGGCCCCGGCTCCGGCAAGTCCAGGTAGGCCGCAGCCCCCCAAGGGCCTCCCTACCGGCCCAGGCCCCCACCGCCGGCAACGCAAGGACAGACAGGGCACCCCGCTGTGAGTCGCCGACAGCAGGGAGCCCCAGAGCACGGCCAGGGAGCGGCAGCGCCGGCTCCGGGTCAGGCCCCCGGTCGGGGACGTCAAAATCGAGGCCCCTGCTCGGCCGGCGGGCACCAGGCCGCTCGCTGCACCAACTCGTCTCACAGCCTCCGATGGTCTCGGCGCGGCAGCTCCAGCACCGGACGGCTCCCGGTGTCCTCCGCCAACACTCCCGTAAGTGTGGTGCACTTTGCAGGGTTCAGGGCCAGGATAAACGCAGGATAATCGGCGGGCCGGCGGGAGCTCTTAGGCAGCCACGTCCGCCATGCTCGCCCGCTAAGCCACGCCCCCCATCAGTTGGAAAGTTTGGCAAATGAATTTGAGATAGAATTTGCAAAGAATAAATCATTACAGAAATCCTATAGAGTAGATTTTTCAGAAAAGGATATTGAAAACATGAACACTGCAGGAAGATTAACCCAAATAAAAGAAGTCATTGTTTTGTTACGGAGATGGGGAGATGTGAATAAATGGAGAGTGAAATGGGCAAAGAAGAGAGAGGAAACTAATGACAAATCAACATTGGCGTTTCCAGTCAGAGAAAAAGAGATAGTCGCAAATTAATTCCCTATGAGAGAAATACCAGGAGGAGGATATGTACATGTTCCATGGAGTAGACAGGATATATTATCATTTACAAATGATTTTTCCCGATTGAGAGAAAAGCCAATAGAATGATATCGACAAGTGGATCGGTTTGTAAAGTTTAAAAAGTATTAGGGTTGATTTGGATGGATTATTTGACATAGTCGTGCCAGCAGATTTGTGGACTGAGTGTAAAATCACTGTAAATTGGCCGAAAGAGGAATATCCTCGAGACAAGGTAACAGGTGCTCCGTCACCTGAAGTGATGAGAAAATATGAACAAGTAATTGTATTTCTGATTAATAAAATTCCACCAAAAGAGACGAATTGGGTAAAAATAGATAGAACTACACAGGAGCCAAAGGAATCTGTACATTCATTTTATGAGAGGTTGTTATTAGTATTTAAACAATACAGTGGGTATGAAGAGTTGAATGAAAAAGACATGAGTCATTTTATTTACCGATTTGTGTATGGATTGAGACCTGAAATTGGAGACATGATACGTCATAATATGATTGGTTGGCAATCAGGTACTGTAGATGAAGTTTTGAGAAAAGCAAAATATTGTAGTGAAGAGATTGATGCTAAACAACAGAAGCTGAAGGAAAAAGCTATGTGGGCACAAGTAAAGGTAGCAGAACACCAAGTGGCACAAATGGAAAATAAAAATAGTGATGCAAATCAAGGAAAATCGAAAGGAAATTTCCCAAAAGCGAAATTTGTAGGAAATATAGAAGAGCTCAAGAAAAAGTTTCCTTGTCATAATTGTGACAGGATAGGGCATTGGAAGAAAGAGTGTAAGTATCCGCCAAGAGTTAATCCAGAAAAGGCATAATTGAATTCACAGGTGCAGAATGAGGTAATTCAACAGCAACTGCAACAGCAGCAAATAGTTAATCAGCAAAGTCAGGTGCCACAACCGCCACCTCCACACAGTGTAAATCAACAGAGATACAGTGCAGAGACAGGATTCAGCGGAGTCGAGTAGGTAAATAGATCACCTAGAGTGAATGTGAGTCCTCAGTATTGGTTACAAGAAGAAGGTGGGAGTGAGTCGGATGAAAGTATCTGACGGTGCCTGAGAGAGGGAGAAGAGTGTATGCTTGGAGCCACTCTTGAGGTAGATCAGTCTGGTCCATTTGTAAGTGGAAAGGTCAATGATGTGGAAATAACTTTCCTAGTGGACACTGGCGCTACCCGTTCTACTGTTAGATCAGTGGAAGTCCAAAATCTTCCTCTCTCAGGATACTCCATTCAAGTTGTAGGTGTTGCCAATAGACAAATATAAACTTCCTTGAGACAAACAGTTGAAGTAGAAATTGGAAATTTCAAAGGCATGCATCAATTTGTGGTGTGTGACAGTAGTCCTGTAAATTTGTTAGGACGAGATATTTTGTGCAAGATGAACTGTGCCATATACTGTTCACCAGATGGCATAGAATTGCAAACCCCAGATGAAGATAGTCTGTACAAAATGACCATGCCTATGATTGAAGCAGAACAAAACAAATTGTTTCCTGTGTTTGATCGAGAAAAGATACCAGATGAATTGAAAAAGGTAGTTAGAGAAAAGGTGTGGGATTTCACAGGTGAAGATATTGGACTAATGAAAGATGTAGATCCTGTAAATGTCTCTATAAAGGAAGGTGTAAGTTACCCGAATATTCCTCAGTACAAAATGACTGCAGAAATAATTGAAGGAATAACCCCAGTGATAAACAAAATGATTGAACAAGGCATACTGAGAGAGATAGAGAGTAGTCCTTGTAATTCACCGATAATGAGATTGGAAAAGCCAAACTGAACCTTTAGAATAGTACAGGATTTGAGAAAGGTTAATAAAATAGTCGTCCCATGTTGTCGGATTGTACCAAATCCAGCAGTGATTTTATATCAAAATCCTCATGATGCGGAATGGTATACTGTGATCGATTTGTGTAATGCGTTCTTTACAGTTCCATTGCATCCAGAAAGCCAGCCAATTTTTGCGTTCAGATTCAGCATGGTGCCGAATTCCTCAGGGGTATACTGAAAGTCCATCTATCTTTAATCAATTGCTAAAGAAATTATTAGAAAGTTTGAACATGCCTAGAGAATCTGTATTGGTTCAATATATCGATGATCTCCTTGTGGCATCGAAGACAAAAGATGCATGTGTAACAGATACTATTGCATTTTTTAATCATTTGGCCGAAGAGGGACATAAGGTGTCTGCGTCAAAATTACAATTTTGTCAAAAGGAAGTGCGGTATCTGGGTCATAAAATTGCCAAAGGACTCAGACAAGTTACTACCGTAAGAATCAAAATGATACAAGGAATGCAGCCACCAAAAACAAAAAGACAAGTGAGAATGTTCCTGGGAATGGTGGGTTACTGTAGACAGTGGATAAGTGGATTTTCATTGATTGCATTGATTGCAAAGCCACTGCAGAGATTAACAAGAGCAGATATCAGAGACCCTATAGTTCTGACTAAAACTGAAATGGAAGCATTTGAACAACTGAAAATTAGTTTATGTGAAGCACCAGCGTTAGGGATGCCTGATTATTAAAAATAATTTTAATTATATAGCAGTGAACGAGAAGGATGTGCATTGTCAGTATTAATTCAGAGACATGGAAAGCTGAGAAAACCTATTGCGTATTTCTCAGCTGTCTTGGACCCTGTTGCAAAAGCATTGTCTGAAAGCAGTAGCAGCTAGCTTAGTCTGGAGCAGAGTGAAGAAATAGTGATGGGATTTCCTGTAAGAATGTATGTACCTCACTCCGTGGAGATTCTCCTCACTAGAACGAAAACACAGTACTTGAACAACAATAGGATGACCAAGTATGAGAAAATATTCCTGGGAGCAGAAAATGTGACAATTTCTAGATGCGTAAATGTAAATCCTTTCACATTATTGCCTGACAGAAGTGAGAGATGAGGTTGATCACAAATGCTTAGACGTTCTTGAATACTGTACCAAACCAAGAGCAGACATCAGAGATGAACCATTGCCTGAATCTGACTATGTGATGTTTGTAGATGGTTCGTGTCTGAGAACAAGTGAGGGTGCTCTGAGTGTAGCATACGCAGTCGGTACTGTGGCAAATGTACTGGAAGCTTCTTGTTTGAAAGGAATTTGTTCTGCTCAAATAGCAGAGTTGATTGCCTTGATTCGGGCATGTGAGTTGGGAAAAGAAATCAATGTGACCATTGTGACTGACATTCAGTATGGCTTCGGGGTTGTCCATGATTACGGACAACTGTGATCCCAAAGAGGTTATTTGACTTCTGCCGGATCCCCCATGCGAAATGCAGAATTTGTGAGAATGTTGCTTGACGCCATCCAACTACCAGACAAATTGGCTGTGGTAAAATGTGCAGCACACAAAAAGGGAAATGATTATATCACCGTAGGTAACAGGTATGTAGACTCAATTGCTAAATATTGTGCCAAAAATCTGGCATCAATCAATGAGGAAAGAGAGAGAGAGCATGTTTCAAGTCCTTTAATACTAACAACTGTAGTTGAAACTTGGCAGGAAGTGAGACAAATGCAGTAAAAAGCTGACGAGGAAGAGAAAAATGTCTGGTTAAAATCAGGATGCAGACATAGAGAGGAAGATGAAATCTGGGTTTATAAAGATGAAAGACCAGTAATGCCTGATGGCATGATCTCAAATATGGCCCGAATGTACCATGGTCAAGCTCATATTGGGAGGGAAGCTATGCTTCGTCTTTTCAGACAGACGTGGTACAATCCCAAGTTCAGGATGATAGCAGAGAGCTTGTGTCAGAGATGCCTAGTTTGTCAGCAGTTTAATCCAAACAGAAGAACTATTGTGAGTTTGGAACCATAGGACGGGAGGGAATGCAGTTGGATTTCATTGAGCTTCCGCCATGTAACAGACTCAGATATGTTTTGGTGATCATCTGTTTGTTCTCCCGATTGGTAGAAGCTTTCCCCACAAGAAGGAATGATTGGCTAACTGTTGCAAAATTACTGCTAAGGGAAATAATACAGAGATTCGGTTTCCCAGTGACAATTGAAATTGATCGTGGCCCACATTTTAAAAATGAATTCATGCAACTGGTATGTGAAGCACTGGACATTTGTCAGAGACTGCATTGTGCTTACCAACCTGAGGCTTCAGGAGTGGTCGAGCAAGTTAATGGAACAATAAAAAACAGGATTGCAAAAATGTGTTTAGCGACAGGACTAAAGTGGCCTGATGCCTTGCTGCTTGTACTGATGACCCTGAGAAGCATTCCTGACAGGAAAACTGGATGGAGTCCACATGAGATCTTAATGGGAAGGGCGATAAGACAAGCATATGTACCAGTTGATAAATTGTTGACAATTAATGATGACATCATACTGGATTACTGCAAAAACCTGTCTGACGTGGTAACTTCTGTGTTCCATCAGGTGGGAACTAAATCAAACACCAAAATAAAAATCCTGCACATGATCTAGTCCCTGGAGACTGGGTGCGAATAAAGGTACATCGCAGAAGAAACTGTCTGGTGCCTCGTTGGCAGAGACCAAGACAAGTTGTTTTGGTTAGCACTTCTCCCGTCAAATGTGCTGGAGTAAAGAGATGGGTACACACGCAAGCCACACTATCCGTGTGCCTGAACCTGAAACCTTAAATGAAGAAGGTGAAAGCACAACTTGTTCAGATTCTGAAGGTGAACCAGAGGGAAATCCAGATACTGAAGATAGACAGGAACGTCGATATCTGGAAGTATCAGGTACTAGCTCTGCGTCTGAAGGAGAAGGAGAAAGTCTTAAAGCACCGAATTCTGAAGATCAATCTTAAAGATCGAGAATTCGTAAAGACTGACACCAGTAAGGACATTGAGCAAAGTGAAGATAAAACTGGTGAAGAAGAAAATTCTGAAAGACAGACTGGAAGCTCTGGAAGCAGGGACGAAAATCCTGACATTGGAAAAGTGGAAACAGATCACGAAGAGGATGAGATTCCAAGTACCAGCTATGGAGAAGTCAATAACAAAGTGAAAGAACTGTCTAAAGAGAAAACTGACTCTGGAAAAGAGAAAGACGCTGTAAAAATCATTTTAAATGAAACTTTCAAAGACACTGAAAGTGGAACAGATGACAGTGGAGATGAAACTCCATTGAGAAAAAGTCTGAGAAAAAGGACTTCGAGTAAACAGTAGTCGAGAAAATTTGAGTTGCCCAAAGACAGATGGGAAAAGTGAGTAAAGAACTGAGCCACAAAGAAAAGTGGTAATTGATCAGAAGGACAAGGTAAAAGGTAAATCTGAAGATTCAGAAAAAGGAAAAGGAAAAGGGGCATTGCAAGTGGAAAGAAAAAATTGTAAGTGACACAAGGTCGAAGAAAATGTTGTTAGAAAACTAATACTTGTAAATGACATTAGGTCGAACAAAACTTGTTAGAAGTGAAGAGGTTTATAGGTGATATAAGGTCGAAAAAAATCTGTTAGCAAAAGTAGCTGTGTAAAAAAACAAAAAAGTGCCTACTAATAATCATAAAACGAAATGTTCTATTTTTAGAAAATGGTGTAGGATGTGTTTAATATGTACGGGATTATTAATATTGATATGGATAATTTTAGATATTATCATTCCTTTCCGAGATAACTTAGTGAAGTTGAAACAAAATGTGAGTACAAGTGAGCAGGATGTGGAATCAAAACATAATAAGCAGCATGCATATAGGCCATAATTGCATCAAGATAGTTCTATAAATGACTTTACTAAGAATATATGTTCAAGGTTGTTATCTGAGTATGTTAGTGATTGCTACGTGTGTGTAAAATTACCTGCATCTGTTTCTGAGGGGGTGACCTATCATCATCTTCCTCTTACATATGGAGTTACATGTAGTGTGATTGCAAGCTTGTTCTATCAAACAGGCAAGTTAGAGTACCATTATTCTAATTCAGATGAAGTGTTCGCGTAGTTAAAAATAGATAATGCACTGAATAAGAAAAAGACTGCTACAGTTATGGGAGAACATTTTTTAGAAGTAGACGAGTTAAGTCATGATTATGCGTTTAAAAACAATTTAACACGTAAAATGAGAGTAGAAGAGTAGGCATTCTTAGATATGGTTGAAGAAAGGCAAATTGTTTATAATAGTAAAGAAAAGGTAAAGCATGAGAAATCAAAATGTAGGACATTTAATTATTAAAATATTGATGAAAGAAATATGAATGTAGCAAAAATATAGACATTCCATTGTTAGGGAAATTGTGTATTAGGAGAGACAACACCAAGTATGATAATTACTTTGTGGGAGCAAGTCAATGTAAAGATACTTATCGAATCCAAGGGGGTTGGGGATTTAAAGGAGGGAATGATCCTGTTATTCTAGGTGTTTATTTTATTTGCGGAAACAAAGCTTATTATAGACTCCCTGACCACTGGTACGAGACATGCTATGTGTGTTTGGTCTTTCCTAAAATGTTTCATGTAGAAGTACTAATGAAATTCATGAGTTAGGTAAACCTTTAGGTCGTAGAAAAAGAGAGAATGTCATAGAAATAATAGGTGATGTTTTTGGAGCACTGATGCCAGCAATGGGAATATCTTTCAATGCAACAGACACAGCAGGTGGATTTCTAATGGTAAACACTGAAATGATTGCTATGAGAACTATGGTAATGCAAAATCGTCTTGCGCTTGATAATATATTGGCAAAAGAAGGAGGAGTTTGTGGAATTTTAAAGGTACAGCATTGCTGTACATATATTCCAGCTAAAAGTCAAAATATTGAAAAGTACATTACAAATATTACGGAACTGCATAGAGAAATTGAACCACTGGAGGTTGATGGTATTCTTGAACGACTTGGTAGAAGTCTTGCAGCAGTTAAGCATTGGTTTCAAGAAATAGGTAGTTCAATTATAGGTAAAATACTAATTCCAGTAACAGTGGTAGTATTAGTCATTTTTTATTGATAAGGTTATGTTGCATATATAGAAAAAGAAGGAATGTTAGAAAGTCATTAAAGAAGATGATCCAAGAGAGACAAGAAAGAGAAAGAGAAAAAGGTGATATAGAAATGGAAGAATTTCAAGAAAAGATTTTTAAGGAGACAAGAGAAAAGAATACTAAAGTATAGACATACTAATCTGAAGAATTTGAAACATGTTCTGAATAAAAAAACAATTGCAAACATTTTGGGAGGTAATTGGTGATAAATTACCAAAGGGAGGAGTTGATGGAGCGAGGTGGAGAAGCAAAATTTTGCGTACCCCTTGCAAAGTCACGCTTCCATAACCATAATTTGTACTAATGGAATGATATGCGTGACTAATCAACTTAGAATAGGAAATGCACCTACACAAATACATGTGGGAAACTAACTTTGCTTGTGTTGCAATCATAATTAACTAATTATGTGATTTTGTCATGTCCTAAACTAATGAGCAGCTTTAAGGTAACAGAATGCAGCATAAATGTGCTTTTGTTTACGTATTATTGTGACAAAACGCGAGGATAATTAAGTATATCACGCTTAAATGTGGCTATTTGCTAGGTAATTACTAATAGGGAAAAACATAGAAAGGGGGGCGGTAAACAGAAGGGTTAAATTACTTAAAATTAATGTTTATTTGTGTTTGTTTCTATGATAGTTCCATATTTGACTCCTGAGGCCTAAAAGAAAATGGAGTCACTTGATTATTCTGGTCACAAAGAGAAGCAATCCAATTATGCGGAACACGATCGCTCCCATTACAGAACCACTGTTGCATCGCACAAAACATATGCCACAGTTATTATCCATTAAGTAATTTTATTCACGTTGTTCCAAACGGCTCAATTTTTCGGTTCATTCTGTCACATCAAATCCATTAAATGTATAACAATCTGATGCTAAAGGTATGCCCATCCAGGCCTTTTCACAACAGCAGGGCATATACATATTACATCCTCAGCAGAGTAAAATTCCCAATGGATTTTGGGCTTCTTCTTCGCCCTTCGTCAGGGGTTCACTACAAAGCATAAACAATAACTTCAGACTGTGTGTTTCAACTTTTAAAACGTATTACATTTTGAACTTATAGCATGCTCATTGTCTCTATATTTATAAAATGCTTCCCTCAGCGTATTCCCTCTAATGACCAACAACTAAACTAAAGACCTGAATATAATACTACCCCGATCCTCTCGCTCTTAAAGTAACATTGTGAGTCATATTATGCACACTGTGGAAATGTCGCCCTGCTCTCTTAAAAAAAAAACATTTTGAACTTAAATAAAATGCCAACATTCAATCAGATCTCAATTGTTGCATGAATTTCGGAATTAAAGTCCATATTGTGGGCTGCTCCATGTTGTCACTATGTTCAAGATGTGCTAAAAAAAATCAAAACAAAAAGCGTCCGTCACGATTATAGGCACAGGCGCAGTTCAAGTTATTGCGTATTAAGAAAGCGGGGCAACATTTCCACAGTGTACATAATATGACTCACAATGTTAGTTTAAGAGTGAGAGGATTGGGGTAGTATTATATTCAGGTCTTTAGTTGTTGGTCATTAGAGGGAATACGCTGAGGGAAGCATTTTATAAATATAGAGACAATAGGCATGCTATAAGTTCAAAATGTCATAAGTTTTAAAAGTCGAAATACACAGTCTGAAGTTATTGTTTATGCTTTGTAGTGAACCCCTGACGAAGGGCGAAGAAGAAGCCCGAAATGCATTGGGAATTTTACACTACTGAGGATGTAATATGTATATGTCCTGCTGTTGTGAAAAGGTCTGGATGGGCATACCTTCAGCATCAGATTTGTATACATTTAATGGATTTCATGTGACAGGATGAACCGAAAAATTGAAAAGATTGGAACAACGTGAATAAAAGGACTGTGGCATATGTTTTGTGCAATGCAACAGTGCTTCTGGAATTGGAGCGATTGTGTTCCCGCATAATTGGATTGTACTTTACTTACGTGGCCGTAGGGCAGACCGCGTTTCCAGGATGCACACAAACCAATACGATTCAACTAAAGAAAGAATGAGGATAAAAGATGTGCACTTCAACTCTACGTTTTTGCACAAAGAGAAGCACGCATGCTAGAGCCAAGTACGAGTCTGAATGCGAGCTGCTTGTGCCTTGAGTGACTACGGGTCAAGGACAGGATGGCCTGGAAGTATAGATGGCTGCCAAAATGATGAGCACAATGGTTCAGGATGTGGGAATACATGCAAAAGTTGCGAATAGAGAACAGGACTAGGCCGGACTTGGGCCAAACAAGGGACCCATTAGAAAATTGCAGACGGAAGGAAAATATAATATTGCGATGACGAAATGATGTTCATCCACCCCAAAATTGTCCAATCAGAACTCGAATTTAGGCTGACAATTACACTTTTAGATAGATAGAGCTAGTGAAAAGGTATAAAAAGTGCGGATTTTATTGAAGAAAAAACTTCTCTTCGATTTCTACCAGAGATGCTGCTGGAATGCTGATATTCCTGAATTGTAAGACTCTGAATAATTTTTTCTATTTCTTTTCTTAGGGAGATGCATTTTAGCTGATAGTCTAGTTAGGGATGTTAGGAGAATAAATGGTTATATGGGAACTATCTGTCTTTTGCTTATACTGGCTATATAAAACATAATGAAAAATGTCTAACTCTGAGTTTTCTTTAATAAATGAATCTAGCTGTCCTGAATTTAATCTTTACTCCTAAATGTCGTATTTTGAAAATAACAAAATAAATAAAATGAATAATCTTAGACATGCTGAATTTGCTCTTAATAAAAATGAGATATATGGAGAATTAAGCTGGTCTTGAGTTTTCCTATGCCTAATTTTTTACTAGCAGATCCATTGATCTCAAATGGTGGTGTGTCAAAATAAAATGTTATAGTTATTGAAAACCATGGTAAACGCATCTAAACTGCAGGTGTTAATAGTATAAATATTCAATTTTAGTTTTAGATACTCCACTATGATACGGCAGCTTTTCCTTTGAATTTCACCGACCCATGAAGTAGAGCATAAGTGTTTTATGAGTGATTTGCTGTGTTATGGGCCCCACTGATGAGAATATGATGATAGCTTGTATTTAAGGGAAAGGTGACATGGATTAGGAAATTATTTCCGGAGAAGTGCTGCATCAAAGTCTCTGCAGTCATGGCAGAGGCTCCAAGTTGTGGTGGAGTCTTCATAGGCGTGGCAGAGGCTCCGAATCATGGCGGAGTACCCACAGTCGTGGCAAAGGTACCAAGTCATGCCGGAGTATCCGCAGTCATGACAGATGCTCCAAGTTATGGGGGAGTCTCCGTAAGTGTAGCAGAGGATCCAAGTCGTGGTGGAGTCTCTGTAGGAGTGGGAGAGGCTCTGAGTCATGGCAGAATCTCTGCAGTCATCACAGGGTCTCCGAGACATGGCAGAGTCTCTGTAGTTGTGGCCCCAAGTCATGGTGGAGCCTTCGTGGGCATGGCAAAGGATCTGAGTCATGGCGAAGTTTCTGCACTCATGGCAGATGCTCCCAGTCATGGCGGAGTCTCTGCAGTAGTGGGAGCGGTTCTGAGTCATGGCAGAGTATTTGTAGTAGTGGCACAGGCTCCAAGTCATGGTGGAGCCTTCGTAGGCATGGTAGAGGATTTGAGTCATGGCTGAGTCTTCGTGGGCGTAGTAGGGACTCCAATTCAAAGCAGAGTCTCTGCAGTCGTGGTAGAGGCTCCAAGTCATGGTGGAGACTTCTTTCCCGTGGCAGAGTCTCTGATTCAAGGCGGAGTCTCGGAAGTCGTGGTAGAAGCTCAGACTCATGGAAGAGTCTATGCATTGGTGGCAGAGGCTCCAATTCGTGGTGTAGTCTTCGTAGGCATGGCAGAGGCTCTGCATCATGGCGGAGTCTCAGCAGTCATGGCAGATGCTCCGAGTCATGGGGTCGTCTCCATAGGCGTGGCAGAGGATAAAGGTCATTACAGAGTCTCTGCAATCGTGTCAGAAGCTGTAAGTCATGGTGGAGTCTCCGTAGGCAAGGCAGAGGCTTCCAGTCATGACAGAGTCTCTGCAGTCGTGGCAGGGGCTCTGAGTCATGGCAGAGTCTCTGTAGTCGTGGCAGAGGCTCCATGTCATGGTGGAGCCGTCATAGGCGTGGCAGAGGATCCAAGTCATGGCAGAGTCTCCGCAGTGGTGGCAGATACTCTGAGTCATGGGGAAGTCCCCGTAGGCGTAGCAGAGGATTCAAGCCATATCGGGACAGCGGTCCCGATATGGCAGCCAAAACCAAGCTGTCCGAGGAAAACGCTCAAGAGCTGCCATATCGGGACCGCTGTTTTTCTGTGTGAATTAACACCACATCGAGGGTTGACCAACGGGCTACTCTTTGGATATAATCATCATTTGACCATCCCCTTCCCCTCCCCCTTGTCTTGATAAAGACCCGCCGCGACCACCAACTGGGGCGCAAACAGGGTCGAAACGTCGACGCTCTTTTCTGGCCAAGCTAATTCCAGGAACGTGGACATCAACCATTTGCTTTCCTTGGAACATTCATGTTTATAATACTGGCCACATAACGACAAAGAACAATTCGTTTTGTCCTGCCCCCCTCCTTCCCCCTTGTAATTTTAATGTATATATATTCTGTATATAAATGTCACTATATGCTTTGCACTAGTCACTTTAATCACCACAGTCACTATTCACGAATTTGAAATATCTATCATGAATTTAGTGGAATGAATTAATTCCAATGTATAATTTTTCCTTGCTTTAATTTATATAAAACAACTTTGCTTCAGAGAGGTTTTTGTCTTTTGAGCTGTTTCAGCCTTACTTAAAGCAATTTATTTGTCACCCAACAGAACCAATTGTTTGTTAATCATATATACCCAGGTTCTGAGGGACACAGGGTTACCCCTTTTTTGTGGAAACTCATTGTGAGCGGGGCCCCAAGCGATGCCCGAGAACTGGCTCTGAGTTTACTCTTTAGGGCGGTTGAGAAGGAGGGCTGCAAGAGAGTAGAAGTAGAGGTATAGGAGCAGCGAGATGAAAAGGTTGAAAGAAAATGAGAGGGTGAGAGACAGAATGGAAAGGGAGAAAGGAAAGAGTGACAGAATGGAAAAAGGCAATAAGGATGACAGGAAGGAGATAAGGATGCGCAAAAGGGATGACGGAAGAGGAAGAAAAAGGGTCCAGAACTAAGGATGTCAGTTAGAGAAGAGAGGGACCAGATAAGGTTATGGCAGAGAAGGAAGAGCCAAAGAGAGACAGATGAAGAGAGTTGAAAGGAGAGCATGAAAGTGGGAAAAAGATAGAGATAGGAGAGAACAAAAGACAGGCTGAGCGGGGAACTTAGAAAACCGTAGGCAGGAGTGCAGCAGGTGAAGTGACACCAGAGTGCAGCGTTGTATGGGCACACTGCACCCCAGTTAAGGCTGTACTTTAATACTGTACGGGCCCATTTTCAGGTCCTGTGTGAGACAGGGCATTCACTGTCACTTCGGAGACATTTTGTTAACCAAAAGGAACTTGGAGCCTGCCCATTGCTTACTATTTATTGACTTCAATGTTGGTCCTATTTGCAGTCTGCTGATTAGTCAATGCGTGCCGGTTTCACTTTCTCCTAGTTTATTCTCCCTTCTGTGGAACATGAACCAAGGACTGATTGCTTCTTTAGGTCTCGCGCCTGCGATACAGGGTGAAAGCCCTGTCGTAGCGAGACCTACTGCTGTCGGCTCTGCTTACAAGGAGCCAAAAGGGAGACAAGAGATTGGCACGCGCAGCATGCCGGAATCGGATCAGGTCGCACGTGTGAACACGCGCTCCGATTCCGGCAGGCTGTTCACACACACACAGACCTGCGCGCACACACACACACAGGCACACATGTACACACACACATCCCCTCCCTCTCTCCCCCCCACTCACCGGGCTCTTTCCGCGTATCCCTCCGCAGCGGGTCAGTCTTGGCAGCAGGCTCCAATTCAGACTCAGAGCTCGGCGTGTCTTCTCCGTTGATCCTCAGCTTGCACCGGGACAGCTGATGTGCATGCTCACGGCGACGGCATCTCGTGCGCACCCACCGTGTTTCAGTTTTGCGTGCTGAGACAATGCCCCCGCTGCACTCCGATGACTCCGTGGGCTTAATATTTTACAGTACCTGGAGGGAAGGGCTGCAAAAGGAGGCCCCAGCGTATCCAAATGTAGAAGTACATGACACTGCATTACGCCGCTGTAATAAGGTGGGTGTCCTGGCGAATCCACCGCCTTTAATTCCGCTATTTTGTTAAGTATTCCAGCTCCCACACACTGGCAACGTTCCCCCAGAAATTAAAGCCAATTTATGTAATTGGCCTTTCTTCCTAAAATGTTCATTCAAATCCCAGAGCAGCAGCTTCTTCCCGAGTAACTGTACATCAAGAGGCGGCCGATACAGGCCTCGCACATGGTACGTGGTGCTGTGATGCCTCCGACGCTGTGACAACATTGATCGGGAGCAGGAGGGGTGCCCGGGGGGCCTTATCCCTCAGAGCAGCACTGCTGATCCTGGGATTAACCGTTTGTCACTGGAGTGGGCCAGGGTTTAGCTGTCCATAGGCTGAGCCGGCACCTGGCCGGGAAAGATTGGAGCAGCTCCGACAGCAGGTAACGCGAGTGGACGCAGATCACCCTTCCAGGCAGGCAGCGCGCCGGGACTTGAGATGCCGTAACGGAGAAACAGCGCAAATAAACCCGGGTGCCTCTGAAGCTCCTTCCATCCCGGAGAGCAACGTCTTAATCTGAGGCTGGATGAACACATCACCTGCTGAACGGCTAAATTACTGAAGAAGAACAGACACTGGTAAATCCAACTGTTCTTTATTTATTTTATTTATTTATTTATTTATGCATTTTTATATAGCGCGTACTTTACCCGAAGGCGTCAGAGCGCTTCACAATAGGAACAGAGATGAAACATGATGGAAAACATTACACAAGAACAGATTACAAAAGCAGACGTTACGTTACATAAGGTAATAGTGACAATTGTGAGCAAACAAAATACATGAGGTAGTAAAAATTGTGAGCAACCAAAAATACATGAGGTAGTAAAAAGTGCACAAGAGGAAAAAGTGACAAGTGTGCAGTTACAAGAGAAAACAGAGTATAATTTGAGGTATAATACTGCAATAAGTGCTAGACACTCAGGCACAAGAGCAAGCGTTACGTAGGCAAAGGTGGCACTTGTGCAAGTATCAAAGGTAAAAACATGTGAGAGGTAGCAAACCGTGTGTTACAAGGGCAAAGTGGTGTGTGCATGTTACAAAAGGGCACCAAACACAAGTACATGGAAAATACTGCAAAAAGGCAAACCCTCCAACCACAAGAACACACTGGCAAGGCACTTCCATGGTCATGGAAAGTAGAAATTTTCAGTAGTGGGAAGTCTTCCTCCAAATAACAAGAGAACGTGAATTACTTTTGGAGGTGTCTCTGGAGGAGGAGAACTTTGAGGTCCCTTTTTAAGGCCTGGGAGGAGCCAGTGGTCCGGAGCTGAGGTGGAAGGGCGTTCCAGATTCTCACTGCATTGCCTGAAAAGGATTGGGCCATTGTTCTTTCCTTCTTGAAAGTGGGAGGTTCAAGCAGTAGATTCTCCGCATTGCGTGCTGGTCTAGAGCCTCCAGAGATTTTCAGTTTATTCGCCAGGTAGCGAAGAGAGGAGGAGTGCAAGGCTTTGTGGGTGATACAAGCGGTCTTGTAGATAGGTCTAGCATCGAAGGGAAGCAAGCGGAGGGTGGATAACATCGGTGTGATGTGATCGCTTCTTTTGGCCCCATAAATGGATGTAACCTGGGAAGAGAAGAATGCGCACGTGTGCGTTTGTTCATGTGTCAGCACGAGGAACTAACAGAGGGACAGAGATGTATAAAACGGTCCCTCATTTATTGCAATATGCTCTCCTTTGAGCTGCAAGGGCGCAGACAATAGCATTAGGAGATAGAAATCCTCCCCAGCGCTTAGCAAGATGTGATTGACTAAGTACACCCAATAGTTTAAAAGGGCCGCCCAAAGATCACTGTATATACTATGAAAAATAATAATTCAATTTAATTTAGACATGCACAGAATCCTAAATCGAGCTAATTTGTTATTTTCCTTCCAAGCAGTGCTGTTAACTGGAGGTATGACTTCGGTGACTTCAGCCACTCCTGGTTTTGTTAAACAAAGACTTTTATTACCTGCTTTCCTAATTTGCTCGGTACAAAAGGGGGTGGTAATGGACGGAGCATCTGAACCAATCAAACACTCACACTCAGTCATAAGATCTGGGTTTAATCCATCACCGTTCTTTAGCCCACTCTGCTCCCCAGTTCAGACATGGCTATATGCAAATCCGTCTGACCCTGTGCCTCATGGGAACAGTCCAGCCTGAACTGCCAAGCCATGCCTTCCCTGGACCGTAAACAAACTTCCGAGGACCGGTTTCTGGCATTCCAGCCATCTTCAGCCCGGCTTGCTTGAATCCAGTGGCAAAGTGAGCAAGGGACTCACGTCTGAGCATACCCTGCCACACTTATGGTGGCCAAAAGCGGTACAAAAGGGGGTGGTAATGGATGGAGCATCTGAACCAATCAAACACTCACACCCAGTCGAAAGATCTGGGTTTAATCCATCACCATTCTTTAGCCCACTCTGCCACCCCAGTTCAGACATGGCTATATGCAAATCAGTCTGACCCTGTGCCTCATGGGAACAGTCCAGCCCGAACTGCCAAGCCATGCCTTCCCTGGACCGGAAACAAGCTTCCGGGGACCGGTTTCTGGCATTCTAGCCGTCTTCAGCCCGGCTTGCTTGAATCCAGTGGCAAAGTGAGCAAGGGACTCACGTCTGAGCATACGCTGCCACACTTATGGCGGCCAAAAGCGGTAAAAAAGGGGGTGGTAATGGACGGAGCATCTAAACCAATCAAACACTCACACCCAGTCAAAAGATCTGGGTTTAATCCATCACTGTTCTTTAGCACACTCTGCCACCTCAGTTAAGTAATGGCTATATGCAAATCAGTCTGACCCTGTGCCTCATGGGAACAGTCCAGCCCGAACTGCCAAGCCATGCCTTCCCTGGACCGGAAACAAGCTTCCGAGGACCGGTTTCTGGCATTCCAGCCGTCTTCAGCCCGGCTTGCTTGAATCCAGTGGCAAAGTGAGCAAGGGACTCACGTCTGAGCATACCCTGCCACACTTATGGCGGTCAAAAGCGGTACAAAAGGGGGTGGTAATGGACGGAGCATCTGAACCAATCACACACTCACACCCAGTCAAAAGATCTGGGTTTAATCCATCACCGTTCTTTAGCCCACTCTGCCACCCCAGTTCAGACATGGCTATATGCAAATCAGTCTGACCCTGTGCCTCATGGGAACAGTCCAGCCCGAACTGCCAAGCCATACCTTACCTGGACCGGAAACAAGCTTCCGAGGACCGGTTTCTGGCATTCCAGCTGTCTTCAGCCCGGCTTGCTTGAATCCAGTGGCAAAGTGAGCAAGGGACTCACGTCTGAGCATACCCTGCCACACTTATGGCGGCCAAAAGCGGTACAAAAGGGGGTGGTAATGGACGGAGCATCTGAACCAATCAAACACTCACACCCAGTCAAAAGATCTGGGTTTAATCCATCACCGTTCTTTAGCACACTCTGCCACCACAGTTCAGACATGGCTATATGCAAATCAGTCTGACCCTGTGCCTCATGGGAACAGTCGAAGCCCGTAGTGCCAAGCCATGTCTTCCCTGGACCCGGAAACAAGCATCCTTGGACCGGTTTCAGATTTATAATCCTCATCATCCAGGCTATCTTGAATCCAGTGGCCAAGTGAGCAAGGGACTCACGTCTGAGCATACCCTGCTAACTTAGGGCGAACAAAGTGATACAAAAGGGGATGATGGACGGAGCGTTTGAGCAAATCAAACACTCACCCCCAGTCAACTGATCTGGGTTTAATCCATCACCATTCTTTAGCTCACTCAGCCACCCCAGTTCAGACATGGCCATATGCAAATCAGTCTGACCCTGTGCCTCATGGGAACAGTCCAGCCCGAACTGCCAAGCCATGTCTTCCCTGGTCCAGAAACAAGCATCGTGGGACCGGTTTCGGATTCATATTCCTCATCAGCCAGGCTATCTTGAATCCAGTGGCCAAGTGAGCAAGGGACTCACGTCTGAGCATACCCTGCCAACTTAGAGCGAACAAAGCGATACAAATGGGGATGATGGACGGAGCGTTTGAGCAAATCAAACACTCACCCACAGTCAACTGATCGGGGTTTAATCCATCACCATTCTTTAGCTCACTCCGCCACCCAGTTCAGACATGGCCATATGCAAATCAGTCTGACCCTGTGCCTCATGGGAACAGTCCAGCCCGAACTGCCAAGCCATGTCTTCCCTGGACCAGAAACAAGCATCCTGGGACCGGTTTCGGATTCATAATCAAGGATTGAGGCACAGTGCTTTTTCCTCTGCATTGAGTGTGCAGGGGTGATAATTGAATGCCAGTGCCTTCCTGTTGAGCTGTGCCAGGGCTATCCGTTGGATATAGTGCCAGGGACATCACATGCCCTGAGTTTCGTTGCCTCTAGGAATCCTCTCATTGTGTACCACGTACAGCGCAGAAGGCACGAGGCATGGGTGATATGCGCCGAGTGCCGCCTTCTATGCATAGTGTAGAGCACCAGGACCTCCTGGGCTGCCATGCGATGGATAGGGAAAGGGCCCTGCTGCACCTGCGCTGTGTGCCATGGCTGTAAATCTCTAATAAAAGAGAGAGGGACCCCTAGACCAAAGGGATAGGGTACCACAATAGACACTAGTCAAAGAAGTCAATTCCCCTTGGGTAGATGAACATTAATACCACCGTACTTACAAACAATAACCTCACAGATACATGAACATGACAAAGAAGCAATGAAAAAAATGTAAATTCAAAAACGTGAAAACACTATAATAGAATCAAAACATTAGTACAATTTATTGACATACATCATGTTGATTAAAAATTGGGAAATAGACATAGGACGTGACAATAATAAATAAAAAACATTCCAATTAAAGTTAAAAAGGAGCTAGAGGAGAAGGACTAAATTCAAACACTCTTATTATGAATTGTCCTTAGATTTGTAATCCACATTCACTCCTTGGGCATCGACGCGTTTCGGCGGAATGAACAGAGTATGACCGCCTTCATCAGGGTATATGTATATTTGTTTCCCAACAGTTCTGTAAATTTAAATGAGATTGGTCTAAATTATAGTAGTCAAAATAATCCAAACAAATCAAATATAGCTTTAGAGAAGTACACATTTCTAAAAAACACAATGAAATGTCCTACTCTATCTTTGAACGCACTTTATGACATTGCTTCCAACGTTTAGACAATACATAGGTACAAATATACAAGGAACATTAAATATACAAATTTCACAAACTTTAGCAGCATCCTAGCACGATAATACAAAAGGTTTCCAGATTAGAATAATACATTATAATTCATTGCATATACACTTTATAAATCAAGCCTTTCATCCAGCCACAGCCTATCGGCCCAAAATATCAACATATTTACACAGGTAAATAACCCTGTATTAACAAAGGGGTGGCAATGGTATGGAGCATGATACATCACCTACCTCGTGAGTAAAAATATTTAAGTCAGAACGTCATAAGGGGTGTATATCCTCCTTATCCTTTCATGGGGATATTCGGCCAGCGAATTATCCTCTAGTTTGCCTAGACATAGGGATGAATAGATATCTTAATTAATATAACCCGATCCAAGTGCTATGGTCAGTACTAACGTAAGCCACACATTTTATAAGAGTGTTTATGATTCACCCCTAGGTCTTTGTCTAAGAATCATAATGTCTCTATTGACCAATTTGTGTCATAATATTGTCCATACAGGTCCAATAGACAGTTCTTTAAGTCATTCTCCAAAATGGTTTATGGTTGCGGTAAAAACTCTCATAAGGCCAATTATAGCCGGCCCCAGGCGAAAAATAGTATCCATTTTAACTATTTCTATATTTATTTAACTGGCCACTATTAATTTATAAGGCCACTTTATAAATAGGATTTTGAGTCCAACCCATCTTAAAAGAGATGAAGAAGTGATGCTTAATGTAACTTACTGAAGCTTAAAAAATGTTCAAATTTCGAGATACGTCCAGCGCTATCACTGGAGGCTGTAAATAGACAAACAGGATAGGAATACCATAAGTTTCTGTGGCATATTCAAGGATGTGAAACACTGACTACCACTATTGAAAGGTGTCATCTGCACGAAACTTACTCATAAAAACATAGTTGTTGCCATAAATCCGACTTCCAACATGCGTCCAAAATACGTCTGGCGCTTGTATTTAATAGCTGTAAGTTAATCAAAAGAACAAAAGTGCCATAAATATGTATTTCAAGTCTATTTGGCTTCCTCGGATATTTGGAGACTTTCAATCATATACTTACACGAAAAAAGAAAAATGTAGACTTGGAACGCGGTACCGTCTTGAATATTAATGTTAGCCTTAATAGGGCCACAGCGTGACTCCTGATATCCTTAAGTATGGGCAGTTAGACTTAAGTCTATGTCCTGGAATTTGAACACAAACAAAACGGCACCCGATTAGAGACACGTACGGAGCCGAAATACATGGAAGAGTTAGTGCTGTGCACGACTAACTAGGACCTCTCACCTCTATCGTTTGATAAACCGGCGTCCCGCGTTCGTCCTCACGTAGTGTAGGATCAGATAGAACAGAAGCCGCTAATCCGGCTGACCAATATATACCAAACGCCCGGATGGGCGTAAAACGCGAAGCCTGATTGAAAACCACGGAAGTGCCGTGACGCGCCCAGAAAAGGTAGACATCGTCGATGGACTCCATTACCTACCATAAGGGACGCAATAGGTATAGAAAACGGACTGCAGAGAGCCTCCCCAATGTAATGTGTATCAGAAAACACGATGGGACAAGGCTTTATTATTTATATATAAAAAGACTCGTGTGTTACCACGAAGGGTGCACAATAGGTATACCGAGCGATACTGACAATGCCCATCAGATATGATGAACACTACAATGCTGGTCAAAATAAAGCCACATGTTTGCAATTTAGACGATAATTTAAAATATGGGATTATTTCCTGAGCTGAAATATCTAAAAATTATTTTCAATATCATTATGTTACCCTCAAACATAGGTGTTAACGGATACGTGGTGATTTCGAGTTCTATCTATATTCATAAAGATTGATTATTAATGTGATTATTGGTGTATTCTTTTTTATGCACACAGGTCACTATGATGACAATATATCACTGTGTATATTGAGTGCTATGTTTACTAGCTTAATAGATCGCGCAACTCAGTAATCCTACTCTAATAAATGAAAGCACCAATGGACCAAACAGGCTACTAGCCATGTTTCTAAGTAGAGAAAATCCTAGTCCAAATAAATGCCTCCTCCTATCCTATAAGGATGAACACTCAGAAGAGTAATTCACGTAATTCATACAGGAAAAATATTATCCCTAGTGAGACTCTATGGGTGCTAAATAACAAGGAGGTCCCTATTAATCAACGGAATTCCAGGGTAACACAATTGACACAGAATTATTATACTGCTCCAGTGATAACCTCCCATTCTTCCCTGGAGTTAAGGCCCCGTTTTACTGTATCAAGGTAGGAGATATACCATTGCTCCCTTTCCTTTCTTCTGGATACAATATTGCCACCCCTTTTGCCTATCCTAATCTTTTCCAAGATGAACCAACCAAAATCTGATTCTTTGTGTCCCTTTTCAAGAAAATGGGCAACAATTGGTGCGGTAACTTTCTTGGTCCTCACTGCTGACCTATGTTCCTGAAGTCGTATGCGTACCTCTCTGCCCGTTTCTCCAACATAGCAGAGATCACATGGACACCTAAGCAGGTATACAACATTTTTGCTTTTACAGTTGGAGTGCGTCTTGCTGATAACAGTATTGGCATTACAAGTGATTTCAGATCCTACAATACATTGGGAACACATGTTACACATACTGCATTTTGTCGTTCCAGTGACTCTAGTACCCTCAATAGTCCTTTGGCTTTCAGCATATTCCTCTCTGTACGTGTGTACTAATAAGTCACGTAAATTCCTATTCTTTTTGAATGCAAAAATAGGTTCCTCCAAGGTATGTTCTTCTTCGTGATTTAAGATATGCCAATGTCTGTTCACGACATTTTTTATCTGATTGCTGAAATTTGAAAATTTGCTAACAAAGACCACCTTACTAAGGGGTTCCTTGTCCTTAGGTTTACTGTGGACCAGAGCTTCACGGTCGTAAAACCGTGCTCTTTTCAATGAATGTGACAGTAGCTTTTTTGGATATCCTCTATCCTTGAATTTCATACTTAGATTTTCAGCATGTTTATAGTAATCTTCCAGTTCCGAACAATTTCTCCGAAGACGGAGAAATTGACTGAATGGGATGCTCTCCCTCTGAGATTTTGGGTGGAAACTGGAAAAGTGAAGCAGGGTGTTCTTGGCCATAGGTTTAGTAAATAGTTCAACTGCCAGAACACCGTCACAGTTTTTAATACAGATATCAAGGAACTATACCTTCGAGGTGCTATATATAGATGTGAACTTAAGGTTGGGATCCCCCAAATTAATCCAAAGTAGGAATTCCTCCAAAAATGTTTTGATTCTATTATAGTGTTTTCACGTTTTTGAATTTACATTTTTTTCATTGCTTCTTTGTCATGTTCATGTATCTGTGAGGTTATTGTTTGTAAGTACGGTGGTATTAATGTTCATCTACCCAAAGGGAATTGACTTCTTTGACTAGTGTCTACTGTGTGCCATGGCTGCCCTGCGCCCAATCGGCGCCGCACTCTCCCAAGGTAGTTTGAGCTATTGGCATTGCTAAATAATGCAACACCAATAGCTTTTGTTGCAGTTTGAGTTGCAGTATTTAGCAATGCCAATAGCTCAAACTTAATTAACCCGAGACTTATTGCATTGCAAATGCTTGTTTTGCTTCCCATCATCATTGTTGCTTGTTCCCCTGTCCTCCCTCCAGCGTCAATTCTTGTTTGTTACCCCCTCTTGCATCATTGCTTGCCTTGCATTGTTGCTTGTCTTTTGTTTTTCCTTACCCTGGGCCCTGTTCCACATCCTGTACTGTTGCTCACCCCATCATTGCGTGCCCTCTGACACCACCCTCATCAAACCCTCCCCATTTCACCTCTCACCCTCCCACCTGTTATCACTTCCCCATCCAAAACACACACATCCCACCACAAAAAAAAGAAATTGAGGACAAAACTAAATACCTCTTGCATACGTGCAGCATGGTTGTAAGTTAAAAAAAGAAAAGTGATATGATGCGGCCGCCATTGACCACATCACAGCAGTTCTTTTTTTTCCCTTTCAGCTATGCTGCACGGCCGCTGTGCTGTACAACAGGGCTAGAAAGAAACATTGAGAAAGCCAATAGATAGACATGACCTATTGGCTTTTTCCAATGCTTGTTCGTGCATGCATTAGGGTCCTGACACCACTGCTGGGCAGCCTATGTAGTAGGCAACACCTGCATTTGGCTGCATGAGTGACTCACTCCGGAGGAACCAAGGGGACCTACACTTACAATGTTTACAAATTAAGCACTGATACTGGAAAGGGGCGACCATTCGGTCCCCCCGAACGTATGGCGGAGTACCACGATCCCCCCGGGAAGCCATCTTGGGCGGGAGGCGAGTCTCGGCTGGTATGCCCGAAGCGGCGTAGCCGGGGCGCGCCTTTTTCCCGCCCTGGAGTGGGCTGGCCTAGACACTGACGCGGCCGGCCACGCCCTCGGGGCAGGCAGGGGCGGGTTTACGCCCGCCCTGAAGACGGATAAAAGGAGCAACAAGCCAAGGAAGCATCCTCTTGTTCCTGTGCTCTGAAGCTGCACCACCTCGCTGCACGTGAGCTCGAGACGGAACGAAGAGCCAATTTTGAGCGTTGTAATCTTTCTTGTTTGTTTTGCAGATACTCTGTTGGAGAATGCCCAAGAAAGCGGGAAAGCGAATGACTACCGACCAGATGCTGCGTGTTCTTATGAAAGAGGTGACCGACCTAAAGAGGCGAATGGCGGATAAAGACGAGGAAGGGGGACCGAAACGTCCTTTGGCAGGAGCAGCTCCGGGAGGAAAAGGCAAGAGGCCCAGAAGGGGAGCAGCTGGGGGAGACATCCCGGTTCCCTGTACCCCACTCGAAGAACCAACTCCCGTGCCGGAAGAGGGGAATCCGATTCCCGTGGTGGTCACCCCCGTGTCCGGGGAGGATATGCCACCCGAGCTGGCAGCACAATTAGCAGCGTGGTTGGGTAAAGGTAGCAAGGGCGCCACGGCTGACGACGCGCAGGTGTTGATGAAGCAACTGCGTGAAACAAGGGAAACGGCGAAGGCACCATCGCCGGCTGCGGCAGTAGAGAAGCCACCTGGGACAGGTCCAGTCACAGATACAGCTTCCGGTTCAGGTAAGCGGCCATTGCCGATTGCGAGGGATGAGTCTGCACCCTCACGAAGGGAAAAGTTGGGTCAGCATGTCCCTCTGGCTATTAAAGAGAAGATATGGGCAGAGGAGTATATAAACATCTTCTCGTTGCTTACCGATCATTATGAGATGGAGCATGTTAAGAGCCAGAAGGAGCTCATGCATCCGAGTGTTTGGCGCGCAAAGATGGCCGCCTTTAAGGTAAATGAAAACATTGGCACTTGGGGCAGAGCGTGGGGGATTTTTACATCCATCATGGGTGAACGTAGGCCCGAATTGCTGTCCGAATTGCCGATTTATCAGTCACGGATCATGGGGTATTCTGTATCACACGAGGGCAATCAATGGTTCTGTTACGATAATATTTTCAGAAAAGCGAAAGAACATGATAAAAACTTAACTTGGGATTGTTATGATTCTGTGTCTTGGTCCAAAATGGAAGATACTGGTATGTTGAAGTTGCAAGCCGATCGGCAACACAGGTAAAAGGGGGATTTGTTGGAACTTTACCAGGGGTAAATGTACGAGGCCCCAGGGGTCATGCAAATTTAGGCACGAATGTGGTGGGTGTGGGCAATCATCCCATCCTGAGTCCATGTGCAGAGCCAAAACGGGTGATAACGGGGGTAGAGGAGGCGCCAAACAGGTCTGATATAGTCCGAGGGGCGCCTTTACCTACTCCGATTGATACCATGGCAATGATTCCCTGGCTCAGCGAATACCCGGATCACGCTTCCGCTGGGGTGTTGCGGAACGGGTTTTCATATGGTTTCCGCATCCCAGTGGGGGAGTTTCAGGGTATAGCGAAATGTAAAAACCAAATATCGGTCTTGCAACATACGACCGTGGTACAGGAAAAGATCGGGAAAGAGGTTACTCGAGGTCGAGTCGCCGGTCCATTTAATGTGCCACCAGTTGCTAACTTTGTTTGTTCCCCTTTAGGGGTGGTCCCCAAGAAGGACCCGGGTGAGTTTCGGCTGATACATAATTTATCAGCCCCACGTGGTCTTTCCGTAAACGAGGCGATAGACCCGGAAGTGTGTTCGGTGCGGTACGCATCCTTCGACGAGGCCGTAGCCATATTGAATCGCCTGGGGCCCGGTGCGCTGATGGCAAAATCTGATATCGAGTCAGCGTTCCGGTTGCTCCCGGTACATCCAGACGATCAGCGTCTCCTTGGTTTCATGTTTCAGGGTCACTATTACATGGATAGGTGTATGCCAATGGGGTGCTCTATATCTTGTGCCTATTTTGAAAAGTTCAGTTGTTTCCTGCAATGGGTCTTCACAAAGAAGACGGGGTTTCAACATGTTATGCATTATCTCGATGACTTTTTGTTTCTGGGGGCAGCCGGGGATCCGGAATGTGGACAGGCTTTGACTGAATTTTGTGTCTTGATGAATCAGTTTGGCGTGCCATTGGCACCAGGTAAGACTGTGGGTCCCTCGACTTGCCTCGAGTTTCTGGGGATCGAGCTCGACTCTGAAGAAGGTTGTTTTCGTTTACCAGGAGACAAAGTGTTAAGATTCAGGGCATGCCTGCAAACGTGTATAAGTGAGTCTAAGGTTAAGCTACATCAATTACAACAATTGGTGGGACAGTTGAATTTTGCCCTAAGAGTAATACCGATGGCCCGCCCCTTTTCCCGCTCGATCGCTCAAGCCATGGTCGGCCCGAAGGAGGGTCATCATCGCACAAGGCTCTCGGCAGAGGTTCGCCAGGACATGCGCATTTGGTTGGCATTTCTGGCGGGTTTCAATGGTCGAATTGTCTGGAACAAACCGGCGGTGTCCTCTGAGGAGCTGGGGCTGTGGACAGATTCGGCAGGGAGCATTGGTTTTGGTGCCATATTCGGCACTCAGTGGTCGGCACAAAAATGGCCGTCATGGTGGCATGATAGTGGACTGACAAGTAACATTGCTTTTCTGGAACTTTTCCCCATTCTGGTGGCCCTGAGAACTTGGCCCGAGGGGTTCAGAGATCACTCTGTGGTATTATGGTCTGATAACATGACCGTGGTTGAGTGTATCAATAGCCAGGCAGCACGATGCAAATGGATTCTGAGATTGCTCAAGGAAATTGTATTACTGTGTATGCAATTGAATGTGCTATTTAAGGCAAGACATGTGCCGGGGGTGATGAACCAGGCGGCTGATGCGCTTTCTCGTTTTCGTATGCAGGCCTTCTGGGGTTTTCTGCCCACAGCGGACCCAGTGGCGGCACCTTTTCCCGAAGCTCTCTGGTCTCTCGGTGCCCCGAACTTCGTAACCTCGTGGGAGAGAGTTTAGCACCCAGGACGAGGAAGTCATATGAAGGGGCGTTCCGTTCCTATTGGGCCTTTTTGGGGGCTGCTAGAGGGGAGCTTTGGGGCCAGGAGGAGTTGGTAGTGAAATTCCTGCTGTCTTTACATCAGGCAGGCAAATCAGTGGCTACGGCCCAGAGGCATCGGGCCGCCATTTCCTTTGTGGCTAGGGCTCATGGGATCCAGGACCCGACAGCGTCTTTCGTTGTGCAAAAAGCGCTACGTGGGTGGCAACGCCTTGAGGGTCGCAGAGTAGATGAAAGGCGCCAGATAGGTTTGGATAGGTTGGCCCTGTTATTATCCATACTCCCTGCAACGTGTTCATCCCAGTATGAAACAGTGTTATTCCGAGCCGCTTTTACGCTGGCATTCCATGGGGCTATGCGGGTAAGCGAACTAGTGGCAAGGAACAAGCAGGATGTGGTGGGGGGACTGTGCCGAGAGCACGTTCAGGTCAGAGGGGGGACAATGACTGTCTCGTTCGTCAGGTCCAAGACCGATCAGAGTGCGATGGGTGATTGCATAATCATACAAAGGATTCCCGGGTCCTCCATGTGCCCGGTGAGTTGTGTAGAGGAATATTTAGCACAAAGGGTGGCATCATGGGGGGGGGCCTTGTTGAGACACGCTGACGCCACCCCACTGACGAGGTTTCAGTTTCAGCGGGTGCTTGCGATGTCGATTGCCGCTGCGGGCTTGAACCCGGGCGAGTTTGGGACCCATTCCTTTCGGATAGGGGCTGCTACAGAGGCTACAGCCAGGGGTCTGAATGTCGAACAAGTTAAACGTGTGGGGCGTTGGTCCTCCAATTGTTATAAAAGGTATGTGCGGTTGCACATGTTGTGAAGCTGTAATGATGTACTCACGCTTCTTGTTTTTGTTTGGTTTCAGTTGCGCAAGCCTACGAGGCGGGGCGGACTATGCAGTCGACCCAACACCGGGCCAGCGGTCAGACATCACCGGCTGTGAAAAAGGAGGTGTGGGTCGTGGGCCACTCATACGTGAGGCGTGCCGCGGACGTATTCAAAGCAGGTGACATGATTCACGTGGCTGGGGAATACGGGTACAGTGTGTCCTTCTACGGAAGGGGCGGACTCTGTATTGACCAGTTTCAATCATTTTTCGAGGGTTTGCTAGGGCGGACGAGGTCACCGCCGTCTATAGTCATAGTACATCTTGGGGGCAATGATTTGGTCACCACTGGTAGACGACTTCTTCTTGAGGCGATGCTTTCCACTGTAAGTTGGTTAGCGAGGAGAGTTCTAGGGTGCACAATTGCATGGTCCCATATGATCCCACGAAAAGTATGGCGGGGGGCTATTTCTGTTTCTGCTCTGAATCATTCAGTAAGAAAAATTAATAACAAAGTGAGTAGATTGTTCTGTTCCAATACACTGCATTCTATTTCGCATGGTTGTATTACTGGTGACAGTATGTATTTGGGGGATGGTGTTCATTTGTCCCGGGTGGGGAACGAGTTACTCATAGGAGACTTGATAGCTTGGCTAAAGACTTTAAGACATGACCTTTAGGTAGGAGTGTTGTGGGGGGTCCGGATAGCCGGTCAACTATCCGGCCTGTGGCGGTAAGGTCATGATCGGTGAGCACTAATTGGAAGATCCCTATGAGTGGGCGTCACCCATTACGGATGGGAGCGCTCGAGGGAGGTGGCCATTGGCCCCTCAACGGGGAGGCGGTCCCTTCTAAGGATGGGCCGCCGAAAGGAAAGGAAAGGCGGTCAAGGCCCCTTCCTGGGTAGGAGGGGCTACAGCCCCCTCCTGGAGAATTTCCCGGGGCCAGGACATCTGCGACGGCAGATGTGGTAAGTTGTGTGGGGTTTGGGGGGGGGTCTACGCTACCTTCTAGATACCTCACACGAGTCCTCGGACGACCTTTAAGTGGCGTCGAGTTTATTGGGGCCCCCGTCAAGTCAAGGGAAATTGGTAGTTGCACTAGAGGTACACCTCTGTGCGGTCGCCCCTCACAAGTGAGGGGGATATTTCTGGTTTAGGGATCTTGACACCGGTTACGACCTTGCCGTTGGCCCTTAAACGTTAGGATATACAATTTCAAAATTTCAAGTTAAATGTTTTGTAGGATGTTAGTTCGGCTAGGAGAACATTTGTATTAGAGAATATGTTAAGGTTAGCCAAACATCGCAATGTGGTAATGAAATTGTACATAATATGAAACTGTTATTTTAATGTTTTAATTTTGTTTCATATTTTAATAAATACGGCCGGGAGGGTCACTCCCTCCCGTCTTCCAAAAGTTCAGAACTGTTTCCGGTTTCCCATCCTTGGGGATTGTGTTGAGAGGGGGTGGCGGGTATCTCAGCCATATGGAAAGGGGCGACCATTCGGTCCCCCCGAACGTATGGCGGAGTACCACGATCCCCCCGGGAAGCCATCTTGGGCGGGAGGCGAGTCTCGGCTGGTATGCCCGAAGCGGCGTAGCCGGGGCGCGCCTTTTTCCCGCCCTGGAGTGGGCTGGCCTAGACACTGACGTGGCCGGCCACGCCCTCGGGGCAGGCAGGGGCGGGTTTACGCCCGCCCTGAAGACGGATAAAAGGAGCAACAAGCCAAGGAAGCATCCTCTTGTTCCTGTGCTCTGAAGCTGCACCACCTCGCTGCACGTGAGCTCGAGACGGAACGAAGAGCCAATTTTGACCCACCCACCAGCCCCTGAGGACAGCAAGTGGTTTTGAATAAAGTTTGATATGGTAACTCTAATTTTGTTTGCAGGTTCGGATTATTATCGTGATAACTTTGAATATGCAATAAAGAATGGTCAATCTGTGGTATGTTTTGTAAAGTAATCCTGCTCTAGTGTTGATCAGTAAGCATGCTTTTAATAAAGTTGTTTTTTTTACTGTCTTTTAAGTAAATTAGTCATTTAGTTTAGAATTGTCGTATTTATTTTGGTCGGGCGGTAAGGTCATGATCGGTGAGCACTAATTGGAAGATCCCTATGAGTGGGCGTCACCCATTACGGATGGGAGCGCTCGAGGGAGGTGGCCATTGGCCCCTCAACGGGGAGGCGGTCCCTTCTAAGGATGGGCCGCCGAAAGGAAAGGAAAGGCGGTCAAGGCCCCTTCCTGGGTAGGAGGGGCTACAGCCCCCTCCTGGAGAATTTCCCGGGGCCAGGACATCTGCGACGGCAGATGTGGTAAGTTGTGTGGGGTTTGGGGGGGGGGTCTACGCTACCTTCTAGATACCTCACACGAGTCCTCGGACGACCTTTAAGTGGCGTCGAGTTTATTGGGGCCCCCGTCAAGTCAAGGGAAATTGGTAGTTGCACTCGAGGTACACCTCTGTGCGGTCGCCCCTCACAAGTGAGGGGGATATTTCTGGTTTAGGGATCTTGACACCGGTTACGACCTTGCCGTTGGCCCTTAAACGTTAGGATGTACAATTTCAAAATTTCAAGTTAAATGTTTTGTAGGATGTTAGTTCGGCTAGGAGAACATTTGTATTAGAGAATATGTTAAGGTTAGCCAAACATCGCAATGTGGTAATGAAATTGTACATAACATGAAACTGTTATTTTAATGTTTTAATTTTGTTTCATATTTTAATAAATACGGCCGGGAGGGTCACTCCCTCCCGTCTCCCAAAAGTTCAGAACTGTTTCCGGTTTCCCATCCTTGGGGATTGTGTTGAGAGGGGGTGGCGGGTATCTCAGCCATAATAGTGTTGGTACTTTAGCCTCAAAACAAGTTATTCCTCCTGTAGCCCCTAGATGGCAGCAAAACTATAATAATGCTAATCAATTTAAATAAATATCCAGTTCGTTTTATTTCTTTTCTTGTGACCTTGAAGTGTCTGGGACCTGTGCACATATTGCATTTTGTAGTAGGTTTAGTAGTACTACAATAATAACGCTTACATTCTAAAAGCTACTATTTAGAAGGTCTCTGCCTCCGACTCTCCTATCTTTTCTCCAGAGATCTTACCACAATAAACCTACGTTTTAGTAGTAAGTATAGGAGGGATGGGGGAGTGGCTGGGAAATGGGAAATAATGGGGAATTTACTACTAAAGTGAAGCGGTTTTGGTTTTGGAAGGATTAATTAGGGATCAAAAGGGAAAAGTAGGAAGGGGATTAGAGTGTTACATACGCCCACCGACAAAGGAGTAATTGCACTGCTGGTCACAAACTGTACTTCTAAAGTTATTAAAGCTAAAAAGACCTGACACAGTATTAAATATACTCCAGCTGAGAGCTGGAGTAAGTTCAGCACCACACATGGCAAACCAATTTTACTGCAACACCTTCCCATAGAACATAAAGGATACAGGGGCTTAAAATAACATACCATAGCAACTATTGTTGAAATAAAATAATGTATTTACACTTGATAAAAATATATATAAAGATTGACTGAAAATTATGTGAACAATATGAAATCTTTTGATATCCTTTTTTAACTTATTAATAAATGTAACTATTTAAAAATACAATTAATTTGAATAAATTCTATACATAAATTGTTATATTTTGTACCACAAAATGAATAAATATAAACATTTTTACTTGACTGGTTTAAGTTAAATAAAATATTTAATCTTATTAAATATTTAATTTAAGATTTAAAACTAAAATTGTAAAATTAAGTTAATAGTGCTGCAACATTTTCATTTTGTTCTACATTTAAAATCAATACATTTTATTTTATTTATTTCTTTCGATTTGTATAGCGCTCTATAACCCAGGGGTCTCTAAGCGCTTGTCCAGTATACATTCAATTAATCTACATTGATATTTAACATAAAAATATTGTTACCATTTATTTACAGTTTAATACATTTTATATATTTTCCATTTACTTTGCTGTTAGGCCTGTCAGCCTTAGGGTGGTCTTCCCCTAAACAGTTTGCCTTCCTCATCCTGTTTTTGCTGAATTCGTTATTGTTGGCTTTAAAGACTCTGCACCCTTCCCAACTGCTAGTCAGTGCTAAAGTGCTTGTGCTCACATCTTCAAAAATAGCGAAAATGTTTTATGTCCAATTGGTACATGTAATTTACTTATAAGTCCCTAGTAAAGTGGCACTATGTGCACTGAGGTCCTGTAAATTAAAAGCTAGTAGTGGTAGATGCAGCACTACATGTGCCATCAACTTAAGTAGCCTTTTAAACATGTCTCAGGCCTACAATTGTAGCTTGATTGTGCAGTTTTTAACTGCCATTTCGACATGGCAAAATAAACCTTTTGCCAAGCCTTAACTTTTATTTTTAATAAATATAATTCCCCCCCCATAAGGTAGGCCCTAAGCTGGCCATTGAGCAAGGTGCAGTGTATTTAAAAAGATGGATGTGTACTTTTATCCATTACTTGTCCTGTATTGAAAAATCTTAAATGCTTTTTTCCTACTGCAGGTCCTGCCTCTCCCATAGAATAACATTGGGTTTCCTTGTTACGTCTAATAAGAGATAACTTTCAATTGGGAGCAGGTAGGAAAGTTACGTTTGGCCTCTAAATAATTGTATTTTAAACTCTCTTAATGGTAAAGTTGGATTTTAAATCACAATCTAAAAAAAAAAAGTTGCTGTTTTCTTCTGTTAACCATTTGGTGCCTGCAGTCTGTATTCTGTGCTACATGACTAGGTGTAGCTGGCAGTTGGTCTTTGTGTATTACTCCTAGCCAGTGACAAAAAGGGGAACAAGTGTTAGCAAGATGGGTCATCTGTCAAGATGAGAGGGGAAGCTGTCATCTACCACACTTGCATATTACAAAAGCTATGCCTCAGCACCACCACAAAGGGTTTCACTCCAAAATAGCACAAAGTATCAATATTAGACCCTCAGACCCATCTCTTCAGTACACTTCTGGGCCTGTGGAAAATTCAGAAGGACTGCTGTACGGCTCTGCTGCATGAAGCACTGCCCAAGTAGTAACTTTACACTAGTAAAATAGGCTCTAGTCCTTGGTTTCAGGAAGTTTTACTTTTACAATCATCGTAATATAAATAATAACAACACACAGCTCATTAAAAGACTCAAAGGGAACATTTTTCACTAGATATAAAATAATGTCACTCGCTTTGGTAAATGAAGCTAGATTCAGTTTAAGCTATTGCTTGTTCATTCTTTGCCATGGAAGATTAGTTCTACGAATTCTGATGCATCTGTAACAAGGTCCAGTCATTTAACTAAGCAGCAAACAAGCTGAACATCCCTTACTTCAAAACATTGTGATAATGCATGTTTAATGGTCCTCATGGCCAAGTGCCCGAAGGGCTGGTGTAACAGAGTCCTCATTCATTACTCAGTTAAGGACAAATGCAGATTAAGGCCCTTGTGATTCCCCTCTTGGCCAAAGGAATCTAAACCACATGCAGCCTAGTACGGTCCCCTTACTCCAGCTGGCCTTAAACTCTGCAATTGTGAGGGGTTTATAAGAAACTGCCTGAATATCACCGACCCCTGTCTTCAAGATTTTGGAGACATGTCTGTGGTTCCAGGAGAAATTGGTCAAAACACATCTCTTTTCAAATTTAGAATCGTTTAATATTTCCACACGAGATAAAAGCTTGTATTTCCCTTTAACTATACCTTTAAAAGTTGTATAATTAAGTTGTTCAGACTTTTCTTCAGTAATTTGGAAGTCTGTTAAAACTGTGTCCATGTTCATGAACTGTGGTGAAGGTCTCAGAGATGTTAGATTGGTGATTCTATTCTAAATCTGAAACCAAATATGGATCCTTCTTGTGCCTCTCTTAGTCAATGAAAGTAATGATAAAATGGCTGTCTATTGTATAATCCATATTCATTAAGCCGGACGGACTCTAGTCTCAGTTGTCTCTCAGGCCTAGAGTTGGGCAATGTAAATATCTGCCTTAGAGCTTTACCTGTTGCTTGTTCTAGGCCTGCACTCATCTTGTTTGCAACCTAAACAGCTTGGCAAATATAGCTGGAAAGGCAGAATTGATGCAGCTATCGGACTATCGAGGTTCACGTATAGGGCCTGAATACGAGTATGGTGGAACCAAGACCGCTGTACCCACGGTGGTGGTCCAACCGCTGCCTCCTCGGCGGTCCGACTGCCCGATTATGAGGTAGGTGGCTGGATCGCCACAAGCCTGCTCGCAAGACCGCTGCCACCTCCAGAATTCTGGATCTCAATCTGTAGGAGGTAGGGAAAGTAGTAAACAATGGCGGTGGTTCTCATACCGGCACCACCGTGCTGATCACAAACTGCCTTTCCACTAATTGTTTCATGGTGGGGGCTCGCCATGAAAAGGTCAATGGAAAGGCAGGGAAGGGGCCCCAAACAGGGCTCCTGAGTGAGTCTATTCAGGGGGGGTTGTGCGAGGGGCACGTTTTGCCCCCCGTATTGCACAATCAAGCGCATACTGTGTGCCATGCATGATATGGTGCATGGTACACAGTGCACGGATTACAATTTGTGCTGCCACAGCGTCGGCATAAGCTTCATGCTTTTTCTATGAGCCAAAGCGTGTCTCCGCCATGGCATCACCAGCAGCACAACACCGCCAGCCCGGCGGTGTACTCATAATATGGCAGTTCAGAGACCGCCCGCTTGGCGGTGTTCTCCCGACCGCCACAATGGCGGGCCAGCGTTCAGATCGCTAATATCATAATCAGGCCCTTAGTATCATGAGTACAAAGTGCAAATAATGGGCTTTACCTTTCACCATAGTGCTATGTAATTTGCAATCTCTCTCCAGCTCCGTTATGGACCTGGCAGATGAAGGACTGAGTTAGGCTGCCTGGGGTTGAACCTTTGGCCAGCATTTTACAGGCACTGACCCAAGCAACGCGTGGCTAACTCGCTGACCTATGTTCAAGCACAGCAAAACAAGATAGACGTGAAAGCAACATAGCTAAAGAAAGTTAATAAAAGCAACTAAATACAACTCAATGTAAAAGAAGTCAAGCACATCACAGGTAAATAGAAAATAGAAATAAGCTTGATATCACAAAACAGAACACAAATAACTAAAAACAACTAAAAACAAACCAGTTAAATACACCACCACAAAGGAGAAACAAGCACAACTAAATGTGATGAAATGCACTAAAACTAATGCAATGATACGCAAATATAACATTCATAAATGCAATATATATGTAAATACAAGTTGACCAATATAAAAACAAAGACTCGCTCACAACAAAATTGTAAACTGACTAAACACACCACAACTAAATGCAACACAACATAACTAAACAAATCTAAGCACAACACAACAAATTACAACAAAAAAAAACAAAATAAAATCAACCGACAATTTAAAACAAGTTAAAACAAGAGGTCTGAATGGTTAAAGATTTTGGGAGGCACAAAAAATTACATATTTTGCGGCCTATTCACAAACTACACCATGCAGGGTTCTTCAACCCATTGTGAAGATCGCCGCAAAACACATACCTACATTTTAGTGGTAAGTATTGGAGTGGATGAAAATGTACTCGAGTCTAGTCTTGCAGTATGCCCAGCATCAAACATAGCTACTCACAGGTACTGCAACACACTCCTAATGAACATAAGACTGGAGGCAGGGACTTAAAATCACACACCATAGGTAATAATATGAAATGATTTTGAATTCTATATACACCCAGACACACAGACACACATACACACACAAACATATATATTTTTAAATGTTTTATTTTAAGGTACTGAAGATCCGCTGAATCACAGGTGAAACTGTATCCAATAATGATTCCCCATTCATGGCTTGAGATGCCTCTGCCACTTTTGGGAACAGAGAAGATCCAGTAGCCATAATCCACCATCATGGTTGTTGGTACAAAATCATTGAAAGGCCCAGCAAGGCTTCATTGAACCCCATTTAAACAGAAATAAGTTAGCATACCTTACAAAAGAATCCAGCTGGCATGTACAAGAGAATACCTCAAAATAAGGTCAGTGCGGCAGGATGCATATTTCACTAAGGTTTACCCATACAACGTAGAAGTCGTCAATGCCTAAAAAGTGGAGAAATCCTGATCAGCAGTGATCAAAATTCAAGTAGGAAGGAATAAGTTGAGGACACTCACTGCACATCATGGAACTATTGCGAAGTTGCGCTGTGTGTGAAAAGTACTTTATCTTTATCATTCATAATTTTTTCATCCAAGAACATATCTAATGTTCAATGAAAACATGTGAAATACCAGTAAGAGGTCTGCTTGTCACAATTGTCAAAATGTAAAAGACTAACAGTACATATGGGTCATATTGGTTGCCCCAAGGGGAGCGTGCAAAATAGAAAGATGTGAATCAGATAGTGTTCAGTGATAGAGAAAAGAAAAGAATGGCAAAGATTCGTAACATAAAAAAGGAACACTGTTTTTTTATCTTGCAAAAAAGGATCAGCAATCTTCCATGTTATGAGACCTGGCCATAAATCAATTAATCCATAGTATTAGTTCATTTGGAAACCTATATATCTGGTAATTATAATGCACAAAAAATAAAATTAGAATATATAGGTCTAGGTCAAAGGTCAAGTAGGTGTGTAATTTAAATAGCGGCCAGTCAAAGTGAAGAATAGTGAAGACTGTACCCAATAACACCAGTAAAACCTATGCTATGAAAGACATCTAAATGATAATAATAAAAATAAGATAATTTGTAAAGCCCTTGGTTACACCGCAACGGTGTGTCACAGCACTGGACAATAGATCAGACTGGAGGAGAGAAAACAATAAAAAGAAGACAAGGGGGCAGAAGGCAGTGGGCCTAGTTAAAATTAAACTGCTAAACAGCCATGCTTTCAGTTTTTTCCTAAAATAAGGGGAACGTCTGAGGACCCGGGAAAGGGAGTTCCATAATTTAGTCGCTAAGTAGGCAAAAGATTTAGCTCCCGTTCTCGCCTTCCTGATCTAGGGTTTAGTTGCCAGATTTGCATCAGAGGATCTGAGCTTCCGAGTCGGGACATTGGTTTGGAGGAATGAAGCGGGATGTGAGTTTATGTTATCAATTAATGGTTCAGAGTGAAGGTGAGAGCGGAGAGCCCGGCGCATTTCTACTTTGATCCAGATCAGCCCCACCAGGGGTTGGGTCGTGGAAGTATCCGCGGTAAGGCCATATTAGAGACTCAGTATTACAAATGAGGCACTGATATCAACATGCTTGCATTACCGCTCAATGAAGCATCATCTGACTCTGTCAAAAGCTTTTTCTGCATCTAGCAATGCCTGGGTCAAAGACAGCCATTAAGATGAGCACTTCCGTCCTGGACTCTGAGAGTAATGGGCATTGGATTAGGTTTGGATTCGGGGTCGACGAGCTGATCAGTTGTATTGACCTAAGAAGCTTTCAAGGCTGCAAAGGATTCAAATCCAGGCAATCAGAATTTCAATATGAAACCTGCGCTGAAGGGTCTCCCCTTGCTCCCAGTCAATGCATGAATCAAGATAAACCCCATGCACTGTGAATGAGACCTACTGCGGCAAAGTGCCACCATACCTCCAGAAGGTACCTGAAGCAGATCCCAGGGTTGCAGACCTGATTTCCCAAGGAACTGTCCAACGGGTGAAGCATATGGACATGCCTGTGGGAGACCAGTGCACTATGTAGTGCTTTGATCGTCCAGAAATTGAACTCAAACACGTCAAGATACACATTACACTGTTTTTGATCCTGTACATCCGAACTCTAAGTGAATCATCAGCTTTGGAATACAATCTTTTGTTGCTAACAACCTAGAAATAACATAAACAATAAGTGACCACAAGTAACACATGGGCTCTGCAAAAATACCTATAGTAAATAAAAAAACCAGGAGGACAGCTGCCCTTTTTAGCTTTGCATGATTGGCTTTGAGATTGGTCTGTATGAGGAGCAGAGCATTAGATCTTTCCCTCGCTGCACTATCTCAGAGGAGAGGAAGAGTATGGTTGACCAAGTTGTGCTTCGACAACACATTCCTCCAGCTGGTCAGTCCATGGCACTTTCACATTTCAGGTGTGTCCTATCAGTGCTTTACAAGGCTGATGTAGTTCTTAAAGTCTGCCCTTTAAGAGCCTGGTTGGTCAGTAGTGACACAAAGTGGTTCACACAAGAGACGTGAAGCTCTGAACTTCGAGGTGTGAGTGTGAGTGTGAGTCCACGACGCCACCGAGGTTCCTGATCTTGGTGACACGGTGGTAGATTGTACTTCCCACATCAGGGTTTCTGTTTTTGAAGAATTGAGTCTCGGTGGCTGGGGGAATCCAGTTCTTTATACCATGGGTAAGGTTGAAGTGAGTCTATGTCCTTAGGTATTTCTAGTGTTAGCGCTTTTCTTCCTTCAAATTTGGGCCCATAATGAATCCAAATCCAGAACGAAGGCTAGTCATCAAATCAATACGTTTAAATAATGTGAAGCACATCAGGCTCCACCAGGAGGACAGAGACTATAGAGGTTTGTCAAAGGTCAAAAGATTTACAAATTCAAAATGATCAAATTTGTGCCAATCAATGCATGAATTAATTTAGTAATTATGAAGTTCAAATTAAGCAAAGTCATATAAGAGGACAATTTAATATAAAATTGTCTCAAAGGAAAAGGGTAAATCAGTTTTCCCATAAAGAGACCACATTACCCTGCTTTAATAAACTGTCCCGCGAGTGGACAAAACATGCCTTTACACGGTCTGGAAAAGTATTGCTCTGCACTAGCTTAAACCACACAATTACAACATTTGCTGCACCTACACGTAGTTCACATAAAATGCTCAGATACAATCTAGGATAGTTCTTTTCTCCGGATCCTACACAATGGAGCTTCTCTAAACATCCCTTAAACTATGCAACAAACAAAATAAATTGGACCAGCCTGTACTCTGCCGGTGTACTGTAGCACCTAATTAAAACATCCTGCAGTTATCACGTAAAGGAAAACATTTCACATGCAGGCAAAGACACATCACGCTCATTCATGGTGAGTTCAGCTTGGCCTCGAAAGAAACTACACGTGACATGAAACAAGATGGCCCCCAAAACTGTAGTCCTACCAAACACTGACCTACATAGGCTATTTTATTTAGTTATTTAATTTAATTTATAAAGCGCCTGAATCACCCCAAAGGGGTATCTCCGCACTGTGGGAAACGTATAGTCGATACAGACTAGAAGACGAGGACTCAGAAGAGCTCTGTTTTAACCCCTTCCATGCGGCAGCGATTCTGTGCCTGTGTGGTAGAATTGCGAGTGGGCGGGTTTATGATGGCCCCCAGCCGTCATCAGCACACGAGCACCGTAGTGCATGACGGCTGGGGGCTGTCTTCAGCATGGAAGGGGTTAAGACGTTTTCTGAAAAGAAGATATTCTGAGTGTTTTCGAAGATGGATCGGAAGTTGATTCCAATAACGGGGGGCTAAACAGAAGGAGGCTTTGCCACCTGTATGGACTTTTAAAGGGAGTAAAGGCAGGGATTTCTCTCCTGATCGTGTTTCTCTCCTGATCGTAGGGATCTATTTGGCAGGTATGGAATACGTTTTTCTGTTAAATAACCGGGTCCTCTGCCAGGGCCGGACTGGGAACCACAACCGGCCCTGGCAAAGTGCTCGCCCCCCCCTCCCCATTCGGGGGGGAGGGGACAGAGGGGGGATTGGAGGTGCCGCCAAGCTCTTTGTTGGGCTGGTTTTCGAATGATTTTGGCACTGGGCCGATTTTGCAGCTAAAGGGCCCTGTAACAAAAACGGCCCCCAGGGACCCAAAACCAGCCCCAACCCGTGCGGCCCACTGGGGAATTGCCCGGTGCCCGCTATGGCCAGTCCTCTGCCATTCAAAGATTTCTGTCCAATGCAGCATATCTTGAATTTAACTCTCTAGCGTATCGTAGGCGTGGGCGGAAAATCCGTTCCGCTCGCGGATTTTGCGGATTTTCGGGAAATCCGCAATCCGCGAGATTTGCGAATTTCCCGCAAAATCCGCAAATCCGCGAGCAGCGGATTTTGCTCGCACTGCTCGCACTGTTCGCGTGAGTTCGCGCCCCGCGAATAAGTGCAAAATTGCAGAAATACGATTTTAGCAAAACTGAAAGTAACTACTTACCAGGTTCAAAAGTTCAGGCTCATCATTAGTAGCCATTTCCTGGAGTGCTTCCTGAGGGGCCCCTCCAGAGTTCAGTTGCCAGTTGAAACTAGTATGTGACCCTGCTCTGAACCTCAGAATAGTTACACATATGCCACAAAGGTCCTGAATTACAGCTAAGGGAGACAAGCAGGAGCCAGGCTGGAAGTTAAAATCCATTAATCAGCCCCTAATTCATTATTGTCAGTTGGGGCAGGGCAGGTGTTGTAACTAATTTTGCAACAATGAAAGCACTTAGCAAGTGCAAAAGATCACTAATCAGGGCGCACTAAGGAAGCAGGTGCCAGCTAAAAAAATATTCTGTGACACATGAATCAGCCCCAAATTAATTCAGGTCACTTGAGGCAGGGAAGGTGTGCTTTGCTTTGCCGAAAATAATGTACACTGGACAACCAGAGGGTGTGGTGATGAAACAGAGGGTGGCATGGGTGGGCCAGAGGGTGGCATGAGTAGTCAGAGAGTGGCAGTGGTGACAGAGAGTGGCAGTGATGAAGAAGAGTGTCCCAAACAGGCTGGACACGTAGAAACAACAAGTTCGCGAAACTTGCGACCCGACAGGTAAGTTCGCAATTTGCGAAAGTGTACAAAACCCTCGCGAACTGGCAGAAACACGGGCGAACACAAAAAAAAAAAAATCCGCAAATTCGCGGGAATTCGCGGATTTTGCGGATTGCGAATCCGCAAATCCGCAAAATTCGCGAACGCGAGATCCGCAAAATTCGCTCATGCTTAGCGTATCGGTAGCCAATGAAGTTGTTGCAAGAAGGGGAGGGAAGCAGTTCTAACTGGTAGGTTCCTGCAAGGCGGGCAGCAATATTTTGTACCACCTGGAGTCTATTTAGTGAAGAATCGCTTGCCACAACCAGGAAGTCATTGCAGTAGTCCAGAGAGCTCATCACTAGTGCCTGAATGAGCATTTTTTCACACGGAGGAAGGAAGGAAAGGAAAAGCTATAGTAGTCAGTCTAAACATGAATAATACACAGGTGATTCCTTTGCATGTTTACAGGTGAATCTCGATAAAATGCAAAAAATGTAATACTGGGGGCAAAAAAACTTACACTAGCTTTAGAGTGATCCTTGTGTCAACAGCGTACTTGCAGGTGGCATAAGTCTGGGGTTAGGGTGTAAAGTTGAGGTGCAGTAGGGGAATCTTGAAGGACCCCTGCTTCAATGTTGAAACCCTGAGGAGATGGGAGAGGGGTTATCAGGAGCTCCCTTGTGAATGTCTGATTCAGGGGAGACCATTGGATTCTAAGTTCCTTCCATCTCCGTGATGTGGTGGGGGTTGGGTGGTGTCAGATGCACCGGAAGTGACGGAAGCCCATCCGGGTTAGCTGCTTATTTGAACTCTGGGAGATGAACTGGTTCCACACACCTGTAGGGGAGTCCAGTATGGTACCCAGACTCCACCGGTGCACCTCAGACAAGGGCTCCAACACACACCTCTGTGCCAACAGCTCTGGTGGTGTACCTCAATCCTGGACCCCAGCACGCACCTTTGTGCCAACAACTCTGGCGGTGCACCTCAATCCTGGACCCCAGCACACACCTCTGTGCTAACAGCTCTGGTGATGCACCTCAATCCTGGCTTTCGGCACAGCTCTGCACTAGAAGTAATGGAAGCGACATACAGCTCCACCTGTGCACCTGAGTCAAGGGCTACAGTACACGTCGCTGTGCTAACAGCTCTGCCGATGCACCTCGATCCTGGCCCCTGGCACACCTAGGTGCCAACAGCTCTGGTGGTGCTCCTCAATCCTGGACCTCAGCTCACACCTCTGTGCCAACATCTCAATCCGGGCTTCTGGTACACCTCTGTACTAAAAGTAATGGAAGCGTCGCACTGCTCCACCTGTGTACCTCAGTCAAGGGCTACAGTACACGTCTCTGTGTCAACAGCTCTGGTGGTGCACCTCAATCCTGACCCCTGGCACACCGCTGTGCCAACAGCTCTGGTGGTGCACCTCAATCCTTACCTCTAGCACCCCTGTGCACTAGAGGTAATGGAAGCAACGTGCAGCTCCACCAGTGCACTTCACTCTAGTGCAGCACACACCGCTGTGCCAACAGCTCTGGCGGTGCACCTCAATCCTCACCTCTAGCACCCCTCTGCATTAGAAGTAATGGAAGCGACGCGCAGCTCCACCAGTGCACTTCACTCTAGTGCAGCACACACCACTGTGCCAACAGCTCTGGCGGTGCACCTCAATCCTTACCCCTAGCACCCCTCTGCACTAGAAGTAATGGAAGCGACGCGCAGCTCCACCAGTGCACCTCACTCTAGTGCAGCACACACCTCTGTGCCAACAGCTCTGGCGGTGCACCTCAATCCTTACCTCTAGCAACCCTCTGCACTAAAAAGAATGGAAGCGACGCGCAGCTCCACCAGTGCACCTCACTCTAGTGTAGCACACACCTCTGTGCTAACAGCTCTGGCGGTGCACCTCAATCCTTACCTCTAGGACCGCTCTGCACTAAAAGTAATGGAAGCGACACGCTTAGCTCCACCAGTGCACCTCACTCTAGTGCAGCACACACCTCTGTACTATCAGCTCTGGTGGTGCACCTCAATCCGTACCTCTAGCACCCCTCTGCACTAGAAGTAATGGAAGCGACGCGCACCTCCACCAGTGCACCTCACTCTAGTGCAGCACACACCTCTGTGCCAACAGCTCTGGTGGTGCACCTCAATCCTTACCTCTAGCACCCCTCTGCACTAAAAGTAATGGAAGCGACGCGCAGCTCCACCAGTGCACCTCACTCTAGTGCAGCACACACCTCTGTGCCAACAGCTCTGGCGGTGCACCTCAATACTGGCCTGTAGCACAACTCTGCACTTGAAGTAATGGAAGCGACACACAGCTCCACCAGTGCACCTCAGTCAAGGGCTGCAGCACAGGCCTCTGTGTCAACAGCTCTGGCAGTGCACCACAGACCGCACCTAACCATCTTCTGCACTGTCAGTCCTTGGACCCACCCACGCCTAAATCCTGACATTCAGCGCCCTCTCTGCTTACAGACCTGGGAACAACACACAGCTCTGCAAATGAACCTCATCTCTCACATGCGCTGTAATACACCTCAAACACGACGTGTAGCAGTACAGAGGTCAACTGACAGCTCAGGCAATGCCCCTCAAACACGATGTGTAGCAGTACTGAGATCAACTGACAGCTATGTCAATGCACCTCAAACACGACGTGTAGCAGCACTGAGATCAACTGACAGCGCAGGCAATGCACCTCAATCACAACGTGTCGAAGCACTCAATGCAGCTCAAACCTCTCACAGCTCTGTCAATGCACTTCAAACAAGACATGTACCAGTACTGAGATCCACTGACAGCTCAGGCAATGCACCTCAAACACGATGTGTAGCAGTACTGAGATCAACTGACAGCTATCAATCAAGATCAATCAAGAGTTTGTTAAAGCGCGACTACTCACCCGTAAGGGTCTCAAGGCGCTAGGGGTGGGGGGTGGAGGGGGTGCAGGTTCCATTCCATCAAAAGGGGGTCTGTCGAAGAGCCAGGTTTTGAGGTTTCTTGCGAAGATGGGGAGCGATGTTGTCTGTCTGAGGTGGCGCGGAAGGGCGTTCCATGCTTTGGCCGCGAGGAAGGAGAAGGAGCGGCCTCCCGATCTGGTCTTTCTGGTGGGGGGGTCCACGGCGTAGGAAAGCTGGGCTGATCGTAGGGTCCTTTGGGGTGCGTGGAATTTGAGTCGGCTGTTCAGGTATGCTGGTCCGGTGCCGTGGAGGGCCTTGTGTGCGTGGGTGAGCATCTTAAAGGTGATTCTCGCCTCGACGGGGAGCCAGTGGAGTGTGCGCAGGTGCTGGGAGATGTGGTAGTGTTTTGGCAGGTTGAGGACCAGTCCTGCGGCGGCGTTCTGGATGTTCTGTAGCTTGCGGATGAGGTTTTTGTTTATTCCGGCGTAGAGTGCGTTGCCGTAGTCGAGTCTGCTGGTGACCAGGTCGTGAGTGACTGTCTTTCGGTGTTCGAGGGGGATCCATTTGAAGGTCTTACGACAGAGTTGATCTGGCGGTCCATTTTGAGCTCAGAGTTCAGGATGATTCCCAGGTTGCGTGCGTGGTCTGTGGGGGTTGGTGGGTTTCCGAGGGCGGTGGGCCACCAGGTGTCGCTCAGGCGTCGGGGTTTGGGCCCATGATGAGTACTTCTGTTTTGTTGGTGTTTATTTGTAGTCAGCTGTTTTTCATCCATTTGGCGACGGCTTCCATGCCTTCTCGAAAGTTGCGTCTGGTGGTGTTGGGCTTGTTGGATAGGGAGAGGATGAGCTGGGTGTCGTCTGCGTATGACACGATGTTGAGTCCGTAGGTTCTGACAATGGGGGCAAGTGGAGCCATGTAGACGTTGAAGAGCGTCGGGCAGAGGGAGGAGCCCTGGGGGACTCCGCAGGCGGTAGGTGTGGGGTCCGATAGAAAAGGGGGGAGTCTGACCCGCTGCGTCCTGCTGGAGAGGAAGGAGCAGATCCAGTTGAGGGCCTTGTCCTGGATTCCTGCATCGTAGAGTCTGCGTATTAGGGTGCGGTGGGAGACTGTGCCGAACGCCGCTGATAGGTCGAGGAGGATGAGGGCTACTGTTTCTCCTTTGTCCAGTAAGGTGCGGATGTCGTCTGTTGTGGCGAGGAGGGCGGTTTCCGTACTGTGGTTTTTTCTGAAGCCGAATTGGGAGGAGTCGAGGATGTTGTGTTCTTCAATGAATGTGGGGAGTTGGCTGTTGATGGCTTTCTTGATGACTTTCGCTGGGAACAGGAGCAGGGAGATGGGTCTGCAGTTTTTGAGGTCAGTGGGGTCCGCTGAGGGTTTCTTTAGGAGGGGGTTGACCTCGGCGTGTTTCCAGTCGTCGGGGAACGAGACGGTGGCCAGGGAGCGGTTGATGGTTTGGCAGAGCATGGGTGCGATGGTGTTGGCGGCTCTGTTGAAGATGTGGTGGGGGCAGGGGTCCGTAGGGGCCCCTGAGTTGATTGACTTCATTGTCTTCAGTGTGTCTTTGGTGGTGAGGGCTGTCCAGTCATCAATCACTGGTGTCAGGGTGGTTGGTGAGGATTCAGTGTGTTGGTTGTCTTCGTCGAAGTTGTTGTAGATGCTCTTGATTTTGTGGTGGAAAAAGATGCTGAGTTTGTCGCAGAGGTCTTGTGAGGGAGGGATGTCGGTAGACTCGCTGGTGGATTGGGCGAACTCCTTGATGATGCTGAAGAGTTCCTTGCTGTTGTGTGCGTGGGTGGAGATTCTGTCTTCAATCGCTTTTTTCCTCGTTTCTCTGATGAGTTGATGGTGGACGTTGGTGGCGGCTCTGAAGTTGTTGTGGGCTTCCGTGGATTTGGTGTTTCTCCAGGCCTTTTCGAGGCGCCGGCATGTGCGCCTGGACTCTCGAAGTTCAGTGGTAAACCATCTGGCTTTCTTGGCACTGGTATTGTTGTTTTTCTTGATGGGGGCTATAGTGTTGGTGCTGTCCGAGATCCATCTATTCAGGGTTCGGGCTGCGGTGTTGGGGTCGTCGTTTTCCGCGATGGTTGGGGTGGAGTTGTTGAGTGAGGAGGTGAGCTGGTCATCAGTGATTTTGGTCCAGTTTCTTTGTGGAAGCAGGTGCTGGTGTCTGTGGATGGTGGGTGTTCTGAAGGTGAAGTGGACGCAACGATGGTCGGTCCATGGGAGTTCGGTGGTGTGGCTGGAGGTGATGGAGTTTCCTGTAGTGAAGAGGGGGTCGAGGGTGTGTCCTGCTGAGTGCGTGTGCTCGGTCACGATCTGGCGGAGTCCAATGTTGTGGAGGTTGTCCAGGAGGCATGTGGTGTTGGGGTCCAGTTGATTGTCGAGGTGGAAGTTGAGGCCTCCCAGCAGGGTGCAGTTGGTGGATGCGATGGCCTGCGAGGAGATAATGTCTGTGGTGGAGTTGGCGAAGGGTCCGCGGGGTCCAGGGGGTCGGTAGATGAGGGTTCCTTGGAGAGCGGCGGTGGGGCTGGCCAGTATCTTGTAGTGAAGGTGTTCCATCAGTTTTGTGGACTCGTCAGGGAGTGTGCTCAGGCGGACGCTGGATTTGTGGACGATGGCGATTCCTCCTCCTGGGTGGGTGGGCGGTCCTTCCTGGAGATCTTGTATCCTTGGGGGATGGCGATGGCGATGTCCGGTCCTGAGGTGGTGTTGGTCCAGGTTTCGGTGAAGAATGCTACGTCGGGGGTGGTGCGGTCGAGGAGGTCCCAGATTTCTGTGGCGTGTTTGTGGAGGGATCGGACGTTGAGGAGGATGCATTGCAGGGTCTTCAGTTCGGTTGTGTTCTTCTGGGCGGGTTGTGCTGGATCCGTGTTCTTGGCGGTGCTGCAGGTGTGCCAGCAGCGGTGACAGCTGAAGGGTCCATGGGTGTCGGCTGGTGATGCTAGCTTGCAGTTGTTGTTGCAGCCTGGGTTGAGTGCGTGGAGTGCTGCTGGGTCGTAGCGTTGGCGGGGCGGAGGTCCAGGGTTCCTGGTGCTGGTCGCGGATGGGTCGCAGACGGGCGCAGATGTGCTTGCCTTTGACGCGCCTTCGGTGCACCAGCGGCACGCACGCAGCCCGCGCCGCTGCGCGGCCGCACAGTGGCCGCCATTAAGTAGGGGTCGGGGAGGGCTGGACAGCTGGGAGGCGGGAGCGGGGAGGGGAGCTGGATTGGGCCGGTCGCGCTGGGGGGGAAGGGGCCGCGTGGGCAGCAGCGGCGGGGAAAGGTAAAGGGAGGAAAGAAGGGATAAAGAAAAAAGGGAAAATAAGCAGAAATAAGGCACAAAAGAGCAGAGATGCAGAAAAGAGCAGAAAGGTGAAAGATATAAAGGGTAGAAAAACGAGTGAAAACGAGTGAAGGAGCAGAGGGAGAGAAAGGGAAAATGGGCAGAAATAAGGCACAAAAGAGCAGAGGTGCAGAAAGGTGAAAGATAGAAAGGGGAGAAAAACGAGTGAAAACGAGTGAAGGAGCAGAGGGAGAGAAAGGGAAAATGGGCAGAAATAAGGCGCAAAAGAGCAGAGGTGCAGAGAGGTGAAAGATAGAAAGGGGTAGAAAAACGAGTGAAGGAGCAGAAAGAAAGAAAGGAGACAGAGGTCCACTGGACCACCAGGGGTGAGGCGCAGGGAAACCTGCGGGTGGAGGAGGGCCTCGATCACCAACACTCAAGAGTGCAGGGGCACCTCACTTAATGGTACAGCTGCGAGGGTGGGAGAGCAATTTCACTGACAATGAGTCAGCTATGTCAATGCACCTCAAACAAGACATGTACCAGTACTGAGATCAACTGACAGCTCAGGCAATGCACCCAAACACAACGTGTAGCAGCACTGATCTCCTCTCAGCTCTGTCAATGCACCACAAACATGACGTGTAGCAATGCTGAGATCAACTGACAGCTCTGTCAATGCACCTCAAACACGACGTGTAGCAGCCCTGAGCTCCTCTCAGCTCTGTCAATGCACCTCAAACACGACGTGTAGCAGCCCTGAGCTCCTCTCAGTTCTGTCAATGCACCTTGAACACGACGTGTAGCAGCACTGAGCTCCTCTCATCTCTGTCAATGCACCTCAAACACGACGTGTAGCAGCCCTGAGCTCCTCTCAACTCTGTCAATGCACCTCAAAAACGACGTGTAGCAGCACTGAGCTCCTCTCAGCTCTGTCAATGCACCTCAAACACGACGTGTAGCAGCCCTGAGCTCCTCTCAGCTCTGTCAATGCACCTCAAACACGACGTGTAGCAGCACTGAGCTCCTCTCAACTCTGTCAATGCACCTCAAACACGACGTGTAGCAGCCCTGAATCCTCTCAGCTCTGTCAATGCACCTCAAACACGACGTGTAGCAGCACTGAGCTCTTCTCAGCTCTGTCAATGCACCTCAAACACCACATGTAGCAGCCCTGAGCTCCTCTCATCTCTGTCAATGCACCTCAAAGACGACCTGTAGCAGCACTGAGAACAACTGACAGCTCTGTCAATGCACCTCAAACACGACGTGTAGCAGCCCTGAGCTCCTCTCAGCTCTGTCAATGCACCTCAAACACGACGTGTAGCAGCACTGAGCTCCTCTCAGCTCTGTCAATGCACCTCAAACACCACATGTAGCAGCCCTGAGCTCCTCTCAGCTCTGTCAATGCACCTCAAACACGACGTGTAGCAGCCCTGAGCTCCTCTCAGCTCTGTCAATGCACCTCAAACACGACGTGTAGCAGCCCTGAGCTCCTCTCAGCTCTGTCAATGCACCTCATTCCTGGTCTGCAGCGCCCTTTATTAGGCCTCCTCCCGTCGTGATTGCGGAATGGATCCAGACAAGAGAAGTGAAGCTGCTACTCTGCATCCCCCGCACTCCCCTCTCCCCTCCCTCTCGCCCCCTCCCCGCCCTCCCCCCTGGCGTCCCCCTCTGTGTCGTTAATTCTAATATCCCACCCCGCTGAGTTCTCATCTTCCAGATCTGCGTCTGCCTGACCTTCCGGCCCGGTGACCCCTATTTGCTGGCAGCCCAGTGGCCTCTGCCTGTCCTGGCCATTAATTAACGTCCTGGCATTTGCTGAAGGCTGATGAATCATTAGAATGATTGCCTTTCGGCGGGGCTCATCGCCTCAGTTCCAGAAGATTGAATGTTATTACCCCGAGCCGAGCTCCGCATTTCATCCACATCAGACGGCCTGGGCGGGCTCTGCGCGTGTCACTGGTGGGCTCCGCTCAAGGCTCTGCAGCAGGCGCTTTGACCCTCTGAGCTTTCCTTCTATGGGTCAACGAAGAGATGGGGTCTGGAGACAGGAGTGCAACGATACGGAGGCCTTTCTGGAGAGATTTCTCGGCTCGGTGGGCAGGAAGGGGTGCTGCCCGGTGCTCTGGGAACTCAGGGGTGGCATTGCCTAGAGGTGTCCTTGAGGGGCGTTTGGGGGCCACAGGAGGCGCCCCCGAGAGAGCACTCTGATTTCTGAAGCTGATCACTTCTCGAGTGAAGCCCAGGGAGGACCAGTGGTCTCTCCTGCTACTGTCCGAAATCTGGCCAATCCCAGCCCTGTCCCACATTTAGAATGGGCATGGCAAAACAATGGGCCTCATTTACGAGGCCCTGCGTCACTTTTACGCCGCTGGTGGTGCGTCACTTTTTGTGACGCACCTGTGGCGTAAAAATGCGCCTTGTTGCGCCATATTTACAAAGTGACGCATCTTGATAGATGCGTCACTTTGTAAACCCCTGTGCCACATTATACCTGCGCCAGGTATAATGTATGCAAGGGGGGCGTATCTATGAGATTTCACTGCGCCACTTCTAGGACACAAATGCATCAATTTCTTACGCCTGCCTCACAGCAGGCGTAAGACTGACGCAAGCCCTTTCACATGGGGCAAGCCCTATGTGAAAGGACACATTGCTGGAGTTGCGTCACTTTTCTGACACACTCCAGCAATGCGTCACTTTTGCGCCTACAGATACGTCAGAAATACGGACGTATCTGTAACTCCTGGCTCAACGATGCGTCATACTGTAAATATGACGCATCATTGGTGTTGCAAGGAGGGCACAGTGAAAAGTGACGCATCGCTGTTTTCACGCAGCGATGCGTCACTTTTCATAAATGAGGCCCACTAAATTTTGTGGAAATAGACTTTTACTGAAAAATTGATGGCAGACACACAGGATGCCACAAGACCATTTGGGTCAGAGGGGACTGTCTCACGTTGACCCTCTTGGCTGTAATCAGAGGGGACAGTCTCACTTTGAATGCTTTTTCTGTGCGTAAAGGGGACTGTCTGGGATGGGGTGACCATTTCACATTGACGTCTTGGCTGTGGTGACCGTCTCACATTGACCGTCTTGGCTGTGGTCGGAGGGGGCTGTCTCGCTTTGAACGTCTTGGTAGGAGTCATCAGGAACCATCTTGCAGAGGCCGTCTTGGCCAGAGTCAGAAGAAGCCGTCCTGCATTGGCTGTCCTGGCTGGGGTCAGAAGGACCCCTCTAGTGGTGTTAGGCGTCGACTGTCAGTTTGGGTTGTATGGCTCAACAATGCGTGCCTTTACCATGCATACTGTTATTGCGCAGACTTTGCAACAAAGGCGTCTTTACCGTGCATTCCTTTACCACCCATATTGTTACAATGACATGTCTTAGGGAAAGAGCTGGACTTTGGAGCCGTATAATTTGTTATTCCAACTTCAGTCTGCGCAACAGTAGGGAAAGCGCTAGACTTTATCGTGCAACGCCACTTTCCCTAAGGTATGTTGCTGTTGTGGCATGCGTTGTAAAGACGCATTTGTTGTAACTGCAGCTTGTGGTTTGGCTGTTGTGGTAAAGACTGTTTCCAGTCCTAGCTGTCAGCGACCTATGATAGACCGCCCTCATAGGCTGGAGGCGTGGATGGAATGATAGGCCTTGTGACACACAACTCGCGTTTCTCTGATTGCCATCAACCAATCAGCACCACCATCCCCTTAGCACAACAGGTGATGTGCAGTGCCCCAGGACTCTGCTCAAGGGATAGGCAAGCCTGAAGTGCATAGGGAAAGCTGGGCCAGAAATCTGTCTTGACCCCGAGCTATCGTAAGAATTGCGCAAATAAAGTAAGAGTCAATATCACAGTAGTATCTGTTTCGGTTTAGTACATTATGACGGATTATACAGCAGACCCCACAGCTGGCAAGTACACACCTGCCCCATACCGGCCCCCACCCACACCCCCTCGAAGGCACGAGAAGTGCCTGCCAGGCCACACCCTCCCCTTCCCACTGTCATCTGCCCAAACCCCTCCCCCACTTTCTGACCCGCCCCAACCTCCCCCGGCGCTCATTTACCACCTGCTGAAAACCTTAGGATAAATGTCTGTGTTAAACCCAGGGCTTTAAGTGGGCCGGGTCTCACCGGTGCTGAGCACCTGCAGTTATTTTAAGGAGGCCTCGAAACAGGTCTCTATCAGGCGCACAACACTAATTGGACTCACCGCTTCAGCGCACCCCGCCCCCGCCCTCCCCCCGTCGTGTGTGGCAGCCCGGGATGAGACAGATCCCGGGCACACACAGAGCCACACCCGAACGTTTCACAGGTCTTTAAAAGACCATTTGAATGTTAATTAGGCCTTGCAGTTGTTTCACCCTTTCTAAGAGCCCCTGCAGCTCCACTCTGCCTACTGATTAAAGGTTTAGCCCCCCTGAAATTTTTTTTAGTCCCCATGTCACTATGCCATGAACGAGTTAAATGACGCAAAGGAAGGGAAGACAGCTGCCTGTTTGAGGTGTCAGTCGGTAAAACTCTTTCACTGGAGCACGAGAACAATGTAAACAAACGGAATGCGAGTGCCTGTTCTTGTCTTACATACATTTGTGGTTTTTAGGTCTGGTGTTAGCTAAGACCTTTTGATTTTACTAAACTATGTATAATATACTTACATTTAGGAGCTTTCAGCCACCGTTTTTCATCCATTGGTTTGTTGTTGAGTCAGTCACATTTTACTTTTGCCCACTACAGCATAAGCATGGGGAGGGGTCAGGATACTTAAGCCACTGGTTAACTTCACTTTAATGACTACATTTTGCTCTCACACACGGAACAGATCCACACACACAAGCTAGTTTCTCTGAGTGCCAGCTTTTTGTTTTTCTTTGAAATTAGTTTATTGTTGCCTTTGTGGTTAGAGCTGGATGTGATAGCAGGGTGCTTCTGATGGGGAAACAACCTTTACAACGCAACTTTTAAAAACGCACTACCATTACAACAAAACTTTTACAACGCAACATCCATTACATTGCATGCCATTACAATGCAACCATTACAACGCATGACACTACAACGCATACCACTACAACGCATGTCATTACAACGCAGTCATTACAACGCATACCATTACAACGCATACCATCACAACGCATAGTACCCTTACACTATCCAATACTTACCCTATTGTTGCACCCCCTGGAGTTAGAATAGTAATTTTTACCCCTACACTATCCAACACTTACCCTACTGTTGCACCCCCTGGAGTTACAATAGTAATTTTTACCCCTAAACTATCCAATACTTACCCTACTGTTGCACCCCCTGGAGTTAGAATAGTAATTTTTACCCCTAAACTATCCAATACTTACCATACATGCAATGTAATGGTATGCATTGTAATGGTATGCGTTGTAACGGTAGTATGCGTTGTAATGGAATGCATTGTAAAGGTAGTTTTTAAAAATTCGTTGTAATGGAATGAGTTGTAATGGATGTTGCGTTGTAAAAAATGCGTTGTAAAGGTATGCGTTGTAATAGTATGCGTTGTAACGTCATACATCCTTCTGATACACATTCCATTTTTGTCAGATCCCACTTCCTCCTAAGGCTGTTGCAAATCCCTTTAGGAGTGTTTTGCTTTTCCGATTGCTGCTATTTCACAGCATATAAGTTTGTGTCCATTTGAAACTATTCTGTATTGTTATCCTCACTTTGCTTTTTTTCTTTCTTTCCTTCCTTCTTTTTCTTTTCTTCCTTCCTTCTTTCTTTCGCTTTCCTTTCTTCTTTCTTGCCTACTTTTGTACATTCTTTTATTCCTGCCTTCTTTCTTGCCTTCTTTTTTTGTCTTTCTTTCTTGCTAACTTACTTTCATTTTTCATTAAATCTTTCTTTCTGCCTTCTTTCCTTCTTTCTCCCTTTCTTTCTCAAAGTCAAGAGGCTTGCAGCCAGCACCAGAATGGTTCTCTTTTTTAGGCATGTGTTAGCCAAGACCTTCTGAATTTACTAAAATGATGTGCATACATTAGTGACTTATGGGGGTTTCAGTCAGACTTCATCCATTAGTCTGTTGGTGTGATTCACATTTTTCTTACACCCAGTCTCACATGCATTAAGGGGCAATGCATCAGCCCACTTCAGCCACTGGCTGACTTCACTAGAGTTACACCATGTCTCCCTCTCACTAGAAACACATTAACATGCAAAGTAGCTCCCTGTTGTGGCAGGAAGTACTATGGTAATGTGTTTTTAGAGGCCAAAAGAAATGTTTTGCCTGTAGAAAATGAATTGTTTTTGATTGATGAGGGACTGGCATATTACCAAATAATAAAGTTTTGCAAGAACCATGACAAATGAAAACCAAAATTGCCAGAAGGCTGACGACAAACGCCAGACTTATCGGCTTTGCCAATGCTTGTGTTTTTTTGTGGACTAGCTCGTGCCATCTCACTCAATTTAGTGTAATTACTGTCTAGGAAACTATTTGAATTGCGCCCTGTTCTACACCATCATCATCAATCACGGAGCAGGAAGCTACCAGACGATTCGGTTGGTGATGTCCACTTACCACCTTCATATACAGCCAACGTTAATGTTATCCCACAAAAGAGACTTAAGGCCTTATTTTGAGTTTGGTGGTCCATGGGACGCTGAACCCATGCTGGCGGTCCATCCACCGCCACACTGTGCACTGTGCGCCGCATTACCATAGTGGTGGTCGGACCGCCACAGGACAACTGTGATAGCCGGCGATCTTGGATCCAGCGGCGGTCAGAGACTGAAATATGCTGGCGGTGCCACAATGGCACTGCCGAACATATCTCGAGTTGCCTCTTCACCACCCTTGTCAAGGCGGTGAGCCAGTCATGAAAAGGGTGGTGGAGAGGCAACTAAGGGGGCCCTGATAGGTCCCCCTGCTGCCTCTGGGCCTGAGGGTGCCTGCAGGGGGCACATCTAGTGCCCTCCTGGGTTTTCAACCCCAGTTCCTGCATGGTGGGTCATGTATGCCACACTGTGCAGGACGGTGCAATCAGCACTCTGAGAGCAGCAGTCTGTATGTTAGGCTCTTCTATGAGGCTACAGACTGCCGCAGGATCGCCCACCAGACCAGGATTTAAGAACTAATCTGGTTTACGATTGCACCACAGTTTTGGCGGTCCTACAGCAGACGGCGTGTTGCATCGTTGGCTGTGGGACCGCAAAAGTCGTAATAAGGCCCTTAATGTTTCCTTAACCCATATCCGAAGAAAATGTGATTTTCGTTTGGTTCACATACTGAACTGATTTACATCTTTTGATGCTCAGACGTGCAGCACTCAACAGAAATGAGGCACAGCAAAGCAAAGTGACTTGCCCAGGATCACACGGTTTCAGGTTGTGGAGAAGTCAGGGTTGAGCCCAAGTTTTAATTTGAGTTTGAAGTTCAGCTACTTGGCTAATATTTCTCCAGTTGTAGGTAAGGAGCAAAGCTCTGTGTTTAGGCAAGAGCTAATTTATTGCAATATGTTTATTGCACAAAGCTTATCCTTTATAAGAAAAGAAGTTTTTCTTAATAGTTAGGAAAGGGGACATCATTCAGTCACAAGGTGGGGTCGGGGAGACCATCAAGAGAATACATATTGAAACATGTAAATCAACTACAAAAATTAAAATGCTTCTGCGCTGTTGTCCAAAATACAGCCAGTGTTCTTTAAGACCCCACACATTTGTGTATTGGTTTGATGAATGCTTGTTTTCCTATTTTATGTATTGTTTTGCAGTTCAAATTATAGAAATAGGTGAAGGGTTCACGGATTCCGATATTGACTCACTGCGGTGTGTTTGCATCTGATCAATTAATAGAAAGGCCCCTCTCTTAGATGTTCAGCACACCAATCAATCAGAGCATTTGTCGAGCGCACTACTCACCCGTGAGGGTCTCAAGGCGCTGAGGGTGCGGTGGGGGTGCTGCTACTGCTCGAACAGCCAGGTCTTGAGAAGTCTCCTTAAGGTAAGCAGGTCCTGGGTCTGTCGCAGGTGGATGGGGAGGGTGCTCCATGTCTTGGTGGCGAGGTGGGAGAATGATCTGCCGCCTGTGGTCGTTCTGGGGATGCTTGGAACGGTGGCGAGGGCAAGGTTAGCGGAGCGCAGCTGGCTGTTCGGGGTGTAGAAGGTGAGTTGTTTGTTGAGGTATACTGGTCCGGCATTGTGGAGTGCTTTCTGAGCTTGGGTGAGGAGCTTGAAGGTGATCCTCTTGTTGATGGGGAGCCAGTGCAGGTCTCTCAGGTGGGCTGTGATGTGGCTGTGACGAGGGATGTCAAGGATGAGGCATGCAGAGGTGTTCTGTGTGCGTTGCAATCTTTTCTGGAGTTTGGCCGTGGTTCCCCCATAGACAGCATTGCTGTAGTCCAGTCTGCTGATGTCGAGGGCCTGGGTGACTGTCCTTCTGGTTCCAGTGGGGATCCATCTGTAGATCTTGTGAAGCATGCAGAGGGTGTTGAAGCAGGAGGAGGAGTGCTCCACGAGGGTGGCGGACGGCATCCCATGAGCACATGTAGTGCCCGGACCATCGTGGGGCAGGAGGACACAATGGGAAAGCTCCTGAAACAAAAGGAGAAGGAGGAACCCATGGCGAGCAGACCCCCAGATGAGGCAGATAAGTCCACGATGGAGATGGAATGCCCTGCAGACCCTACGCTACAGGACATATTGCAAGCTATCACAACCTCCAGCGAAGCCTGGAAGGGAAAATCGACTCTCTCAGCCGGGACATGGGGTTGCTCCGGGAGGACCATAAGAAGCTAGTGGACCGGGTCACGACAAATGACGAACATTGGCTGAAGCTATCCCGGCGGTTACAGACATGCAACACCGAATGACTATGCTGGAAACCAAAGTGCGGAGGCAGGAGGAAAGGGCGGAGGACACTGAAAATCGATCACACAGGAGCAACCTGAAAATTGTGGGCCTGCCGGAGAAAATTGAAGGCCGCAACATGATGGACTACCTGGAGAAATGGCTCAGGGACGAAGTGGCGCCGACCGACCTGTCGAATTTCTTCGCCCTGGAAAGGGCACACCGCGTCCCTGCCATGCCGCCTTTACCAGGCGCACCGCCATGAGTGGTGATAGCAAACCTCCTCCACTAAAAGGACAGGGATCACATTCTAACTCAGACGTGACAATGGCGTCATCCAAGTGCACTATTCCATAGTGCGCATTTTCCTAGACATCTCCCGCGAAGTACAACGCCAGAGGGGATTGTACCGGGATGTGAAACAAAGACTACGCCAACTGAACTACAAATACGTGATGCAGTACCCGGCCACGCTGCGAGTTACCACGACGGAGGGCGCAGAGTTCTTCAAGACCCCGCAGGAGGCGTCTGACTGGATAGACCGACAAGGAGGAGCAGTGCAATGACAGAGCCTGATGGGGGCACAGAGGCGAGGAACTCACTCATGAAATTGGAAGAACAGGAAAGAGATCATGGCACCTTCACAAGAGGAGGCACAACTAGAATAGCAAAGTGCAATGCAGGTGGTGGCCCTGATCAGCGGTAGAACTGAGAATCCGGGTCTTCCTGAGAGCGGCGAAGAAATAGCAGACACGGTGCTCGGAGAGTGGTTCCAGCGACTCTGAAGCGCAGAGCCTGAAATTGACAACTGTTACTCCGCAGATGGCGGACGGCATCATCTAATGGCGAGGAGCGGGAGACAGTGATGAATGCAACCAGATAGCCGCAAGACACTTCTGTTTCATCAGTAAGGTACAGGGGTAAAAGGGGAAGTGCAGCTGATGGGCGGTTCGCTGAAGATTCAGTGGGGAATGGAGGCCGCAGAGACTGGGAGAGCACCGACGAAGGGCCACCCACAGAGATTGACTGATCAAACTGCAAGCAGTCACTTGAAGACTTTTCGCACTGGTGTGGATGGGAGGGGATTTCCTACTTATCCTGGGGAGCGGGAGTTGGGGGACATGTTTACTGTTGACAAGGGGGGGAAACCTTGAGTTGTACTGTATAAGGAATTATTTGGCATGGAGAGCAGATGGTTTGTGAAGAGGGCATTGCCCGGCTCTGGGAAGCGGCAGATTCACTGAATCCAAAGTCAATAGCTGATAGATAATACTATAACTGTATGACATGGAACATTAGGGGAATGCATACAACGTCAAAACGCCACACGGTACTCTCATATATTAAGAGACGGGGAGCCCAGATAGCTCTCCAGCAGGAAACACACCTAACAAAGAAGAAAGGACAGGCACTACACAAAAGATGGAGGGTGCAGCTTTACTACACCACCTATTCGGTCTATGCGAGGGGGCGTTAATATGGTTCCAAGCGGTAGTTTCGTCCCAGTTGCTGAACTCAGTGGTGGACCCGGAGGGGCGATACGTGGCAGTAAAAGGGAGGTTAGAGGGCTGAGCATCTATGCCCCCAACGTGGACCAATCTACCTTCTTTGCAACACTGAACCACAGACTAGCACAATACCTTGCAGGTACGGTTCTAGCAGGGGCAACTTCAATAGCGTGATGTATTACTAGACAGGTCCCACCCCCCAATGCAAAACTCCCAGGCAGCGCGCGCTTCCCAAGCATTCACTACATGGAGACAGACTTGGGGACTGATAGACTCATGGCACACCCTGAACCGCCAGGAGAGGGACTACTACTTTTCAGCGGTCCATGAAGAACACTTATGCCTAGACGCCATCCTTAGCTCAGTAGACGTCCAATGCCTTGTCATCCCGTGCACCATCTCGGACCACAATCCAATGATCCTGTCACTGAAATGGGCACACCCGCCAGCAGTGATCCCCACATGGCGGCTCCGCCCGGACACTCTGGAAGACAGGTCTTCAGGGAGGAGATCGGAGACGAAATAACGCACTACTTCCAAATGAACAAGGTTACGGCTGTATCACAGAATGTAGAGTGGGATGCGTTTAACATCGTCTTGAGAGGCCAGTGTATAACACGGGCCATGGGGGTTAGGCGCGTCATCACAAGCAAAGTAGAGGAGGCGGAGTTGGCACTCAGAGAGATAGAACGCAAGAGGCCGGAAAACCCAGAATTGCATATGGCACTGTTAGACGCTAAAGAGGAAGTGGCGAAGCAAACAGAGAGGCTTAGAAGCTTCGACTACAAGAAGTACTTAGAGGGCATGCATGCTGAAAGGGACAGATCAGGCTCGCTCCTGGTGTGGCTGACGAACCCGACATCTAGGGGCACTCCTGTGGTGGAAATGGAGGACGAAGGGGGGACCAGACACTTTACGCCAGACAATAATAATGAGATCTTTGCGCGATACTATGCCAACCTCTACACAAAGGCGTTTACATGTGAACCGGCAGAAATCAGGGACTATCTAGCTGACCTACCGTTGACAGTTTTGAACCCTGAGGTGGTGGAATTACTAGGGGCTGATATTACGCAGCGGGAGATTCAGATCACTATCAAGGGCATGACACGAAACAAGACCCCGGGCACAGATGGCCTACTGGCCGCATTTTATGCAACATATACAGACGAGCTGACCCCCCAACTGGCTGCGATGTACCAAGGGGCCCGCGAGTTGGGAGAGCGGCTCGAGAGTGCCAGAGAAGCCCGTATTATCCCCATACCTAAGTCCGGAAAGGAACCTCACGACTACACGACCTACAGGCCACTGTCCATGCTGAATATGGATGATAAAATCCTATGTAAAATCCTGGTGACGCGTCTCCTACTGCACATGCCCCTACTGGTGCACGCAGACCAGGCAGGATTCATCCCAGGGCGGAACACAGCTATACAATTTTGAAAAAGGAGGACCCCTATGAAAAACAATACATCTTGCTAGCTGTAGGGCACAATATCAATTGGGGTAAACCACAAGCTAACCAAAAGATATATTTTACATTTACAGAGAATTAGGTCAGGCCTTGATTTAAGTGAAAACAGTGCACATCAGAATTGTTTGCTATTGAAATTACTAAAACACTTGTTCTTTTGTTATGAAATTATTTATATTTATTCAATTGTTTATATTTTATTATGTCATCACATATGTCAAATATATATTTCTTTTTTATATTTTTTATGAAGATTCTTTTTATAAATAAAGATCAAGACGCACAAATTGTTTTTCACAAACATACATAAATCAATATTATCAAGTATGGTTTTTCTATTAAAAACCTAAAGGAGGGGTTATTAAACAGTTTAAAGGCTGGCGGTCGATGAGAAAAGAAACACGACACGGGTTTCGACGTTAAGGCCTTCTTCAGGTAAACCCGTCTCAACCTTTTCTATTGTTCGTTCTGGACCTCAGTCTCAATGATTAGGGAAAAGATATATAAAGAACTTCTCCCTAGTTCAGGAATAGTCAACCAAATAGTGGTATCTGGTTAAATATAGTCTAGTTGTGCTGAGACAGGGTTGTACTTCTATATATTTTCCAATTGTACCGTAATGTCTTCAGAATTTTAATTTTTAAATAATCTCTTCATTTGGTGTGGTTCAATAAAAAGGCGATTTAAATCGATATTGACATAGGTGTCCTGTAGAGAAAGAGGGGCCCAGGATAAGGATTCAAAAGAATGTATCCACTTGAATGTAGGGTCCTCTAGTGATGAGCAATGTTCCAGATTTATTGAACAACAGTGCCTCAGCTGTCCTCCTAATGGTTCCCCTTCTCCGAGTGGCTGCTGGATGGAATCCCTTCACGACGAACTGGTCTCAGTAATTTCAATAGCATAGAATTCTAATGTGCACTGTTTTCACGTAAATCAAGGCCTGATCTAATTCTCTGTAAATGTAAAATATATCTTGTGGTTAGCTTGTTGTTTACCCCAACGCATCACAGCCATAAACATCCGGCGGCTCTTGGCAGTAATGGACTCGGATGGGTATGACAAAGAAGCGGCGGCAGTGTTCCCAGTAGATATTGAAAAAGCATTCAACAGCCTGGAGTGGCAATATTTATATGAGATCTTAATCAGGATGGGTATGGGTGAAGGATTCCTAACATGGGTGTGGCTCCTTTACACGTCCCCTATGGCCCACGTGAGCACTGTGAGGATTATCTCAACCAGACTGAGGGTGGAGAGAGGCACGAGAAAGGGATGCTCCCTCTCCCCAATCCTGTTCGCCCTGGCCATGAAACCGCTGGCGAGCAGGGCCAGGAGTGGCCAGGACTAGGGGGGCTTGGGGACGGTGACAAGGCAGCATTACATCGCATTATATGCGGATGACCTCCTGATGTTCTTGCACAACACGGCTGAGGAGTTGCAGGGCGTGCGCAACATGCTGGCTCGTTTCGGCACTAAGGGCCCTATTAGGAGGGCGGATGGAACTGCGTCTGTCCGCCACCCCCGAGGTGGAGGGACCGTCCGCAGGGGCAGCGGCGTTCCCTCCCTCGGAATTAGGATGTGACCGCCACCCTGGCGGTCACATCTCGTATAGTTAACATTGCGGCGGGTGCTGCTTGAAGCAGCACCCTCCGCAATGTTAAATATGCATGTTTTCCCTTTGCATGCACAAAGCGGCAGGCCCCATGCAGTGCCTGCCACTGTGTGCATGCAAAGGTAGGGGGGTACCATAGGTACCCCCCATGTGCACCCCCACCCCCCGTTCACCCTGGGGTCCCGCAACGGACCCCCAAAGAAAAGACTGTATGCCTTTTCGTGGCGGCGTTGCTGCCGCGGAAGGGCATGTCCCAATGCAAATCCTAATATGGCTGGCGGTGACTGGTAGACACCGCCACTATATTAGAGCTTTTCCGCCGCGGTCAGAATGCGACCGCGGCGGAAAAGCGGCGGACGGTCTTCCCGTCCGCCGATGACCCCCCAGCCATCCTAATCTGGAGGGGGGTCTTTGAAGGCACCGCAGCGGTAAGTCCACATCCTCCGGGCCGGCGGTGGCTTCCGGCCCGGAGGATTCGGATTCACCGCGATCCTAATCGGCCCCTATGTCTGGTCTCAGGGTCAACTGGCAAAATCTAGCCTATACCCATTGGCACCGGATACCCCCCGCCACATACGCTAGGACAACTGTGCTAGGAGCCCAATTGCTTACAGTACCTGGGAGTTAAAATATATCACTGTGCGGCAGACCTTTTGGATGGTAATGTGGGAAGGGCTATGAGGGCGGCACAAACAGCAATGGACTTCTTGGGAAAGCTTCCGTTATACGTGGCTGGAAGGGTGGCAGTCCTGAAACTGGTGACACTACCGCGCTTATTATACTATTTCGGAATGCTGCTGGTATGGATTCCATGAGCAATGTTCAATGAGCTAGAATCAAAGATTACATCAGTTATCTGGGGTACAGGCAGACAGAGGGTGGCATTGACAATGTTGAGACACCCCAGGGCAGAAGGCGGACTGGACCTCGAGGCCTACTACCTGTTGCACAACTATACTGGCTAATACAATGGCCAGTGGCGGATCAAAACCCGGATAGCACCAGACACAGCGACGCTGTCGAGAATCCTCCTCCGAGTGCATCACACCTTGGCTGAGGACACAGCAGTGACTAAGGTGATAGTGCGCTGCTGGACCAGGTAACTGAGGAAAGTGGGCGCAGCAACTCCCTACTCCCCTGACATACCACTCACAATGCTGCGGAACCTCCCGCAGGGAGAACAGTGGACAGGACTGAAGGAATGGTGGAGGCAGGACTGCGGGAGATGGGCAACTTATACTGTGACTCTACACTCCTTCTCTATGCAGACTTTCAAACCGCAAGTCACTTCCTGAAGCATAGAGCTCTAACACGCAGGATTAGGATACACTGGAAGACTAGGGATGCCTAGCCGAGAGCACTCGGAATGCAGGTGTGTCGCGCTATCAGCAGGAAGGATCAAGACGGTGTCCTGTCTCTGTAAAGTAACCCTGGGCGTAGTTCGTGATGTAGCGCTACGCGTATCTACGCGAAGTGTACTCTGCACTACGCGAACTACGCGTAGCACTACGTGAACTGCATAGTACCCTGTTCGCACTGTGCAAGATGCTGTTTTCAATGATTGCACAGTGGGGACAAGCATCCGGCACTGTGCAATCATTGAAAAAGGCATCTTGCACAGTGCGAGCTGTAGTTTTCTGCCGCTCCAGGAGATTTTTACTCGAGCAGCAGCTTTCTCAACGCAGACTGGTAGTTTCTCATCGTGGGCGGTCGCGAGCATACACGACCACTCGCAATGAGAAACCTGACCTCCCCGCGTTGAGAATCTCGCCAGGAGGTTTATTTTCCATGCTCGCGATCGGCAACTTGATGTTGGTGATCTCGAATGAGAAAAAAGCCTCGCCAGGATGTCATTTTGCTTGCTCGCGGTCGCCAACTTGACGTTGAGGAAAAAATGACCGCTGCACTACGCTATGCTACGTTACGCATGTTCGCACTGTGCTACATGCAGTATGCGTAGTGCGAAGTTGTGCAAACTTCGCAAACTACGAGAGCGTATCATAGTGCTTTGCCCACGCCTACTGTCAAGCAATACAGCGGGACATGCAACAACCGCTAGAGCGCTTGTGAACACAATAGGAGGAGGACCTCGGTAAACAAATACCTGAGAATGATTGGGACACAATCCGAAAAAAACTGAAAGTATCTCGGAACGGGCACTTCAAATCAATTGACTTCTATGTGCTGCATAGAGCATATTTAACGCCGGTCCTCATTAGGAGGTATTATGGCATGGACTCTGCAGCCTGCCCCAGATGCGGAGAAAGAGAGGCGCACATACTCCATATGTTCCGGAGTTGCCCCGTATTGCAAACATTCTGGGGGGAACTCAGACATATCATAAGCGACCTGATTGACAAAGAACTCCCACAGACCCCAGAACATTTCCGCTTAGGGTGGTTCCCTCTTACAGCCAGAAACATGGTGACAGGAAAGTTTCACGACCTTGCCTATATTTTAGCTAAGTGGGAGATAGCCAGGAAATACCTGGTGGAAATAGCTCGAAAGATGGGCGGGGCAGAAGGGAGACTGCTACTCCAAGAGGCCAGCAAGGGAGTAGGCAGGATGGAGAAAGCCTAGGCCTGGGAGGCTCTTGTGGGGGAACTAGTGGCAGCTGACGCAGACGCTGACAGCAAGGGGAACACCCCGAGGGTGGCAACACCGGACCCGGGCGGCGGGCAAGAGGAGCAAGCAGCCCCACACACCTGAGAGAGACAGCGAGACAATAGCTACTTACTAGGGCCCTAGAATCTGACCACTTCCTTGAATACACCTTCCACATTTTACCTATTGGCAAGCAACTCAAGGGGGGAAGGGAGGATGGTTTTGTTGGGAAAAGGTTATGGAAGAAGGCATATCAAAGACTGAACCAGGATACGTATAATTGTATGCTCTGTCAATGTATAAATGGCAATAAAATATGGTTTAAAAAAAAAAAGAAGCAGGATGAGGAGACGGCGTTGATTTGCTGGGTCATTGATAGTGATGAGTCCAGGATGAACCCCAGGTTGCGTGCATGGTCAGTGGGTGTTGGTGCAGCTCCCGCGTGGCTGGTCACCAGGCGGAGGGGGTGGAGGGGGTGGAGCCAAGGATGAGGACATCCGTCTTGTCCGAGTTCAGTTTCAGGCAACTGTTCTTCATCCATTCGGCGACCGTCTTCATTCTTTCATGGAGGTTGGTTTTGGCGGTGGCGGGTCCTTGGTGAGGGAAAGGATCAGATGGGTGGGAAGCAGTCATTCATAAAGTGCCCAAAGCTTTATTTGAGTGTGCCTGAGCGGAGAATAGCACACGGAGAGCCACGCACGCCAGCCAGACCAGAGAACAGAGCCAGAATCCCGCCACCAGTCGCGCCGCCGCCTTGGGACTACGTTTCCCATCAGGCTTAGCGGCGGCGCGTTCCCCGACGCGGGAGAAGCGACGGGAGGGGCTGCATAAAATCGAGAGCCCTCGGTGGAGCGGTGGGGAGAAGCAGTCATTCATAAAGTGCCCAAAGCTTTATTTGAGTGTGCCTGAGCGGAGAATAGCACACGGAGAGCCACGCACGCCAGCCAGACCGGAGAACAGAGCCAGAATCCCGCCACCAGTCGCGCCGCCGCCTTGGGACTACGTTTCCCATCAGGCTTAGCGGCGGCGCGTTCCCCGACGCGGGAGAAGCGACGGGAGGGGCTGCATAAAATCGAGAGCCCTCGGTGGAGCGGTGGGGAGAAGCAGTCATTCATAAAGTGCCCAAAGCTTTATTTGAGTGTGCCTGAGCGGAGAATAGCACACGGAGAGCCACGCACGCCAGCCAGACCGGAGAACAGAGCCAGAATCCTGCCACCAGTCGCGCCGCCGCCTTGGGACTACGTTTCCCATCAGGCTTAGCCGCGGCGCGTTCCCCGACGCGGGAGAAGCGACGGGAGGGGCTGCATAAAATCGAGAGCCCTCGGTGGAGCGGTGGGGAGAAGCAGTCATTCATAAAGTGCCCAAAGCTTTATTTGAGTGTGCCTGAGCGGAGAATAGCACACGGAGAGCCACGCACGCCAGCCAGACCGGAGAACAGAGCCAGAATCCCGCCACCAGTCGCGCCGCCGCCTTGGGACTACGTTTCCCATCAGGCTTAGCGGCGGCGCGTTCCCCGACGCGGGAGAAGCGACGGGAGGGGCTGCATAAAATCGAGAGCCCTCAGCGTTGCGGGACGCGAGCGGGACGCCCGGGGCGAAGCCCGGGCAAAGGGCGGGCCGTCTGAGGCCGTCCGAGGACCTCAGAGGACGGGACGGGCCACCCCGCTGACACCTATCATTTTAGAACACTCCCCAAGTAAGTCTTCTACGCACGCTGTCCCTATTGGAGATTGTATCGTTACCCCTTCACAATGTCCACAAGGGGCAGTCGCAGCAAGACCGCTGCAGGAGCTGGGAAAGTCACCGGGCCAATTGACAACTTCATCTTTAAGGCCAATGAAGCAATTGATCACGGCATTTCATTATTGGAGCGCAGAGTCTCCCTGGAACTGGCCCAAGCCAAACGCTCTTCCTTGGGTCTCCTTGCCACAGCAAATACACCCATTAGAAACAACTTTGCTGATGGCGTCGCCATCACTAATGCCAACGCAGAGATCCACACCATGCCTAACACCGTGGATTTATCAGTAACACAACTTCTCTCTGACTCCTTACGGAGCCTAGAGAAATCACCTAATTTAGATGTTACTGATAACTTTAACACAGAACTGGATCTCGTTACAAACTCTATTCCAGCAATGAGTTTTCCTGAGAACTCGGATATAATACCTATTGTAGAGTCTCAAGTACTTCTTACCTCACTAACTGAGACCACACGTGATCACGCTACTGACCCAATTTTGTCCACAGACCTCGACCCCATGGCTACAAATTTTTCCCCTCCTCGAGCTTTGGTTACTACACATATACTCGTGGATTCAACCCCTACCTCAAGAGTACTGCGAGGGCTAAGGGAAGGAGCGATACAGAAGCAGAAACCGCCCCAAGGCCCAAATATATCTACATCCAATGGAAGCCCTCTTCCTCAGAGAAAGCAGGGGAAAAACCCACCTAATAACCAAAAAAAGGCTAGTAAAAAACCTAATGCAGGATTAAGTCATAAAGGAGATCCGTCCTTTAAGGAGGGGTCATATAAAGACTGCTCCTCAACAAATCAACTTATAACAAAGGTTGGGGAAATTATATCTGCCCATCTTGCCACCATCGAAAAGAGACTAGGGAATATGGAAAAACAACTTAACGAATTAAGCGCCCTAGTTAAAAGCCCACTACCCAAAGATACTCCAGTCTTAGTGGCAGCAAAACCACATACTCAACCTTCTTTGGGGCAAGCCGTGAAAAAACCAGACCCAGCCCCTAGTAACACACATAAGCAAAATCTACCTCCAAAGGGAGTTACGAATAAGTCAAACACACCCACACCCACCCCAAACACAATCACACAGGGGAAACAACCTAACCCAACACAACCAAAGGGGGATACCACTAGCAACCTTAAGGACAGGAATAAAGGCAATCAAGGAAGATTCCATGCTAACTTGCCACCCGGATCTAGTCCATATGTAGTGGTAATGACGGGAGTCCCTGAGATACTGGACAACACTGAAGAGCCAACCTGGTCTCTATTAAATAAAGTCAGTTTTTGGTTGAATAACAACAGACCCCTACCCCCATACTGCAGGAGTAAAATCCTAACAGTCAGAAGAGTACCATGGGTGGGCCGAGAAACACAGAAAACACATGGTGACTGTGTAATTGTTAACTTTGACGACCCACGCACGGTAGAACACATCTGTTCATGGAGAAGCGAGGGGTATAGCGAAGGCATAGAAACAAAACATCTCTCCTTTTTCTATCCATCTAGGAGATTCAATCAGCACCATAATGCCTTCGAGAGAAACTGGTGTCATACGGGGCAAGGAGATGAGGGAAACAACTGGGGTGAGCGGGGGTTAGATAATAACTATAGACATCCCTATAGGAACATACCAAGTAGAGATGCTTATTGGGGTATACCAGTTTTTAACAGATTCAGCAGTCTCAATATGGTTGATTGACTCCCCCCATTATCACCGGGGCTGCTGAATACTGAACTGGAGGGAACAAAACAGGGTTGCCCCGCTGAGCCGGTTAAAAATATAGAGATGGATGATAAGGAAACATCAGGCACCCAACTGGCCCAAAATTACCCGAAGCTGCCACTAGTAAGGGAAGACAAACTAACGGATAACACTATAGGATGCAAAACAACTAACCCTCTAGACCCACGTATTCATAAAAACCCTAATAGTGTGCTAACGATTGTTAGCTGGAACGTAGCCGGACTCCAACAACGGGTATTGGACCAGGAATGGTTAAAATTCATATCTAACAAAGATATTATAATGTTGCAAGAGACATGGGCTACCTCTGAAATAACCATAGAGGGTTTTGAATGTTACAGCATCTGCGCTCAAAAGCCAGCTTTTGGTCGCCCCATGGGAGGCTTGCTGATTGGGTTCAGAATAACTCTAGGGGGGGCTATTAGGCCAATACCAACTAAGAGCCTAAATATTCAAATCATCGAGTTTACCTGTAGATCATCGTTACATCTGATCAACTTTTATAATAATGACTTTCACTCGACCCCCAATAAAAACTATATAGAGCTATTCGAGAACATAACAAGAATAACTGAATCAACCAACAACTGTGCAAGCAACGGGATTATCCTAGCTGGGGACTTTAATGCTAAATTATCAAGATCCAAAGCAGGTACAAACCAACTAGATAGGGCCACCAAACGCGGGAATGAATTGAAAAACTTCATAAATACCCACACCCTATCAAATATAATGGACACATTTATACATAGCGATAGTGCATATATTCCAACTTTCAGAGGGAGAGATTTCTCCAGCACAGTAGATTACATCTTCACTTCTGTGGAACTACTAGACAAAGTCATCCAAGCAGGAGTAGTAGAAACAGCCTTTGGTGACCATAATGCACTTGAACTCAGCCTAAGAATGGGTCCGATCCAAGTACCCCCCCGCACTTTGGGAGCAAGAGATATCACGACATCAACAGACAACCTCAGGTTAAAGTGGAAAGGGGTGAACTGCGAACCCATTATGGACATAATTATAAACAATCACCAACCAACAGTTGCTTCCTGCCTATTCACGGATGGGAATCACCATAGGATAATTAAAGACTTTGAAAATTTGTGCCATGTTATTAAGACTCTTCTGACAGTCTCCCACAGGAAAAATAACGACGAACCCAGATGGTTCGACAGTTGTTGCTCAGCGGCAAACAAGGCACTACGCAAGGCACTAAACTCCAAACCGAGAGACCTTGCTGATGTACGGACCGCCAGGCATGCCTATAAAACAGCTATAGGGATAAGGAAGGCTGCCATGGTAGAGGATCAGTGGAAAGAACTATCAGTTTCTGCTACTATGGGAAATAGTGCAACTTTTTGGCCCGCTGTAAGGAAGATGCGGGACATGGGGAAACAGCTGTCACCAATCAGCTGCACCATTTCAAGTCAGAACTGGGAGCAACATTTCTCCAATATATATGCTAATCCCGCTGCTCCTGTAGAAGACCAAAATCTTGATAAACTGAGCCCACTTGACATAACCCTGGGGGAGGTCCTTTTGGCCATTAATCAAAGCCTGGGGAACAAGGCACCTGGGCCGGACGGCTTTCCAATTGATTTAATTAAACATAGACCAGAATTTTGGGGGCCCATTCTGGTTAATGTTTTCAACAGCGTACCGCTGGGCACCATCCCCGCTACCTGGTCCACAAGCACAATAGTGCCTATTTACAAAAAAGGTGAAAGATCTGACCCTGCAAATTATAGGCCCATCTCACTCTTAGACAACACCCTGAAAATCTTGGGCCGGGTGTTGTACAATAGAGTGAATGATTGGGCCGAAAAAACAGGGGTGCTAGACAGATGTCAGATGGGCTTTAGAAGTAGGGTCGGGACAACAGAACAATGCCTGAATCTCAATCTTATAATAGGCAAATACACCATAGCCAAGGCTTCTCCTATTTACCTAGCCTTTATGGACTTGTCGTCCGCATTCGACCTTGTGAATAGGTCGAAATTGTGGGCGACACTTCTCTCCTATGGCCTTGATGAACCCTTGGTATACTTCCTAGCTTATCTACATGCGGACACCAAAGCCCGGGTACGAATCGGAATGGAGGGCGAAACCTCGGGGGCAATTAAGGTAGAAAGAGGCGTCCGACAGGGGTGCGTTTTAGCACCCCTGTTATTTATCATCTACATAAATGGTCTGAGTGACTCCCTGAAAGAGACGACAACGGATGTCCCGAAAATCCAAGGGAATCTGCTACCCGCACTCCTCTACGCAGATGATGCGGTGATCATGGGCTTAACACCGAACGCTCTCCGTGCCCTGGTCAAGAGCTTTGCACTTTTTATGGGGAAACTGGACCTGAAGGTGAATTTTAAAAAATCATTTGTTATGACATGCGGGCCAGGGGCTAAACAACTGAACTCCATCTCAATTGGACCAGAGAAGTTATATTCCACTTAATCATTCCCATATTTAGGTATGGTCTTTGCTGCGAACGGCCTGTGGAGTGGGCATCTCGCCCACGCCACAGGCAAGTTCTCAAAGGCCATAAATTCCATCCTTGCCTTGCCACGGCCAAAAAGGTCAGAAACAACCGGGGCAATTGTGAAAATCTACAAACTGCAATGTGTTCCGGTTGCAACCTATGGAGCAGAAATTTGGGGGGTTGTGAGCCCATCTAGCCTGCAGACAGAAGAAAACCGGTTGTGTAGAAAAGTTTTAGGAGCTCCTATTTCCTCTTCCGGGTACATCTGCCACGCCGAGCTCAACTTGCCCTACATAACCGACTTCATTGCTACGCGACCCGCAATATTTTGGCTGTCGACTTGGGCTAATGAACGTGCTACCTTAACGCAGGATATTGTGTCTGAATGCCTAAACTGCGACAAGGGTATGAGCATCCCGTGGCTCCGGGCAACAAAGGAAAGCCTAGACAGCATTGGCAAAATCCATCTTTTTAACGATCCTGCCCAGATTAAGAGCTCGGATAAGAAGGACATACAAATTGAACTTTATGCCCTCTTCAGGGAAAAGAGGTTGGAGATAGAACTACAAAAACAAACTGTTAAATCTTATGTGACTAATATAAACAATGATCTATCTCCACAACAAATACCTTTATACCTCAGACTCCCTCTGACCAACTGGGAGAGGTCGCTGTTATTTCGCCTAAGAGCTGGATCTATAAAATACTCACTTTGCTTTCCCATGGGCCACAGCACATCGAACTTTGGACATGAGCTAAGCCCCTGCCCCTGTGATGGTCACAGCAGACAAAATGAACTACATTTCTTTTTTCACTGTAAATTTTTTATGAAATATATCAAGTGGTTTTTAGCTCCATATTTTAAAAAACAAAGACCAGTTTCCCTAATTCAATCATATTTTATGTTTTTAAACTTAGACAATGATGATCTGATTTTTCGTGCAACCTCATTTTTGAAAGTTATATTTCATGCACGGAAATCTATGGAACCTCCCTGAAACGCTCATGCACCTAAAAAATGCCCCCTATGCAACAGCACTTTAGTTACCTGTAATGCACATTGGAACGCACTTTAATAATTTGATCTTGATTGTTTACATTATCATTGCTGCTTTCTTTTAACTATTTTATGGTAACTGTGTAAAATTATTTTTAAAGATGTCTTTTTATGTATATGTGACTTTCATGGATTTTTTGCAATCCGAATAAAGTTTTCTTTGAATTGAATTGAATTGAATTGACCACTTCCTTGAATACACCTTCCACATTTCACCTATTGGCAAGCAACTCAAGGGGGGAAGGGAGGATGGTTTTGTTGGGAAAAGGTTATGGAAGAAGGCATATCAAAGACTGAACCAGGATACGTATAATTGTATGCTCTGTCAATGTATAAATGGCAATAAAATATGGTTTAAAAAAAAAAAGAAGCAGGATGAGGAGACGGCGTTGATTTGCTGGGTCATTGATAGTGATGAGTCCAGGATGAACCCCAGGTTGCGTGCATGGTCAGTGGGTGTTGGTGCAGCTCCCGCGTGGCTGGTCACCAGGCGGAGGGGGTGGAGGGGGTGGAGCCAAGGATGAGGACCTCCGTCTTGTCCGAGTTCAGTTTCAGGCAACTGTTCTTCATCCATTCGGCGACCGTCTTCATTCTTTCATGGAGGTTGGTTTTGGCGGTGGCGGGTCCTTGGTGAGGGAAAGGATCAGATGGGTGTCTTCGGCTTATGAGACGATGTTGAGGTCATGCAATCGGACGATGTCGGCGGCGGTGCCATATAGACATTGAAAAGGGTCGGGCTGAGGGATGATCCTTGGGGTACACCGCGATCTTGGTGGCTTCGGATCGGAATGGAGGGAGGCGGACTCTCTGGGTTCTGCCCGTGAGAAAGGAGGTGATCCAGTCCAGGGATTTGTCACGGATCCCTGCGTCATGGAGGTGTGTGCATAGGGTGTGGTGGCATAAGGTGTCGAAGGCAGCCAAGAGGTCCAGGAGCAGGAGGGCTGTAGTTTCGCCGTTGTCCAGTAGGGTCCTGATGTCGTCGGTGGCGGCGACGAGGGCAGTTTCGGTGCTGTGGTTGCTGCGGAATCCTGATTTGGACGAGTTCAGGGTGTTGTTCGCCTCGAGGAAGCGGGTCAGTTGCCTATTGACAATCTTCTTGATTACTTTTGCTGGCCACAGGAGCAGGGAGATGGGCTAGAAGTTTTTTAGGTCCTTTGGGTCCGCCTTGGGTTTCTTGAGTAGGGCGTTGATCTTGGAGTGCTTCCAGCTCTCTGGGAAGGTGGCAGTCTCGAAGGAGCTGTTGAGGATCTTCTGGAGTTGAGGTGCGATGATGGAGCTCACTTTGTTAAAGATGTAGTGAAGGCAGGGGTCGGGTGGTGAGCCGGAGCGGATGGTGTTTATGATTTTGATGGTGTCGTCGTCGTTGAAGTGGGTCCAGGAGAGTAGGAGGCCGGTGTGACTGGGGGCAGTGAGACTGAGGTGTCGGGGAGGGGGGTCTGGATGTCTGTGATCTTGCGGTGAACGAAGGTGGCTAGGGAGTCGCAGCGGTCTTGCGACGGTAGGATGTCGATAGAGCTGGGGTAGGAGAGTTCCTTCACGACATTAAAGAGCTCTTTGCTGTTGTGCTCATTGTTGTTGATGCGTTCCTTGAAGGAGGTCCTTTTGGCTGTTCAAATGCGTTGGTGGTGCTCGCGGCTTGCGTTCTTGAGGGCTACGTGGTTGTCCGGTGTCTTTTCATGGCGCCGCTTCTTCTCGAGTCTTCAGCAAGTCTGTTTGGATGCCTGGAGATCGGGGGTGAACCAGATGACACTGGTGGGAATCTGGTGGCCGAGAGGCGGGGCTTTTACGAGTGAAGAGATTCACTCCCCGAATGCAGATCCCATCCTAGATCGATTAAAAAGATCCATCCCCGGATCCACCTCCGGATCTACTGCCTGATCGCCTTCCCTGCTGACCAGATTCTCACCAGTGTTGGCTTCCAATCCTTGGATTTCAATGTACCAAGGACCAGGCGCTCCACTCGCTCTGCTTATGCACTGCACCTTACCCAAGTTCTGATGATGATCCTGACTTGAAAAGGATCGAAACGCCGTCGACCGTCCAGCGCGAAAATAGGCACCCCAGACTATATGGTTCCTAAAACAATACCTGCATTACCTTGTTAAAGTCAATTTCAAACAAATGAGGAACCATTTTTGTGTGTCTTTTATTCACTGTATATATCAAGTCAAGTTTAAATGCTTTATTCGACAACATTGTCATAAAAGCTTTCATCCCTATCTAAACATAATAAATACTAATCTAACAGTAAAAGACATATTAAATAACATGCAATATTGCTTTGTTGGCGAAAAAATCTTTAAAAATTAGTCATTAAAAAGAATCATCACAGTCCAATGGAAGTTCATGTAGATCATGGGGGTTTTAAAGTGCGCGTGCGTATTATCCAAGCCCAGCCCAGGAACTTGGCGACTGCAATTACAAGTTGAGGGGCACAGTTTGATTTCAGGACCCTGTAAGCCTCGAGGCATCTCCTTGTGCCCAAGTTTTTGCATGCAGGTTTCAGCCATCTGCTCCTTGGGGCAGCGTATAATGGACATACGAATAAAAAGTGCAAAGTATCTTCTGCATGGGATTTGCAATAAGAGCATGTGCTAACATTATCGGGGGACCATTTTACAGTAAAGGCGTTTAGGGGTAGGGTGCCAACTCTGAACTGAAAAAACAATTTCCTATCTAGAGGCTTGGAGATCAAATCCCAGAACAATTCAAACATAGGAAGTGTTTTTATCTCTAAGAACTGGGATGTCAAGGCAGGGGATTGGCTGGAGACCAATGTGGCATTATTTATCATATCCCAATATAGCTTTTTTAATGCATTCTTGGAAGGAAAGACATCTGGGTCGGTTTCAGACCACAAGTGTTCGAGGTGCAATTTTTGAAGTAGTTTCCTCACCTCTTTTAACCAAACTACTTTGTGAAAGGTATCAGAATTGACAACATCCAATAGGGCAGCGGCATAGTGGCTCAGTTCCGGAGTAGTTTTTATACGCCTCCAATAAAGGAGGGGGCGAAGTCTAATCAAGTCCTCAATCCTTTTTCTCCCCAGATCATAAAGGAGAGGGGTGATGGGGGTACTTTGCGGGACTCCGATTAAGCCTCGGAGAAATTTATTTTCTGCCGCTGATAAAGCATTCAAATTGGTGAAGCCCCAAAGTTCTGACCCGTAAAGACATGCACCCAGCACTTTCATGCCGTAGATCTCCAATGTTGGCTGGATTGGTTTTGAAAATGAAGTTTTATACTTCTTTGTTATTGCCCCTGCCAACTGATTGTATTTTAGCATTACAAGGTCCATATGAGATCTCCAATTCATACAAGCATTCATAGAAATGCCTAGATAGGTGAAGGCGTCAACTTCTTCTAAGAAAGCCCCATTGTAGACCATTTTCCCCTTGTATTTCTTAGAGGGATTCAGGTTCATAAATTTTGTTTTAGATGTATTTATTTCTAAGCCTCGGATCCGGCAGAATTCTCCAAAAGCGTTTAGTGTCTTTTGTAAGCCGCTAGGGGTCCGCGAGACCAGCAAGGTGTCGTCCGCGAACATAAGTACTGGTACTCGCTTCCCATCCAGTAATGGAGCATCCGTCGGAGTTTGCTTCAGAAAATCCACGATGCCGTTTATGTAGAGGGAGAATAACGTGGGAGCAAGGACACAGCCCTGCCTTACTCCTCTCTCCACAGGAAAGGTTTCCGTGACCTCCCCCTGGGTTCCCCACCTTATCCGGGCATAGTTGTTCTCGTGGAGTCTTACAAGCAAAGTTAGTAGTTCCGGGCTTATTCCTAGATCCCTTAGAACATCCCAAAGTTTTTGACGGGGAACTAAATCAAATGCGGCCTTCAGGTCGACAAAAACAGCGAGCAGGGGACCATTTAGCAGGGTGACGTTCTTCCAATAAATAGTTAAAAAATGGAACACTTGATCAACAGAGCTGGTTAAAGGGCGAAATCCAGCTTGATAAGGCGAAAGGATGTCCTTGTCAACTATCCAGGTTTGTAACTTCTTTTGAACCAGCCTACCCATCAATTTTTGGGCACAGTCAATAAGGCTGATTGGCCTGTAGTTGCTTGCTAGAGCCTTATCTCCTTTTTTGTAAACGGGAACAATTTCTGCTCCTTTCCACGTAGAGGGAATCTTCGCCCTCTGTGCAATAGCATTCCCGAGCCATACGAAGTATTTGCACCAGCTGTCTCTGTCTAACAGGAAAACGTCAGCCGGTATCCCATCAATGCCTGGTGCCCTGCCTCTGGTCACTCCATCCATTGCCTCATGTGCATCTTTTAGTGTAAAAGGTCCATTGGCATAGAAGACCTTTTCTAGGGGAAGAGCTATCTGTTGTCCTATGCTGTCAGCGTATTGGGGTTTGAAGAAGTCAACCCAAGACTCTTTCGGAACATGATTTTTTGGGCATTCCGCTACACCCCCTGAACCCCATTTTAGTATGGCCCAAAACTCTTTCTGATGTTTGTCAGCACAAGCCTTTTTCAGCTCTAACCAGAGATTCTCATCCCATTGCTTTTTTGCCTTTACCTGAGTTTTTCTATATTCATCTCTAGCTTTCAAAACTCCCATTTTAGACCTAAGTGCATTACTAAGGTTATGCCTTGCTACTCTACATGATTGGTCGTACCAACCCTTTTTTATAAGTTGTACATTTCCCTTCTTCTTCTTGCCAGCTTTCAAGAACAATTTCTGGAGGTTGGCAAAAAACTTTGGCTGTGACTCTTCAATTTCCCTTCTAAAATCTCCCTCATTCATTAAAACCTGCAATCTGGCGACTTCATCAATAACTAGCCCCTCAAGGACCTGCCTATCCTCTTCGTTGGCCACTAAAGTTGCCCATCTGACATGACGGACGTCGTTTGTTAAAACAACGTCTGAGGTAGTGAGGTTCCTAGCTAAGTTTTCTGTCATGGATTTTTGTTCGAGATTAAATGTTAAGGACAGAGGGTTGTGATCACTTTCCAACCTGGATATGACCTGCATATCAATTACTTTGTTCCAGGCTCTAATGTCCATCAGAATATAATCAATTCTGCTGCTTGATCTAAGATTATCAAAGGTATGTCTGCCCTGAGGATCAGAGGGAGTACGGCCATTTACTGCCCTCAATCCTCTGGATAGGCATAAACTTTTCACCTGGATAGCTACTTGTGACCATTTTTTAACCACTGGAATGTCCAACTGAGGAATTCCCCATTTTGTGTCTTCTTCGTAAGTCAGATCATTATCCTCACAGCCTAGAGGCTCAAATGTTGTATTTAGGTCTCCTCCTACTACTATATTATACTGAGTAGATAACTTCTCCAGGTCCACATCTAGAGCAGCTATTATATCTGAGGGTATACCCCCTAGAGTTCCCCTGGCATAGATGTTGTATATTGCCAGCTTGCAACCATCGTTGCAAGTAAGCAGGATAGAAAGTAGGTCACTATTTGGAATAAAATTTTGCTTAGTAGTACATTGCAGAGTTTGGCGTAGCCAAATGGTTAAGCCCCCTGAAGGGCGTCCCCTTAGATTCTTCTTCGCGGGCACATAAAAATTTAGGAATCCCTGGCGAAATACTGGAGACACTGACCAAGTCTCTTGTAACAGTACAATGTCATAAGAATCTATGAAGTCGCACCATTCCGGGGTCTCAATTTTATTTTGGATACCTGCAATATTCCAAGAGATAATCTTGATGGGGCTTCCTCTTTCCATACTCCTCTTATTTAAGGGAGTAGTCAGGTTAGGGGAAGGTTCATCAGATAGGGACCTTACTTCAATCAATGTATTACCTGGTTGGGCAGTTGATAAGCTGTTCTCTACTGATTCAGTGGTATATCCTCTGGGGTCGGGTGACCTACGGCCTAGTTCTTCTACCACAGTAAGACTGGGGTTCCTGTGGTGAAGCTCAATAGTCTTTAGATGCCCTGCACTCGCCTGACTATGTAGTCAATCACATTGGCTTAATCCAGATATGGCGGAGAACCTGTTTTCTAACGTGATTCCCCAGTTACTTTTGTTTGGTGGGTATTTTGATTTTCTAGTAATGGTGTTCCACTTAGTTTTTAACAACGTTGGGTTTATGGCATTTCCCCTTTTTGTATAAAAGAAGTCCAACGTTAATGGCACAATTTCTGTTGATCTTCGCTGAGGGGGGTATATATTAGCTAGAATGTTTGGTAGGGCTTCGGGGTCTGAGAGGTGCAAGACCACGCAGTCCCCCCTAAACTTTTTAGAGCCACCTCCGATCCATTCGACCCTTCTAGCTTTTACTATTTCTTGTGCCAGTTGGTCCCTACCTCCAGGCTTAAAAGCCATATTCTTGGATAGCCAGTGGAGTGATTTATTTATCAATGAGGGGATATTCTCCTCTTGTCCTGGTTCTAATTGAGGGACATTTGCTGGAACCAGAATTAGTGGGGAAGCTTCTACTATTAATTCTACAGGACCTCTATCCAAATTCTCCATCTCGTTGGAGGATCTGGTAGCAGGTCCTGCTGGGCCCTCAACCCTCAGGGCTGAATTTATAGTTCCTATCCCTTCTTCCCCTGGGCCAGGTTGGTGCGTGGTGTTTTGAGTAGTGTTTGCGGCACTATCTGGGCAGACTAGGGCTTTAGTGTTTTTTGGGTCTACAGTTGTCAAATTTATATGGGCTGGCCTAGAAGTTTCTGTTGTGATTTGTTGCAGAAGCGACCCCAATCTGGTGACCTCTGCTGTGAGCGAATCAATTTTACTTAGAAGTGGTTTAGTGATCACTTTGATTTTTGTTATCTATAGCGTTTAGTAGCTTTTTGAATTGGTCATCATCTAGGTGGATTCCACCTCCCCCTTTATTCTCAATTTCGTCACCATGTTTATCCTCCGAAGCAGCCTCAAGACATTTTTTCCCAGATCTAAGTCCGCCCCTTTTTGATATATTTTTACCCTTGTTTTTCGTTATTCTGGGGGCTGGCACCGGTGTGGGGGCTTCCTCCTCTAGGGTATTACTTTCCACGTCTATAGTGCAATCGGGGGTTGTTTCATTAATTTCAACTAATAGTTGGGTCAATGAGTTGGTATCGGGTATTTGAAAGACCTCATTGCTAATGTCAAGGGATGAGACTGGTGGTGGTGTATTGCCGATAAGCATGTCCGGAGAGTAACTGAGACCCAGTGAGGACCTCCTATCTTGGTTGATTTTGGCAACTTTCTGTACCATATAATTTTCAATTGTATTGATTGGAGCGGAGGATGCTTTGGGTTTAGTCATAATAGTATCAGTAGAGGCAGTCTTTGAGGTGTCAAACAATATGATGGTCCCACCTGATGCAGTAGTAATAGGGTGACAGCACTTACTTGGTTAAAAATGAACAGCGTTCTTGGCCCTGCTCCTGCCTCTTCGTGCCGATGAGGGCCGTAGAGGGCCCGCCCTTTGCCCGGGCTTCGCCCCGGGCGTCCCGCGAAGCGGGTAGCTGCGGCGCTTATGAGCGCCTCCTGGCGCCTTCGCGTCGTCAGAAACGCGCGCCGCCGCGTAGGCTGCCGGGAGTTGTGGTCCCGGAGCGGCGGCGCGTGGAGTCAGCTGGTTTTTGACTCTTGGCGGTGGCGGCGTGCTGCAGGACTTCCTCGCTGCCTCAAATGACTCCTGGCGGTGGCGGCAACCTTCAGGTAGGTATTTCCTTGTCTCCCCCCGCTCCGCCGGTAGCTGCGGCGCTTATGAGCGCCTCCTGGCGCCTTCGCGTCGTCAGAAACGCGCGCCGCCGCGTAGGCTGCCGGGAGTTGTGGTCCCGGAGCGGCAGCGCGTGGAGTCAGCTGGTTTTTGACTCTTGGCGGTGGCGGCGTGCTGCAGGACTTCCTCGCTGCCTCAAATGACTCCTGGCGGTGGCGGCAACCTTCAGGTAAGTATTTCCTTGTCTCCCCCCGCTCCGCCGGTAGCTGCGGCGCTTATGAGCGCCTCCTGGCGCCTTCGCGTCGTCAGAAACGCGCGCCGCCGCGTAGGCTGCCGGGAGTTGTGGTCCCGGAGCGGCGGCGCGTGGAGTCAGCTGGTTTTTGACTCTTGGCGGTGGCGGCGTGCTGCAGGACTTCCTCGCTGCCTCAAATGACTCCTGGCGGTGGCGGCAACCTTCAGGTAGGTATTTCCTTGTCTCCCCCCGCTCCGCCGGTAGCTGCGGCGCTTATGAGCGCCTCCTGGCGCCTTCGCGTCGTCAGAAACGCGCGCCGCCGCGTAGGCTGCCGGGAGTTGTGGTCCCGGAGCGGCGGCGCGTGGAGTCAGCTGGTTTTTGACTCTTGGCGGTGGCGGCGTGCTGCAGGACTTCCTCGCTGCCTCAAATGACTCCTGGCGGTGGCGGCAACCTTCAGGTAGGTATTTCCTTGTCTTTTCATGGCGCCGCTTCTTCTCGAGTCTTCAGCAAGTCTGTTTGGATGCCTGGAGATCGGGGGTGAACCAGATGACACTGGTGGGAATCTGGTGGCCGAGAGGCGGGGCTTTTACGAGTGAAGAGATTCACTCCCCGAATGCAGATCCCATCCTAGATCGATTAAAAAGATCCATCCCCGGATCCACCTCCGGATCTACTGCCTGATCGCCTTCCCTGCTGACCAGATTCTCACCAGTGTTGGCTTCCAATCCTTGGATTTCAATGTACCAAGGACCAGGCGCTCCACTCGCTCTGCTTATGCACTGCACCTTACCCAAGTTCTGATGATGATCCTGACTTGAAAAGGATCGAAACGCCGTCGACCGTCCAGCGCGAAAATAGGCACCCCAGACTATATGGTTCCTAAAACAATACCTGCATTACCTTGTTAAAGTCAATTTCAAACAAATGAGGAACCATTTTTGTGTGTCTTTTATTCACTGTATATATCATTCACCAGTCACCTGCGCCGCCGTCGCTGATTATTGTCACTTGTGTTGCTACCGTGCCATTCACTCACTCACACTGAGCACCAAGTACAATTTAGGTTTGCCTTGATTGTATTAAATTGCCCTTTGCAGTGCTGCAATAACTGCAATTCTTTTTATTTGTTTTCTTCCCTCTTTCTCCTACAATAAATATGATGCCATGTGCACGTAAGTGAAATACCAAAAGCTCCTTATTTCCTTTTGATAATGTTTTACACATATCTTTACTAATTGTCTCCAAGTTACACCAGTTGGGATACTATATGTTATTACACACTCTCTACCCCAATCCCAACACGGTTGAAGGGTTTACTCCTGTTGTTCTGAGCTCAAAGCAATTTAGGACGCACTCGACACGCTGTTGAAAAGCCATTCGGTTTATTGAAACATGGCAACCCACAAAATTATCCCGGTCTTTAAAATGTCATTGCCGACGCGTTTAGAGGTACTAACTTCTTCTTTAAGGGCAGCTGGTGTAAAGTCTCACAGAACACTCTACATGCTCATATCTGTCCTCAGTGGGCGTATTGACTATGGGCCATATGTAGGTAAATTCCAAATACTGATTCCTAAATACCGATTTTTAACGTATTTTACCGAATCGGTAATCAGAAATCGGTATTTGGGATGTAGGTAAAAATTTGGTAAAAAATACTGATTCAGTAAAATTCGGTAAAAAACTACCAAATATACAAAACCGATCAGTAATTTCCGATTCAGAATTAATACCGAATCGGTAAATACCGAATTGGAAATTCAAAAACAGAAACAATTAAGTAATCAGCCAATCTGGTGCAACCACCCCTCCTCCCAACCAGGAAGTGGCCACACCCATGCAGGTGCACTCAATCTGAAGCTGCTGGAGAGGCTGGGAGAGCAGAGCAGAGTCCTTGAGCCCTTTGAAAACTTTTTCAGCTTGAAACCTGCAAAATGGCAAGCAAAATACTGACAGGGAAGAAGGTGGAGAGTGAAAGAGAAAGCTCAAAGTCAGCACCATGGAGCTGCAGGTCCTTGTGGAGGAGGTTGTAAAGGAACACCACAAGTTGTTTGGAAAGTAGTCCCTGCAGGTTGCAGAATCTGCCAAAAGGAAAATCTGGCTTGCAATACAGGCTAAGGTCAATGCTATAGGAGTGATCCCATGTCGCATTGACAACCTGAAAAAGAGGTGGTATGACCTCCGGAGCTGACTAAGAGGAAGATGGCTAAGCTTCACAAAGAGGCAAACCTGACAGGAGGAGGGAGGAACAGGGCACGTGCCCTGACAGAGCGTGAGGAGCTTGTGGAGTCCACCATTGAACCAGACAGTGTCTGTGGGGTTGGTGAGGCAGACAGCTCAGCCAGAGCTGCAACCCAGAAAAGGTAAGAATCATGCACAGGAATCACCCCCCCTTCCCTTTCCCCTTCCCCAATGTGGTAGTGTCATCCCCACTCCAGTACAGGTTTTGGAATATACCAGCAATGCATTATGGAAGATGTACTGCTAATCAAGAAGGGGGGAGGGGGGGGGGGATCACTTGTCCTGTGTAACCTGGGTACAGTTCTTACTAGAATGACCCTTGGTAAAAGACCCTCATACACGTGTAATAATGATGGTATGGGCGGTATATCTTGATTCTCCGCCTTCGTTTACACGTCTGTGCAGAATCACGGGGTCAGTTGGTATGCACCCTCCACCTGGAGGAGAACACCCTAGGTTAAAACAGTAGTGATCAGTGATTATTGGTGAAATGTGAGTGAATTTATTTAAAACAATCCAATCATGCCGGGGAGAATATGATTTTATTATCCGGGATTGAATTGGTGGTTGAGGATATGACAGAATACGTTGAGGAAATAGTTAGGTTTCGCACATATTCAATCCTCCAGTGTTCAAACAATGGTCCACCAATTCAATCCCGGATAATAAAATCATATTCTCCCCGGCATGATTGGATTGTTTTAAATAAATTCACTCACATTTCACCAATAATCACTGATCACTACTGTTTTAACCTAGGGTGTTCTCCTCCAGGTGGAGGGTGCATACCAACTGACCCCGTGATTCTGCACAGACGTGTAAACGAAGGCGGAGAATCAAGATATACCGCCCATACCATCATTATTACACGTGTATGAGGGTCTTTTACCAAGGGTCATTCTAGTAAGAACTGTACCCAGGTTACACAGGACAAGTGATCCCCCCCCCCTTCTTGATTAGCAGTATTTAAAGCCAAGGAACTTGGTGGGATCACTAACATTCTTTCTCCCTATTCTTGATTGCTACATTATGGAAGATGTAGTCATTGAAACACACCCCATGTCAGTCAGCACACAAAACAACAAGGCATGCAACACACATCAGTGAAGAGCAAGCTGAGGCAATAGCGACAGTGTATCAGCGATGAGAATTTAATTGTATTAGCAGGGCTGCAGGAACACAGAGCTAATGTGAGATTTTCTGTCCACAGGTGAGACATCTCGCAAGCGTCCAAGGGACAAGAAAGGGAGTGCACCACGGAGGGAAAACACACAGGAGGAGAGCACAAGCGCAGGGGAAACCACCCAGGAAACTGCTGCATCAACAGCACAGCCAGCCTCCCAAGACCTTCCTGCATCACCACAGTTGCAGGCCTCCCAAGACCCTCCAGCATCACCACAGCTGCAGGCTTCCCCAGAACGTTTTGGGGCACCTCTACTCCTGTCCTCACCTGAACTAGTTGCGTCACCTGCTGCAAGAACACCTGCAGTTCAGAAAACCAAAAGACATGTCATGCCCACACTACTTGAAATGGAGTCTTTTGCAGGGGACACGTTGGGGGTGACAGTTCAACCGTGGTAGTTGAGGACAGCAATGCCAATCAGCAGTCCACCTCCGAGGGGCCCACATGGGTGGCAGACGCTGCAGGTCCAGAGACCGCAGTCAAGCATGACATGACGAGGGTCCTGGTGTCTTCTGGGGACTGGAGGCCAGTATGGTGAAAGTGCCGCGGATGCAGGGGAAGGACATCTAGTCTGTCGAAAGGCAGATGCGGCACCTCAATGACAATGTTGAAAACATTAATAAGGGCATCAGCTCTATGGCGGAGGGAATAAGGGAAATGGCTGAGGGCCTGCGGGACATGTCCCAGTCTGTGATGCTCTTGTGCAGCAAGTTGGACGAGGACAGGGCAACAAGACGGAAGGAGAGGCAGAGGGCAGAACAACACACAAGGGCAGTCAACTGCCTAGCCACTGCCACTTCCCTGCTTTGCAGGCGCTGCGTGAACATGCAGGAGGGACTGGCACACAGCAGCAGTGAAGTCTCCAGGGGCCTTGTGAGGGTGACAAGTGCAGTGGAGGTGCTGCTGACTGCTCAGTCAGCTAATACCGTTGCTCTGGATGTGGTGGAGAGCGAAGAGAGCACCAGTAGGAGCAGCATAACCCCCCAATTTCTGACACCCAGAGAGCAACAGGCTCCATGTGGCTGGCACTGCCCACACTGACAGTGAGGACAGCCAGCCATTGGTATTGAGCACCGGTAGGCGTGCCCGCAAACACTAAGGATGCCCAGACTACCGGACCTGGAATGGGTGAAGTAACCCAGGACTTACATAATGGATGGCTACATTTGGACTGCCACATTTTGGACTTTTTTTGTGTACTGGAGTAGAGCCAAATAATTAAACTACGTTGTGTACATACTACAACTGGGTGTGTCTCCTTACTTACTTAGAAATAGTTCAGTGTGATCTCTGCGCGTCTCTGTCTCCCATCTGTTGCTTGCGCCACTCCTGCTGTGTTGGGCTCAGTGTGCGCACATTCATCATCGTCATCCTCAATATCTGTCAATTCTACTGCTGTTCCTTTCCAAGTGGCAAGGTTGTGCAGCAATGCACAAGTTGCAATGATTTTACAGCAGATGAGGGGTGAGCACTGACGTGCACCTCCGCTTTTGTGGAGGCAGCGGAACCTGCTTTTTACCAGTCCAAAGGTGCGCTCCACAACATAGCGAGTAGATTGTGTGCCACATTGTATTGTCTCTCACTTGGGGTTGATCGGTTCAGTAGGGTGTCAGGATGAACGAGCAGACGGCATATGCACTATCGCCTATGTGGGAAAGAGAGAGCCATTAGTCACATACAAAACAACACCTACATCTGCAGTTTCTATTAGGGTGTGTTAACGTTTTTTACCTAAAAGGTATCCTTCTCCAAATTCCCCTGCTGTCAGGCGTGTGTAAATCCCACTGTTCTGGAAGATGTAGGAGTCGTGGGTGCTTCCTGGGAATTTGGCCACGATGTCTGTGATTATGTTGGCAGCATCACAGATCACCTGCACATTTATTGAGTGTGTGGACTTTCTGCTCCTGTAGATGAACTCTGTGGCAGCAGGTGGGCAGATTGGGATGTGTGTGCCTTCAATGCAGAAGATCACATGTGGGAACTGGGCCATTTGGTAAAAGTCAGTCTTTGTCTTCAGCAGTTCTGCATGTGTGTCAGGGAAGCTGATGTAATGATGCATTCTCTGCATCATGGCCTCCAGGAAATTCCTGAAGAAACGGGACAGGCAACTCTGGGACACCCCACCTACCGCAGCTATCACCCCCTGGTAACTGCCAGATGGTGTGGGGGTGTAGCCTGTACCTTTCATGGATCTCTGCTAAGCATGGGCGGAAAATCCGTTCTGCTCGCGGATTTTGCGGATTTTGCGGATTTTGCGGATTTTCTGTAAATTCGCAATCAGCGAACTCTCGCCAATTTACCGAAAATCCCCAAATTCGCGCGCAGCGGATTTTTTTTCTTGGTGATACAATATTGCGGCGTTCACTTACCGTCATTCAGCGTTTGCCGAGTTGTTTTTCTCGATATTTTGCGAGTGCTGCGCCATTTTGGATCTTGCCGCTGGAGTTTGCGACGGATCGCGAGAGTTCGCAATTGCGAACATGTAGGTGCGGCGGGCAGCAACAATCTTGCACTCGCGAAATAACAAAATTTGCAATTCTGCACAAGAAATCCACTAGCAAGCAGCATAGACCTGAAAATGATGATTTTTTATCAGAATAACTCCTCAGGTTGACATTTACCTGCACTTTTTTGGATTTGAGGCCTTTTGACTTTCTTTGGATCACTTTTGGATTAGAAATCAACTTTCACAAGTAAGTTTGTTTGGGGCATTACAGTTGCTGTTCTGCAGAAAAACGAGTTTTGAAAACTGAAAGCACTCAGCAGGTGCAAAGGTTCACTCATCATTAGTAACCATTCCCTGTAGTACTTCCTGAGGGGCCCCTCCAGAGTTCAGTTGCCTATGTTTGTATGGGGCATTACAGTTGCTGTTCTGCAGAAAAATGAGTTTTGCAAAACTGAAAGCACTCAGCAGATGCAAAAGTTCAAACTCATCATTAGTAACCATTCCCTGTAGTGCTTCCTGACTGGGGCCCCTCTACAGGTCAGTTGCTAGTTGCAACAATTCTATGACCCTGCTCTGACCCTCACAGCAGGCTCATAGAATAGCTACAAGTAGGCCACAAACGTCCTGGAAAAAAAAATTGCACTGCAACAGAAAGCAAATTACAGATAAGGAAGCAGGTGCCAGACTGGAATTTTAAAACAGTGACACATTAAAAAATCAACCCCAAATGTCAGTTGAAGCAGGGCAGGTGTGCTTGCTTTTCCCCCCCATAATCTACAGTGATGAACCAGAGGGTGGCATTGATGTACCAGAGGGTGGCATTGGTGAAACAGGGTGGCAGTGGTGAAACAGAGGGTGCTGTCTGTGAACCTGTGATGATGAACCAGATGTAGAAACAACATAGTCGCGACCGTTGCGAGCCGACAAGTAAGTTCGCAATTGTGAACTGGTACAAAACCCTCGCGAACTGGCAGAAACCCTTGCGAACACAAAATAAAATCCGCAACTTCCCGAGAATTCGTGGATTTTGCGGATTGCAATTTCGCAAATACGCAAATTCGCGAAAGCCAGATTCGCAAAATTTGCCCATGCTTAATTCTCTGCCTCTGTAAATTGGAAGAGTGGGATCCTCTGTCTTTAGACTTGCTCCTCCCGTCTCCAGTGCCTCTCTCCTGCTGCCTGTAGCCATAACCGCCTTGCTATCACGTAGAATGCCGCCATTGTGATCACACTGTTGCATTTTGGGGCCTGATTTATGGTGTGCACCTGGTTACCACCTGCTTTCAATCCATGGTAATTACTGATTCTTAAATACCGAATTTCATGAAATTCTGTATTTTAGAAGTTACCTACATCTCCATTCTCATTTTTACCGTTTCTTATTTAACGATTCGGTAAATATGAATGCGGTAAATACCGATTCGGTAATATTGGATTCGGTAATGATGAATCGGTATTTACCGATTCATATTTACCGAATCCACATCTCACATCTGGCCTCCTACATCTCAAATGCCTAAATACCGGTCGGTAACGGCAAATGTACCGAATTTCGGCCTTTACTGACCGGTATTTGGCTATACATATGGCCCTATGTGTTCAAAATTTGATTGTTGTTACACTGTGGATCTCGTTCTCAAAAATTAGCATTTTCTTGTGTGTGCATACATTTTTGGGGGTGCTTCACATGTGAATTTGTGTGCCTATTGACCTCATGCCCCTAATTTAATTTGCATTCATCCACCACTGGTATTTCAAGACGCTCACTCTTGTGTGCACATGATTTCTCAAGGGTTTCTACATGTGTTCTGCTGACACACGCACTCTACTTTCTCGTGCGCACCTTCTTTCATTATATCCCTCGCCTTTCTGTCCCGTCATCAGGCTTTGCTCACTGTCCTTACTAATATAAAGCAAAGAAAGTTTTTCACTGCCTTGAAATGTTTATTATTTTATGCATGTAAAAAGTACTTTTTGATTGACATATTTTCCTCAAGTTGAAAAGCGAACTGCTTTTTTCCACACAAGTTTTAGCCACTAACTCCTGACAAGACACGCCTCAGCGGACCTGCCCACTCAAACCCTGCCCATTCAGACCACCAGGGCACCACTGAGCACCCACACTGTCACCCCTTCAGCAGCAAGACAATTTCACTTGCTCCAGCGGGGGGCTGCAGGGATTGTTTATGCCCCTTGGGCCCAAAAGTTCCTATTAGAAATTACAGGAAAGTGGATAACCTACTAAGTACCCGCTAGGTGACCAGGCTAACGCCGTGTTCAGCCTAGCCCTCATACCAGCAATAACTCTGACCAATACCCAACACGATGGGGCAGTGTTTAAGCCATATTGGCATCAGATCTGGAGGGCCCTAAGAGAAATGTTCCCCAGCTACCTGTAAATAGGGGGACTGATGGCAGAGACTATTAAGCCTGACAAATGGATAAACAGCTATCACAGCAGAATGAAGACAAGATGGGGCCAAGAGACAGGGCAGCAATGGGTTAATGTAGGCCAGCAGCTCACCTTTGTCTTCTATATCCTTAAAAAGAGACTACCCACCGAGGTATACAAACATTCCTCGTGCTCTGCCAATGCATCTGGAAATAGGCCTTGGACTAAAGCACCCTCGTAGCTCCCTTGCTGGATGCGATGAAGAATGCAAAGTCCAATGGTACCCAACTGACATGGACCCCTGAGATGCAGGATGCTTTCACCCGATTAAAAGAAGAAATTATGAACGCACCTGTACCTGGTACCCCAGAATATAACAAGGAGTTGTTCCTGTTATACCATGGTGATGGACGGATGATGACGGCAGTGCTCACCCAGAAGTACCCATTGGGGCACAAACCCATTGCGTATTACAGTATTAAACTTGACTCTGTAATGCAGGGGCATTTCCCTTTCTATGAACATGCCCTGGCTGCCGCAGCCGTCGTGGTGGACAAAAGCACCTCCATTGTCATGGGGGCACCCCTCACACAGAATACCGAATATGCAGTGCTCGCAATTATATAGAAAGGGAAAGGTACCCTGTCCACCCAACGAGTCTCAGGATATGAGCTTATGCTATCCAGACCAATGCTCAACATACTGCGGTACCATAACGTCAACTCACCCACCTTCATTGCCCATGAAATACAGGAAGGACAGGAAGTCCATGACTGTCCGGTGCATGCACCAGACATATCTTCCAGGGCAAAGAAGTCCTGATCTCCAATAGAAAAGTCATGTTCCTAGATGGTTCTCTGTCATCGATCAAGAAACCAATGTTATGCACACAGGGGCAGCAGTGGTCACAGGAGTAGTCAGACATCATCAGATTCCCTGCAAATCACAGCACAGCTGACATTGTTCTTCGCCTCTCTGCACGAGCAGCCGAATTGGTGACAATCATTGAGGCACTCACACAAGGCAGATCATCATGGCATATTCCGACTCAGCCAATGTTACAACTACTGTACATTCCAGTATTAGCAGATGGAAGAGAATGGGCTTCCTTGAATCTGATGGCTCACCAGTAATTCACAGGGATCTGTTAGAACTCCTCATCAAGGCATTGATCCTGCCAAAACGAGTAGAAGTCGTCAAGTGCACTGCACATACAGGTGGCCAAGACTGTCTCCCCGGGCAACGGACTTGCCGACAGGGGCCACAAAGGAGGCCACCTACGCAACCACGTGAGCAATCCCAACTTCCCAATACAGGAGGCTAGGAAGCAATCTTCAGAGGACTCCTCGCCACCTTCCGAACTACCATGCCCTGAGGTGGCTAGAATATATATCAGGGAAATACAGGAAGCAGCATTCCCACATGATCCAGAACTCCGGAAGTCTAGGGGATGCACAAAGACCACCTCATGATCAAATCTACAGGGACACGTTCTCAAGGAAACCTGTCATGCCCCTAATCCTACCCCACACCACCATGAACTAGCTGCAACTACTGGCACACATCCCTAAAGAGAGCATGCTCACCCATGCTCGCCCTGCTTGGTAGAAATGCTCCCCATGTATGTAAATGGGTGCACAGTATGTCAGCTGCACTCACCTAAAACCACACTGAAGGTCATAGCCTCATCTATCCTGAGACCCTCTGGACCATTCAATGCACTATACATAGATTTCATCAGCATGATTGATAGGTATGCCACTTAGCGATACCTAATGGTGGTGGTTTGCCCCTTCTCTAGGTGGATAGAAGCGGGCCCCTGCACACACTGCAAAGCTAAAGCCTCAGCTACCTTTCTGATTCATAAAGTCATACCCAGGTGGGGGGTACCAGAGGTCATCCGATCTGACAGCAACATTATGTAAACAAAATATTCAAAAACATCTGTACCCCGATGGGCATAACCAATAAGCTGGTCTCAGCATACCACCCTCAAAGCAATGGTATAGTGGAACGCCTCAATGTCCTTCTAAAAAGCAATCTCAGCAAACTGTGCACCACCATGGATAAGAAATGGCTGCATTGCTTTCCCCTAGCCTTTTTCGCTTTAAGGAATACCCAAAGCAGAGACCACCACCTGACCCCGCCATCAGCTAGTCACTGGTAGGTCAATTCAGACATAATAGAATCCGTGGCCTTCCAAAAGAACATGTCTCATGAAATAAATCTGAAGACACCTGCCGCTTTGCGTGCTATCTCAAATTAGTAAGAGGAAACAAGAAGGTGCAGAGAAAGTGAAAAAGTAAACAGATAGACAAGAACCACCTCAGGATGATTGGTGTCCCATCATTACACATTCAAGTGCCCAGTGTCATCATTTGGAATCCCATAAAACTATCTCACGCCTTCCCTTAATCAATCAGGGGGACAGAGAGAATAAGTTGTATCCTCTTGTGTGGTCCTTACAAGAGAAAGCAAAAGTGAATGCAAAAGGGACTTTTTTTACCTTTTCTATTTTGTAATCTAAAGTGCTATTTATAGGTGCAGTGTAGATTCTGCTGTAGCAAATTTTTCAAATCCTTGATAGGAGCATGATGAAATAACACATCATTGCTTGGCAAGGACTGTACCTCACCTCACTCGGCACCAGCTCAAGTTATGTTTAGAGGCCCCGCTCTCTCCATCGGTACCTCCAGGTTGGATCTTCACTGTATTTATTCCTATATATTGGCAGTGACAAACTGGGTGTTTATTTAGGTCCTGAAGAAAGCCAGGGAGATTAATCCTATTGACTGAAACATGTCGACCATTGAGATAGTGATTAAAGCGATCCTGAAACAGCACCAAAGGATTGTGCATCTCGGCTGTTTATCCTATTTTAATTCACACTTTTCAACTTTTTTCTTCTTTGCACTGCACTGTACGTCACTTTTACGCCGCCGGTGCGTCACTTTCTGTGACGCACCAGGGCGTAAAAAGTGATCCTTATTGCGTCATATTTACAAAGTGCCGCATCTAGGTAGATGCGTCACTTTGTAAACCCCTGCGCCACATTATACCTGCGCCAGGTATAATGTATGCAAGGGGGGTGTTTTGACGCAAGAAAGGGTCATGGAAGTGACGCAGTAAAATGTATAAGATTTCACTGCGCCATTTCTTTGCCGCTAGTGCGTCAAAATCTTACGCCTGCTTCATGGCAGGTGTAAGACTGACGCAGGCACTAACAACAAGGGACTTGCCCATGTGAAAGTACACATTGCTGGAGTTGCGTCACTTTTGTGACACACTCCAGCAATGCGTCACTTTTGCGCCTACAGATACGTCAGAAATACTGACGTATCTGTAACTCCTTTGCTACATGATGCGTCATATTATAAATATGAGAAACAAAGATGGGCGCAACTCTGCAGGGCTCTCCACCGGATCGCCCCTAAGCATCTTGGTATTTGTAGTGCGAGTAGCACAAAGAACTGAGAAAAAGTTCAAAGTATATCACCATGGTTGGCGCAAGTATGTTCTTGAAAATTCCATCATCTCTAGACCCGAGACATGGCCCGGGATTCGGGATTTATATCCCTAATCAGTAGAGAAAGTTCAGGGGTGGTAGAGAAAGCCGCCGTAGAACCGTCAAGGGCTTCGTTGCCTGCTAGGCGCGCAGATGTGTCTCCAAAAAGCTCGTCAGCTTTGGGGGCTCGCAGGAGCCCTTAAATAAGAAACAAAGATGGGCGCGACTCTGCTGGCCTCTCCACTGGATCGCCCCTAAGCATCTTGGTAATTTTAGTGCGAGTAGCACAAAGAACTGAGAAAAAGTTCAAAGTATATCACCATGGTTGGTGCAAGTATGTTCTTGAAAATTCCATCATCTCTAGACCCGAGACATGGCCCGGGTTTCAGGATTTATATCCCTCATCAGTAGAGAAAGTTCAGGGGTGGTAGAGAAAACCGCCGTAGAACCGTCAAGGGCTTCGTTGCCTGCTAGGCGCGCAGGTGCGTCTCCAAAAAGCTCGTCAGCTTTGGGGGCTCGCAGGAGCCCTTAAATCAGAAACAAAGATGGGCGTGACTTTGCTGGCCTCTCCACCGGATCGGCCCTAAGCATCTTGGTATATATATTATAAATATGACGCATCAATCATGACGCAAGGAGTGCGCACTGAGAAGTGGCGCATCGCTGCTTTCACGCTTACCTCAGATGCAGCTGGTAGCAATCAGGAGTTCATGTGCTAGTGGAGCAGACAAAGAAGGTGGACACAGTGCACTTGTATCACCAGCAGATGGCAAGATAATGGCAGCAGCAGCTCTGGCAGGAGGTCTAGATCCGGGGCCAGGCACAGGTCCTGAAGCAGGAACACTGTCGTCTCTAGGAGGAGCAGTCCACTTTCAGTAGGATGAGTGGATCCGCTTGACAAGCCCACCGCACTGGACAGCTGTGTTGATGATGACCAGGATCTGATGGTTTCAAACCAATAAGGCTGAAGTGCAGTCTCCCTTTGGTGAATGTGCACAAGCATTCTTTCACCCAGCTGGGGGCAGTGGAAGGCTGCAGTCGGGAACCCAGGTGAGGTTGCCTATTCCTGAGAACGGAAACTGTTGAGATACCGTGAAGCTTTCTGCAAAGCTGTCAACTGCAAATCCAAGGTAGCATCTGAGAATAAGAGACTAGAGGGAAACTTTGTGGGTCGCCCAGGACTAAATCTTTTGGGCTAAAGTTAGACTTCAGGGAAGGAATCGCTGAGAGGGACCATCATGCTAATATCAGGATATTGGGCAGTTTTATCTGGGTTTCCGAGCATAGCTTCGCAATCTTTCTCTTGAGGGTACCGTTACTTCTTTCTATCTGGCTTAGGGATTCTTGCTGGTATGAACCGTGAAGATGCTGGTCTACATCTAAAACATGTATTTATTTATGTTTTTATTTATCGGTCAAATATAAGTTCATTTACATCATAGATATCAAAAACACATCATATAAATAAAATTAAAAAATTGCAATGCAATACATTATTTTTAAAAATATTTGTTTTAAAACATCCCAAATCATAGGTAGCAGCTTTATAGTTTTTAAAAGGTGATCAGTATTTTGTCATATTAAGAAAAAAAATTCCTAGCACAATTCCATAAGGTTCATTTGTTGTTCATTGTCATAGCTGGTTCACAGAGACATTTTTGGTTGTTTTTGACCTCTTCCACCAAGCAAACAGTAAGTATCTTGAGATTGCAAAAACCAACCATCAAGTAGTATCAGCCATGAAGATCCTTAGTGCATCATTAGGGCGTGTGAAAGATAGTAAACGACATACAGGCATAATCCAATTTTTCAGATGATCAGCATAGGTCGGACAGAAGAAAAGAAAATGTACAAGGGTCTCAGGGGAAGTATGACATGCTGGGCATACTCGAGCTCAGCGGTGATGGGTAGGTGACTTCGCACGGACACGGGTAACTTGAGCCAGAACTATAGGCAAACCCTGTTGTACCGACCCGCCGGCTACTCAGGTGGCAATTAGTCCAAGACCTTAAGGCATAGGATTATCCCCTGAGGTAAATCACACGACACCAGCATGATTTCCTTTTAATCCTTTTTAACAATTTTTTCACCTTCACTAGGTCCTGACGAATCACGGGAACTTCCCATGCGAGAAACATGTTGACCAACCCTCACTCTAGTCTCATTTAGGGTTACGCTACCTAACCTGCCGTCACCCAGTGAGCTATTTCCACTTTTTAACTGCAGTAGGGGGACCCCCTGAATAAAGTGGTTTCCGGCACCCCCTGCTACATTTTAAATCACTCTTTTTTCTTCAGGATACTGATTGCCCTGACCCACATACCCGCACTTCACCAATAGGCTGTTGGACAAAAAGATCTCCGCCAAAGAGCCCCTCTCTGAGGTGAGGCCGTCGGGGATTGCACCGCCTCCCCGACGAGGAGCAACGCCTATGATGAAGCATGACACCCTCCTGGGTGTGTGAGGCAAACACGTCCAACATAATGGATGCCCAAAGGTGTAACATACACACCTTCGGTCGAGCCAATCTGTTCAATCTTCTTTAGGAACAGTTCAGCAACCCCCTTTGTTGAAACATGTTGGGCATACTGGCAATATGGATGCATTTTCCCAAGTACTTCTTCTTGAGTTTAGAGGCAAGGCTCCATACCTGAATTAAATGTATAGGGCTCTTGCCTGGGGTGGTTCATTAGCATCCATAAACGGCTCAAAACCAACCCATCATTTGAAGTCTAAAAAACGAGAGGTTAAAATGCCATGAAGTTACTATCTATACTTTGCGAGTCTATAAACTTCCAAGACCTTTTTTTAAGTAGGGGAACCATTGATTTCTTTATAGACCCTGGATCCTCCCATAAAGGCCCCAACCCTAGTTTTAAAAACCAATCCTTGATCATATTAAGCCATTTAATGCGACCTGTTTGTCTTTGCAGAACAATTAGGTCTTCCAGGGTCTTCCTCAATGGGACCTGAGTGTCGCTAGTCCAAATCCTAATCCAGAACATAAGAGCCCTGAGAGTAGCAGAACGGCTAATAGGTCTAGGGCCAAGATCAAGTCTAAGTGGCAGGAGGGGGGTACATCTAAAGCAGTCACTACTGATCCGGTATGGTACCCTGAACTGAGGGATAAGATCTCTAGGTAACCGCCTAGCTACAGTGACGGTGTCTGTATGGGTACAGGGATACACTTTCACTTATCCTGGGAACATACACACAATATGTAGGGGATACAAATAGGTTGCATGCTTTGGCATTCGGATAAAGTGCATCTGGAAGTGCACAAAGGGGGCCCAAGGTGGAGGGGGAGCAGCAGGGGTGGCCTTAATCCCTTTTCTGACAATATGTGACAGGAAGACATTAGAGGACGGGCATTAACAGAGATGACACTGGATTGCTGCAGCACGAATCATGCAGTCCCTTCTGCTCTGTGATACAAACTGGGGAGGTTGGTGAGTAGACATTTCAGTTGACCACATGTCTAGTGCTGTCTCTCCACAGCCCCTTAAGGCCACTGTCACATCTCTGCTTGATCCAGGACTGTTGTTCACTTTCAGAGGTTTGCTCGTGCAATGGAGACAAATCCTCCAGCGTTGGTCCGGAAAATACGTCTGTTTCCACAACATAAATAGCAATATACGCAGTTTTAGACAAAGCTGCAGTTTAGTGCCTGAATTTTTTAGGGTTTAATCCCTCGAAAATTCATCATGGGGTTACTGCTGTGTGGCACGCTTTTCTGCTGCCATCTTCTCAGGCAACTGTAAGGAATCCCAGTGATTTTAAACATGCTGTACATTTTTAATGGTGTTCCAGCCGATGTTAAGAAACCCCATTGCATCCATAACACCCCAAAGTCGTCCATCACTCCAAAATGCCTAATTTGAGCCTGTGATCACGGTTACAATCTTTTGATTGGTTAGAGTGCAGCTTTTGTGAGAGCAATATGCTCTGCAGCCTGGGCATATCTCACATTTGGCAAATTAAAATGTTCCGCAATCTGATATGCAGCACATATAGCATAACCAGAAACAAGGACACTGCCATAATTTCTTAGACATAACCCATCAACAAAATATGTCAGCTGCCAGTCAAGTATAGGCACCCCAGTCACGTCCACACAAGGTTTGGTTGCATGTGCAGTGGCAATGATACAATCGTGGGGTTTTTCAACCTCACTTGTGGGCATAAAAGAGGCAAGGTTCAGGGCCGGAAACTGTGCCAGGGTATTCTTGAGAATGGGGCAACAATTACACTTCATACTGGGACACTCAGGATGCAGGGAGGTGCCCGGCCTTTGCAAGGGGGGGGAAGTGCAACCACAAAATATGAAACAACAGCAGTCAAAGGAGATCTTACCACAATATCTTCAGATGCTTCAACAAGATACACCGCGGCCTCTTCAGAACTTAAAGATGGTGGGAGCCAGCCACGAGCAGGTCCAAAACTGAAGAATAATAAGCTATGGGTTTTCTCTTATACCCGTGGCTCTGTACCAATACTCCAAGTGCAAATCCATCGTGTTCACGACAATACAAATTAAAAGGTTTGGCATCACCATGGCGTCCTAAGGCAAGAGCAGAGGCTGGTGCCTGGTTAATTTTCACAAAAGCTTTTTTGGTTTCATTAGACCACTGCAAGGCGGCAAGGATACATTTTCTGATATAATCCTGCAAAACCTTCCATATTTAAATGTAGACAGGGGTCCCCTGTCTGCAATACCCCGCCACGCCCAGGAAGGTACATAGCTGGGATACAGTCGCAAGGCAGGGCAACCTGCGGACAACGTCTGCTTTCTCAGAGGATGTGGCGCTTACCAGCAGAGATTTCATGGCCAAGGTATCGTACTCAGGAAGACAAAACTGCAATTTCTTCTTGCATCATAGTCCTCTTTAATTCTTTTTTATTGGTATCCATGCTGCACAGTAGCCGTGCTGCTATACAGCAAGGCTAAAATCATTGCCAAAGCTGATGTTGCCCAAGCAGGCCAGAAAAAACAAAGGCAAAGCCAACAGGTCTCAAAGGCACCACCTATTGGCTTTGTCAGAGCTTGTTAGATCCTGGAACTTGTGATTTTGAGCAAATCAGCTAATCACGCGTTGCGTGAAAAAGAAAAAAAATAGGACGTTTGGTAAAATAATCCCATCACATAAAGAAAGCAATTACGCTCATGTCAAGTGTTTTTGAAAATATTTTTGGAAGCGAGTAACACCTGTTGCCACAATAAAAATAAATAACATCTGTTGTCACTATAAACATACATTTCAAAGAGGAAAAATGTCTACTTTGAAGTATGTGTGGCACAGTAAAACATAGCTATAAATGGTAAGAGGGTCAACAAGGACAACGGGAAAGAAGACAAAATTAAAATAGTACCTCGACCACAGCACAATCAGTGGAAGGACAGCAATCAAGCAGAAGCAATTAGTATGTGGTCCATGCTCCAGTTAAAAAAGAGAGGAAGTGAAGCCAGCATGAGACGGCCAATTAGTAGGCAGCAAATGAGAGTGACAATGAAGCCAACGAATGAAAAGCAATGGGCGGACTGCAAGCACATGCACTGTCCCAGGCAAGACCGACAAAAATGGACGCAATTACCTACTCATGCAATAAAAAATGAGAGTTGTGCCCAGTCCCCTCTGTCAAGAAATGCAGACTTTTTTTGTATTTGAGCTAGATCTGTGTAGTGTGACACAAAAATATCAAGTGTGCCCTGAGCCATTCATTTGGTAAATGCAATATTTAAACCATGAGCCTCATCTCACCACGGCCTCAACCAAGTACATTTATAGGCGGAGTGACACAATTACCATTTATTTATGCCTCATGCCTGCCCCTTTCACCCACAATATTTAAATATCGCCTTTCTGAGGTAGGCACTTACACTACATTTGCATTTAGCTAATTTCACGAATCCCTGCCATGTTGGCTGCACCAGAAGCGAACTTGTCAATACAAATGCTAGAAGCAATTCCCTCCCTAATGAAACACGCCAGAATTCCAAATCGTGCCCCCTTCTCTAGACGCTGCACTGAATTGTGCCCTTGCAATGACGTCATAAGGCGTAAAACTAATTTTACTACCATATGGCCGGTGCTCCAGGGGCCGAAGCAGCCAGACCCAAGCATGGAGCTGTCTTTACTGTGAATTCCCAGGCAGACTGCGATATTGACCCGAGTATGGAACACAGACCGCCTCGGTGTGAGCTCGCTTGTGCAAGGAAGAGCACTAGAGTGAAAGACGCAGTGCTTAATCTGTGCCGGTGGTTTCCGGTGCGCAGCACCGGCACGTAGGAGCTGTTTCCAACAAGAAGGGACACTCACTGCACCGGTCTGTAAAGAGATGCTTGAGGAGGGTCTGTTGGACCCTCTGTGCCGGTACCCCCTTTCAAGAGTCCGGCTCAGGGATTGCACTAACAGTGCGCCAGATCATAGGTGGGTCAGTAGAGACGCCGTACCGCCGGTACATGCCCCGCAGATTCCACAGACCGCCCGACCTACTCCCTCTACAGACAGTGCATGTCAGAGTCCACGTCACAGAGTCTATCGTGTGCCTCCCTCCTGGGGTAACAAACGGTGTGCACTGAATGTGCTTAGAAGACGCAGCTATTAAGACGGTAGGTGCGGCACTCTGTGGCGTGTGACCAGCGTGGGCCGGCTCATGGGCAGGTCTGGCCTTTCAGGCCTTCCAGTCTTCTGATAATGCCCTTCCTGTGTGTCTCCATTAAAAAAAAAAAAAGATTTTATTGTTAGGTTGCACATATTATTCAGAGCCCTGTAACCCAGGGATGACAGCAGGTGAAAATAAACAGTACATCATCCGAGTGGCAATCGACTTTTCTTACGCAAGTACAAACAAATTATCAAAGGGTCAAAAACAACTGAACACCCCACCCTCCCCCCTCCCCACTACCCCTGCCCCCCACAGCTCCTTCCCCCCAACTCCCTCCCCCGTGAGTCGCACTAACCCCCCAGGTTCTACCCCTACGTAGTGATAAAAGTATAGGAAAAGCACACTATCGCAGTATATGCACACCCTCCTCCCACGTTCCCATGTCCCCTTCCCCGGAACTATCCGTGCCCGTCATCCCACACACGGAAGATCATCCCGCTCCACCGGGGCGGGGGGGGGGGGGGGGGGGGGGGGGTTGGGGGTCAAGCCACAGGCCCCTATAATCCGCCAAGCACTTCCAAATTTTATAATGTTTCGGCTGGCACCCCTAGCTACGAAAACTGGCTGCTCCAACCCCATACAATAATCTAACTCCTTCTTCCAAACGACCACCGACGGGGCTTGTGTATCCTTCCACCCTTTAGCGATGTCTCTTTTGGCCAGTGTAAGGGCAAGGAGCATCAGGTGTCTCTTGTAGAGGTTGTCCCCCACCCCCTCCATTGCACGCAGTAGGGCAAACTTCGGCATAAGGGGGAGGATCCATCCCAACACCTCAGACATGCAGGCCAGGACCCCCCTCCAGAACCGAGACAGGGATTCACAGCTCCATACTGTATGAAGAAACGTCCCGTCCTCCCTGTTACAACGGAGACAGACCGGTGAGGCAATCAGCCCAGCCCGCCACAGCCGAAACCTTGTAAAGTACACTCTGTGTAAGTATTTAAACTGAATAAGGCGGAGACGCATTGCTATGGCTGCACCCCTGGGGGCGGCCAGTGCCTCCATCCAATCCTCCTCCTCAAGCTCGCCTACATCTTCCTCCCATTGCTCCCGGAGTCTCTGCAGTGTAGGGGAACAGTGGGTGACTAACGCCTGGTAAATGCGGGATATTTTCTTTGTGCCTAGGTCCCCCATGAATAATCTCGCTTCCAACGCACTAAACTCGGGGAGGGCCTCCAGCCCCTCCAGGCTGGGTGTTAGTGCATGACGAAACTGGAGGTATCTAAAAAACTGGGAGCGAGGCATGTCAAATTCTTCCCGGTGTTCCTGAAAGGACTTGAGAGTCGTACCCCTAAACACATCACCTAATGTCGAGATCCCTATATTGTCTCATCCCCTAAAGCCCTGCAGCGCTGCCAGACTGGGCAGCCTCCCATTGTGCCATAGAGGAGTTTCTCCGGTCAGGGTATTCCACCACCCCTTCCGGCGCAGAGCCTGCCGCCAGATGCGAAATACCAGCTGAGTGGCTGCTGGCAAATCACTCCGTATCGACGCTGTTTATAGAGTGTTGTGTAGCATATGGGAACCCATCAAATAACGTTCCATAGCATGCGCCGGGTCCCCCCTATCGCCATACCACCATTCATTCAGGACCAAAAGATGGGAAGCCTGGTAATAGGAAAGGATGGCTGAAGTAGTTAGCCCACCACAATACGTGGAGAGGAAGCACGTGCGTATGGCTACACGCACCGCCCCACCCCCCCACAAGAATTGCCTTAAGACAGAGTTTACCTGTCTGAACCAACTGGGTGATACAGGATATGGGGGATTTTGCAGCTGATACAACAGGCGGGGAAGCGCCATCATTTTTAAAATCGCCAATCGCCCATAAAGGCAAGCTCGTCTGCGCTCGTCCGCGCCCGGCCGGGCCCAGGGGCCATGTCCCCTGGCTCTTCTGGGGGCGACAGATATGTATACAGCCCAAGCCTCTTACATCAGCTGCGTCCACCGGTATACAGACAAATTATCGAAATTAAAATATCGATATACAATAATATCGATGTTTTAATTTCGACAGTATAGAATATCGATGTCCAAAATATCGACAGACAGAATATCGTTTTTTTAAGGTATGTATGTTACTAATATCGAATTTTACTAATATCGAAATTTTGTTTAGTGTTATGTATTTTATTTATTATTTGTTAAACATGTTTTGTAATGTATGTTTGAAAATTTGTAAATTTGTTTACATTTTGCGTTTTAGTATCAGAGCGGGTTGTGGGTTTATAGGGGAATAGGGTGGGAAGTAATTTAATAATAATTAATTAATTAATATATGTTTGTAAATAATTTTAATTAATAATTAATTTGTAATTAATTAATATTAATTAGTTAATTAATTAATATAATTTTGTACATATTTTTAATTATTAATTATTGGTAATTACTTAATATTAATTAGTTAATTACATTAATTAGAGTAATTTTTTTATATATATAATTTTTTGTTATTGTTAATTAATTAATTGGGAAAAAATAATATTAATTATTAAATTAATTTAATTACAGCTAATGTGCTAATATATTTACTTTATTGTTATTGTTAATTAATAATTAATTGGTAATTAAATAATATTAATTAATTTTGGGTAAAGGAGTATTTTTAGGGTTCAGGGTCAGTTTTGGGTTTTTGGGTAAAGGGGTATTTTTAGAGTTCAGGGTCAGTTTTGGGTTTTGGGTTTTTTTGGTAAAGGCGGCGGCCTTGCGATTATTTACAAGGAGAGCTACGTCTGCCGCTGTTTATCGGAGGAGATTGAGGACTGCGAAAATCTCTCCTTTGCGATTGAGTTTTCCCCTAATTCCAGCTTCACTGGTATTCTCATCTACCGCCCCCCTGGTTCTATCGGACAATTTAACACCTCTCTTCTATCGGTGGCATCCCAACTGGTCGTCTTTCCCTCCAACTTTACCTTACTGGGAGATTTTAACATCCATTTTGACAACCTGTTGGACTCTACGGCACTAGAGATGATGTCAAGCCTGGCTGCCATTCAACTGGAGAAATTAGTCCCCTCTGCCACGCATGAAAAGGGTCATCTTTTAGACCCGATCTTTAGTAACAGTTGTAGGAGGGTAGATACCTGACTATGGTTACCCCCAACTTTTTGCCTGGTGTGTTGCTGGTTTTTCGACTTAGTTGACCTGGAACCCTGCTATTCAGGGCCCCAGGCCTACTACTCTCTCTCTAAACTGGATTCCATGTACCTTAGGTGCATTTACCAATTGGTACTGGGCCACCTTATCAGACCCTGTAACTCAGGGCATAGGTGTACCCAGGGCCTACCAGGGCCTGCAGCATGTATTATGCCACCCCTGGCCGGCCATCTAAATCTGACACAACTGGCTGCACGACAGCTGGGGCAAAGTGGTGTAATCACCCTTTGCTTTAGATATAGTATACCTATATCTAACCCTAAAATGGGCACATGTATTCCTATCAGTCACTCCTATGGCAGGCCTTAACAATCCTGAAGGCAGAGTGCTTAGAATTATGTGAGATGGTGCTCTGGCATGAGCTGAGCCCGTCTGCAGCTTGCGGAACCAAGTCCTAATAGCTGTTCTATGATAACGCGTACCATATACTCTTAAGTGCATTATAATCCTCGCGGTTATTTGCTATCTTTGGTATCGCTTTATCAAAACATGTTGAGTAAGGTGTCATACGAATTGGAATACTAACCCCTCGCCAATTCTGGCGACGGGGTTAGCATTCCACCCTTCTAGAGGGACACGACATGTATGTAACTGTGAACCCCGGTTAAAAGTTAACTCGAGCCTCAGCATCACAAAATGGATGCTGCCACCACAGACACAAGTCTGACCTCCTGCTGCTGGGAGTGCTTCCAGCGAGGAGAGCTTGGACAAAGGGTTTCCTGTCAGGGGCGGTGCTAGCACCGACCCAGACAGGGTTTTGTGTATCCTAGGTAGGCAGGGCTGAATAGGAAGGTGATGCAAGTGGCACCCCGGTGCTCACTGTGCATCTGCCAGTTTGAACCAGTTCCAGGGGCACACCAGCCCCTGAGCTGGGGAAAGTCTGGCATGGGAGAGGGGTGTAACCACCCCCCATCCTGGTCCCACCCATGGGCAGGACCTAGTCCCGTACCAGCCCTTTTTCTTTAGTATAAAGGTGGGAGCGGGGACCCTTCCAAATTGGATCATCTTTGAATCCTGAAAATACTTTCTACGAAAGGAACTCAAGACTTCTTCCTAAGCTTTCTCCCTTGTGACTAAGGAGTAGTCACCCTGCATCGGCTGGCACCAACTAAGAACACTGAGGTTTGCTGCACGTCCTTCCTCAGGAATCCGACCGACCAGTACGACGAGAACCGGCTTCCCTGACACCTCTGACCTCTACCTGCATCATCAGCCCAGCTGAGATTCGTGGGTGTGACGAGACCTCGAGGGACCGGCCATCTTCAGAACTGCACAACGCTTATCCAGCACGACCACCGAGGGATCCTCGAGTGAGTGCTTTAGGGGTTGAGAAGCCCTGACCCTGAGCAGCTCCAGCACCGAAGTCCAGCCCCCCAGCATCCACGAGATCTGCGTGGGGCCCTTCTGCTCTTTGCTGCTCACCGCGTTGTCCGGCCACTTGCCTGCTGGCTTGTAGCCCTCTTGACGACAAACAACGACATCTCCATCGCTGGTCTGGTTGCTCCAGACTGGCCCTTGCTCCCCTCCAACAGAGGAGCACCCCGGACCCTCCTGGTCCACTCCAGACGCCATTTTGAGTCCACCGCGTGGGCTTGCATTTGCTAAGACTTGTTGCCCCAATCCTGGGTCCAGCGACGTCGACAGCAGATACCTTCGTGGGACAGCTCGCACCTCCATCCTGGTCGCCGACAACGCCTCCTGGTCCGAGAGACTGCAGAGCCCAGCGTCGCCCACTCACCTGGTCGAGGTGACTTCGTCCGGTGCCATCCTGGTGCCCATCTAATTACTGGCTAGTGATTCAGAACTTGGTCCCCTCTGCTTACAGGTACCCATCTTCACCGATCTAGGCTTGGGTCGCATCGAACTTCATCACTGGTCGCCTGCCAGCAACTTCTTCTTTCAGGCTCCATAGACTGCAACGAGGATTCCCGACGTCTTTTCAGACCTATGCAGCCGCAGCCCCTGGGCTAGGTAACCTGAGCATTTCGGTGCTCCAGCATAGCTTAACTATCTATGTGTCCAGATCCTTTTTCGTTTCAGCTCTATCTAGTCGGATTCATCCGATAACACTAACTTTACGAAATCTAGCATCCATAGACTTTGTCCCGCATCCCGCGTGAGAGTGCACACTCTGCACCCGATCTCCCTAGGCCTCCTGCTCGTAATCTGAAGGTTCAGTAGTCCAGTCCTAGCGATCCTAAAGCCTTTGAGACTAGTTACTTACCTGCTAGTATTTTGCATTCCACTTTTAGAGTATATGGTTTTTCGTGCCCCTCTGGCATCTGTGTAAATTGTGCGACTTTCAGAAATTCTTTAAGAGCTTTGTATTGTGCTAGCGCCCTGTCCTCATAAAGAGTCCAGGGCTGTTGTGTTCTAAATAAATATACTTTATTTTCATAACAACTTGTGTGGTGTCCTTTCACTTGGTGTTCAAGGGGTATATGTGATGGTATAACAGCTGGCTTAACACACCCTCTAGAGTTTAGCCTAAAGACTGCTCTTGTCCATGGTACTAGGATAGCTGGTCTGAAAGGTTGACTTACAACCAATCATCAATAAGGGTCGTTTGGAATGATACACAGTGATCACTAGAATAGTGAGCACTACATAGCCAACTTCTCACAACAGTGACCAGCTTAAAGTGGGCACCATTAGTAGCCTTCCATGGTCGGACCATTTCCTGATAGCCTTCACCTGGACCACGAGTAAACCCCCCCCCATCCTCTTTTACATCTCGGAAAACTCGAAACTGGTCCAAACTTCCTATCGACAACTGGATGAAGGCTCTCAGCCCTACTAGACCCACACTTTCCCATGATTCAATGGCAAATAACATTAAATATGACGAGTGGATAACCACCTCTCTTGACTCGGTTCTCCCTTCATACCCATCTAGGTCAAAGAGGCAAAGCAAATCATCCCCGTGGTATACAGAAGACCTCAGAAATCAAAAGCGTCTCTGTAAGAGACAAGAGAGGAAATGGCGCATGACCTACAACCCTGTTGACAAAACTACCTACAGGGAATTTATTGGGAACTATAAACTAGCCATAAAAACTTAACAAGCAGCCTACTATAACGATAAAATAACAACGGTGAAATCTAAGCCAAAAGAAATATATCGCATAGTAAACTCCCTGATAAAACCCTCCCTGCCTGCCACAGATAAGAGCAGTTCACCATCCAAATGTAACGAGTTGGTGGATTTCTTCTTTCAAAAAGTGAACAAAATCTACCTCTCCTTTCCAAACCCACCCACTGTTTCACCCTCTCAATGCCTGGACTCAGTTCTGGACAGGGACAATAGGCTGGAGTCTTTTCCTCTGTTGAAGCTGGACACATTGGAGAGTCTAGCTCAACAAATAAAAAACGGCTCTCCGTGCGACCCGGCTCCACCGGGCTCACTGGGGCTGGCCAGCAAAACCATTCTCCCTACCCTTCTGGAATTGCTGAACTCTTCTATATTGAGTGGGATGGTACCAGCGACCTGGAAACATGCAATGGTGCGGGCCCTGTTAAAAAAACCTTCCCTCGACCCAGCTAACCCAGGCAACTACCGCCCGATTTCTCTGCTCCCATGGGCATCTAAGATCCTGGAGAAGCACGTCAATACCACTCTCACGAAACTCTTCGAGGAAAACCATCTCCTCGATGCCTCCCAGACGGGCTTTCGCCCAAAACTTGGGACAGAGACCGCTCTACTGACCGTAACTGAGGAGGCGAGACGGATCTTGGATCGGGGGGTGGTCAGTGGCAGTGATCCTCCTCGATCTGAGTGCCGCGTTTGACACGGTACATCATAAAATTCTGTTGAACCGTCTCGCCGACCTAGGAGTGTCCGGAGATGCCCTGGTCTGGTTAGAGTCTTTCCTATTGGACAGAACCTTCCAGGTCTTTGACGGCACATCCGTATCATCTAGTAGGCCTTTGGGGTGCGGAGTCCCGCAGGGTTCATCCTTGAGCCTTACGCTCTTCAACACATACATGAGGCCGCTGGCTGGGATTGTTTGTCCGCATGGTGTCAATATCATCTCCTATGCGGACGACCCCCAGCTGGTGGTCTCCCTTGCACAGAAGAGCGGCCTCCAATCACCGCCCAATCTAGCGGCATGCCTGGAGGATGTAAAGAGCTGGATGATGAGCTCATGTCTGAAGCTCAACGACGATAAAACCGAGCTCATGCTCCTGGGCCCGGCGCCCCCCTCTACTTTGGAGCTGATATGGCCCACAAGCATGGGTGCGGCCCCACCCGCGAGAGATAACATCAAAAGTCTGGGAGTATGGCTCAATAAATCGCTGAGCCTTAATACACAGGCCACCAAGGTGTCGGCCACTTGTTTCGGCCTCCTTAGGGTGATCAAAAAAATTCTTCCCCTTCTCCCATTTGAGGTCAGACAAATAATAATACAGGGCCTTGTCCAATCCCGTCTGGATTTTAATAATGCCCTCTATCTTGGAGCACCAGACTACACTCTACAAAAACTTCAGCGCACTCAAAATTGTGCTGCCCGTGCGCTATTGGGAGTCCCACGGAGGACCTCAATAAAAACTGGCCTAAGAACTTTACACTGGCTACCTGTTAGGGACAGAGTGAAGTTTAAAGCTCTATGCATTGCCCACCAGACCTTCTGGAAAATGGGTCCAGAAATCAACTGCTCCCTGATTTCTCCATATCTGCCCAACAAGGCACTTCGTTCCTCAACCGCATCACTAGCCAAAATCCCCAGAATCTTTAGAGCCAGAGCAGGAGGACGTTCGTTCTCGTACAATGTTTCTAAACTGTGGAACACCCTCCCTCTGCAGATGCGAGATAATTCCAACCTAACTAGTTTCCGGAAACAGCTCAAAACCTTTTTGTTCAGTAAGTAGTAACCTCCTGAGGGCATCTTCTGTTCCAGTTTCAGCGCCTGGACGCCTCAGGGCAACTGTAGCGCTCTATAAATCCCATTTTCATTTCATTTCATTTCAATAGTAAGCGGCATCCGCGACCAGACTTTAAGATCCGCCCGGACTCGTTCCCAGATCGGCGCCAGATTCCGCTCCCATGATATGGCCAGAACCCGCGACAGAAAAACTCCCACATACTTAAGACCCCCAACGGCTATCTGCAGCGCCATTGCCCAATCACCCACTAGTGTCTGCTCCCCCAGCACCCACAACGTGGACTTGTCAAGGTCCGTAAGAAAGAAGAGAACATCATCTGCATATAGTGTGATCCTATCCGACGGCCCATGTGCCCATTCAAAGCCTTTCAACTGCGCATCCATGCGCACCCACGCCGCCAGCGGCTCTATAGCCAATGCGAATATATAGGGCGAGAGGGGACAGCCCTGCCGAGTGCCACGGTGAATGAGAAAGGGGGACGAGATCACTCCCACCACGCAGACCGAAGCTGTCAGATCAGTGTAGAGAAGACGTAAATATGACAAAAAACGAGACCCCAGATTGAGCTGTGGCAAAAGCGCAAACAAATAGACTCAACTCAGCGAGTCAAACGCCTTATCTATGTCCGCGAGGAGAAGCAATGTCCGGGTCCCCGTGCTTCGGATCGCCTCTACCACCACATGCGCCTGTCAAAAATTGTGCCTAGTCACCCTTTGGGGCATGAAGCCGGCCTGATCCGGGTGCACAAGGGAGGAGTCTGTTAGCCAGCGCCTTGGCGAGAACTTTGGCCTCCACATTCAAGAGGGAAATCGGCGATAAGAGGCATGCTGTTCTGGGGGATGACCCGGCTTGCTGAAGACCACCACTTCTGCATGCCTCCAGATTGGGGGGATCCTACCCCGTTCCCTGGCCTCCTCCAAAGCCGCCCGATAGTGTAAAGCCAGGTGCAAATGATATTTCTTGAAGAATTCACCGGGGAATTCATTCGGACCACGGGCTTTCCTCGAAGTGAGCTCACCCAGGGCCGTGCCCAGTTCCTCATCCATCAACCGAAGCTCCAACCGATCCCGTACCTCGTCTGACACCGCCTTGGGGGGCAGGTTGGCAATGAACTTATCTACCGTATATTCCGGCAGGCACTCCTGCGGGGCATACAGATCAGCATAATACACGCCGAAGCTCTCTGCGAGAACCCGGGGGTCCCAAATTGGGGCACCCGTTCCGTCAAGCAGCCCAGGTAGAGCCTGTTCATGGAAGGCCCATTGACAGAGTAACATTGTACCAGACTTGTCCCCCCACTGACATATCGTGCTGCGAGTCGCGAGCCAAATCTGTCGAGCCTCATCTATCTGGAGGCCTGCTTATGCCTGTTGCGCTAGGAGGAGCTGACCTATACCGTGGCTCCCATCCGCCCCCGACTCTGACGCTCCAGTTCATCAATCTCCGCCTCTGCTCGCACCAATTCCGCTCTACTCTGCTTCTGAGCCACCACACACCAAGCTATATCTACCCCCCGTAGCGTGGGTTTCAGCGCATCCCATAGCGTCACATCACTAGAGACGGTGCCCACATTCCCGACCAAGTAATCGGCAATCGCCTCGCTCATATGCCACCTTTAGTCTTCCTGCTGCAAGTGCCACACTGACAGGGCCCAACGAAAGGGATGCCTCCCCCGGCCAATTCTAATATCTACAGAGATAGGTGAATGATCCGAGAGGCCTCGTGGGAGGATTGCATCTGACTCAACCCTTCCCGGCAGCGCCCTAGGGACAAAAAGGTAGTCTAATCTAGAAAAGGATTTGTGCACAGCAGAGAGGAATGTAAACTCTCGGCGATCCCTGTGCATGTGCCGCCATGTGTCAACCCAATCCAACCCAGCCACCGAATTCCTCAGCTTCGTAGTGAGGCCCACACTCGAGCCACCCCCTTCCGGAATCTATCTTTAGCATGATCGAGAACATCGCTCCAGTTTCCCTTAATTACCGACAACTCGTCAGGAATGATCGCCTAAATCGCGGTGTGTCTCCATTTTAGTAATTACCATAAGTCCTTCGAGGCAAGATGAAGCTTCTCCTAGCTAGACCTAACATGAAGAATTCTTAAGCTCCTTTTAGCCTGTCACAATTATCAGACTCAGGCAACCATAAGTACAGCATGAAATACTTCATAAAGTGTTGCATGGACGCCTCGCTGATCTTTCCCGTCTGTTCACTCTCTCTGATACCCCCGCAGGTGCTGCCCCCTGAGGAATGTGGGGTGAGTATTTTTTACAGTCAAAGCAGACACAGAGGTGGACAGAAGTGGTCATTGGTGAAAGGGACTTGGCGTGGGTCATTTCTTTCTAGTTCACGTGTTATTGAAACTTTTGTTGGCATTGTCCTGTGCATTCCTCATGCAAATCTGAATAACAATAAAAAAAGACACAAAAATATAGAATTTTATTTTAATGAGTAAAATATAAGGGTAGCTAAAAATACCTCAGCAAGTAGTAAAGTCGCCACTAATCCACCATGTAGTTTACAAGGGTTTAAGTTCTGCTGTCTACAGCAGTGTAAATAGGATGCTAGGGACCCAGGTGCAAGAAAGAAAAATGTTCCCCATTGACTGCTGTCAGGGCAGTAAAAAGTTGTCTGGGTTCAAATTGGCCCGCAGGGCTCTGGGCCCCAGCACACTGCACCTGCTGCACCAGTGGTAGCTACGCCCCTGGATATATAAGACACATTTCTATAGCGGCCATTTTGGCACATAGTATCACCAGGTAGTACTGACAGGTTTGGGTACCTTCTCACCTTTATTTTGGGAATTCTGGCACGAGCATAGGGCAGAGTCTGTGTAGTTTTAGGAGCTGTAACAACAGTAGTGTTATTAAGCTTCTGTTGCTGCTAACCCTACCTCTGGCCATGAAGAATAGTGCTTGTGTATGCTTGGAGGGTTTGCCAAAGCTTTTAGGTGCTATGCAGGGTATTTGACTTCAGTGGTGGCTTGCACAAGTAAGAGCGGTGAGGCCGGGTGAGGGGTGGTGGAAATTGACAGAAAATGGGATAAGTAATATTAAGTAAATAATTGGCGATGCGTCAAGTGCAAAGTAAGTGGTTTTATTTATTTAATATTGCTTATCCCATCGTCTGTTGACTTCCACCGCCCCCATCCCGCCCCGCTCCACCACCCGCCACTCTTACCTGTGTGAGCCGCTACTGTGTGACCTAGCTCTTTACCTTTATATTGTTGTGTGAATGCATTAACTGCAGGGACTAATTGTGTTGGGTAGCCAAACATATCCAGAACTGAGCTAACTGGGTGTGTTTTGTGAGTGTAAGCAGCTCCTAACAAGTTCTAATGCTGGTTGGTATGTGGGGCGCTGCCTAGGGTGCGTGTTTTGAGCATGGTGCTATACAAATATATTGCACAGCTGTACAGTGTTGGACTTGTGTAATATGCTTTCTGTTATATGTTGTCTTGGATGTGTCTGTGTGTTATTTCTCCGTGGTATGTGATGATGTGAGCAGGTGGTTCAATGTGGTGATACAGTGAAAAGGGCCTTGCACGTGGTCTCTGCTTTTCATAGTGGGACTTCCTTGTCTCACAGTCATCTATCTTCTGCAAGAACACCACACCATGGGACTCCAACTGGTGGCCGGTCCAACTCGGACCCACACCCACAAACCACACCAGGAACCTCGGAATAATCATCAACAGCAAACTAGATATGACCGCTCAAGTCAACGCTGTCTCTGCATCCCACTTCTACAAAGATGCCGAGGAAGATCTTCAAATGGCTTCAAAGCTACACTCGGAAAACTGCAACTCATGCTCCAATCAGCACCCGCTTGGACTACAGAAACACCCTCTACGTCAGGGTCACCAAGTATCTCAGTAGAAGACAACAAACCATCCAGAACTTGGCAGACAGATTCATCCTTAACCTGAAGAACTGAAATCTTCATTCTCAGGGGTCTCACTAATACAAAAGAACTTGGCACAGAAGCTGAAATATCAAAAGACATCTTTATTAAATTTAATAAGTGAGGCCACGTCACCCAACTGCCTTAGCAATTGAATGAGGTAGTCCAAAAAGTACAAAACACAGAGGCCTTTTATATGTTCAGAATTACAAACTTAGCATCAAAGAAAGGGGCAGTCCTAGCTTCTGCAAGCATACAAAATACCTAATATGGACATACAAGATCTGCAAAATAGTAGCCAATAGAAAAACATCATGTAACCAGAATGTCCCCCTTACGTCGTGTTTCTGCCCAACCCATAAGTCAATCAATTACAGCACTTATAAGTCAATCAGTAATGGCAGAACATGTCTGTATGCAGTTAGGCCAGCTAGTGTCTAAGATTGCTTTCAAAGCAAGGACAGAGGGGGGTTTTCTACACGTTGCTGTCCAAAGGGCAGAAATACTTCATGAATAGAGCAGTCTGTGTAAAGGCAACACAAATTGATGACAAATATAAGATGGAGTCAAAATTAAAGAACCTCAAACCTCCTACACAGAGCTCACATCACACCACACAGGAAGCTACACTGGCTCTTGAGACACAAATGTGCGCAACTCAAACCCCTCAGACATTCAAGGCGCTACACAGCTCAGGCTTCCCCTACCTGAACAGTTGCATCTCCTTCCACCAACCACAGACGCCTCCGCTCTGCTGGACTCCCACTCACACACATCCCACACCTAGACAGAACCAGATCAGGAGGACGAGCGTCCTCTTACATCGCTCCTAAAGTGTGGAACAAAACTCTCATCTCACATCAGAGTTCAAAGCCTCCTACTCTCTTCTTGAATTCCGCAGGAAGCTGACGACCTGGCTTTTCAATTAATGAACCTACTATCGGCATCACTATGTACACACACCTGCTCAGCGCCAGGATACCCTCACAGGTGACAGTGGCGCTTTACAAATACACATAACATAAAATGTTCAAAAATCTGTGCTCCATCTTTTTATGGAGTTAGAAAGTCTTTATTGACAAATGAACAATTAATATGTTGTGTGCACAGCATTAACTGACCAGGGGACAACCAAAAAGCGATCGGTGGAGTCAAGCTCGTCGGGAACAGACAAAAGTCAGACTTATACTTTACCAAGCACTGGTTCCCTGAATCTATCCCATGATAGAATTCTCAGAAAGTATACAACACTTGAGAACCTTCAAGGGTTGGAAAATGCAAAATGCAAACATCAAAATATCTTCGCCAGAGCCTGTGCCTCCGCTCCCCCCCCCCCTCTGTAATCTCTGTGATACCTAGGCAGATCGTACCAACATTGCCCCGCTGGGGGGTAGTTTCAAAGGCTGAAAAGTCAGCAGTCAGACCAGAATCACTGTGCAAGTCTTTGAGGACTATATCACCGTTCTCACTTCCTCCCCTCCCCCACATCTCCTACCTCCACTGTCCTGCTACTGTAAGGCAAGGAGCAATGGAGTAACGCAAAATGATGCCCCCTCCCCGCAGAATGCAATGAGGCACCCTGAGTCTCCCATATCTCACAGATATTCATTGACCATGGGCTGAAAGAGGCCCCATTGAAGGGTTGGGGCCCCCATGGGAGGTTGTACCCAGGGCTTTAAGCGAGAAAAAAAACCTGGGGGTGCTCTAAAAGGGGCGTGTCAATTTTGAAAGGGGTGTGGCCTATCCGAGAAGGGGCATGGTCTAAATCAAGATAACTAGCATTGTGTGCTTACGAAAATTATGAAGCCGCATCCAGCAAAGGATAATAAAATAGGCAAAAAAGTATAATTTTTAAGTATACGCCATAAAATACCAAACACTTTAAAAAAACATGTAAAAATTATTTACATTACTTAGAAATCTATTGCAGGATTTCCCAAAACCCTTGAAGATATTCACTGTGTTTATTTTGCTGGGGTTTTTCACAACAATTTTCTTCAGCAGACCTTCTACCTTTTGGCAGCCAACTCTTTACATACAGCTTTACGTCAAAGGTTTCACATGGGAGGACCACTGAGTTTTACCCATAAGCATGAAGAAATGGTCTCTACAAAAAGAGAGGCCCTTGTTGGACTAGCAATTAAGTTCATTGCGATGCAACCCTCTCTCGCAATCCGCATTACTTGCTGGCAGGGTTTCCATGCAAACTACTAACTTTTTTAATGCTACACTAGTAACACCAAACAAAAACCGGGACGTATGCTCACCCTTCCTTTGACCTTTGAGGCCCGAAAATAGAGCCCCCCCCAAAAAACTGGGGGGGCTCAGCCCCCCCCCCCCCCCCCCCCCACTTAAAGCCCTGGTTGTACCCTCTCGCACGTAGGAGTTGCAGGGGCCTGTGTTACACCCCTGGCAAGGAGGCACCGCGCCCAGTGTTCTGCGCACTGGCTTACCCTGCAATTGCTCCTCCAGCCCGTTTGGTGGCGCAGTGCCAAGGTGGAGAATGATTTATCTCTGCCTAGGCTCACCGTCGACCTTTGCAGGGGTCACCTCCGTTTCCATGGCTCCCCTGGGCACATCATTTTTAATGAGCACTGGACCTGCTTGGAGAGGCGCCCAGGGCGGCCAATAAAAATATTAATGGAGAAATAAAGGCGCAGGGCCGCGGGGGTGGCTTTATTCATTTTCCAGTTGACTGGGTCAGAAAATAAAACACTCAGAGAGGGAATAAAAATATTGGCCAGAAAGTTAGCGGACAATGATTAATTCTGGTTGCATAATAAACACAACCTAGAAAGGGCAATGCAATTCATTACTTTGGAAGGCGTCTCTGTGTGGGTGTTTGCATAAGATGGACGAGGGGGAAGGTCCCATATCAATTATAAAAAAACATGATATGCCTTAATCAAGAAGCAGCCGTGTTTGTCTACCAGTGGTCACGCAGCGCTTCGTAAGAGCATCCAGCAGAGGGCAGACTCTGACCGCGGTTACTTCTTCTTTTCCTACTAATGTTAGAGTCTAACATAGCTGCAGTTCCTGCGCTTGTCCACGGGGAGCGCCAGTCTGACCTCAGACGTGTGCTCATGGAACAGCTTCACACGATACAAGAATGTGAGAAATTAGACCTTGAGGACACTGCAGCTGTTTAAGGACATTTCTAGCCCATTACATTTCACAAGAAAGAAGTAAATTACCTCATTATACAGAAATAATTAGTATCTACGGTGGTGAAAAGTCACACTTGAGCACGCCGAAAACATTGCGATGTCACACATAAGAAAAAATTCAACCTTGCAGCTTGGCAGGGAAGGAAATGCACCTGAGGCATTGTTCTTTTTGTAAATAAGTAAGTAATCTCCTCTCTCTGTCAGCAGAAATGTTGAGGAGATAAGGGTGGAGAAAAGGCTGGGACATCAAGGGACATCATCAGCCAAGGTGAGTACTCTGGGGGGAGGGGCGGGGGGGAGGAGTAATCAAGCCGTTATATTGAAGAAGGAACTGTGACACACTGGCCAACCACATTTAGGAGGGTGTCGAGGAAAGAGGTGCAGTAAAATCCCGAACACAGAGAAAGTTTAAGAATACCATAGATTCAATTTAGAGACCACAAGTGTCACTCATTTGGAGTGAGACTCACGCATTTGTAGGTCAGGGTGAGCTCTTCCTCACCGTGGGCTAAATGTCACTCATATTGGGATGGGTTCGGGCCTGCTCTGTAAAATCTCCTCTAGTCAGAGCAGTGTTTGGGCAGAGAGGCTCCTGGGAGCTGGGACAGGCTTCAGGAAGCAAGGGCGTCCTCCTACAGACTCCTTCATTCGTACTTATAATTTCACATAATTTTGCTGAAATTTAATGTAGCTACACAATTACAAATCACTCAAATTTCACACTTGCCTAAAAATAAGTCCAGTGTGTTGGGCGACAGTAATCAATCAATCAGTACATTTATAGAGCGCACTACCCACCCGTGAGGGTCTCAAGGCGCTGAAGGCAGGGGGGGGGGGTGCTGCTCCTGCCCGAATAGCCAGGTCTTGAGGTGTTTCCTGAAGGTGAGATGGTCCTGGGTCAGTCGTAGGTTGGCGGGAAGGGAGTTCCACGTCTTGGAAGCCAGGTAGGAGAATGATCTTCCTCCGGTGGTGGTTCTGTGAATCCGTGGGATGAAGGCGAGGGCGAGCCTAGCGGAGCAGAGCTTGCGGGTTGGCGTGTAGAACGTGAGGCAGTTGTTGAGGTATTCGGGGCCCATGTTGGGGAGAGCTTTGTGTGCGTGGGTGAGGAGCCTGTACGTGATCCTCTTGTTGACGGGAGCCAGTGCAGGTCTCTCAGGTGGGCAGAGATATGGCTGTGGCGAGGGATGTGGAGGAGGAGTCGTGAGGATGCGTTCTGTATGCGCTGGAGTCTTTTCTGCAGTTTGGCCGTGATTCCAGCGTAGAGGGCGTTCCCGTAGTCAAGTCGGCTGGTGACGAGGGCCTAGGTGATCGCCTTTCTCGTTCCTGTGGGGATCCACCGGAAGATCTTTCGGAGCATGCGCAGTGTTGAAGCATGAGGATGAGACAGCGTTAACTTGCTTGGTCATCGTGATGGAGGAGTCCAGGATGAATCCCAGGTTGCGTGCATGGTTTGTGGGAGTCGGTGCGGTTCCCAGCGCTGTGGGCCACCAGGAGTCGTCCCAGGCGGATGGGGATGGTCCGAGGATAAGGACCTCCGTCTTGTCTGAGTTTAGTTTCAGACGGCTGAGCTTCATCCATTCTGCGACGTCTCTCATTCCTTTCTGGAGGTTGATTCTGGCGGTGGCAGGGTCTTTGGTGAGGGAGAGTATCAGCTGGGTGTCGTTGGCGTAGGTGATGATGTTGAGGTTGTGTTTGCGTGTGATGGCGGCGAGGGGGGTCATGTAGATATTGAAGAGGGTAGGGCTGAGCGAGGAGCCTTGGGGTACACCGCAGACGATCTCTGTGGCCGCGGAGCGGAAGGGGGGAGGCGGTCTTGCTGGGTTCTGTCGGAGAGAAATTAGTTGATCCAGTCCAGGGCTTTTCCTTGGATCCCGGTGTTATGGAGGCGGGTTATTAGGGTGTGATGGCAGGCAGTATCGAAGGCGGCTGAGAGGTCTAGGAGGATGAGGGCGGCAGTTTTCCCGTTGTCCGGCAGGGTCCTGATGTCGTTGATGGCTGCGATGAGGGCTGTCTCGGTGCTGTGGTTGGTTCAAAATCCAGACTGGGATGGGTCGAGGGAGCCGTTTGCCTCGAGGAATGCAGTCAGCTGTTTATTGACGGTCTTCTCAATGACTTTTGCAGGGAAGGGGAGAAGAGAGATGGGGCAGAAGTTCTTGAGGTCTTTGGGGTCCGCTGTGGGTTTCTTCAGTAGGGCGTTGATTTCTGCGTGCTTCCAGCTCTCTGGGAAGGTGGCGGCGGTGAAGGAGTGGTTTATTACGTACCAGAGTTGGGGTGCGATGATGGTGTCAGCTTTGTTGAAGATGTGGTGAGGGCATGGGTCGAAGGGAGAGCCAGAGTGGATGGTGTTCATTACATGGGGTTGGTGTCTTCAGTGCTGATGGGAGTCCAGGCGATGAGAGTGGTGATGGGGTGCGCTGGTTCGGTGGCTGGAGGCGGGGTCTGGGGGCCGAAGCTGGCGTGTATGTCGGTGATCTTGCGGTGGAAGAACGCGGCGAGGGAGTTGCAGACGTCTTGCGATGGGGTGATGTTGTTGTCGCTGGCGCTGGGGTTGGAGAGTTCTTTTATGATGCTGTAGAGTTCCTTGCTGTTGTGAGTGTTGTTGTCCAGCCGCTCTTTGAACGATCTCCTTTTGGAGGTGCGGATCAGCTGGTGGTGTTTGCGAGTGGCGTTCTTGAGGGCTGTCCGGGTTTCTGTCGTCTGTTCATGGCGCCAGGCTTTCTCGCATGTTGGGCAGGATTTCTTCGAGTCTTTAAGTCTTCGGTGAACCATGTCGCTCTCCTGTTGCTGGGCTTGCCTGAGGGGTTCTTCAGTGGTGCAAAGGCGTCAGCGCAGTTGGTGATCCACTGAGTAAGGTTGAGGGCTGCAGGGATGGTGTCAGTAGTGTCCGTTGGTGAGTTCTGGCTCAGTGTTGTGGTTAGCTGGTTGGTGGTTACTTTGCTCCAGCATCTGGAGGGGATTATTTTTGCGGGCGGTGGTGGGATGTCGTCTTCTTGAAGGTGAAGTGGATGCAGCTGTGGTCGGTCCAGTGTAGTCTGGTGGCGTGGCTGAAGGTGACATGGCTGCTGGTGGAGAAGATGGGGTCGACTGTGTGGCCGGCTTCTTGGGTGGGGGTGATCACCAGTTACTTGAGTCTGAGGTTGGCGAGGTTGGCGAGTAGGGAGGTGGTGTTGCTGTTGTTGTTCTCCAGGTGGAAGTTTAGGTCCCCCCAGGAGAATGTAGTCTGGTGAGGCGAGGGCGTGCAGGCTGATGAAGTCGGCAATGGCTACACTGAATTGTGTGTGTGGACCCGGGGGTCTGTAGATGAGGGTTCCGCTGAGGGTGGTTTTGCGGTCGGTGTGGATCTGGAAATGTAGGTGTTCGGCAGCGGTGAGAGTGTCTTCAGAATTGGTTGTGACGCTGACGGTGTTCCTGTAAATGATGGCGATTCCTCCTCCAGTTTGGTTGGCGCGGTCCTTCCAGGTGATCTTGTAGCCATCCGGCATGGCTATGGCGATATTAGGGGCTGAGGAGGCATTCATCCAGTTTTCCATGAGGAAGGCGACGTCCGGCGCTGTTGTGTCGAGGAGGTCCCAGAGTTCAACAGCGTGTTTGTGTACAGAGAGGGTGTTGAGTAGGATACACTTGAGGTGGTTGTTGTCGTTGTCTGGTCCGGCGGGAGGGGTGTAGGTCCGGGGGCAGGTGAATTTGCAGGCTTGACAGGTGAAGGGTCCGTGGGTGCGTGTCGGGGTGGCTCGGTAGCATGCTGGTGGTCAGCCGGTGTTAAGCGATTGGAGGGTGGCGTTGTTGTATCTTAGTCGGGTCTCCTGGCTTCGGCGGGGGCCAGGGGTTCTGGCGCTGGGCGCGGTCCAGGCACGGACGGGTGCAGAAGGGCTTTCCTTTGGCGTGCCTCAGGCGTGTCATCTCCATATGAGAGGCTGTGGGAGGGAGGAGCAGCTCGGGAGGGGGGCGGCGAATGGGGGATCTAGGGGGCGGGCCGCAGGGGACGCAGCGGCGGGAAGCGAGGCGGGGGTAAAACAGAGGATTACGGTGGGGCACAAAATGTAAACAATTGAACAGAAATAAAAACACTTAAAGAGAATCCAGTGGCAGTAATACAGAAACAGCAAGGGATACACAGAGGAGCAAGGATGACAAGAAATACACGAGGAAGCAAACCTGGGCACAGGGAGGCAGCAGCTGAGGGAAGCGTCACACGGGAGGACCGTGTGGTGGCTGGGGAGGCAACCTGCCTGGAGACAGGGTCACTGGTCGCTCCCTCTACCACAGTGCGGTCTCCATATGAGGGGCTGTGGGAGGGAGGAGAAGCTGGGAGGCGGGAGTGGGGCGGCGAATGGGAGACCGGGGGGCCGGGCCGCAGGGGACGCAGCAGTAGAAAGCGAACCGGGGGGGGCGGGGCTGACACAGAGGATTACGGTGGTGCACAAAATGTAAACAATTGAACAGAAATAAAAAAACTTAAACAGAATCTAATGGCAGTAATACAGAAACAGGAAAAGATACACAGAGGAGCAAGGATGACAAGAAATATGCGAGGAAGCAAACCTGGGCACAGCAAGGCAGCAGCTGAGGGAAGCGTCACACGGGGGGACCGTGTGGTGGCTGGGGAGGCAACCTGCCTGGAGACAGGGTCACTGGTTGCAGGAAACTAAAGTTGCCAAATATATATTTTTGGGGCCTTTGCAAAGAATTGTGGTAAACTCTGCAAAGTTTGAAAAAGTGTTTTGTTGTGCTACTTACATGTGAAAATTGTTTCTTCTGCAATAATAAAGCATGCACATATTCTTTAGGGATAACAAAATAGTACAACTGGCCATAATGTGTTACAGAAAACAGTTAGGCTGACCTTCCAGCAGGACTGAACATTTCTCACCCATTAGTCACACAGTTTGTTATTTACCAGGTCAATCTGTGGGTCCTTCTGCTTTACACACTTTGGAATGGGGATTAACATGCCAATAGCATGTCATTTATGACCTATACTAAAGTCCTCGAAACTCCAATGTGTGTTATTTGTCTGACGAACTTCCACCAGGTTTCACCCGGCAGGAATTACAAAGGTGAAAACTCTGTGGCGTGCATTTTTGTCGGGATTGTAAGCAGCGCAAGAACAGCCGCGCGCCACTAACCTTATGGATCTGGCCAGCAGGAACGATGGGATGAAAGTCCCCTCGACTTGTCTAAACACAACACCCAGTGGTGATGTATTAATCACCTTCTGAGTGAGTATTGCGAGAAGCCGTGAGGTGATAAGGTGTAGAAGAGTCGGGGTTAGCGGTACTGCCTTCTGGGTCTGGTCTGAGTGATCCACGAGATCTCGGTTGAGGGACGCACTGCAGCGTGGAGAGACAAAGGGCAGGAATGAGTACCTTGTCTGATTAATGTCAATCCCCCTCCTGGCCCCGGGTTACTACACTTACCAGAGGTAACGCTATATCGTCGTAAAGCGTAATCGTGCAGTTCCTAAATCCGAGATAACCGGATATGTGATGAGAAAGTTATCGTCACTTTCTTCAATAGCTTATATTCCAGTGAGGCTCTTCTACCCTCCGATACGGAAAAAGTGCTTTTTATTTGCGGGCGCTTTGCTCTCAATAATTCTTGGGAACAAACAAGATGTCTAATGGTTCAAAGACAAGTAGATCAAGTAAGAACTCTTTCTTACTAAATCGGGAACTTCTGGTGTGATAAAGGAACACAGAACGCGTAACACGCGGGATAATATCAAGAAAGTAAAAAACGAGCCCGTTCTTCTTTTTTATACTTGCGACTACAGCAGGAAAACTTTTTGAATCCTCTGACCTCGCAGGCTTTTCATCAGCGTTGGCTTGAGTTGTCTGACCTCGCAGGCTCTTCGTCTGCGTTGGCTTGAATCCGCTGACCTCGCAGGCTTTTCGTCGGCGTTGGCTTGAATCCTCTGACCTCGCAGGCTCTTCGTCTGCGCTGGGTTTCTAGGGTATACATCTGGCGGGGACAACACCTTCCGCCAATACCAAAACCACAATAAACAATTGTCAAGCAACTACCTGCTGCAGGGGAGGAGCTTATATAGGCTCAGCCTTTTTTCCTGCCTTCCATAGCCGCTTTGCCTTCTGGGACATGTAGTCCGTTTGGAGAGATCGCGCTATTCTACATCTTTTTCTTCTCGCCGTGGCGGCGAGAGCGATCGCGACAGAACCCCCTCTCGAGGACAGCCATCCCGGCGGTCGACCCGGCTTACCAGGGAATCGCTCGTGGAATTCAGCGACCAGATCCGGGCAATGCAAATGGTCCACAGGTTCCCATGTCCTATCCTCGGGCCCGTACCCTTTCCAATCGACCAGATACTGGACCCTGCCATGCACCATACGAGAATCCAGAACTTGGTGCACCTCATATTCCTCCTGGCCTTCCACCTCCAGAGCTTGGGGACGCTCCGGCAACCGCATACTCAATGGACAGGGCCGGAGGAGGGACACATGGAACACCGGATGGATAGACCAAGAAACAGGCAGGGACAGTTTCATGGCCACAGGATTCACTACTTCACAGATCCCATAAGGACCAACAAACTTAGGCTTAAGTTTATTTACCCCTTTCAGATGTATGTTACGTGTGAAAAGCCACACCTTGTCCCCCACCTTATAAGCCGGCTCCTCGGACCTCTTCCGGTCAGCAAAAAGTTTATGAGCAGCTTGTGCAGTCTCCAAACAGTTCCGAACATCGATTAGGATGGCCCTCAAATAAGCATGATGTTCATGTATGGTAGGAACCAAGGATTCCGCAGGCCAGTCGAACGGAAGCATGTTCGGATGGAAACCGTAAAGGCAGAAGAAGGGAGAACACCCCAAAGTGGTATGAACAGCATTGTTATATGCGAACTCCGCCAACCACAAAAGGGTGGTCCAATCCGTTGCATTCTGCATGGTAAAACAGCGGAGGTATTGCTCCATTGTCTGATTCAGACGTTCGCTTTTACCATCTGTCTGGGGATGATAGCTAGATGATAATCTTGCGTCAATTTGTAAGATGGCACAGAGAGCCTTCCAAAAATGGGATGTGAATTGCGTGTCGCGATCAGTTATCAGCACACTCGGCAATCCATGCGCCCGCACAATGTGTTGGAGGAATACCTTAGCTAACTCCACAGACGTAGGTAGACCCGGCAAAGAAATAAAATGACCCATCTTCGTGAGATGGTCTACTACCACCAAGATGACCATCTGATTGACGCAGGTAGGCATCTCTACAATAAAATCCATGGATAATGTATGCCAAGGTTTAGGAGGAATGGGCAAAGGATGGAGTAAGCCTGACGGTTTAGCATGGACAGATTTGCCCTGGGCACAAATCGCACAGGTCTTTACATATTCCTTTACATCAGCTCGTACATCCTTCCACCAAAAGGAACGTTGCACGTTGGCTGTGGTTTTGTATATGCCCATGTGTCCGCTCAATACAGAATCATGCGCCCACTTCAACACCTGTTGTTGCAACGCAATCTGGGGTATATACAACACATGAAAATGGTATGCTAGGCCGTTTTCCGTATGTCGGTGTTCTGGCGCCTCTTGTATCCAAGAGGCGATATCAATATCGGTTAGTGCCCCTTTGACATCTTTCAAAAAGTCCTCAGACATGACCAGTGCAATCAATGTTGTGGAACATTCAGCTTCTTGAAGGATATAGGGGGGTTCCTCAGGTTCCACCGTCTCTTCCTCTCCTAGACGGGATAAGGCGTCCGCTTTCCCATTGCGTGACCCAGGCCTGTATTTGATTACGAAATCAAAGTCGGAGAAAAACAAGGTCCATCTAAGCTGTCGAGGAGTCAAGGCTTTAGCCGTTTTGAGGAACAACAGGTTCCGATGGTCCGTGATGATTTCAACAGTGTGCAAAGCACCTAGGAGATAGTGTCGCCACTCTTCACACGCTCTTTTAATGGCAAGGATTTCTTTATCTGTGATGGTGTAGTTTGTCTCACAGGGTGTAAGTTTCGTCGAATAGTAGGCCACCGGGTGCAGCTGCCCCGTGGTGGGATGTCTTTGGGATAAGATCCTTCCGAGGGCGAATTGGGAGGCGTCAGTCTCTAGGATAAATGGCAGTTGAGGATCTGGATGTCTGACAATCGGGGCCTGGGTAAACCTGTCCTTAAGAAGTTGAAAGGATACTTCTGCTTCTGTTCCCCATACAAACGGTACGTTCTTTCGTAAGAGGGCTGTGATGGGGTGGATGGTTTTAGAAAAGTCCCGAATAAAGCGCCGATAATAGTTGGCGAAGCCAAGAAAACTTTGCACAGCCTTAACATTCTGCGGAGTCTTCCAGTTAAGGATCGCCTCAACCTTGCTCATATCCATCCTGAACCCTTAGGCGTCTATAATGTACCCCAAGAAGGCGACTTCCTGAACATGGAAAAGGCACTTTTCCAGCTTAGCGTACAACGAATTTTGTTGTAGCTTCCGCAACACAGTCTTAACATGGACGATATGCTCGGACATAGTTGTCGAATAAATCAAAATATCGTCGATGTAGACCACGCAGTAGGACTCCAAACATCCTCTTAGCACCTCGTCCATGAAGAATTGAAAAGCGGCGGGGGCGTTGCAGAGACCAAAGGGCATTACCCGATATTCGAATAGACCGAATTTGGTCCTGAACGCCGTCTTCCACTCGTCTCCTTTTTTCACTCGAACAAGGTGGTATGCTCCCCGAAGATCGAGCTTTGTGAAATATCGTGCTCCCTTCAATTGATCCATCAGGACCGGAATCAGGGGCAGGGGATAACGTTTTTTTATCGTTACCTTGTTAATGGCGCGGTAATCTATGCAGGGTCTTAGCTCATCACAGTCCTTCTTGGCAATGAAAAACATCGGCGAGGACGCTGGGGCGGTTGAGTGTCTGATAAACCCGGTTGCCAAGTTGTCCTCAATATATGTTTTCAAATATTGGGTTCCTTTTCCGTCAGAACATACACCCTGCTGCAGGGGATATCCGCCCCCGGTACCAGGTCAACACGGCAGTCATAGACCCTATGGGGTGGTAAATGGGCTGCCTTTTGTTTGTCAAACAAGGCCTTATACTCCTGGTATTCAACGGGAAGCGCTGTGGCACAACAAAACTTCTCAAGGGTGCAGGCATTCGCCAAATAGGTGGCAGGTGAGGTTTCAGTGAGTGAAGGAAGGAGTTCATGATTTGTACAATGTTCCTTAGAATAGAGAGAGGTCATATTGACTGTACGGGATGACCAACTCACAAAAGGATCGTGTAGGGTAAGCCATGGCATACCCAGGATGAGACGAAATTGCGGGGCGTCAATCAGGTCGAATTGTATATGTTCTTGATGGTCCACCCCGAACTCCATCAACAGTGAAAGGGTGTTATATACCACCGGGCCTGATAAAAGGACTGTGCCGTCCACTGCCTTTACTGTTTCGGGTCGAAGCTTCTTTTAGCACGGGATGCTCATCCGTAACGCAAAGTCTTGGTCGATGTCATTACCGGTGGCGCCAGAGTCAAGGAGGGCATCGATCTGTAGTTTGTCTCGAGAAGAAATCCAGAGAGACACACTCACGTTCATGTGGGCCACTGCGGGATGAAGGGTGTTAGCAAGAATGGGGGAGATCATGGAATGCTGGCATCTTAAGTCAGAGACCTCCGTCTGATTTGAGATCCTCAGTTTTCCGACTGTTCTGCGTTCATCATAGTAGCTTGGACTCGAGGAAGGGTAACGCGTCCTGGAACATGGTTCCGGGCTCGGCATTCCTTGATGAAATGTCCTCCTTTCCCACAATAAAGACAAAGCTTAAGACGTCTCCGTTTATCCTTTTCTTCAGGGGTAAGGGGGCATCTAATCCCTCCTATCTGCATAGGTTCCGACTCTTCTGGTACCTTAGTTTTTTCATCTCCTCATGTTCTTGGTCGGGTAAGAGGATAGTAGAATCGATTTTCTCCTCTGGGTCTTTCTCCTTTTCGTTCTAGCAAACGATGATCTAACTGGACGGTCAGATCAATAAGTTCTGATACCGTTGTCGGTAATTGTACCACTTGGGCTAGCACGTCCTTCAATTCTCCTCTTAAACCCTGATAAAAGAGGGAAATCCGCTTTTCCACTGGCCAGTCTGTTTCCACTAAGAGGCGATTGAAGGTGGTAATATATGACAAAAGATCTTGCGAACCCTGTCTCAGTGTCATTATTTCACGGTCAAGGGTTAACATGTGAGATTTTCTGTCGAATAATTTTCTCAACTCAAGACAAAAATTGGGAAAGTTATGTAACACAGGGTCGTTACGTTCCAACAAGGGTATGGCCCAACTTGACGCTTTCCCTCCCATGTAGGACATCATAAATGCCGTTTTAGCCGCTTCATCCTGAAAGACTGCGGGCTTACACAAGAAATGAAGACGGCACTGATTTAGGAAAGTCTCAAATTTTCGAGGATCCCCGTAAAACCTCTACGGTGGAGCAAGAGGTATCCCAGTGTTCTGGATTATCTGAACAGTGGGTAAGGCATCCGTGGTTGTAGAGGGAGTAGACAAAGGCAAAAAATAACCCCCTGACCGAGATGAAGCAGGTGGGGGTAACGTGGCCGGTTTGAGTATAGGTCTCACCCCTGGTTCCTTAAGTGCCAAGTCAGACAACTCTTTGCGCATCTGGGAAACCTCGTGGTATAAAGTTTGGTTCTCTGCACGAGAGGTAAGGACCTCCTGTCGCAGTTCTGAGAAACTTTCCAACAAGGTAGCGTGGGTAGCATCGGCATCCATCGTCCGGGCTGGTTAGTATTCTTGGGCTTGACAATCTGTCGGGATTGTAAGCAGCGCAAGAACAGCAGCGCGCCACTAACCTTATGGATCTGGCCAGCAGGAACGATGGGATGAAAGTCCCCTCGACTTGTCTAAACACAACACCCAGTGGTGATGTATTAATCACCTTCTGAGCGAGTATTGCGAGAAGCCGTGAGGTGATAAGGTGTAGAAGAGTCAGGGTTAGCGGTACTGCCTTCTGGGTCTGGTCTGAGTGATCCACGAGATCTCGGTTGAGGGACGTACTGCAGCGTGGAGAGACAAAGGGCAGGAATGAGTACCTTGTCTGATTAATGTCAATCCCCCCCCTGGCCCCGGGTTACTACACTTACCAGAGGTAACGCTATATTGTCGTAAAGCGTAATCGTGCAGTTCCTAAATCCGAGATAACCGGATATGTGATGAGAAAGTTATCGTCACTTTCTTCAATAGCGTATATTCCAGTGAGGCTCTTCTACCCTCCGATACGGAAAAAGTGCTTTTTATTTGCGGGCGCTTTGCTCTCAATAATTCTTGGGAACAAACAAGATGTCTAATGGTTCAAAGACAAGTAGATCAAGTAAGAACTCTTTCTTACTAAATCGGGAACTTCTGGTGTGATAAAGGAACACAGAACGCGTAACACGCGGGATAATATCAAGAAAGTAAAAAAGAATTGGAAAGAAGAACGAGTCCGTTCTTCTTTTTTATACTTGCGACTACAGCAGGAAAACTTCTTGAATCCTCTGACCTCGCAGGCTTTTCATCAGCGTTGGCTTGAGTTGTCTGACCTCGCAGGCTCTTCATCTGCGTTGGCTTGAATCCGCTGACCTCGCAGGCTTTTCGTCGGCATTGGCTTGAATCCTCTGACCTCGCAGGCTCTTCGTCTGCGCTGGGTTTCTAGGGTATGCATCCGGCGGGGACAACACCTTTCGCCAATACCAAAACCACAATAAACAATTGTCAAGCAATTACCTGCTGCAGGGGAGGAGCTTATATAGGCTCAGCCTTTTTTCCTGCCTTCCATAGCCGCTTTGCCTTCTGGGACATGTAGTCCGTTTGGAGAGATCGCGCTATTCTACATCTTTTTCTTCTCGCCGTGGCGGCGAGAGCGATCGCGACAATTTTGGACCCTGTGTGTAATATCAAGGTTGGGGTAAATGGAGTTTGTTTCTTACGCAACGCCATTGTGTACATAAAAGCTCTGCAAAGGGTAAACCTACAGCAAAAATGCCAAATTTTGCAAATTGAAAGGTGTTAGAATTAGGGGTCTCTAGTTGGCACAGGTAGGTACATGTGGTAAATAGGGACCCTCTCCTCTAGTCAGGGTAAGGGGTTACACCCCCAAAATAACCCCTGCTCATCCCCTTGGTAGCTTGGCACGAGCAGTAAGGCTTATCTCAGAGGCAGTGTTTAAATCATTTGTGAATACATACAGTAATCAAGTGACAACACTACAAATGGACACCACACTGGTAGTATATCAAAAATAGTTAGCTTTTATATAAAGACTTAGCACAAGACCAAATAACGACAAAAATAATCCACAATACTATCAGCAATAAAGAGTTCCTGTTAAAATGCTTATTTTTAGAGTTCTTTGCGATTCGTGCCCTTTGTCCGGCTCTCTCAGTGATGAAAAGAACACAAAGAGTCTAACAAGAGCAGCGGACGCTTCGGTCCGATGCGTTCCGGATGTTGTGCGAGTCGTACACAGTACCTTTTCGGGATGCGTCCGGCACGGATGGTCGATGTAAAAAGAAAGCGTTGCACTGTGCATTGTCCTCCTTTCAGGGTGCGAGCGGCGGCTCGTTGATGTCATCTGTACGGGTCATTGAGCCCAGAGCTGCGATAATTGTGGTGGATGGTGCTTGGTTGCGGGGCGTTCAGATTACGTTGCGGCGTACAAGCCGTACTGCGGGAGCTGCGTTGTCGAGTCTTGAAAGCTGTGCCAGGCGGCAGTGCGAAGTGTACCCTACTCCAGGTGCGATCGTGGACTTGAACTCAGCTGCAGTGTACGCGTCGTTCCGACCAGTGCAGCTTGATGAGGGGAAGCGATGTACGTCGCGTTGTCTTCCTTTCACGGTACAGTTACGGCTCGTTGACGTCCTTGGTATGAGTTGTTGGGCTCAGAGTCACTTTGATTGAGGCAAACGGACTTGGTACAGTGCTTCACAGGGCACAAGTCGATCGTACGAGGCGCACACAGCTCCCTGCCTCGGTGCAACGAAAAACAGCATTTCTAGCAGCTCTCCTCAAGAGGGGTGAAGTCCACTGGTCCTGGGACTTCGTGCAGGGGGCAAGCTCACTTACAAGCCCTTGGAGATCTTTGCACAAGTGAAAATAAAGTCTTTAAGTCCTACTCCTCTCCTTCAGCAGCAAGGCAACCACTGCAGGCCAATCCCCCAGGTCAGGGACAGTATTCCTCCTTCAGCTTTCCTAGTTCCTTCTCTTTAGGCAGAGGTTTCTTCTTGTAACCTCAGAGGTTTCTGAAGTGTCTTTGTCTGATCTGTATCTAATTTCTTGGGAGCAGGGTCCCAATACTTATACCCCTAAATTGTTTGTTCCTCTGGGGCTGAGGGGCCGTTGCCCAGTCTAAACCAGTTCTGGCGCACTCTGTGGACTTGACTCTGACTTTCTATTCAGGGAGCAGGCTAGAGACATCAGACACTCCACAGGAGCTGGAGGCAGCATTGTGGTGGAAAGGCACAGTCCCATTCAGAGCCCAGGTGCACTCCTCCCACCCATCTGGATGTAAATCTCTCTATTCACCGCCGGGCTACCTAGCCCTGCCCTTTGGAATTCCCCAGCCCTGCAACTCACAGAAACCAGACAGCAGATACACATCCTAGCAGAGGCGGGCTTGAAAGGTTAGGCAAGCATATGCCTACTTTCTAAAAGGGGTATTTGCAAACACAGAATATTAAAATAGACTTTACTAAAAGTTGTATTTTATTATTCTGAGTTCAGGCATACTAAACTCGAATTTCTACCATGTTCTCTGAGTCTGTTAGGATTATAGAATGTAATAATTCTAACAGCCCATTCTGGACTATGGAGAACAGGTAGCCTTGCAATAGTGAAAAACGAAAATGGCTGTAATTCACTATTAGGACATGCCACATCCATCAAGGCTTATCCTACCTTATACTTACAATGCACCCTGCCCTCGGGCCTACCATAGGGGTGACTAACATGAAGGTAAGGGAAGGTTTAGGGACTGGCAAGTGGGTGCACTTGCTCAGTCAGCATGACAGTACCAGACTGCCTGCAGGTTCTGCAATGGCAGACCGTAGACACATTTTACAAGGCTCCTTCTGTGGGTGGCTAAACCAGTGCTGCAAGCCCACAGCAGCATTTGGATTTACAAGCCCTGGGCACTCCTGGTGCACTGTACTAGGGTCTGACAGTAAACCAAATAAGCCAATCATGGAATCCAATCAATATAGCAATTTACACAGGGAGCACTTGCACTGTGGCACTGGTTGGCAGTGGCACAGTGCTCTGAGCATCTAACACCAGCAAAAACACATGAGGCAACAGAAAAAATGGAAGGGAGACCCACGCCAATGGTGCCAGGTCTAACAAAAGGGTTCAGCGAACAGTGAAAATACCCATGTAATGTGGTGAAAACAATCTTACAGTATGGTGGAAAATTATGAAGCTGCGGCAAGTCAAACTGGAAATCTTTGTGAACTACACAAAGGGTAAAAATCATCAACTTTATGGTTGGAAAAAATTCCATCAAGTGTGACAGTTTCCTTTGCCTTCCTAGATTCTCATTTACCTAAACTCTTTCCATGGTACTCTACCCAAACTCCTCCTTTGAGATTCTTTGTTGATTTATGTGCAAGTTTTATAAGGCGTGCTGTAACCCACAATGGGGCATCGTGGGGCCAAACCCCCAGACTGCACTGGAGGTAAGGGATGGAGAAAGTGAAAGCTGCTGGATGGAAACCCAGTTCTTGGGTTTCTTCCTACATATGAGTCCAGAAGTAGAGAATTGTATATCCAGTAGAAGTTTGTTCCAGAGTGTAGATGCAAGAAAACTGAGCGACCGACCACCTTGACTGCCTTTCTGACATGAGGGCTAATGTTAAGGAGGAGTCTCGCTGCGGCATTCTGAATGGTCTGAAGGCAATTTAAGAAGAATTTGGGCCAACCAAGGTATAAGGCATTTCCACTATCCAAGTGAGATAGAGCGAGTGCCCGGACCGCGGGCTCCGGTGATGAGACAGGCAGGAAAGACAGGACTTTCTTGAGGGACCTAACCAGGCAAAAGTATGTAGTAGACATTCTGGTGGAAAAAGAAAAGTTGTCCTGAATCTAAACCCTACATGTTTTGCTGATGAAGAGGCTACGGTGAACTGCTTGTGATCATCTGCCCAGCAATGGGGGGACCAGGGAATGGACTCAACATTATAAAAGAAGCCTTCTGCCTTTTTCCCCATTCAGTTTTAGACAGTTGCTGGACATCCAAGTTGTGATTGCTTTCATACATTCATAAAATCTAGCTTGATTCCAGATTCATTATTTAACATTGATACTATTGGGTGTAAGAAAAACTTTCTAGCCCAAAAAGGGCGAGTGAGATCAGCGAGAGGAAATATATAGGTTTTAAAAGGGGGTGGGACTGAGGGCAGAACAAGGGTAACATCTTGTGGGAGGGGAACTGCGTCCGAGTGGAAAGGAGTAACTGACTGACAACTGTTAGTCATGACACATGCGAAGCACTGGAGGACTGAAGAACAGAATGGGAGACAGTTTTGAAAGCAGCAGAGAGGTCCAGAAGGATCAGGGCAGTCGACCCCGACTGATCCAAAATAGCTCTTAGATTTGTGCTGGTTTTATAATGGCCATTCACATGGAGTGCTCCTCTGTTGCTGCACGTCATTCGTTCGTATAGAATGCTCCTCTGTGGCTGTACATCATTTGTTTGCATGGAGTGCTCCTCTGTGGCTGCACGTAATTTATTCACAGAGAGTACTCCTCTGCGGCTGCACGTCATTCGTTCATATGGAGTGTTCCTCTGCGTCTGCACGTCATTCATTCGTATGGAGTGCTCCTCTGTGACGGTACCTCATTTGTTCGTATGGAGAGGTGCTCCTCTGCAGCTGCACGTCATTCTTTCGTATGGAATGCTCCTCTGCAGCTGCATATCATTTGTTCATATGGAGGAGTGCTCCTCTGTTGCTGTGCGTCATTCATTCATATGGAGCGCTCCTCTGTGGCTGTACGTCATTCATTCATATGGAGGAGTGTTCCTCTGTGGATGTGCGTCATTCATTCATATGGAGGAGTGCTCCTCTGTGGCTGTACGTCATTCATTCATATGGAGCGCTCCTCTGTGGCTGTACGTCATTCGTTCATATGGAGTGCTCCTCGTGGCTGTACGTCATTTATTTGTATAGAGTTCTCCTCTGTGGCTGTGCAGCATTCATTCATATGGAGCGCTCCCCTGTGGCTGTACGTTATTTGTTCATATGGAGGAGTGCTCCTCTATGGCTGTAGGTTATTCATTTGTATGGAGTGCTCCTCTGTGACTGTACGTCATTCATTTATACGGAGCGCTCCTCTGTGGCTGTATGTCATTCGTTCATATGGAGAGGTGCTCCTCTGTGGCTGTACGTAATTTGTCCGTATGGAGTGCTCCTCTGTGGCTGTACGTCATTCGTTCGTATGGAGTGCTCCTCTGCAGCTGCACGTCATTCGTTCGTATGGAGTGCTCCTCTGCAGCTGTACGTCATTCATTTGAGTGCTCCTCTGCGGCTGCACATCATTCATTCATATGGGGTGGTCCTCTGTGGCTGTAGGTCATTCTCTGACCCATCCCCTCAGCCTGGGGTGACTCCTGGTGGCCTATCACACTGGGAACAGCACCAACACCCACCGACCATGCACGCAATCTAGGACTCATCCTCGACTCCTCCCTCTCTATGTCTAAGCAGGTCAACGCCGTCTGCTCCTCCTGCTACAACACCCTACGCATGCTCCGCAGGATCTACAAGTGGATCCCGACCAAAACAAGAAGAACGGTGACACAGGCCCTCGTCAGCAGCAGACTGGACTACTGCAATGCACCCTACGCAGGAATCCCATCCAAGCACCTACGACAACTACAACGCATCCAAAACGCCTCCGCCTGTCTGATCTTCAATGTCTCCCTCTGCAGCCACATCACCCCACACCTTAGAGACCTACACTGGCTCCCCGTTGACAAGGGGATCACCTTCAAGCTCCTCACCCAAGGCACACAAAGCACTCCACAATGCAGGACCAGCCTACCTGAACAGCAGACTCAGCGTCCACACCCCCACCTGCCAGCTCCGCTCCACCTGCCTCGCCCTCGCCACTGTCCCCTACATCCAATGAACGACATCCGGTGGCAGATCCTTCTCCTACCTCGCCGCCAAGACCTGGAACACACTCCCTACCCACTTACGACAGACCCAAGACCTACTCGCCTTCAGAAGACTCCTTAAGACCTGGCTCTTTGAGCAGTAGCAGCACTCCCCCCACCCCCCTTCCCTCAGCACCTTGGGACCCTCATGGGTAAGTAGCGCGCTTTACAAGTACTCTGATTGGTTGATTGATTATACTGCCCATTACTGTGGTGTGCTCAGTGCTTAATTTGTGCCGGTGCTTTCCGGTGCTTAGCACCGGCACTTATTTCACAGGGCCGGGTCTATGAAAGTTTCCTTACCCGAGCGGTAGCCCCAGTAATTGTTAAACAATTATCCCAATCAGTGAAGAAAGCATGCTTTGCTTCTCTAACGCATTTCAGCGTGGTGCTAAATGCATTGTCACACTTAAGCATTTGTGCCACTGACCGGCACCCTGATGACAACGCTGAAACGGGGCCGCCGGCGCTGCCTCTGACACCTGTGTGCTCTGCGCCCGGCCCGGGCCACAGCAGACTTGACTTTGACTTGCCAGGCTCAGTATCACTAAATAGTTAAATATCATTCTCTCACTAGTGGTGTGCTACAATGTTGCAATCTGCCCGGATACCCGGGCAGGGTCTGCCCTCAGCAGTTGCGTTACGGGCAGCTCTGTGGCGCCGTTGTGCTGCCGGCTGCCTGCGTAGGAGGACGAGGCAATACTTTATTATATTATAATTAACCCGGCGGCCGTTAGACAGGCGGGATGGGCACAGCTGCAGCATCGACCTGAGTGAGTGACTCTTTAATGTTATCCTCCCCTTCCTGTTGCCCCATATGCCTCGACAGGCCAGCAGTCTAATGTGCGCCCGCTCCCCCAGTCACAAGGCCTGGGACGGAGGCCTACTTTAAGGCAGCATCCCAGGGGAAGCCGTCCGCTCTGGATCACGGCAGTCGTCACGCTTTTCGCTCGATGTTTGGGCCAGAGCGGAGCCCAGCTGATACCAGGGCTAGCAGTGGCCAGGAGACAGACTGTAGAAACTCAAGGCGGCATAGACCCAACGGGGGGCCTGTGGAGAGTGCGAGTTGCAGCACCATGATGACACTTTGCACCGCCCGGCCGCACTCCAATTAACACAGTCTGATCCCGAGGAGAGACCGAGAGACAGGGCAGTCAGTGGTATTGTTAAGGGGCTGGCTGCCAGTTACATGCTACTTTGGCAAAAACCATGTGCCAACAACACACAGTGTTATTAGCTGTTTGAACTCCGCTTTCCTCCATTCAGGTAAGCCATACATATGCCTGCTTCATAATTTATTATTTCGTTTGCAAAGTTTTTGATTGTGTCAGTAAACAATATATTTTTGGACATTTGTAGCATTGACTGGTGGTAAATTTGAACGGTGTGACGATTTAAAAACGACATGCATTACTAGGCCTATGCAATCAATAATAATGCAGCTGGTTTTGGCATGTTGTCACTTTTCACCGGTGGGTGCTTTTACATGAAAACATCTTACTTGCCCAGTTGGTTTCGTGCACAACACTTACCTGATCTGTGTTGTGTGTGAGGTTGAGTTTTTGGTATAGGCGCAGGATGTTTTTTCAAACTGCAGCCTGCCGCCCGCCCTATCTGGAAATAATTGGCAGGCCAGACGGAACTGAACTTCACACTTACCAGTGAAGTCCTCCCTCCAGTCGTGTACATTTGTCACAGTTTGGAGGACAGCGCCAGCACTATCAAGCAGCCATGCAACACTTTCAGGGAGCAGAGCTGGCCAGAGGAGCCGAGAGCTTTACTGTGTGAATCACCGTTCCGGTGCAAGGCCATCCCTGCAGCTGTAGTACACTTGTCACGAGCTCTTTTAGTTCAATAGCAATTTTGCATTCATTTATCACTACAGGCCTTCATGTGAAGTTGGTGCCCTTCCATTTCTGGTGCTGTGCAAAAGTTTTAAGATTTCCTTAGAGTGTTTTGTTGCTCATATTGGTGTAATTTCTGATATTTATGTTTATCTCATATTCATTGCTTGATTTTGTACACAAGAAAGTGTCACTCATAGTCACTGTATGTCACTCATAATAACACTAAAATTATGAAAATGTCACATAGCAATCTGAAACCTTGGCAGCTATGCAAAGTTTAATAATTAGTGTTTGTGTCAGCGCCGCCCCGGAGTGGCACGCACAGTCTGATATCTGATAAATTATTTTAGTCACACACAATCAATATAGTTTACAATCTGCTGTGAGGGATGCTCTGTCTCATCATCCTTCTGAATGAGCCAGGTTTATCTGCAGATCTGATTTAATCACAGTAAATCTGCAGGCCCGGCCGCAGGGCTGCTCTGTCTTCTCATCCTTATAATGGGAGCCTTGACTAATTGGGTTTATCTTTCCAGACTACGGGTCAGTGCGTGACCGTTTTACCAGCCAGGCTAACTCTCGCTGCTCTCTCAGCACTGGGGCCCAGGCAGGGACGAGGGAGGGGGGCAGGCAGGGGGAGTTTCTTGTTGCTCAAATGTCTGTAATTTCTGTTATTTAGAAGTTTCCCTCGTCTTCATTGCATGATTTCTGCTCGAGAGAAAGTGTCTCTCTTAGTCGTTGTACTGTCTCATAATTTCACAGAAATTAAAAAAATGTCACACATGGCAATCTGAAACCTTGGCAGCTATGCGTTATGCGCTTAGTAACTCCGCAGTTAGCTCAATGAGGGGGAAAGGGCCAGTTCGAAAAACACATTAGCGCAAACTGGTCAAATCCACAGCCTTAGTAAACAAGAAAGGACAAAAACAGCCTACTAGAATATACAAGTACAAACGTGATGAACCGGAAATCACGTTTGACTGCTGGGCAAGGAGATCTCGGTCAGGCTAGACAGTGGGGCCACAGCATTGTACTGTATGGTATGGGCTACCTTCAACCTATAAGAATGGCTCCGTCCTAACACGCAATCCTCTCTGATGGTACCCAGGGCCGTCAAGGTGACCCATGTATCCAATAGCTACTATTGACACCTGAGCGGGCCTCACTGAGTCTTGTGCCTACTGCCTGTTGGGGTGGCGCCGGGTGCGGCAATAATGGTGTTCTGTGCTCGGAGTTGCTTTGCCAGCACTGAGAACGTGCAGCTCGCACCTGCAGCTCGACCGGACATCCCACGCTATGGGGGGCTTACGTTGCAGTCACTGTGACTGAAGTAGAGAACACTGCTGGCCGCAGCTTCGTCTGCACTGACCGGCAGATAATTGCCACGGGGTCACTGGCAGCCAGCTTCTTGACTTAGCTTGAGTCAGATGCCCACGCGCCAGACCACACTGCAGCTGGCTGGTTCTGAAGATGATTGAAGTCTGCCCACGCCCACCGCACACGGCCTGCCACTTCACTTCAAGTACTTGTCACAACTTTTTGAATTTTCATTATGCACAGATAATGCTATTAATGTCGATTAAATTTTAATGCTGTTGTGTCAGAGCGCACAATCTCGTTAAGGCCAGGGAACTTTAAGCCGTCAGCCTACACAGCCTCCTCCCTCAGTGCATTTCTTCCTTCTTCCTTCATTTGTTCCTTAGTATTTTTTTCATGCTGCTCCCTTCATCCTTTCTTTAATTTCTTCCTTTCTTATCCTCAACCCTTCCTTCTACTTTTCTTCCTCCTTTCCTTTCTTCTTTCTGTTCATTCATTCCACATAGTTCACTTCCTTCCTTCCTCTATCAGTTAATTTCTTCCTTTCACATTTTTTTATTTCCTTCTTCATTCATCCATTACTTATATATTTTCTCACTCCAGTACTCTACTTCCATTTTGCATTTGTTGCTACTTTCTTTACTATATTCATTCCTTCATCCTTTCCTTTCTTTTAAACAGCGCAGTACAAACACATTCTCTTTAAGTTTGCAAAGCTGCCTCAAGTCCTCAAATAACCTTTCCTAAAACTGCATTTTGAGATATACACACATTCTCTAATTTACGTTCACTTTTAAGTTGTTGTCATACTAGCTTCCCATATGTTATGTTATGTTATATTGATTTGATTAGCGCACTAATGACTTGAGAGGGTGTCCAGGTGCATCGGCAAGTGTGAGGACCCCTAGGTGCTTATGCGAAGAGCCAAGTCTTCAGCTTCTTGCAGACCTCAAGGAGTTAGGAGGCAACTCTGATGTGTTGAGGCATATGTTTGTGGGCGGAGCCGATAACAGAAGTGGGTGGAGCCCCTGGAGGAAGTGGGCGGAGCCATGGAGAGTGGGTGTGGCATCCTAAAAAAATGATAGCACCTGCACTTAATATTTTACAAATTAAGCACTGGGTGTGCTCCCTGTAACTCTTGGGTGGTCACAGAGCTCACACTAGAGCTATTTGCATACTGCCCATTCCTGGCCTGTGCTTCCTGTCAGTCTTTAATGGACGCGGAGCACACACTAGAGCTGATTGCATACTGCCCATTCCAGTGATGTTCTCCCAGTCCCTCTGGTTGTATACTGCCCTTTCCTATAGGTTGCTCATCTACCAAATCTGCTAGAGGTCCTCAGAGCACACACTATGGATAGTTGTATACTGCCCATTCCTGTGGTGTGTTTCCTGTCATTCTTGGGTGTATGCCCCGTACAAGAATTACCTACATGAGACTTCTTGCACTGGCCATAGTGGACTTTAATCAATCCTGGGCCCGGCAGGACAATTCAGTCACATGTCGTCTTTGTAGTTACCATCGTGAATCCTGGCTCAATTTGCTGTGCTGGTGCCCAAAGTTAGCAAGCGAGCGCAACAGACTGTTAATCCCCATCTGTAGATCTCTTCTTGGATGCAGAGAAGTTTCAGACTTGTGTTTCTCCACTAATACAGCTCAAACAGTCGCAAGGCCAGGGAAATTTACGGACGCAATCCGGGCCGCACTGACACAGAAAAACTGAGACATAAAAAGTAACTGGCTGGTCGTCAAGCAAGCGAGACTGATAAAACTCCTCTACAAGTTTTATGCACTTGCACTTTATTTCCAGATTGGACACCTGTTTTAATGTTTTAGTTCCCTCTAGTTTTAGTAATCTGTGTGTTTTTAAATGTTTTCTTATCTATAGTACACTGACATGTTAGTATATTTTAACGATTTTAAGTAATTGAACAGTAAAGCTTATACCGCTACTGCCCATTTATGTGGTGTAATCCCTGTCACTCCTGGGTCGTGACAGAGCAGACACTAGAGCGGGTTATACACTGCCCATTCATGTGGTGTGCTCCCTGTCACTCTGGGTCGTGACAGAGCAGACACTAGAGCGGGTTATACACTGCCCATTCATGTGGTGTGCTCCCTGTCACTCCTGGGCCGAGACAGAGCAGACACTAGAGCGGGTTATACACTGCCCATTCATGTGGTGTGCTCCCTGTCACTCCTGGGTCGTGACAGAGCAGACACTAGAGCAAGTTATACACTGCCCATTCATGTGGTGTGCTCCCTGTCAGTCCTGGGTCGTGACAGAGCAGACACTAGAGCAGGTTATACACTGCCCATTCCTGTGTTGTGCTCCCTGTCACTCCTGGGTCGTGACAGAGCAGACACTAGAGCGGGTTATACACTGCCCATTCCTGTGTTGTGCTCCCTGTCACTCCTGGGTCAGGACAGAGCAGACACTAGAGCAGGTTATATTCTGCCCATTCACATGGTGTGCTTCATTTAATTCTTGGGTGGATGCAGAGCACACACTAGAGGTGGTTGTATACTGCCCTTTTTTTCTATGGGTTTCCTATCTACCGCTTCTGGTGGAAGTCCTCAGAGCACATGCTATGGGTAGTTGCATACTGCCCATTCCTGTGGTGTGCTCCCTGCCACTCTGGGGTGGATGCAGAGCACACACTAGAGATAGTTGTACACTGCCCTTCCCATGGGTTACCCATCTGCCACTGGGTAGATAAACAAGCATTTGCAATGCAATAGGTCTCCCATTATGAAAGTTTGAGCTATTTGTCTTGTAAATGACAATTTTTTTATTTATGTGTTGGTTTTGAAAATAGCTAAATTAATAGCTTTGTCATTTTCAATGCCAATAGTTATAACTTTCGCAAATGTGACACCTGTAGCATTAGTAATGCAACATGTTTTGTATTTACGTGACTTAGATGTATTGATATTACAAATAACAATGGCTTTTAATTTGTTTAAATAATTAATACTTAAATAAAAGAGATTGTAATTTATAATGGCAATAGCTTAAACTTTTGTAAATAACGTTTGTGAAGATTATGTTCAGTGTATTTTATTGTGATGAAAATCCAAGAACAGAAGTGAAATAACATATTTTTGTGACATTTGTAATAAAGCTTGAAACATTGAGAGAACATAATTGTACCAGTTGTTGTTGAATGGTTGCACAGACTGATGCTGTGATGTCGCGGAGTGATGTTGTGATGGAGCGGAGTGATGTTGTGGTGGCGCTGAGTGATGTTGTGGTGGCGCTGAGTGATGCTATGGTTGCGCTAAGTGATGCTGTGGTGGTGCTGAGTGATGCTGGGGTTGCGCTGAGGGGTGCTGTGGTGGTGCTGAGTGATCCAGTGGTGGTGCTGAGTGATGCTGTGGTGGTGCTGAGTGATGCTGTGGTGGTGCTGAGTGATGCTGTGGTGGTGCTGAGTGCACTCTGCAACTGCACTCTGCAACTGCACTCTGCAACTGCACTCTGCAACTGCACTCTGAATCTGCACTCTGAATCTGCACTCTGCACTCTGAATCTGCACTCGGCACTCTGAATCTGCACTCTGCACTCTGAATCTGCACTCTGCACTCACAATCTGCATTCTGCACTCACAATCTGCACTCTGCACACACAATCTGCACTCTGCACCCACAATCTGCACTCTGAATCTGCACTCTGCACTCTGAATCTGCACTCTGCACTCTGAATCTGCACTCTGAATCTGTACTTTGAATCTGCACTCTGCACTCACAATCTGCACTCTGCACTCACAATCTGCACTCTACACCCACAATCTGCCATCTGCACCCACAATCTGCACTCTGAATCTGCACTCTGAATCTGCACTCTGCACGCAATCTGAATCTGCACTCTGCACTCTGAATCTGCACTCTGCACTCACAATCTGCACTCTGCACTCACAATCTGCACTCTGCACCCACAATCTGCACTCTGCACCCACAATCTGCACTCTGCACTCTGAATCTGCACTCTCCACCCGCAATCTGCACTCTGCACTCTGAATCTGCACTCTGCACTCTGAATCTGCACTGTGAATCTGCACTCTGAATCTGCACTTTGAATCTGCACTCTGCACTCTGAATCTGCACTCTGCACTCTGAATCTGCACTCTGAATCTGCACTCTGCACTCTGAATCTGCACTCTGCACTCTGAATCTGCACTCTGCACTCGGAATCTGCACTCTGCACTCTCAATCTGCACTCTGAATCTGCACTCTGCACTCTGAATCTGCACTCTGCACTCTGAATCTGCACTCTGAATCTGCACTGTGCACTCACAATCTGCACTCTAAACTCACAATCTGCACTCTGTACTCACAATCTGCACTTTGCACTCACAATCTGCACTCTGCACCCACAATCTGCACTCTGAATCTGCACTCTGCACTCACAATCTGCACTCTGCAGTCACAATCTGCACCCACAATCTGCACTCTGAATCTACACTCTGCACTCTGAATCTGCACTTTGCACTCACAATCTGCACTCTGCACTCACAATCTGCACTCTGAATCTGCACTCTGGATCTGCACTCTGCACTCTGAATCTGCACTCTGCACTCTAAATCTGCACTCTGCACTCTGAATCTGCACTCTGAATCTGCACTCTGAATCTACACTCTGCACTCTGAATCTGTACTCTGAATCTGCACTCTGAATCTGCACTCTGAATCTGCACTTTGAATCTGCACTCTGAATCTGCACTCTGCACTCTGAATCTGCACTCAGCACTCACAATCTGCACTCTGAATCTGCACTCTGAATCTGCACTCTGCACTCTGAATCTGCACTCTGAATCTGCACTCTGCACTCTGAATCTGCACTCTGAATCTGCACTCTGCACTCACAATCTGCACTCTAAATCTGCACTCTGCACTCACAATCTGCACTCTAACTCTGCACTCTGAATCTGCACTCTGCACTCTGCACTCTGAATCTGCACTCTGCACTCTGAATCTGCACTCTGCACTCTAAATCAACTGCAAAGGAACCTGGGGGGAGAGAGGTCATAATGCCAACCTCAGACGGTCAAAGACTGCGTGATGTAAAACTCTCAGCTCCCTGAGAAGACGGTGAAGACTCGCTAAGGCTTCTACTGCTTTCTGCGAGCACACTGCCGTGCTATCAGGAGGAGAAGGTGGCGTAACAAAGGCCCCTGCAGCGGTAAAAATATGTTTACATTTTGACAAGAGTGGAGGGACGCTGTCTGCAGAGGTGTTTTAAACCCATCTCTTCGAGTCATGGAGTGGCCTTGAAGGGGATCGGTTCAAGGGACGGCGCAGGCCTTACGAACCAGCACAGCCAGAATAGACTGTCTGGCCATGAAATGGATAAAAAAATGTATATATTCTTGTACACTCAATTTTACAGTGACTATCAACAACTCATTTATAAATGCCAACCCTATAGGCAGCAGTAGTAAATCAGAAAAATGCAGGGTTAAAACAAGCTCTTGGCATTGCTGTGGGGAGGGCGGGAGGAGAAATGCGAGACACGGCCTGGCGGCCGTGAAGTGTGAAGCAGTGGGCAGGGGGAGGAGAAATGGGAGACACGGCCTGGCGGCCGTGAATTGAGAACCAGTGGGCGGGGGAGCCCTTTGAAGTGAAGCTCTCCGAGGGATAAGCGCGTGCTTGTGTTCACGTGAACTTTCGGAAATCCGCCCGATGGTTTGAGAACGTTTTTGCTCACTAAAATTCTCCCCTATCCATTCCTTGTGGAATGGGATAGGCGAGCCCTAAAAAACACACACTGCGGCTGATAGTATAGTGCCCATTCCTGTGTTGTGCTCCCTGTCACTCTGGGCTGGATGTAGATTAGACACTAGAGCGGGTTGTATACTGCTCTTTCACATGGTGTGCTTTCTGGCATTCTTGGGTGGACGCAGAGCACACACTAAAGGTGGTTGTATACTGCCCTTTTTCTATGGGTTTCCCATCTGCTGCTTCTGGTGGAAGTCCTCAGAGCACACGGTATGGGTAGTTGCCTTCTGCCCATTCCTGTGGTGCGCTCCTTGTCACTCCTGGGTGGTCACAGAGCACACTAGAGCATGTTGTATACTGCCCATTCATATGGTGTGCCCCTTGCCATTCTTGGGTGGATGCGGGGCACACACTAGAGCTGTTTGTATACTGCCCTTTGCTCATCTGCCTCTTCTGGTGGAAGTCCTCAGAGCACACGCTATGGGCAGTTCCATATTACTGCCCATTCCTGTGGTGTTCTCCCTGTCCTTCTGGGATGGATGCAGAGCACGCACTAGAGCTGACTGTATACTGCCCTTTCCCATATGTGGGTAACCCATGGGACTGCCACTTCTGGTGAAAGTCGTCAGAACACACACAGCGGCTGGTTGTATACTGCCCATTCATTTGGGTTGTTAAGGGTCACTCCTTGGTGGTCTCAGGACACCCATCCCCTGTGGCTGGTTGTACACTGCCCATTCCGATGAGTTGCCCCCCTCTACCCCTGGGTGGACTCCCCAGAGCATTATCACGATAGATGGTGGGTCGCATCTACCAAAAGGTAGAACCCTTGACCTTTGGGCAGTTTCCTCTTTCCCACAGTCACTGTGGTTTACACTGTATGTCAGCTCTCCAGAGGGGGTAGGTGCGCACTGGCGACTCTACATCTAGTCTCACACTTTCCTCCCACACTCGCGCGGATGCACGGCCACTCACCTGCTGCAACAAGGATTTAGCAGTCTCTGCCACACATGGTGTCACCACAACACTTCCCCCAAGGCACTCAAACACTTACCACCCAAGTACAGACCCTCATCTATTGCTAACGCGTGCCTATATTCCTTTATACGCCTCGGAACAGCGACAAAAACACAGTAAATCGCCGCAGCGGCGTCATGCGTGACATCAACATACTAGCCGGCTAGGCCGGTGACACGCATTCCTGCACCTCCACGCCGTAGGCTTCGAAGCACTATATGATTATGAACGCTCCTACCAGCTACAGCCACGTCATTTCGCGTTGTGTCTTGTGGTTCACCGGACTGACGCAGCCATAATTGTTTCCCTGCGTCATGCAGGGCACGAGGCTCGAGGCTGAAATGCTGCCTCAAACAGACTTTTATCTAAGGCTCGACTACCATGCTTAATTCGTATTATGTATGGTCAGGTGGCCTTTCCTCAGGTCACCGGCCTTGAAACGAGATGCTTGTGCGGCCACGAGGCTTCATTTGTGTCTATATTTAGGCCGGGACGGCCGCTGCCCAGGGCGGGGACCGGCTCCAGCCCCGGGTCAATTTCAAGTGGAGTTTGACGGCCGAGGACAGAAGGGGTGCACTTGGAAGCTAGGGGGCAGAGAGGAGGAGATGTTACAGATGGGGGAGGGAAGTGTGTTATGATTTCACCACACGGGAAACAGTGGGGAGAGAAGCCACAAACAAGGTGTGATAGTGATGTCACTTAAAGGGGGTAATTGTGATGTCACGATTGAGGGGTGAGAGGTGTTGTGCTTACACTTGGAAAGAGATGGTTGTGATGTCACTCAGGGAACGAAGGGTGCTGCGATGTTGCTACTGAGGGAACCGGTGCAAAGGACTCTGAGGGGGTCACCTTAAAAGGGGACATTGTGACGTCCCTGCTCATGGACAGAGGGCAGTGTCACTCAGATGCTGACTGAGATGTCTCTCCGGGAAAGAAGGGTTTCTAAAGTTATTTACGGGGCAACGGCAAGTGTGATGCCCCTCAAGGAAAGCGGGTGACCCTGCTGTTGAATCTAAGGGAGAGTAGGGAGGAGTGAGATATCGCCTCTTTTACACCTCAGATGTCATAACTCTGCTTCTGAGAACAAAGCTGGTGCAGAGAATTCTGGTGCCCCATTTACTCTCCCTTCCACAGGACATGTTTGATGTTACTACAAGCAAACTAGTGCCCCCTGCTGGTGGGTGACTGTTGTATCTTATATCTTCCTGCTGCTCAGCTAGAATGCATGTGATGTGGAATGTTGGATGAATGGAATGTTAGTGGTTTGTGAATGTCAGTTGGGTGAGGGCTGAGCAGCAGGACACCTGCTCCTGATGGGGTTATCATTTCTATCTTAACAACTTATCTTAATAAAGTAACTTGAATAATCTATCTTGAAGTACCGACATATTATTGATTACATCATTTGGCGACGAGGATGGACCTGTATTGCCTTGTCATTGACCCACCCTGGCAGTGTGATACTGACTGTTCTGAAGTTCTTCATGGGAAGGGCAGTATTCTAAAATACAATGATTGCAGGCCTCTTAGGTGAGGAGAAAACAGATAGTTCTTTTATGCTGCTGATAGTCTGGGACACAGTTCAACCGGTTAATGCCTGCAATATTTCTTGCATATCTGGATCAGAGCCAATGGTATCAGATAAGGAAGACTCTTCTATCAGGATCTCAGTCCAGTAGAGAAGGAATACTGGTACCTTTCTTGTCTAGTGGCTCATCCCCAACTTCCCCCTTAGCCTACACAGCAGGGAATTGTACACGTAACCTGATTCTACTACTTGGTAGTTGTTAGTTTCATCAATACATCATGCTTTTTCACAGCCAAAATACTGATCTCCCTAAGGATCTGTGGCTTTGTGTAGCAGGGATCACTGACAAAACATCGACTCTTATAATATTCGACATACAAAATTATACTAATATCGTATACAAAAATATCGATGCCCAATACAAAAAACAAAAAAAATAACGGAAACAACGATTTAAAAAAAATATCGTCAAATTAGTTATCCACCACAAATATATTGACAACAACAAAAAAATTGATAAAAATAAAATAACATATAATACAATAAACATATCGATATGCATAATAGCGACGACGCAAACATTGATAAAATACATATTAACTATACAAAAAAACAACATTTAAACACATTTTTAAACATTTTTAATACTATAAACATAGTTCAAACATTAAAACAAACACGAACAAAATTAAATACAATATCACTAAACCTAAAACACAAATATATTTAAAAAATCAAATTCAAATAAATACAGAAACACTACAACATAAAAAAAATCACCACTATCAAAAATAGACAGACATATATATAACATATTAAAACAATTATATTTATTAACTCATACATTTTAATTAAATTACTAAATAAAAACAAACATTAAATAAACAATTAAAAAATCGAACAAACTTAATAATAACTGTCAAAAATTCAAAACAAGCTATCTCAACCAATGAATTTAAACTACACCAACACAAGCCAATAGAAAATTTTAACTAATTAAATAAACACTATAAAAGCAATCAATTAATAAATATAAAAAAATTACAGTGAAACGGACACAATCTGAAGAAAGGACGAAACTTTGAGAGACAGAAACAGAACGAAAAAGATCTACACATACAACTAAACAGAAAAACTCACATTAAAGGTAAGGTAAAAACGTTTTAAATAAATAAATAAAATTAACTTAAAAAACCATATAAACAGAGTAATTTAAAATATATTATGTTTTTCTTAATATTTCATAGACTAAACTTGACTAAAACTCTACCTAGAAAATTTAAAACAACAGTTTGCTTCCAAAACAACTACAAAATCAACATTAACGAAAAATTTTAAAACGTAGGGGCTCCTTACGATGGCAGAGGGACCGCCACCGCCAGTCGTGCGGTGGTGAGCCCTCCGCCATCTGACAGAGATTTACCCATCTCCCAATTAGGATGACGGTGGGTACCGCGGCGGATGCGAAGTCGGTCTACCACTTCACCACCAAAGACAATTGTACCGATTGCCTGGCGGTCGTTGCAGGGTGCCTAAAATGGTGGCGGTGCCTCGCAGACACCGTCCATCAAATTAGGATGTGGGTCAAAAATGGCCTTCCCAAAGGGCGGCTGGGATTTGGTTTGGGGGCCCATTGCAGGCCTCCTTCTGTCGGGGGCGGTGTTGCTGCACATTTGCCTGCACTGCATGGCAGATGCGGTGCCTGCCACATAGTTCAGGGAAATGCACAGCATCACATTTTAACATTGCGTACAGTGCTGCAGCCAGCAGCACCATCCGCAATGTTGAATGCCCTGGATGAGCCCGCCAATATGGCAGGCGCATCATAATTGCAGTGGTGGGACCGCCGCATGTCTGGCGGGTGGTCCCAAACACAGCAACGATGGTGGGCGGATCGTAATGAGCCCCAAAGTGAACATATATCTTAACTGACTAACAGAGTTAATTGATTAAACCTGAAAAAATAATTTAAAAAGCAAAACCTAACAAATACTTTTATTTTACTTCCTTCTACAGGCTACAACAGAAAAACAACAACGAAGAAATGAATGACATCAACTAAAAATAGTAAGTATATATATATTTTTTTAAATAAAGGTATCAAAAGTGTTACCCGTTCCATGGTCAGACCATAATGCCATAATATTCTCCGTGAGTATCAATCAGCACACCACAAGACCTTACAGCCCTCCCGTTACAGTCAAAGGGTGGGACTGGAGGAACATTGATTCCCTCTCTAAACAAGCGTCCCTTTCTAGAACACCGCTCGACCTCACCACAGATGCCAATACTGCTGCACACAGGTACTCCACCTGGATTAAAGCTGCAGTGGACCCCCTGGCCCGGTTCTCCGACAAACTAAGAACCCAGAAACAAATTTGTTGAAGGAAGGAGTGGCGGGGGAGACTGAACTATGACCCAACAGAAAAAACACATAAAGCAAAATCTTTGGCCGTTTATAAGAAATTGATTTTCGAAGAGGAAAGCAAATACTTCACAACTAAAATTTTGCAGGCAAAGAACTCGAGTAAGGAGCATTTTTCAACAGTTAAAAGCCGAGCTAAACTACCAGACCCCTAGGATGGAAAGTAGCTCTGAGTTTTGCAACTTACTGGCACAGTTTCTTAATTACTAAGTGGAGGCAGTGAACAAATCACTTAGGGACTGTGACCAAACCATAATTAGGAAGCCTCCAGCAGTCACAGCACCCTCCACACCAAATCTGTTGGCTTCCCTTTCCCCCGCAGAACAGACCTCCAAATACTGCACCTTGTTCCTGAAATCATCAGTAAACAACTGGGGGTCGTGTTCAAAGATATCATTTGTTCGGGCATCTTCCCTGATGTTTGGAAAATAGCCTCAATTCTCCCACTCCTGAAGAAACCCGATCTCGATCCGGCTGACCCCAGCAGCTATAGACCCATCTCTAGAATACCCTTCCTGGCAAAAGAGCTGGAGAAAATACTAAACTTGCAGCTTACAACATTCATCTCCTCCGTGGAACTGCTTAACCTATCACAATATGGTTTCCGTGAGGGGCATAGCACTGAGACAGTGTCGTTCATGGCTGCCGAAGAACTAAGATCAATTTTGAACGCTGGTGGGAAGGCCGCCTTGATTTTACAAGATCTTTTTGCAGCCTTTTACATAATGAACCATGTAATATTAGCCAACAGGCTCTCAGAATTAGGAATCAGAGGCACCGCCCTTAAACTGCTGACATCCCTCCTTTCTGATAGGGCTCAATCAGTAGAGGCTGGAGCCTTCTCGTCCAAACAATTTACACTCCCTTGTTGGGTGCCGCAGGGCTCGGCCTAATGCCTTACCCTGTTTAATCTTCATGTTTCTAAATAGAATAGAATAGGGACCCCCTCTCAAATTCACTTCAGGTCAGGGAGTAGAGGGGAAGAAAAAACCAAAACAAGAAAGAAACTCCCTCACGACCTATAGATACTTTTATCATAGGGAATACCTCTAATCACAAAGGCATACACAAAACATATCTCCACCTTTTTTTTAGTTTTACTTATTTATTTTATATTAAAAATCTTTTTCATTTCTTTCTATCATTTTTCTAAATACAAAAATTCATTAAATATACATTGTACAAAAACGTATTGACGATATTTAACATTGAATTCAGATCATCAGTATATATCTAGTACGAAAATTCCACAAATTCATAAAAAACACTGAAACAGTTCTACTGGACCAGGTAAAGAGCCACAACACACATACTCACACATACATTCTAAGCATACAACACATCAAAGCAAACACTAAATCATCCTGTTGCATTGTAACTGTTGTCCAATATGTGACCGTAGTCATTTGATCTAAATATGAAGAGAATGGCAAACGCGTTTCGGTGGAAGAACAGCAATGGAGACCACCTTCATCAGGACCCGCCAGAAACAATTCAACATTGGAACTCTCGACCTGGATTTTGAATCTGAAAAGATATGTATACACAAATTTTACTGGTATGCCCTTAATATTATATTTAATCCTTTACATTTACAGCCCTGTGGAGCTTCCTGTGTTTCGTCAGGGTGGTGGCAGCTCCAGGCGTCACTGGGGGCTTACGAGGCTAAGGAACTACAGTGTGCTCTGTGTTGGCTCTTGCCACTCGCTACTTCTGTATCCTGCATCTGCTGATCCTGGCGTGCTGCACGACTAGGTGCAGGCGCCTTGTACTTTTTATATTGCTTTTATTTTTAACATTCTGCATATGCTGATCCTGGCGCGCTGTACGATCAGGTGCAGGCGCCTTGTATTTTTTAAAATTGTTGTTATTCTTTGACACTCTGCATTACTGTGGGCTTACCATCTCTTGTGGCTGCACATGCCCCGGTCCATTGCAGCTCCTCTGCCGTTGCGTGGATGGCGGCTTTTCCCCCACGGCTCTCTGTGCCGCTTGGGCGGAAAGCGGGCGCCATCTTGGGAGAGCCTGAAGGACACGGAGACCAGACTAGGCGGTCTAGTTGTCCGAGGCTCTCCCGCATCAAGCGCGCATGTGTTTCTGGAAGCGCAGCCGACGAGCGCAGCGGGCGCAACGATGGCGAGCCGTAGTTGCACCAAAGTTAAGCCCGTCTGCACCCGTCCGCGGGCGACCGGGGCTAGGGGCACATCACCATGCTCGTCTTTTAACATACTCTTCTGCGCAATTGCGTTCTCTCCAAAATTACTGGTTGCTCAATTCTGAGACCCTGTCTCGTGTTCAGGCCCTTGGTATTGCTCACCCCTTGCCTCCCCTGTCCCTCTCAAAGGTCCCTCACCATTCCACGATGGTGTCTTTTCCGTGCCCCTCTATCCCCACTTCCTCTCCCGCCACCTCTGTTCTCCTTTTGAACACAAGGTCCGCTGTTAAGCACCAACTTGAAATATTCAGCCTCTTGGATTCCAACTCACCAGACCTGTTGTTTTTAACTGAAACATGGTATCGCCCGGACTCCTTACCCAGCGTCCTGGCGGCCCTCCCGCCCCACTACTTTGTACTCCGTGCTGACCGACCGGAGGGGAGGGTGGGTGGCGGGGTCGCCCTGATTGCTCGCGAGGGACTCCATTTCCAGACACTTGCACCGCCCGCGATGGTAGACAGTCAAAATATCGAGTTGGAAATATCGACCTACCATAATATCGAGTCTGAAATATCTAAGGAGCATAATATCGAAGGCAAGAATATCGTAGGACAGAATATCGACCCAAGGTAAGTAATATCGAAATACTTAATATCGATGTAAGTAATATCGAAGTTAGTAATATCGATAGCATATATATCGATGTTAATAATTTCGATGACACTAATATCGATATTTGTATTATTTTATAGTTTTTTATTATGTATGTGTTATATGTTTAATTTAAGTATTTAAAATAATTACTATTATATGTGTATACATTTTCTATGATAATATAGAAATTTATAAGGAAATTTGATGTTTTAGTACCGGAGCGGGTTGTGGGTTTATAGGGGAATAGGGTGGGAAGTAATTTAATTATGGTAAGTTGATTAATAATTAGTAGGATTAATTAATTAATTATAATTATTTGCTAATTAATATTGATTAATTGGGAAATAATTAATTGATTAATTGATATATATTTTCTGTAGCGGGATGTGGGTTTATAGGGGAATAGGGTGGGGAGTAATTTAATAATAATTAATTAATTAATATGGTAGACAGTCAAAATATCGAGTTGGAAATATCGACCTACCATAATATCGAGTCTGAAATATCGAAGGAGCATAATATCGAAGGCAAGAATATCGTAGGACAGAATATCGACCCAAGGTAAGTAATATCGAAATACTTAATATCGATGTAAGTAATATCGAAGTTAGTAATATCGATAGCATATATATCGATGTTAATAATTTTGATGACACTAATATCGATATTTGTATTATTTTATAGTTTTTTATTATGTATGTGTTATATGTTTAATTTAAGTATTTAAAATAATTACTATTATATGTGTATACATTTTCTATAATAATATAGAAATTTATAAGGAAATTTGATGTTTTAGTACCGGAGCGGGTTGTGGGTTTATAGGGGAATAGGGTGGGAAGTAATTTAATTATGGTAAGTTGATTAATAATTAGTAGGATTAATTAATTAATTATAATTATTTGCTAATTAATATTGATTAATTGGGAAATAATTAATTGATTAATTGATATATATTTTCTGTAGCGGGATGTGGGTTTATAGGGGAATAGGGTGGGGAGTAATTTAATAATAATTAATTAATTAATATATGTTTTTAAATATTTATAACTAATTAATTGGCAAATAATTAATATTAATTAGTTAATTATTAATATAATTTGGTACATATTTTAAATTAGTAATTAATTGGTAATTAAATAATATTAGTTAGTTAATTACATTATTAGAGTAATTTATTTATATATATAATTTTTAGTTACTGTTAATTAATTAATTGGGGAAAAATGATATTAATTATTACATTATATTAATTACAGCTTATGTGCTAATATATTTACTTTATTGTTATTCTTAATTAATTATTAATTGCTAATTACATAATATTATTTAACTTTGGGTTAAGGAGTATTTTTAGGGTTCAGGGTCATTTTTGGGTTTTTGGGTAAAGGGGTATTTTGAGTGTTTAGGGGCAGTTTTCAGTTTTTGGGTAAAGGGGTATTTTTAGGGTTCAGGGTCAGTTTTCAGTTTTTGGGTAAAGGGGTATTTTTAGGGTTCAGGGTCAGTTTTCAGTTCATGGGTAAAGGGGTATTTTTAGTGTTCAGGGTCAGTTTTCAGTTCATGGGTAAAGGGGTATTTTTAGGGTTCAGGGTCAGTTTTCTGTTTTTGGGTAAAGGGGTATTTTAAGGGTTCAGGGTCAGTTTTCAGTTCATGGGTAAATGGGTATTTTTAGTGTTCAGGGTCAGTTTTCAGTTCATGGGTAAAGGGGTATTTTTAGGGTTCAGGGTCAGTTTTCAGTTCATGGGTAAAGGGGTATTTTTAGGGTTCAGGGTCAGTTTTCAGTTTTTGGGTAAAGGGGTATTTTTAGGGTTCAGGATCAGTTTTCAGTTCATGGGTAAAGGGGTATTTTTAGGGTTCAGGGTCAGTTTTCAGTTCATGGGTAAAGGGGTATTTTTAGGGTTCAGGGTCAGTTTTCAGTTCATGGGGAAAGGGGTATTTTTAGGGTTCAGGGTCAGTTTTCAGTTCATGGGTAAAGGGGTATTTTTAGGGTTCAGGGTCAGTTTTCAGTTTTTGGGTAAAGGGGTATTTTTAGGGTTCAGGGTCAGTTTTCAGTTCTTGGGTAAAGGGGTATTTTTAGGGTTCAGGGTCAGTTTTCAGTTTTTGGGTAAAGGGGTATTTTTAGGGTTCAGGGTCAGTTTTCAGTTCTTGGGTAAAGGGGTATTTTTAGGGTTCAGGGTCAGTTTTCAGTTTTTGGGTAAAGGGTTTTTTTTAGGGTTCAGGGTCAGTTTTCAGTTTTTGGGTAAAGGGGTATTTTTAGGGTTCAGGGTCAGTTTTCAGTTCGTGGGTAAAGGGGTGGTTTTTGGGTTCAGGGTCAGTTTTCTCGACTGTTGCACTCTCTGGAGTGGGAATAGTAATTTTATCCCTATGCTATCAAACGCTTTATATAATTAATTGTTAAAATATCACATGTTTATTTTATTTTTTATATTACTTACATTTTATGTATGTTATTGTTTTATGTTTGTACATGTATTAGTAAATTAGAATATATTTCATTAATTTAGAAATTAGTAAATTAATTATTAATACTTATTGTTCAGTACATATATATTATATCTTTACTGTATATATTTAATTAATGTATTATTAATATATATGTTTTATTTATTAATTTTAAACATTATTAGATACTTTTAAATATGTATATTTTATTTATTAGTGTTATATACTTACTTTTACATTTATATATATTAAAAAAAAAAATCGATATTTTTAACATCGATATTTTTTACAACGATATTATTTTTTCGATATTTTTGTACTTACCATGTTGTAGATAGGATGTCGATATTTTTGCCCTCGATATTGTTGACTCGATATTCTTGTAGGTCGATATTTTTGTAGTCCATATTCTGTCATTGATCCAATTAATATATGTTTTTAAATATTTATAACTAATTAATTGGCAAATAATTAATATTAATTAGTTAATTAATTAATATAATTTGGTACATATTTTAAATCAGTAATTAATTGGTAATTAAATAATATTAGTTAGTTAATTACATTATTAGAGTAATTTATTTATATATATAATTTTTAGTTACTGTTAATTAATTAATTGGGGAAAAATGATATTAATTATTAAATTATATTAATTACAGCTTATGTGCTAATATATTTACTTTATTGTTATTGTTAATTAATTATTAATTGCTAATTAAATAATATTATTTAACTTTGGGTTAAGGAGTATTTTTAGGGTTCAGGGTCATTTTTGGGTTTTTGGGTAAAGGGGTATTTTTAGGGTTCAGGGTCAGTTTTCTGTTTTTGGGTAAAGGGGTATTTTTAGGGTTCAGGGTCAGTTTTCAGTTCATGGGTAAATGGGTATTTTTAGTGTTCAGGGTCAGTTTTCAGTTCATGGGTAAAGGGGTATTTTTAGGGTTCAGGGTCAGTTTTCAGTTCATGGGTAAAGGGGTATTTTTAGGGTTCAGGGTCGGTTTTCAGTTTTTGGGTAAAGGGGTATTTTTAGGGTTCAGGGTCAGTTTTCAGTTCATGGGTAAAGGGGTATTTTTAGGGTTCAGGGTCAGTTTTCAGTTCATGGGTAAAGGGGTATTTTTAGGGTTCAGGGTCAGTTTTCAGTTCATGGGGAAAGGGGTATTTTTAGGGTTCAGGGTCAGTTTTCAGTTCATGGGTAAAGGGGTATTTTTAGGGTTCAGGGTCAGTTTTCAGTTTTTGGGTAAAGGGGTATTTTTAGGGTTCAGGGTCAGTTTTCAGTTCTTGGGTAAAGGGGTATTTTTAGGGTTCAGGGTCAGTTTTCAGTTTTTGGGTAAAGGGGTATTTTTAGGGTTCAGGGTCAGTTTTCAGTTCTTGGGTAAAGGGGTATTTTTAGGTTTCAGAGTCAGTTTTCAGTTTTTGGGTAAAGGGGTATTTTTAGGGTTCAGGGTCAGTTTTCAGTTTTTGGGTAAAGGGGTATTTTTAGGGTTCAGGGTAAGTTTTCAGTTCGTGGGTAAAGGGGTGGTGTTTGGGTTCAGGGTCAGTTTTCTCGACTGTTGCACTCTCTGGAGTGGGAATAGTAATTTTATCCCTATGCTATCAAACGCTTTATATAATTAATTGTTAAAATATCACATGTTTATTTTATTTTTTATATTACTTACATTTTATGTATGTTATTGTTTTATGTTTGTACATGTATTAGTAAATTAGAATATATTTCATTAATTTAGAAATTAGTAAATTAATTATTAATACTTATTGTTCAGTACATATACATTATATCTTTACTGTATATATTTAATTAATGTATTATTAATATATATGTTTTATTTATTAATTTTAAACATTATTAGATACTTTTAAATATGTATATTTTATTTATTAGTGTTATATACTTACTTTTACATTTATATATATTAAAAAAAAAATCGATATTTTTAACATCGATATTTTTTACAACGATATTATTTTTTCGATATTTTTGCACTTACCATGTTGTAGATAGGATGTCGATATTTTTGCCCTCCATATTGTTGACTCGATATTCTTGTAGGTCGATATTTTTGTAGTCGATATTCTGTCATAGATCCGCCCGCGATACCAGCAGCAGACTGCCTTGTAGTGCGTTCTGTTTCCTTTAAGATTCCAATTACATGTGTGTTAATGTACCGGCCACCTCAGCCATCCCCTGGTTTTCTTCCTGCCATCCAGGACTTGCTGGCCCCCCTGGCAGTCAACAGTGCCTCAGTCCTTGTCTTGGGAGATTTAAATTTTTGGCATAATGATCCTGCCGAAGATACAATGTCCAAAGACTTTCCCCAATTGCTGCTCAGTCATAATTTTACTCAGCACGTCCATGCGCCCACTCACAACCGGGGTCACATTCTTGATCAGATATGGACATTAAATATTCTGATTTCCGCCCCTATCATTGCGCCCTTCACATGGTCTGACCACTCCTTGCTTGCCTTTTCCTTGGATCTTAGTCTCACAAAAACACCTCTTTACTCTAAAAACACTTGGGCAAGGAACTGGAACCGAGTCGATATTCCGTCTTTGTGTGGCTCATTAACTACAACCTGCCCTGACCTGTCGGGTTCGGCTCTACACTCTCAGCTAACCACCTTAGAGAGCTGGCTTACCAAAGCCTGCGACCTGGTGGCCCCTCTGAAGCGGGTTACCATCAACCGCACCCACAATGCCAACAAGTGGTTCAGCCCTGGCCTCAAAGCCAAGAAACTGGAGGTGCGACCGGCTGAACGAGCCTGGAGGCTAGCATACTGCCCGACCCACAGACAACACTATATTACCATCCTTAGTGAATACAAAAAAGACATCTTAGTAGCCAAGACAGAATACTTCTCGGGGCATATTCTAGCTGCGGAAAGCCAGCCGTTTGAGATTTTTGCCACCGTCCACGAGCTGGCCTCATCGGATAGAACTCTGCCTAAGATGCATGTATGTATGTGTTTTCTTATATAGCGCTCGACTTACCCTAGGGCATCTCGGCGCTTGCCTTGGGAACCCGTCCTGGCTTTTCCCTGTGAGATAACCCGTACTGGGCATCCCCAAGGTGAAAGCCAGGCATCCCGCCGCGGGGGGGCCGTTGTGGAGATTAAGCAAGCTAATGCCCAGAGTTGCAGAGTGTGAACCCGTGATTAGAGTGGGCACCGAAGCGAGAATTATCGAGTCCGTGGACAATTGGGCTCAAGACCCTGCCGCGTCGGGAATTGAACCCTGGTCCCAGGTCTGACCTCTGCTTCAGGGTATGCCTCCTCTAACCAGTGAGCCACACTTCTCCACGAATCATCCCCCCTTCTCAGGCCCTATGTGACTCACTCAATGAGTTTTTTATTGAAAAAGAAGTTCACATTAAGGCTAATATCCCTCCCCCCTCGCCCCCCTTCACTGATCCCCAACCGCCAGGCAATAACCTGTCTCTTACACACATTCCTGCACTGACTAGAGAATCCCTCCCCCCCCTACTTAAGCGTGTCAAGTCAGGTTCTCCAGCTGACATTTGCCCGTCCCGCATTCTCTGTCAGAATTTCTCAGACTGCTCATCTCCTGTCCTCACTCTCCTGAATGATTCCCTCACACATGGCACTGTCCCTGTCCCTTTCAAAACCGCTACAATCATTCCTATATTAATAAAACCCGGGTCGGACCCAGCCTCCCCGGCAAACTATCGCCCTATATCCCTTCTCCCGTTTCTGGGAAAGGTTGCTGAGTCCCATGTCACCCAGGTGCTCAGCTCTTTTATAGAGAATAGTAACTACCTTGCACCCTGGCAGGCGGGTTTCCGTCCTCGGCATTTCACCGAGAAGGTGGTTATTTCGGTCATGGATCAACTCAGGGAGGGGCTCGATACCAACACCCCCCAGGCCCTTGTCCTCCTGGACTTGTCCACCGCCTTTAACACGGTGGACCATCCCATTCTCTTATCCCGTGTCGAGGCGGCGGGCATATGAATGGTCGACTAACTGGTGGCCGGAAAAGCTCGGCCACCCACCTGTCCCAGTGGAAAAAGCCAGAAACCTGGGAGTCATTTTTGACAGCAAGATGGTCTTCGACTTGCATACAAACAAGGTTGTGTCGTCTTCATTCTTTATCCTGAAAAAGATAAAGAAGCTGCTGCCTTATCTCCCTCCCTCAGCTGGGAAGACTTTGGTTTCTACCTTAGTCTTCTCCAAAATGGATTACGGAAACGCTCTCCTTCTCCACACCCAGAAGCGAGTCATAACAAAGCTGCAATCCATTCAGAATGCGGCAGCCAGGATTCTCCTGAGCATTCCTCGCCGCAATTCTACCACTCTTGGCATTCGTCAACTCCACTGGCTGAGAGTTGAGAGCGGCATCAAATTCAAGGCCCTCTGTATTGCATATAAGGCAGTACACAACATAGGACCCAGGTTCCTGACAGAAGCCTTTCAGCCATATATTCCTAGACGGCAATTAAGATCGGCCAATACCAACCTCCTCACTGTGCCACGTACAAGAACCGCCACCTGGGGAGATAGACGTTTCTTGGTGGCCACCCCAAAACTCTGGAATCTTTTGCCACAGTCCATCAAATCTGCCCCTAACCTGATGAGCTTCCGCAGGCTCCTAAAAACGTGGTTATTTAACCAGTAAAAGGATCACTGACCCCAGTAGCTCCACAGCGCCGAGACACCCCAGGGTATTTGTTGCGCTATAAAAATTACGAAAATAAATAAATAAATAAATAGGGGGACCGATATTGGCCTGGCTCAGCACCTTCCTGTCTGACCGTACGCAAGCTGTCCATCTGGCCGAGTTCTCTGCCCCGCCTCGCAGGGTGCAATGCGGTGTCCCTCAGGGTTCCTCCCTCTCCCCTCTTTTGTTTAACCTTTATATTTTTCCCCTCATTTTTGCACTGCAACAAACGGAGGTCACAGTGTATAATTACGCTGATGACCTCCAACTCATTTTTAATCTGTCCCCCCTCACATCAGGTATCACTAGCTTCCAGTCCGTTATGCTGTTTATCCGGGATTGGATGAATGCGAACCAGCTTAAACTCAACCCGGATAAAACAGAGTTGGTTTTGATTGGTGGCAGTGGTAACCCTTGGTCCCCCTTGTTTTGGCCCCCTTCTCTAGGTTTACCCCCACCCCATCACACTCAGTTAAAACCCTTGGCATTGCACTCAATCATCATTTGACACTTCACTCCCACATTAGCTCTGTTGTTTCCTCCTGTTTCTTTACCCTGCGTATCATTCGGAAAATATCTTGATTGTTTTCTCCCCCTGCACTTAAACTGATCCTAATGGCTATGGTCCTATCTAAGATCGATTATGGAAATATCATTTATAACGGTGTCCCCGCTTACGCACTCCAACGCCTTCAACTGGTGCAGAACCAGGCAGCACGCCTGGCATATGGCCTATCCAAATCCCACCATTCCTCTCCCTTGCTTATTGCTCTACACTGGCTCACTATCAAACAACGGGCCCTTTTTAAACTGGGATGCCTTACTTTTCAGCCCCGTGCGGACACGCCTCCCGCCTTTATAAATTCGGCCATTACTAACTACTGGCCTTCTAGAGACCTGCACTCGTCCACCAAATCTCTTTTGGTAATACCTCGTTTTAAGAAACAAAGATCGGGAGGCCAAACATTTTCGGTCCTTGCTCCTACCTTCTGGAATGCACTCCCGTCCCCTGTTAGACTTTCATCCACCTATATGGAGTTTCGCAAGGCCCTTAAAACTTTTTTGTTTCAGCAAGCGTTCAGCTCCTAGCCTGCTGTGCCTTTCTTGCCCAGTAAAATAACCCCTAGCGCCAAGAAACTGCATAGTGTATGTGCGCTCTACAAATTCTTTTAAATTCAAATTCAAATTCAAATACATTTGAAACAACAATATGGACCACCACAGAGACCATCCATTCCAACTCACACAACTTTACACCAAATGATGATACCTTATATCCCTAGAAAGCGTGTATCTGATTATGTTGCCACAATACATCAAAGAAATAGGAAGGGAAAAGAGAAAAGATATTTTCTTTCCTTAAAAATATATATTTCACATGAACCCTAAAGGTCATATGCTTGTAAAGCATGTACCTTTTTTTTATACAAGCTATATCTGTCACAAGATAGTGACTATCTCACTCTTCGTAGGAACACAGAGATAACCTTGTCATACTGGATTGACGTTATTACGTCATCTATTCATAGGGAGAATACAAGAAAGACACAATAACCATTAGGTTGGCATATGTCTCAATATCACAAGACTACCCAATGGAGATGAAAACCTGCCCGAATTACCTGGTTAGACATTGTCACCCAAGTATACTTGATAGTGAGGGGAACTTTATTCATACTCTTCTTGTCAGTGACCGAAGGAATGTTTTACTGGAAGAAACAATAACAATAACACTCTGTTGCATTACCCTTCTATATATTGAATGCATTTTATGACTAGCATGCACCAAGGACTCCCTTTACCTGCTTACATTGCACAAAAGTCAGAAGGACCCAGCTTGTTATATTCCTCATATGAGAGAGTCCCACTCTTCCAGCACAATTTGGAGAAAGCGCCAACCTATAAATAGACAAGAGTCTGTCATATGTCTCACTAAAATAATTGGGACCTACCTAGAACATTAAAAAAAGGGTATACTTACTTCCTACTTAGTTGTATTTAGCGATCCATTTCATATGTACTAGGCGCCACCGAATTTCTTTATAGCAACAAAATACAAGATGCCTATTAAAGAAGGGAACATACACACAATATGAGAGTGGTCAATTATAAGGCAGTGGTCAGAGCTGATTAGTATGGCCAATGACGACTACGGGGCGTTAAGCAAAGGAAAATATGCACAGACAGTACCCGTAGTGTTCCATGATAGATGTTTTGGCATTAGGATTTAGTGATGTATCTCATAAACTATGCATAACTCATTTTATAGATTCACTGGTATGTAATAGTCAGTGCACTATTCTAAAGCCGAGACAGGGGCGGTGGTGTAATAATAATTTATAATCCTCATCGGCAATGGCAGCACTGAGACCTGCAAGTGTGCCCAGAGGTTAACTACGCGGCTCGCACGCATAGCAAAGGTGATAAACCGGGCAAGCTCTTGTCATGGTTGATAAGCCAAGATGACCGAGCGAAGCCGGTGACGGAGATATGTAGCGGCCGAGGGGACATGTTCTACACACAGAACGAGATCCACAACGCCTTCACCACTCACTACACAGCACTGTACTGCTCCCAACTGCGGACTCCCCTTCCAGACACTTCCGAATATCTCACGCACATACCATTATTGTCAATGGGGGAAACCAAGCGCGGAGTCCTGGAAGCACCAATAACGCCTGAGGAACTCCGAGAGATAATAGCTGCGCTTTCCAATGGCAAGTCCCCGGGCCCGGATGGACTGCCGGCGGAATTTTATAAGGCTTATACGGATCTTCTGATCCCAGAACTGACCCGAATGTACGAGGCGGCAATAGAGGACTCCTCCCTCCCACCCACACTCAATGAAGCCACCCTCATCTCCGTCCTCAAGCCAGGCAGAGATGGTAAACATTTGGGCCCACACCGGCCTCTTGCTCTCCTGAACACCGACTATAAAACATTAGCATCTACCCTAGTGCAGAGACTAGCCCCCTTCACACCCACTCTAATGCACGCTGACCAAAATGGTTTTGTGCCCACTAGAAGTACTTCCCACAATATCTGTCGTCTGTTCAGAGTACAAGAGTATGCGGTGCAACAATGGCCGAGGTCCGGATGCCTAGTACTAGATCAAGAGAAGGCCTTTGACTCGGTGGAGTGGCCTTACCTCAGAGCGGTGCTACAGAAATATGAGTTGGGAGATGCCTTCATAGATATGGTCATCCTACTGTATCAAACACCCACAGTGCGGGTTCGCACCGGCGCCATTCTTGTCCGATGCCATCAGAGTTCGGAGAGGTACAAGACAGGGATGCCCCCTGTCGCCGCTGCTCTTCTCATTAGCAATGGAGCCGCTAGCAGAACTACTGCGAGGGCAAAGCGCAGATTGGGGCATCCCCCTGGTGGACGACATCCACACAGTCTCCCTATATGCGGACGACCTGCTTCTATATATTAGAGACCTCACTCAAGTGCCGCAAATACTAACGGACACCTTTTGTACCTTTGCAGCCCAGTCAGGACTCAGGATAAATTGGGGCTAATCCGGGGTGTATTCCTTCAGCCCGGACCTGCCGGAGTGTGAGGTGCGGCTGGGCGGGGTGCGGCTGGCCTGGCACGCTGCTTCATTCAGGTACTTAGGTATCTATATTTACCGTTCACCAGCGGATGTGCTGGAGGGTAACCAGGTCAGGGCCATCTCCTCCTTACAAGCGCAAATAACTTTTTGGAAAACGCTCCCCCTGAATATCCCCAGCCGTTTAACCCTGACGAAAATGGTCATGCTACCGCGGCTACTTTACTATTACTCTAATGTACCAGTCTATGTTCCAAACCGCATCTTCTGAGAATTGGAATCCATGATCAGAGCTCTTATCTGGATTACTGGTAGGCCCCGAGTGGCACTGACGAAACTGTATGCACCAGTGGCTGCGGGAGGTTTAGCGGTTCCTAACCAGGAATTGTACTTCCTGGCAGCACAGCTACAGTGGGTGGTTGGATGGCTGAGCGGGAAATGCCTGACTAATACCACCTTGGATACCTTGACCCTAACCCACACGCAGATACTTACACTATTTCATCCCCTGGCCAAACTCCCTCGACCAACGCAATTGCATTTAGCAGTAGCCCACAAGTGCTATATGCGTAGCCTGCGGCTCACACGAACGGTGACGCCCTATGCCCTCGCACTCCCACTACTGGGCACTCCCAGAGACGGAGGGGTACTGACAATGCTCATGCTGGAAAGATGGATGCAGGCCGGGATAGAAACAATGGGTGAGCTATACGCAGACAGTACTCTGCTCCCATTTGACAGACTAGCAGTGACCACTGAGCTGCCAGCGGGGCAATTTCTATTGCACACCTCATTGATGCGCATGTATGCCAAGGCTTGGGGAGATATGACTGAGGAACCGCAAACACATTAATTATTACAATATCTGCACGTCATGGGAAATGGAAATGGGAAATGGGTCGCATGTGATCCACTAGTTAGCGCAGGCGCTGTTGTCCCACACGGCCTGCACCCTCCAACCACTGAGAGACAAATGGGCAATAGACAGGGGCAGGGACTGGACGGACAAGGAATGGGAAAGGATACTGGAAGGGCCCACCAATATACCACGCAACTCGCGCTTTAAAATCATTCAATTTTATATAATACACAGAGCATACTTGTCACCGGATAAAATAAATCAATACTTCACGATTGACACGTCAATGTGCCCGAGATGCTCCCTAACACATGCAAACCTCCTACATATGCTTTGGGACTGTCCCAGGCTGTCGACATACTGGCGCGCTGTCACATCACTGTTGGCGAGAGGGACAGGTACGGAACTACCGTATACGTGGGAGACATGTTTGTTGGGCTTATTTAAATGAACGAAGCACAACAAAGTACAGGCCAGGTTCTGGGATCTAGGGCTGGTCACCGCTAAGAGGCTCATCACCAAACACTGGAAAGGCGCAGACCCACCACACTTTCAACATTGGCGCACCTCCTTTAACAACTGGGCGGTAGCGGAAGGCACCATTTTACACAGGGAGGAGAAGGCGAGACTCAGGGCCATTCCAATAGCACAGCCTTGGGATGATATTGTAAAATCCTTCCACCAGGCATGCCTCGAACAGGGGATCGCATAAACGCCCAAAGACAGGACACCATTGGAATGCGGACGTAGGGAAGAAAGATGCACCTGAGGGGGGTGCTCTGATCCCAGCGGCCAGTGACGGGAAATGACTGGGATACGGGGTACCGACCACGCGGCGCACCTGAGCAGATATGGACTATCCCCTATACACGTAACCAGATGCCGGTATTTCATGCTGCACGTGCCAATTCTGTGCACACTCACCTCCACCCAGTAACCCCCACATGCCCCGGGGGCAGCAATAACACACACCTGCTGACACGTATGAACACTTTACCCACCCATGCACCTAGTAGAATACCCCCAGACTAAAGCTCTTATTTCCTTAGTTTTCTTTCACTCCCCTTCCTCTTCTCTTTTTATTGTAGATCTCTTTTCACTATTGGCGTGTACATTTGTTCTCGGGCACGTTGGCTAAAGTATCTGGGGGGAAAAATGGTAACTATTGATCTGCAGTACTCGTGCCTACAATGGAGGAGCTGCCCCACATAACGGGTCTTTTAGACACGATCTGTGATAAGCGGAACTACCACATACGCGCGAGAGTGGGCTTTAACTGGTGCACTCGTGGAGCCAGAGCCATGACTGAAACTAACCCAAGGACAACACACCCCTTGTCGCAGTGATGGGCACACAACGACATCACGAGGCAGACCATGGCTTCATGACGGATACCGCTTATTTAATTCCCAACACTGTATTATTACCAGCTGATAGCCCATTTCTCTGTGGAGATGGGAAACACTTTTCTGTTACATGTGGAGCGAGGCAATGTTATTTGACCCAGATATATATGTCCCCCCTCCCGCATTAATGGTTGCGATATAAGATGCATGTACTAGATAATGTTATGGTTACACATAATCATTACTGGGAATTGGGATGATAACTTCTTGCCATCCTCAAATGTATTGCATTGTATTGTAATCTTAAATATTCAAACAAAAAAAAAGGAAATTGAATGGTGGAAAGATGGAGGTTCTCCTGTCGGGTACAGATACCTCCTTTTGGCCACTTAGATGGTGGCCTTCCAGCTTGGGAGACCTTCCAGTCCCTGTGCCGAAGGTGAAAAATCTAGGGTTTATCTTTGATGACAAGTTGACCTTAAAAAAACAGATTAGTACCCTCACTTGATCCACGTTCTTCATCTTGAAGATTCTCGGGAAATGTTGCCCCTTTATTCTACGGACACCTTAAAAACACGTGTGACACCATTAGTCTTGTCCAGATTGGTCTATGGTAATGCTTTGTATATGAGTATCCAAATGCAGCACCATCAAAAGCTGCAGCATCTTCAAAACACGGCAGTCAGACTGTTGCTGGATATCCCGAAATATCAGCCAGTCTCTCACAAGTTGAGAAACTTGCACTGTCTCGCAGTGGATAAGAGAATCAAATTCAAATGCCAATGCCTAGCTTTTAAGGCATTGCACAGGACCGGTCCACACTACCTGAAGAACCATCTGAATTGCAGCCCAAAAACCTGAGATCTGCTGACTGCAAACTTCTGCCGCATTGAAAAACATGTACAATGCGACCGCCACAGTGGGGGTCGTATTGTAATTTGGCCTGTGGGACCCCCAACACTATTCTGGGCGGTCTTCATCTCCATTAGGGTGAATCCTAAGCAGGCACAAAATTATCAAGATTTAAGACTAGAACAATCCCTCACTAAAATGGGTCCTAAACTAAGGGGCCCATTAGGATGACAGGTGGATCGTCGACGCCAGGCTGGCGGTAGCCACCGCAGGCCTGGCGGGGGCGATCCGCCCGCCATCCTTGCTGCAATGACCCCCTGCCATATTAAGATGTCTGGGGGGTCCGTGGCGGACGGAAAGACCGTCCGCCGCTTTTCTGCCCTGGTCCCTTGCGACCGGGGCAGAAAAGGGTTGTATATGGTGGCGGTGTCTATCAGACACTGCCACCCATATTACAATGGGCTGTAAGCAATGCCTTTCTGTGGTGGCGATGCCGCCACGGAAAGACATGCGGAGTCTCCCTACGGGGGGCCGTTGCGGCCCCCAGGGACTCCGGGGGTGTTGGGGGCTGCACATGGGGGCTACCTATGGTACTGCCCCTGCATACCAATGTACAACATGACAGGCACCGCACGGTGCCTGCCATGTTGTGCATTGAAAAGCACAACGTGCATTTTTAGCATTGCGGTGGGTGGTGCTGAGAGCACCGCCCACCACAATGTTAAAAATGCAGGTGTCAGTGACTATGATGTGATTCTTTCTAGCCGAAGTGATAACTGTCTGATTAATTGTTGTGCAAGGGATAACTTCCTGATTCTAAGTTGTATTAGTGATAACAGCCTGATTATTTGTCCTATAAGTGATGACTTCCTGATTCTAAGTTGTATTAGTGATAATTACCTGATTATTTGTCCTGTAAGTGATGACTTCTTCATTCTAAGTTTTATTAGTGACTAGCTTACCCGTTGCGCATTGCTGCGATCTCAGAAGAAAGGAAATTTAAGGAAACTTGTTATGATAACATTTAATTTACATTGTGTCATTTTTATTTAAACTTATTCATTTTAATATGGGAAACATTGTAAAGTGTTGTTTTAATTCTGTTTATTTATTCGAGTGCTTGTGGATACATGGTATTTTTTGTTTTTCCGTCTGGTGCGTACACGAATAAATCAGAAGGTTTTCCAAAGCATGAGCTGGCCACATACAGTTGTCCATGTGAGAAGCATGGATTCTCCAAATCTAGTCCACGCACTTGCACCGATTGTCCTTGTGCTTTGTTGATGGTCATTGCAAAAGCGAGTTGCACCGGAAACTGTAAACATTTAGTATTGGAAAGATTATGAGGGCCGATATTTAACACATTTTTCGTATTTTTTTTTTTTGCCAGAAACCTTTGTACTCAACAACTTCCCAAAGTTTCATGCAGATCGGATGAATGGTGATGCATATGAGACAAACAGACAGACATACTTTCATTTTTATATATATAAATAATAGAGTATTTTGTGTGCAAGTGATAACTTCCTGATTCAAAGCCGTATTAGTGATAACTGCCTGAGTATTTGTTGTGCAAGTGATAACTTCCTGATTCCAAGTTGAATTAGCGATAACTGCCTGAGTATTTATGCGCAAGTGATAACTTCCCGATTCAAAGCAGTATTAGTGATATCTGCCTGATTATTAGTCCTATGAGCAATGACTTCCTGATTCTAAGTTGTATTAGTGATAACTGCCTGAGTATTTGTTGTGTAAGTGATAACTTCCTGAAACTAAGCAGTATTAGTGACAAGAGTCTGATTCTCTGCAGTCCAAATAGCTATTGGGTGTATGTGATACCTGCCTGATTTGTTGTGGTAAGTGACAACTGCCTGATTCTATGTAATGCATGTGATAACTGCCTGATTCGTAGTAATGTAAGTGGTAGCTGCCTGATTCTATGTAATGCATGTGATAACTGCCTGATTCTATGTAATGCAGGTAATAACTACCCGATTCTAGGTAATGCAAGTGATAACTGCCTGATTCGTTGCAATGCAAGTATTAACTGCCTGATTCTATGTTATGCATGTGATAACTGCCTGATTTGTTGTAGTGTAAGTGATTACCGCCTGATTCAAAGTAATGTAGGTTATAACTGCCTGATTCTATTTAATGTTATCTTATGTTAAAATGTATTTGTAGAGCGCACGTACACCAGGTTGGTTTATTGGTGCTGCTCTAAGGGAATTGTACTAAGGTGTTACGCGCCAGGATACTATTTTTTTAGTAATAGAGCGCGATATAAAAGCCTTTAATAATAATAATAATAATAAAAAGGTGTTACTAGTATGCCAGTTTGAATAGCCAAGTTTTCAGGAGTTTGCGAAAACTCATGAGGTCAGTGCAGGATCTGATCTCCAGAATTTGGGGGCCTATGGTGGCAAACCTCTTCCCCCCGGCACGTTTAAGCTTGAAGGGGGGTATGAGCAGGAGGTGCAGGTGGGCAGATCGCAGGTTACGGGCAGGGATGTATCTACTGATCAGGCTGTTGATGAATTTTGGGTTTTTACTATTTAGGGATTTAAAGATGATACATCCATTCTTATAGGCGCATCTCTGGGTTATTGGGAGCCGGTGCAGTTTTTTCAGCAGAGGGGTGATGTGTTGGCGCCTGTTACCTTGGAGGATCAACCTTGCCGCCTGGTTTTGAACCATTTGAAGGCGGTTGGTGAGGTAGGCCGGAAGGCCAAGGTAGAGGGAGTTGGCATAGTCGATGTGGGATATTACCATCGCGAGGACTGCCTGTATTTTTGCTTCCTGATTAAGGAACCTGCTAATTTTCCTTATTTTCCTTAACTGGAAACAGCAGGTTGAGAGCACAGATCCGATTTGATTTTTCATGGTTAGGTCGTTGTTGATTACGACCCCCAATGTTTTGGCAGATGTAGAGGGGACAGGGTTTTGTCCCAGTTCTTTGGGGCAGAAGTGGGAGCTCCAGGGGTTCAATGAGCCACCTGTGAGAATCACTTCTGTTTGGTCCAGATTAAGTTTGAGGTGGTTGCTGTTCATCCAGTCTCGGATGCAATGCAATGCAAGTGATAACTGCCTGATTTATTGCAATGAAAGTGATAACTGCTTGATTCAATGTAATGTGGTGATAACTGCCCGATTTAATGTAATGCCAGGGATAACTACCTAGTGAATTTTTTTGTAAGTGATAACTGGCTGGTTCATTGTGGTGTAAGCGATAACTGTCTGATTCTATGTATTGCAAGTGATAGCTGCTTGTTTGTATGTAACGTAGGTGATAACTGCTTGATTAAATGTAATGCCAGTGATAACTGCCTGGTTCATTATGCTGTAAGTGATAACTGTCTGGTTCTTTGTGGTGTAAGTGCTAACTACCTGATTATATGTATTGCTAGTGATAGCTGCTTAATTCTATGTAACGTAGGTGATAACTGCCTGATTTAATATAACGTCAGTGATAACTTCCTGGTTCAATGTGGTGTAAGTGATAACTGCCTGATTCTATGTAATGCAGGTAATAACTGCCTGATTCTACGTATTGCAAGCGATAGCTGCTTGATTCTATGTAATGTAGGTGATAACTGCTTGATTCATTGTGGTGCAAGTGATAATTGCCTGATTCTTTGCATTGTAAGTAATGTCCTCCTGATACATTGTAATATATGTGATACCTTCCAGATTCTTTGTATTGTAAGTGTCATCAGTACTCGGAAGCCGGAACCATATGTGTAGAAAACGTAAATATGTAGGTCCTGCCTTTTCTCAGTAAATTCTCGTGATTTAGGAACAACTCGCTTTTGTAATACACATTTTGCAGACTCAATTGAAATGCGAGACAGATTTTTCTTGGACACCCCATCAGGGGTAGCAAGCGCTATATAAATGCAAACCCTTCCCTCTTCTATCCCTCCACTATCATTTTCAATCCAAATAACAGAGTGACATGTCCACCAATCAAATTCATTTCAAATTTCCCTATACTATTTCCCCACTAAACCTTTTTGTGATCCGGGGCACTGAAAAAGCGTTTCCATGCCTCGTCAGATGTAGTAAGCGCTATATAAATGCAATTATAATTATAATTATTGTGTAATGAAACTACAAAGATTTCTTAATTCTGCTCTGCTCCCCATGTTTCCAGAGTGTGCAGCTGACATACCTAATTCAGTCATTCCTGAAGAGGAAATCCTTTCAGTCCTGGGGGGATGCCTCGAGGAAAAGCTTAATTTTAAGAACCATCCTTGCGGGTTGTGTGACATATTTTCAGAAGCGCTTCTAAATTTCCAGAGAAATATATTCCATTCTTCTCAGCAGGGGAGAATGGCTCCACATTCTTGGAAAGATTCTACAATGAATCTGTTCCCTAATAAGAATAAACATCTCTCTCCTTTGCAGAAGAATTTAAATGCATTAACTTGCCTCAGTGTAACAGCAGCCTGCTACAATTAGATTAACTCAGCCTGCCTGAGGTACCCATCTCTGAGCCTGGCATCCTGCAGCCCCTGAAATGACAGCTTGCACACTGGCTTGCTCAACTGAAGCTGTTTACATTTTTGTTACTCTTAAAGTCCATACACGAATTCTCATCTCAGCTAGGCAGATGTTTGTTCTCTTGTTGGGAATTTTCGTCATGTGATTGACACTAAGGGCCAGATGTATGACAGTTTTTAGCAGTCGCAAATGGAAAATCGAGCCATTTGTGACTGCTAAATAGCATTTTCATATGTACTAACCCTATTTTGTGAGTTGGTAAACTATTACAGACTCGCAAAATAGGGTTTGGGAGTGGCTATTAGGAAGTGGCATGCCGATGATGTCCCATCTTAATACCGAGTCGCAGAGGGATGTACAATTGTTTTGTGACCAAAATGTGGTGGCAAAACACTTGCAATTTACCACCTTCTTCTAGTAGGGGATCCCTTCCTGTTTGTGAATGTTAGCAGAAATGTTTTTTAAGACGTATTTTCCGGCGTATAAGACGACCCGGCGTATAAGACGACCCCCTACTTTGCTTAATAAAATGTAGGTTTCGTGCTATACTCGCCGTATAAGACTACCCCCACTTCCAGTGCAGTCCAACGCAGTCCTGCATAGCCATTTTGAGAATGTATTTTATTTTATTTTGGCTCGTACTTTGTATGCTTTGTATGTTTTGTATGCTTTTGTAACCTGCACACTTATCACTTTTTCTCCAGGAATGTACCGATTGCTACCTCATGTATTTTGGTTGCTCGCTATTGTCACTTTTGATCCATGTAACTTAACGTTTGCTTTTGTAATTTGTCCATTGTTATTGTTGCTCACATCAGCCCATTGTTATATAATGCAGAAGCAGTCTGACACCTTCGGGTGTAGTCCGCGCTATGTAAAAACGCATGAAAACATTCCTTCAAATTTAGCATCCGGCGTATAAGACGACCCCCGACTTTCCAGAACATTTTAAGGGGTTAATAAGTCGTCTTATACGCCGGAAAATACGGTAGGCAGTATACGCAGTGGTGCCTACCCTCAAAGAAAATTAAACTGATACGTTTCATTTTTCCTTTTGAAACACACCCCATTTTCTTTATGGAAAACAAGCCTCATTTAAAACAAAAAAAGTCGCTTTATTTAAAAGCAAACACAGACATACCCAGAAGGCCACCATCCCTCTGTTATTGCCCATTCTCAATGGGTCACAAATAGCGACCTGCCTCATGAATATTGTTGAGACAAGTCAATTGCAACCCCATTGGGAATTGCTAATGTGTCTGAGACACATTAGTAAATTTCATTTTGCAAGTCTCTAATGGCGAGCTACAAAAATATCACAATTGAAGACTCGCATAATGAAATGGTCGCACATCTGGCCCTTAAAGTGTATGTAGTGCGGTATGAATTGGTATGAATTTGGGTGATGTATTTGTGTCACCTTGTATCACGTAGCCCTGCTCTATTGCTGATGTACGGGGAGATACCTTGTTGGTAATCTCTGCGATTCACATAAAATACATTTTTGCAATAAATACTTTCAAACTTGACTGAAAAAGTGAGATGGAATTTTGATCATCACCTGTGCACATCAATTTGCATAATTATTTAGACCCTAAAGCTTTTACAAAAATCCTGTAAGCAATGTTGAATAAAAGCCTTCCTGATGTCGTCCTTTCGAATCAAAGAGTTGAAAAGCTTGTGCAGACAATATTTTTGATATGTGACTATTACTGAGCAAGTTACCTCACAGTTTACCTCTAGGCATCAGCTCTGTTATTCCTTTATCAAACTCTAGACAGAGGAGGTTCAACCTGCCCTCTTGAACAACATTGGCTACCTCTAACCACCCCTCATTGATTGACAGGTTCTGTCCTAGAAATACCTTCCTGGAAGTACTAATTCTAATATGTTTGGCATACTCCATTCATTGCTCTTTTGTAGCCCAAATTATATTTCTAGCCCACCAATCAGAAGTGCTCACTGAAACCCCTCCCACAATTCTAATATACCTAGGGAGCCCAATGTATTGCAGGGCCCACAGTACCTCTTCTTTACAGATTTCTATTTACAAAAAAAGAAAGAAAGTGAAGTATAAGTTATTACTTTTGAAAGAATTACTTCTCTTCAAACAGAAATAAATATTTAGATTTTACAGGTAAAAATGTATCTATTTTATATAAAAATGCCTACACTTTCTGTGGAATTTTGCCAATTCTTGTACATCAAGTAATGGAACCCAAAGCTCTTTCATATCATTGTTTTACTTCATGTGGGCAGAGTCGAAGAGATGGAAGATACAGGATGGGAGAGGGTGATGTCTTTTTCTATAAGTCTCACTGAATGGAAGACACAATCGGGTTTTCAGGGTAAAAACTGAGGTAATGCACAAACATTCGAGGTTTCAAAAAAATGCTAGGCAATCGGAACAAGCCCATCTGGTGGCAGGGAATAGCTCATATCTCTACATCTCTACTTTTTCAATGATGTCTGAATGCTTTCTTCACAAAGTCCTTCTTAGGTCTCGCCTATCCCATTCCGCAAGGAATGGATAGCGGAGAATTATAGTGGGCAAAATAAGTTATCAAACCATCGGGCGGATTTCAAACAGTTCACATGAACACAAGCACACGCTTTTCCCTCACTCCCTTACCACCTGCCTCCGAAAGCTTCACTTCAAAGGGCTCCCCCGCCCACTGCTTCACACTTCACGGCCGCCACGCCGTGTCTCGCATTTCTCCTTCCCCCTCCCCACAGCAATGCCAAGAGCTTGTTTCATCTGTAGTTGCTCATGCTTTGACTGGGGCTCTCCGAGCAAGCCAACGATCTTTAAATCTGCAAAGGCCAAGAGCTTGTTACTTTCATGACTCTTTTCCTTTACTAATTGCTGCGCGTCTTCCGGGTATCCACTCCCTGCTTCTGCCCCCAGCACAACTCAACCTACGTAACTGCTTACTCCGTCCCCCCTTCTAATCGCCACCACCTTTCCTTCATCCGATCACACCCCGACTTTCCTCCAGTCACCCTCCTTTGCCGCGCTCATGACCCACCCGTCCCCCTTGCGGCCCCCCATCACTACTACACGATTGGCACATCTGGCCTCTGCCCGGTTTCCAATTAGTGAAAAGCTGCTAGTACCTATCCTTTAACAACAATCACCAGTGTCTCTTGTAGTTCAGGCACTAAGTCCTGGACATTTGGTTAACATGTGTTGTTAGCACCTCGTCATCCACGTGTGACTCCGCTTTGTGTTGTTGTGCAGCCGCTAGCTTAACCCTTATCCTCAATTTTTGTATGCACGTTGTGAAGCGCGATGTTCTGAGTTGTATGTGAACATTGCGCTCCGTTTATTTATTTTTTATTTACATTTAAATCATTGCGTCTTCACAAGCGGCCGCCTGTTTAACTTTACTTTGTACTGTTTAACTTTACTTTGTATGCACGTTGTGAAGTGCGATGTTCTGAGTTGTATGTGAACATCGCGCTCCGTTTGCGTCTTCACAAGCGGCCGCCTGTTTAACTTTACTTGTACTGTTTAACTTTACTTTGTATGCACGTTGTGAAGTGCGATGTTCTGAGTTGTATGTGAACATCGCGCTCCGTTTATTTATTTTATATTTACATTGAAATCATTGCGTCTTCACAAGCGCAGTAATTGTAGTGGCCGCCTGTTTACATTTACTTTGTATGCACGTTGGGAAGCGCGATGTTCTGAGTTCTATGTGAACATTGCGCTCCGATTATTTATTTTTTATTTACATTGAAATATGGCAGACGCGTGTTTTGTGTTCTACATATGTGACAGCGTGTCCATCTCCTCTGTTGCACGAGGGACTAAATAATCTGTGTGTTCACGTGGGGGCACTTTTATCAGTGTTTATTCTGCTCTGTGTGCAGTCACTACACGTTAGTTGTATGCGCATCCAATTATGTGTATGTCTATTTCTCTGTTGTATGCACAATTCTCAGCGGGCTGATAGCTATGCTTTTGTTCATAACAGAAGTGTGTGTCTAGTCCTGTGTGTTTCAATATATCTGATTCGTATAAATAGGTGCCTGGGTCTGGTTCTTTTCTGAATAATTTTATTTACGCTTGTCTCTCCTTTTAATGTAATGGGTGCTTTTTCTGTTGCCTCCTCAGTGTCTACATAGTACATGTGTGTGCATAATGAACCACGTGTTTTTGTACACGTGTTTCCCTTCTCTGTATACGTTTTACTCCTGTCTATGTGTCTTGTTACTTTGTTGTGTGTCTACTACCGCGTTCCTGTGTTTTTAGGTCTCGACTAGCTCTAGGTCTCATCTGTAACCCACCCCATCAGCGCGTCTGTGCACATCCTATTCTCTTGCCCCTCACCCTATTTTCATCTCTACAGAATCACAATCTTCGCTTCCCAGTCCAATTTGGTGTCATCATCTCCGTCCGCCCCCCTTCTTTCTAATCACTCTGCTAGGTCGACCCCTCACTTTCCACTTCTGATAGTCTCTCACCCACCCCACCAGTCCCCCACTGTCAGCTCGCTAATTGAACGACTGTCAAACACCCACTTCATCTTTTTCTCACCAGCACCTTCTACCCACTTCTCTCATGGTTGTACGGAATGCATGCATAGTGCTTACTACCCCTAACAAGCCCCTAAAGTGAACCGCCTTCCTCTACATAAGCCCGGTGTTTGTAAACCTCACCCTCACAACCCTCTCACCCTCCCTCACCCTCACACCCCCTCACCCTCACACCCCTCACACCCTAACCCTCACACCCCCTCACACCCCCTCACCCTCACACCCCCTCACCCTCACACACCTTCACACCCTCTCACCCTCGCACACCCTCACTCACCCTCACACCCTCACCCACCCTCACCCCCCCTCACTCAGCCTCACACCCCAAACCCCCTCACCCTCACACACCCTCAACCTCACGCCCCTCACCCTCACACCCCCTCACCCTCAGACACCTCCTCACCCTCATACCTCCTCACCCTCACACCTCCTCACTCTCACACTCCCTCACCCTCACACTCCCTCATCCTAAACCTCACACCCCCTCATCCTCACCTCATACCCTCACACCCTCTCACCCTCACATCCCCTCACCCTCCTACACACCCATTCATCCTCACACCCCCTCACCCTCACACCCCCCTCACCCACCCTCTCACCCACACTCATGCACCCTCTCACCCTCACCCACCTTTTCACCCTCACACCCCCTCACACACCCTCACCCTCACTCACCCTCTCACCCTCACACCCCCTCTCACCCTCAAACCCCCTCTCACCCCCTCACCTTCACACACCCCTCACCCTCACTCACCCTCTCACCCACCATCACCCCCCTCCCCCACGCCCTCACACCCCCTCACCCTCACCCTCACACCCCCTCACCCTTACCCACCCCTTCACCCTCACACACCCTCTCACTCACCCTCTCACCCACCCTCACCCACCCTCAACCTCATACCCCCTCACCCTCACACCCCTCACCCTCACACACCCCCTCACCCTCACACCCCCTCACCCTCACCCACCCCTACACCCTCACACACCCTCTCACACACACTCACCCACCCACACCCTCACACACCCTCTCACCCTCACCCACCCTCAACCTCATACCCCCTCACCCTCACACCCCTCACCCTCTCACCCCCTCACCCACCCTCACCCACACTCACCCTCACACCCCCTCACCCACCCTCACCTACACTCACACTCTCATCCCCTCACCCTCACACACCCTCACCCTCACACGCCCTCACCCTGCCTCACACCCCCTCACCCTCAACCACTCACACCCCCTCACCCTCTCACCCACTCACACCACAACATCCCTTCACCCTCACACATCCCCTCACCCTTACACCCCTCACTCTCACACACCCTCACTCTCACACACCCTCACACACCCTCACCCTCACACACCCTCGCCCTCATACACCCTCACCCTCACACACCCTCACCATCACCCTCTCACACCCCCTTACCACTCTACCGCACTCACTCGACCGCACTCACTCTCCCGCACTCACTCTACCACTCTACCGCCCTTACTCTACAGCCATCACTCTACCGCTCTACCACCTGCACTCTACCGCCCGCCTACCACCTGCACTCTACCTCCCGCACTCTACCACTCTACCGCCCTCAAACCCTCGCTCTATCACTCTACCGCCCTCACCCTCACTCTACCGCCCTCACTCTACCACTCTACCACTCTACTGCCCTCAATCTACCGTCCTCACTCTATCACTCTACCACACTCACTCTACCACACCCACTCTACCACTCTACTGCCCTCACTCTACTGCCCTTACTCTGCCACTCTACCACCCTCACTCTACCACCCTCACTCTACTGCCCTCACTCTACCGCTCTCACTCTACTGCCCGCACTCTTCCACCCCACCTCTTTCTTTAACTACCTGTTCTCTTCTGCTCTGCTGTTCTGCTGCTCTCTTCCACCCACCTCCTTCTCTAACTCCCTGTTTTCTTCTTTACTCCCTCTGCGGATCTGCTGTTCTCTTCCACCCCGCCCCCTTCTTTAACTCCCTGTTCTCTTCCCATGTACTAAGCTGCTGCTCTCTTCCAGCCCACCTCCTTCTTTAACTCCCTGTTCCTTTCTCCTGTACTAATCTGCTGCTCTCTTCCACCCGCCTCAGTCTTTAACTCCCTGGTCTCTTCTCCTGTGCTGATCTGCTGCTCTCTTCCACCCTGCCCCCTTCTTTAACTCCCTGTTCTCTTCTCCTGTGCTGATCTGCTGCTCTCTTCCACCCACCGCCTTCTCTAACTCCCTGTTCTCTTCTCTTCTCCTGAGCTGATCTGCTGCTCTCTTCCACTCCGCCTCCTTCTTTAACTCCCTATTCTCTTCTCCTGTGCTGATCTGCTGCTCTCTTCCACTCCGCCTCCTTCTTTAACTCCCTATTCTCTTCTCCTGTGCTGATCTGCTGCTCTCTTCCACCCGCCTCCTTCTTCAACTCCCTGTTCTCTTCTGCTGTGCTGATCTGCTGTTCTCTTCCACATACATCCTTCTCTAACCGCACACACACATACATACAACCACACACACACACACACACACACACACACACACAACACACATACAACCACACACACACAACCACACAAACACACACAACCACACCACACACACAACCACACCACACACACAATCTCACACTCAGCAACACACACACACAACCACATACACAACCACACACACAACCACACACAACCACACACACAACCACACACACAACCACACACAACCACACACACAACCACACACACAATCGCACACACAACCACACACTAGACTACAAACAACCACACACTCAACTACACACAACCACACACTCAATCTTACACTCAACCACAAACACAACCACAACAACACACACAACCACACACACAACCACACATACAGCCACACATATAACCACACACACAGCCACACCTACAACCACACACACACAACCATACACACACAACCACACACAGCCACACACACAACCACACCCAACCACACACACAACCACACACAACCACACACCCAACCACACACACAACCACACACACACACAACCACACACACATCCACACACACAACCACACACAACCACACACCCAACCACACACACAACCACACACCCACACAACCACACACACATCCACACACACAACCGCCCACACAACCACACACACAACCACACAACACACACACACACAACCACACACACACACAACCACACACATCTATCGCCCTCACTCTATCTATCTATCGCCCTCACTCTATCTATCATCCTCACTCTATCTCTAACTATCGCCCTCACTCGATCTATCTATTGCCCTCACTCTATCTATCTATCGCCCTCACTCTATCTATTTATCGCCCTCACTCTATCTATCACCCTCACTCTATCTATCTATCGCCCTCACTCTCACACACCCTCACCCTCACCCTCTCACACCCCCTCACCACTCTACCACTCTACCGCACTCACTCGACCGCACTCACTCTACCACTCTACCGCCCTTACTCTACAGCCGTCACTCTACCGCTCTACCACCTGCACTCTACCACCCGCCTACCACCAGCACTCTACCTCCCGCACTCTACCACTCTACCGCCCTCAAAACCTCACCCTCACTCTACCGCCCTCACTCTACCACTCTACCACTCTACTGCCCTCAATCTACCACCCTCACTCTATCAATCTACCACACTCACTCTACCACACTCACTCTACCACTCTACTGCCCTCAGTCTACTGCCCTTCCTCTGCCACTCTACCACCCTCACTCTACCACCCTCACTCTACTGCCCTCACTCTACCGCTCTCACTCTACTGCCCGCACTCTTCCACCCCACCTCCTTCTTTAACTACCTGCTCTCTTCTGCTCTGCTGTTCTGCTGCTCTCTTCCACCCACCTCCTTCTCTAACTCCCTGTTTTCTTCTTTACTCCCTCTGCGGATCTGCTGTTCTCTTCCACCCCGCCCCCTTCTTTAACTCCCTGTTCTCTTCCCATGTGCTAATCTGCTGCTCTCTTCCAGCCCACCTCCTTCTTTAACTCCCTGTTCTCTTCTCCTGTACTAATCTGCTGCTCTCTTCCACCCGCCTCAGTCTTTAACTCCCTGGTCTCTTCTCCTGTGCTGATCTGCTGCTCTCTTCCACCCCGCCTCTTTCTTTAACTCCCTGTTCTCTTCTCCTGTGCTGATCTGCTGCTCTCTTCCACCCACCGCCTTCTCTAACTCCCTGTTCTCTTCTCTTCTCCTGAGCTGATCTGCTGCTCTCTTCCACTCCGCCTCCTTCTTTAACTCCCTATTCTCTTCTCCTGTGCTGATCTGCTGCTCTCTTCCACCCGCCTCCTTCTTCAACTCCCTGTTCTCTTCTGTGCTGATCTGCTGTTCTCTTCCACATACATCCTTCTCTAACTGCACACACACATACATACAACCACGCACACACACACACACACACACACAACACACATACAACCACAACACACATACAACCACACACACACAACCACACAAACACACACAACCACACCACACACACAATCTCACACACAACCACACACACACACCACCACATACACAACCACACACACAACCACACACAATCACACACACAACCACACACACAACCACACACAACCACACACTCAACCACACACACAATCACACACATAACCACACACTAGACTACAAACAACCACACACTCAACTACACACAACCACACACTCAATCCTACACTCAACCACAAACACAACCACAACAACACACACAACCACACCCAACCACACACACAACCACACATACAGCCACACATATAACCACAACCACACAGCCACACCTACAACCACACACACACAACCATACACACACAACCACACACAACCACACACACAACCACACCCAACCACACACACAACCACACACAACCACACACCCAACCACACACACAACCACACACACAACCACACACTCAACCACACACACACAACCACACACACATCCACACACACAACCACACACAACCACACACATCTATCGCCCTCACTCTATCTATCTATCGCCCTCACTCTATCTATCATCCTCACTCTATCTCTAACTATCTCCCTCACTCTATCTATCTATTGCCCTCACTCTATCTATCTATCGCCCTCACTCTATCTATCGCCCTCACTCTATCTATCTATCGCCCTCACTCTATCTATCACCCTCACTCTATCTATCTATCGCCCTCACTCTATCTATCTATCGCCCTCACTCCATCTATCTATCGCCCTCGCTCTATCTATCTTTCGCCCTCACTTTATCTATCGCCCTCACTCTATCTATCTATCGCACCACCACAGCATCACTCAGGGGCACCACAACATCACTATGCGCTACCAGAGCACCACTGAACGCCACAGCATCACTCGTCACCACCACAACATCACTCAGCGCCACCACAGCATCAATCTGTGCACCCATTCAACAACAACTGGTTCAAATATGTTCCCTCAATGTTTCAAACTTTATTACAAATGTCACAAAAAGATGTTAATATTTCACTTCTGTTCTTGGATTTTCGTCCCAATAAAATACACTGAACATAATCTTCACAAAAGATATTTACAAAAGTTTAAGCTATTGCCATTATAAATTACAATAACTTTTATTTAAGTATTAATTATTTAAAAAGATGAAAAGCCATTTTTATTTGTAATATCAATACATATAAGTCACGTAAATACAAAACATGTTGCATTACAAATGCTATAGGTGTCACATTTGCAAAAGATAAAAGTATTGGCATTGTAAAAGAACAATAGCTCAAACTTTCCAAATGCGAGACCTATTGCATTGCAAATGCTTGTTTAAAAGTCTGAGTGCCAAAGGAATTTGACCAGAAAAAAAGGAATCATTTACAAACGGATGGGGAAAAGATTTTAAAGTATAGTTAACTGGCTGGCTGACCTTTCTGATCAGGCAACCTTAGGAAGAGTAACCTATGCAACTCGAGATAGATTCAACTTCTTTATTGGGATATGAGAAAAAAACTCTGCAATATCAAGGTTATGTCAAGGAAGAGTGCAAGGGGCAGATGTACGACTGGTTTTTGCCATCGCAAACGGGAATTTGGCCCGTTTCCGACTGCAAAATAGGTCATCCCCATGTACAAACTATATTTTGCATCCCGCTAACCTATCAGTGACTCGCAAAATATGGTTTGTGACTCACTATTAGGCAGGGGTGTGCCAAGGGAGTCCCTTCCTTATAGCAAATCTCACACCAATGTATGATTGTTTTGCGACCGCATATGCGGTCGCATAACACTCGCAGTTTACCACACTTTTCAAAAGGGTGGTAAGCCACTCGCAAACCGGAAGGGCTACTCAGGGGACCCCTTACCCTTTGTGAATGGGTTAAACAATATTTTTTAAGGGCCGGCAGTGGTCCCAGGGACCACTGCCTGCCCATAAAAAATGTAACTGAAAAGTTTCATTTTTCTTTTTTTATTGCGTCCAGTTTCCATTAAGGAAAATGAGATGCATTTTTTAAAAAAACTGCTTTATTTAAAACCAGTCGCAGACATGGTGGTCTGCTGACCCCAGCACGCCATCATCCTTGTGAGTGCTAGCCATTCCCAATGGGGCTGCAAATTACACTTGCCTCATGAATATTGATGATGCAAGTAATTTGCGACCCCTGAGAATCTCAAACAGTGTCTGAGACACTGTTGTACATTGCATTTTGCGAGTCGCAAATTGCAAGTTGCAATTTGACGCAATTTGCGACTCGCAGAATACAAGCATCGCACATATGGCTCCAAATCTTTAGTCTCTGCTAGTAGAATACACTTGATAGTGTTCAAGCAAAGAATGAAACGGATTAAGTTATATTGATTTAAAGAATATACCTAATATATTTGTTCATATGGTTACAGAAATGTATTTTTACTAAAATAAGTGTTACACAAATATACATTCAAGTAAGCATAACTTTAAGAATTCTTTTACGGTTGGTTTTCTCACTAGGTATGATTGCAAGAATAGTAAATGTAAGGATATTGGAAATGGTGATTACATGTAATTAATGAAATTTGTGAGGACAAAATTGCAACATTGCCAATAAAAAGGTGGAAATTTGGTGCCATGCTCCTATATTTGGATCAAATATATTATTGTTTGTTTTAGTTCACAAAGAATTGCAGGAGATGTTTTGCAAATCTGAGACAGTCACAAGTTTTAAGGAGTACTGTTGAGGTAAGTATTTCCGTATATGACATTGTAACAAGATGTACAATTCTGCATGTGGAATACCACCCAAAAATGCCCTTCATTCCAATCCCTAATACACTGGAATTAAAAGTGCAGAACTTACACTGTACTGGCAGGATTTTTCTGTTGGTAAATTCCATGTGCAAGGGCCAATGTCCACCATTACTTACTGTGTGCCTGTGAAACTGTGCACCCCAAAATCTTTTGCTTAGTTGTACAAAAAACGTTTAAGAATCTAGGACCAGATGGGGGCGTGGCTTGCGCGCCGCTGAGGAATGGCAGGTCGCGCTTGAGCTCCGGGGTGACAGAGGCCAACAAGGAGGCTTGCGGTCCCCACACATGGAGAAAAATTTCCAAAACCGGCACTGCATACACCGGGATATGCGGTGAGCAGTCTGTACTACTTTTGCTGCTCTTGCTGTCCGGTTTGAGTCTCCACACGTCGCGGAGCACTTCTCTTCAGAATTCTCACGGGCGGCCGCCATTTTCCATTCTGGTGGCGACGCTCGTGTTTTGCTTCAGTCGCTGTGCCGCTCACCTGAAACCTGCGCTGAACATGATGGAGAAGGCGGTATTCTATGTCTCTGGTGCCTAGTTTTCTCTGAGAGAGATTTTCCTCTTCCTATGACGTTTATGGGAGCTCCAAGGAAGTCCATATGTCAGTAATGTGTCTCTGCGCTTTATCAGTTCTTCATGGTACAGCTTGTATCTTGTTGCAGCTTTTCCATTATATACATTCATTTACTGGTGGTTTGCTCATTGTAAATGATGTTTAAAGCTGCGGTTTTGCATATGTATGTAACGCTGAGTCGTTGTCTTTTCTATGCACAGTATTGTTTTTAGGGGCTACGTTCTGTTGAGATCTTCTGTGTAATCTCTCAGTATTTTAGCCCTGATCTGCGCACACTACTGTATTCCAGGGTGCTGATTTTGTTCTGTGAGGTGACTGGAATTTTTCACACAGAGTTAATACAAATTTTGCACTTTTGAATTGTTTTTTTTCTCTTGCATATTCTCATGGCTGATAACATGGGGCTTTCTCCCAAAAACAAAGACTCGAAGGGTAACCTTAAAAGATCTAAGCAAGCTTCTCCTACTCCACAGCTAGCTCCGAAAGACGCTGGCACCTCGCTGGATACTATTTTATCTCACTTAAACGCTGTTCGTGATATTGCGCAATCGACCAAAACTAATACTGACTTACTTCAAGTTGAGGTTGCAGCAATCAGAAATGACTTCAAGACCTTACCACTTCGTGTTTCGGCTGCTGAATCACGGATAAGTGGTGTGGAAGATCTTGCGCAGCAACACTCTAAATCGATGCAGCAGATGAAACGCTCCATGTCTGCGTTGAGGAGAGATCCTACGGAGCAGGAAGATCGGAATCGCAGAAGCAATTTGCGTATTTTTGGTCTGCCCGAAGATGCAGAGAAATCAGCGCCATCAATGATAGACTTTTTGTCTCATTGGATTCCTTCTGTTTTGTAGATTTCCTTTCAGAAAGACTTTGAAATTGAACGTGCTCATCGAGTCCCTACATTCCGGCCTAAATCTTCACCTCATCCTAGACCGGTGATTTTTAAACCTTTGCGCCATCAGCACTCTGAGCAAATCCTGGCCCAGATGAGGAAAGTCAAGGCGATTAATTGAGAGGGCCACAGGATTGCTATTTCCCAAGATTTTGCTAGGGACACTGTTATCAAAAGGAAAGGTTTTCTTAACCTACGAAGAAGATTGCTCAACATGAACATTCCGTTCTCCTTTGCTGGTCCTTCGCGATTTTGTATAACCTTTAGAGGTCGCACTCAGATCTTCTATAAACCTTCGGATCTTTTGACCTTCCTGGATAATCAGATGGAGTCCCAGATGGAATCTTCACCTTCTCCTGGCCCCTCTGGTTCTTGAGTATTCCCTGAGAGTTTTTTTTTAACCCTCTTGGCTTGTATGACTTGGTGTATGCTTATGCTACGGTCATTGTTTTTCCAGTTATTCAATTGTTATGCGATGTGTTCTTCGTTTGACATGTTCTAATCTTTTTTCTTTGCAGGTTCTATATTTTCCTTAAGATGTATATCGTTTAATCTTAGTTCGATGATTCTCTTTTCTTTTTTCTTTTTTCTTTTGCTTTTGTGTCAGTATGTGGGGAAACCTTGCCTTTTGGACAACCAGAGCACTGTGTGGAGGCTCTACCCTTCTGGACTTCGTCGCTGGATTTCATCGCGGAAAATTCTACACCTTGCAGGACCCGCTGCGCGGGTCCCGCTGCGCCTCCAGCTACCGAGAGGCTTGTGTGGGGAGCTGGTAACTTCCTGGACCATCTGCACCCCGGCAGGGCTGCGAGCAGCCTAGCAGGGACTCCATTGCCCAGGAGTCCCTGCGTGTCACACCTGTGGCCGCTCTCCCTGCCGGCCACGCCCCCTGGCTGAATAAAAGAGCACAAGTCCCATTTGCCTGTGGGAAACCTTGCCTTTTGGACGACCAGAGCACCGTGTGGAGGCTCTACCCTTCTGGACTTCGTCGCTGGATTTCATCGCGGAAAATTCTACACCTTGCAGGACCCGCTGCGCGGGTCCCGCTGCGCCTCCAGCTACCGAGAGGCTCGTGTGGGGAGCTGGTAACTTCCTGGACCATCTGCACCCCGGAAGGGCTGCGAGCAGCCTAGCAGGGACTCCATTGCCCAGGAGTCCCTGCGTGTCACACCTGTGGCCGCTCTCCCTGCCGGCCACGCCCCCTGACTGAATAAAAGAGCACAAGTCCCATTTGCCTGTGGGAAACCTTGCCTTTTGGACGACCAGAGCACCGTGTGGAGGCTCTACCCTTCTGGACTTCGTCGCTGGATTTCATCGCGGAAAATTCTACACCTTGCAGGACCCGCTGCGCGGGTCCCGCTGCGCCTCCAGCTACCGAGAGACTCGTGTGGGGAGCTGGTAACTTCCTGGACCATCTGCACCCCGGCAGGGCTGCGAGCAGCCTAGCAGGGACTCCATTGCCCAGGAGTCCCTGCGTGTCACACCTGTGGCCGCTCTCCCTGCCGGCCACGCCCACTGCCCTTCCCTAGCTCTATATCACAGTTAGGAGCTACCGCTGTGCGGTAGCGAGCAGGAGCGACCGGGGCGAAGACCGGGCAAAGAGCGGGCCGTTTGAGGCCGTTCGAGGTCTGAGAGGACTGGACTGGGCCATCCCTCTTGGTCCTAACCCTCGGACTCTCTCGTGACTATTCACCATGTCATCACGTGAGTACAAAGAGAGGGCTGCTAAATCCAAACTGAAAAATGGCACCTTAGATGATTTTATTACCAGGACTCACTCAGCCATAGATACAGAGATTGCTAAAATGCAACGTCGAGTTTCCATTGAACTGGATGCTGCAAGGAGACTCTCACAGGAGTTAGCTGCGGCCAAAAAATCCTCACTAGGGTCCATAGCTCTTGCTAAAACCCCTGACCGTTTAATTGGCCCACCGCTTACCCTGATTGAAACAATGGCAGATATTCACCAGCCATCAGCACCCACTATATCCATACCGAAGGAGGATTCACCATCAGTATCCTCTAACTTTTTAAAAACGACTATGGTTGGGTCAATAGGGGAAATGAAGGAGTGCAACGGAGGCTCCCCGGAAATGGCGCTAAAATCAACATCTATAGAGCAGATTGGAGGAATCTCTGACATTAAACAGCAAGGGCCACATACGAAAAGGAAGCGTAATAACCAAACAGCATACGCTAGGAAAAAGGCAAAGATTGCGAAGGCTCAGTTATCTACTAAGCCACCATCTCCGCCCCCAGTGATTAATACGCAGCCTTCTGATTTGCCACCAGAAGTTGATGTAGACTTGCTGACGATAACTCACGATAATAATAATCTCGTCATAGAGAATGAAACTAGTGGGGTACCACTCTGCGTTATAAAAGGGAAAGATGTTGAATTTCTGACAGTGGTATGGGAAACACTCAAAAAACTTTTAAATCCCTTTGAAGATAGATTATCTCAGATAGGATCCCAGCTTTCGAACATGGAAAAAAGCTTTTCAAATTTGGGGAAAAAACCATCCCATAAGGAAGATAAGGATCTCATGGCCAGTCTTGAGAAGCTTACAAAAAGTCTGCTGAACCCCCTGATGGAAAAAACCCAAATCATAAATCTAAAATTAGATCAATTGGAGTTTTTAACATCTAAGAACACCGCCCTACTGGAGAGTCTGGTAGGTAATAACAAACAATCCGTTATTACTGGTGGTCACACTAATAGCAATAACAGCAGTTTAGGGAAAAAGGGCCCCAAGAACAACCAGATACATTTACAGCAACCTAAACCGGCAAAGTCCACAGATCCTAACGGTATCACCCCTTGTATAGCACCAGCTCCTTTAATTAAAATTAAGCAGGTGACTACAGCAGGCCCTAAGTCTAGCAACTCTTTGGCGGTGACTACACCGGTTATCACAGCTGCCCCGACCTTGCCTAACACTGAAGGGAAAGAAACTCCAGCTAGCAAACCTCTGGTCCCTAGTAAAACCCCCTTACAAGGTAAACAGATTTATGTAAACATACCCCCGGAGTCTGCCCCATATATGGCAATCCTGACAGGTGTTCCATTAATCCCAGAGAATAAATATGAGAAAAGCGAGGACCTCTTAAACAAAACAAAATTCTGGCTAAATACCAATAGGCCTTTAACCGAGGACACTGCTACGAAAATCTTAAGTGTAAGGAGGGTCCCCTGGGTTGGGCCAAGTAAAAAAGACCTGGAGGGTGATTGCATCCTGATTAACTTCAGAGACAACTGGGTTAAGGAAATCATTTGCAGTAAGGCGAGGTTTGGTAGGGTGGGGGATATTCAGTGTGTGGGTCTTAAATATTTTTATCCCAACCTCTACCAGACTACCCCAAACCGAAATCCCTATCATCGTGGTTATAGTACAAATGGCAAACAGCACATGGGCTGGGCACACAACATGAATATGAATCAAGGCCCGCAAAATTATTATACCCCTTGGCATGAGACAGCTCGCTTTATGGGGCCACCAAGTATGGGCCCCTTCACACAAGTCCCCTATAACCCACGAAGACCAAGATTTCAGGGCGCAGATTATCCTGGTTGGTTCCCAAATAATAACAATAATATCCCACTGAGGAATCGTTTTGACCCTTTAATGGGTATGGATGGGGTAGACTGACTACCATCCGGGACTGAAGGCATTGCACCAAGTATCTTGAATGTGGGAAAGAAGGAAGACTTAGGGACACGCATCAATGATGATTCAGTGTTGGTGACTCTTGAATGTGACAATGTGAATACTGGACCTCCTCAGCCAGGGACTCCTGTCACGCCTGTGGGAAACATCTCCATCTCCATGGGCTATGAGAGGAATAGATCATTATTGCCTGAACAAAGCACCTCCGCCACAAGAGATGCTTTGGGAAGCATCCATGGAATACAAGGGCCATCATCACCATCATTATTATTATCCTTACTATCCTGGAACATTTCCGGATTAGCGAGTAGACTGGAAGATGAGGCATGGCTGGTCTTTGTGGAAGCTCATGGAATCCTGTGTTTACAGGAGACGTGGTCTAGGACCACTTGTGACATCGAGGGTTTTCAGTCATTTACTGTTCCGGCTGTTCCATCTACATCGGGGAGGGCAAAAGGTGGAATAATGACAGCATTGTCTACAAAACTACAGGAACTGAAAACCTCGAAATTGGTGGAGACAAACTGGTACCAAGTGCTGTTATTAGAACATCTCTACCCAGATCCTGTTTTATTAATTAATTGGTATTATAACATCTTCAACGAACACGACATCTCGATAATCCAAAGTTTGGAGGATGCATTGGGTAAAGCACGCAACAGGCACCCTACATCGTCTCTCATTTGGGTCGGCGACTTCAACTGTACTTTGTGCAGTTTTGGAGGCTCAAATGTGTGTGGACTAGAGGACTTGAATGCCCAGCCTCTGACCCACTTTAGACATACACCTCAGGGGGATGCTTTGAATAATATTATTATCACAAATGATTTGCGTGTAGTAGACCCTTGGTCTGCCCCAGATACCCTGCATATACCAACCTTTCAGGGTACGAGGGGGGAGATGAGCACAATTGATTTTGTTTTGGTATCTAGTACCTTTTTCAAGTATGTTGATAAGTTGGAGGTGGTGGCAAATCCTGCAAGTGATCATAACCCTTTAATGCTGTTATTGTGTGTGCCAACAAAAGAATCACCAAGGATTTGGGAACAGCCAATTAAGTATAATAAGAATCAGGGTGTCACATTGAAATGGGGGAAGGTAAATGTGACAAAACTGGAGGAAGACATTGTTGTTAATTGTGAAACGGAAATAGAATTATGTCTAGCCCCAGGATCTGACCCCCATCAGGTTATTGAAAGCTTCGAGAAGTTGTGTGGTCATGCAGCAAAGCACCTTAGAAAACCCAAGGGGAAGGAAGGCCAAAAGGCCTTTAGATGGTTTGACTCTGTGTGTTCTGCTACACACCGATCGTTAAAACTAGCCCTGCGCCAAAAGCCAAGAAACAAAGAGCTTGTAAGGACTAGCAGAAAGGCTTACAGGGATGCTATTGCAAAAAGAAAGCAAGACTTAAAAGTCAGCGCTTGGGATGATCTCGAAAAGGCTGCAGAACTAAAAGATAGTAGGCTCTTTTGGGAGGTCATAAATCGTCCTCTCTTCAAGAGCGACAATAAAGAATCTATAGTTGTGCAGGTTACCGCTGATCAATGGGTTCAACATTTTACTAAGATTTTTAACCCCAATTCTATCTCAATAATGGCAAGTACCGAAGGGACAGGGGATCTGGTGGCACCTCCCTCGGCTTTGACCCTCAGCTCTTCACTTACACTGATTGAGATTGAGGAAGCCTTAGGGAAAGGAGCATCACTAAAAGCCCCAGGCCCAGATGCTGTCCCTTTTAAGTCCAATGTCAGTCTGTGGGCACCCATCTTACTGAATGTGTTCAAGGCTGTTGTGGTTGGGCGTATTCCTGGTACATGGAAGGAGGCAACTGTAGTGCCGATTTTTAAGAAGGGCAATAGGTCTGACCCACGCTGCTACCGCCCGATTTCCTTAATAGATGCCTCATGTAAGATTCTGGGTAGGGTAATCCTGGCGAGATTAGAAAGTTGGGCAGATTCCACAGGTTTCATAGTTAACTCTCAGTATGGTTTTAGACGTGGAAAGGGGACAAACGAGCAGTGCCTTAATTTGGCACTAATTTTAGGCAAGTACATGAAGGCAAAAAAATCCTCTGTCCATCTTGCCTTCATGGACTTGACGAGTGCTTTTGACACTGTTTGCAGACATAAGTTGTGGCGGATGATGGATGATATGGGCTTTGAGGAACCTTTAGTCACATTACTTCGCAGGTTACATGAAGTAACAACTGTATCTATTAGATTTGGTTCTGGAGGGGAAATAACAAAACCAATACCTTCAACTGAAGGTGTGCGTCAAGGGTGCATCCTAGCGCCTTTTCTTTTTCTGGTTTACACAAATGGATTAGAACAGTACCTATTAAACCAGGGTTGTGACTTCCCAAAAATCAATGGTAAAAGTATTCCCATGCTTTCTTATGCAGATGATACTGTCCTCATGACATTGACAGGAAATAGCATGCAAGTGTGTCTAGATGCTTTCAATACATTCATGCTTGATCTTGACCTAAAGGTGAATTTTGAGAAATCTTTTGTAATGTCTTGTGGCCCTAAAGGGTCAACTATTAGGAAATTTGTGGTCAACAATCGCATAATTGGAAAAGTGGGAAACTTTAACTACCTTGGTAATCTGTTTGACAGCAAACTAAGTTGGACACCGGTCATGAAGGTTCGAGCCCAGAACATGACAAGGGCGATAGAGGGTATTTTTCGTTTCTGTAGTAAACTAGGGCAAAAACATATTATGCACCTCAGAACCCTTTACACCTCAAAATGTTTATCAGTAGCCACTTATGGGGCAGGGGTGTGGGGGACCGAAATACCATCCGTAATCCAGGTGGTGGAAAATAATTTTATAAAAAGGGTCCTATCAGTTTCTAAAGGTTCCTCAAATATTTTCTGCCACAAAGAAATCGGTATGGCCTGTGTTTCTGATATAATTCGCTTGTCCCCTCTACTGTTATGGGGTAAAATTTGGAAATCTGAAGACCTGCAACTTACCAAAGACATTATTACCGATTGCATGGCTTTAGAAAACTCAAAACAGATTCCCTGGTTGTCTTATGTCTATAATATGTTGAAAAAGATTGGACTGGGGTCATATTACGACAATCCGGAAAGAATTGAGGGAAACTATAAGGCGGAGATAAAAGCAAGGTATTGGAAAACACTGAACCCACCGCCCATAGTCAATGTTACTGACAATGCTGTTGCCTATGCCTGTAAATCCCAACCTCAGTTTTATTTAACTTTTACTGTTAATGTGCAATGGCGATTCCTTCTAACAAGGTTTAGGCTGGAGATTCTGCACTTCTTGCTTGCATTCCCGAAACAAGGGGGTTGGTGTGAGAGGCTGCCCCCTTGTCCTTGTAATAATAGGGATAGACAAAGCACTTTACATCTGGTTCTTTTTTGCTCCCTATATAAGGAGCCAAGACTTCGGTTTATCAAACCAATCTTGAAGGGGAGGCAACCTTGCACTTATGAGGAAGGGTATGAATATCTGTCATCATTATCCTCCATAGAAATTTGCTGTTCCATGTTAAATTTTATTAGAATCTCACTAAAGATTAGGAAGACTTACGGGTAGTATTACATGTATAGAATTTTTCCTGTTGAAAATCATGTCTTGTATATTCTTTTATGGTCATTATTATGTCTTTCTAATGTCTTTCTTAAATTCTGGAAAAATCGTGCTTTTTAAATCAGAACTTTTTAATCATATGAGGCATGATGAATTGTATGTTCAATACTTTTATGATTCATTTTATGTATCGAATAAAGTTTTTGAAATGAAATAAAAGTGTCAGTATGTTTCCTATTTCCTATGTTTCATTTCCTTTTCTATTCCTTCTTAGTACTGATTTTATCTTCGTAGTGTTGTTGTGTCTGCTTTGCGGTGTTCATGTTTCACTGTTCTTTTGGATGTTCTTTATGTAGTCCTCCATTCCTTCATCTCTTGCATATTTGTTTATTTTATTTAGGTACAGTATCTTATGTATGGTTCAGTGTTTTATGTAATTTTTTTGTCCTGTTGTTCCTGTTTGTTGGTATATTGGCAATTCTATAGTGCTTTATACATTAATTGTTCTTCTATATGTTTGTTTTTATGTAAATATAGTATATGATTATTTTTTTCATTTTTGTATGTCTCATTTAAGTTACTGGTTCAGGTTTGATTTCTTTTAATAGGCCTCCTTCACTATCTTAGATCTGGTTATATGTATTATTGTTCTTTTGATTTTCTGGTTCAGCCTATTGGTAATATGAAATATTTGTTATATGCTAATTGCTCTAGACTTGTGAGATATGAATTAATATTTCTCTGGTTTTATGATGTTCGGATGAGTTTCTATGTCATGCTATTACTTGATACATTTGACTTATGGTACTACTCTTGATGTTCTACATTGCGAGATAGCTCATGTCTGTTTTTATGCTTCCATATTGCAGTATCCTTTTATTGTCTGATGGTCCCTGCATTGACCAAATTTGTTCTTCTCTTTTTTTGTCTTTCCATTCATATATCTATTATAGTGTACATATATATTGAGCCTGAATAACTTCCTGATTTATCCTTATGCTTCTTCCTCTGTATTTCTTTATACCTATGGGGTAATGTTTTTTTTTCTCTTTCCCTTGTTGGCCTCTTTGCTTGCCTCTTCATGTTCCCCTTCGTATGAATTTTGTCTATTATAGACTTCCCCTGGTGGGTCTCTTTTTCCTTTTTTTCCTGTTTCTTTTCTCCGGTTTTCTTTCTTCTTTTTCTCTTTTCCCTCTCCTTCCTTTCCATTTCTTTCCAAGGGTCTCTTGCTGCCGTTCAATATTTGTAGTGTCTTCATTTCTGCTGTGTCTTTGTTATATTTAGGTTATTGTTCTTGGAATATCATCTCTATTATCAGATATTAGCGAGTATTTTAGCTTTCTGTTTTTATGCCAAGCTTGAACGTTTTATCACTTAATGTACGTGGTTTAAATCACCCGGTGAAAAGGGCAAACATTTTGGATTATTGTAAGACTCTACCTACTGATTTAGTCTTATTGCAAGAAACTAAAATATCAAAGAAGCCCTACTCTTGAAGAAAGAGTGGGTCCTTGATGTTGTATGCTCTGATGCTTTTGGTAAGAAGAATGGAGTGGTAACGTTGATTTCTAAAAATTCAGGGTTGTCTGTGGTCACTGCGGAGCATGATTCAGAAGGAAGGTGGTTGGTGACTCGATTATCTAATGGTTCTCTTGATCTCTAGGTTATGAATATTTATGCACCCACTAGTGATGATCCATCTTTTTGGCGCTCTATTACTAAAAAACTGTCAGATGTTCCTCATAATGGCAATTTGATAGTGGTGGGGACTTCCAATGGATCCTATTTTAGATAGACACTCTGCTTTTAAATTCCGTCCTCCTAGAGCTCATAAACAGATGATTAATTTGTGTTCCTCCGCTAATCTTCATGATTTGTGGCGATTACATAACCCTTCTGATAGTGACTTCACTTTTTTCTCTTCTCCTCACTCTAGCTCTTCTCATATTGATTATCTTTTAGTCCATTCAGCTCTTTTAAAATACTCGTCGTCCCCTCTTATTCATCCAATTCTTGTCTCTGATCATGCTGCTGTGTCCTTTTCTCTCCTCAATATTGCTGATAGAAAGAACCTCGTACTTGGAGGTTAAATTCGGAGATTCTGTTTGACCAAAGTCAAGTCTCTGTACTCAATGAGGAGATTGATAATTTTTTCTCTGAGAATGAAGACTCGGTCAGCTCCCCAGTGGTTTTATGGGATGCTTTTAAATGCACGATTAGAGGACACATTATTAAGCACATGGCAAAAAGAAATGCTGATATTAGGAAGGAACTTACTGATTTAGCAGATACTATCAAGACGCAAGAATCTCTCTATCGCCATTCTAAAGATAAGGAATTATTACAAACTATCAAGAATTTAAAATATTCGTACAATTCTATTGTCACTACAAGAGCTCACATTGGTGTTCAAGCTCAGAAGTCTAAACGACTACTTTTAAAGAACCGAGCGGGTAAGATCTTGGCGGCGACGTTAAAGTTTCAGGAGTCTAATATTAAATCATCTCAGATATCTTGTATTACTGATAGTTCTGGTACTAAGAAATTTCAAACTAAGGAAATTCTTGAGGTTTTTTGCGAATAGTATAGTAAATTATATACTCCTCATAATCAATCTTCGTTTGATCATTGCCAACAATTTTTATAGACGATCGCTATTCAGACTGTTTCGGATGAGGATGGTGTAAAGTTGGGTAACCCTATTACATCAGGAGAGATCATTCGTGCTATTAAAGCCACTCCCTCTGGGAAAGCTCATGGGGATGGTCTTCCCATCCACTTTTATAAGACCTTTCTTCCATCTGTTGTTCCTCGCCTTAAAGATGTCTTTGATCATTTTATTTCATCGGGTTCGGTTTCGTGTTCAGCAGCGGAAGCTACTATTGTGGTAATTCCGAAAGAAGGTAAAGATCATTCGGATCTTAAGAATTTTCGCCCAATATCACTTCTTATTATGGAAGCGTAAGTTTTTGCCAAAATTTTGGCCAAACGTTTGGAATCCTATATAATCTGTTACTTATTCATCCATCACAGACTGGTTTTATTAAAGGTAGAAGGGCTAGGGATAATATTCGAACTTTTTGCTATATCATAGGGAAAGCAAAATTATCTAACCTTCCGGCGGCTGCTCTTGCCCTTGATGCCGAGAAGGCTTTTGATAAGGTCTCTTGGTCTTTTTTACATGCAGTGCTTCGTGCACACAATTTTGGAGATTCCTTTGTCAGAATGGTTATGTCTTTATATGCCCATCCTAGAGCAAATACTAGAGTTAATGATGCTACATCCTCTTTTTTTAATCTTTGTCAAGGCACTAGACAAGGGTGTCATTATCACCTCTTTTGTTCTTATTATCCATTAACCCGCTTCTTTGGTTAATCAATCTTCATTAAGATATTAAAGGTTTTAAATTTGGCTCACACTGTATCAAAACAGCTGCTTATGCAGATGATGTTCTCATTTTCTCTGATGACATAGCTACGGCAATTCCTGCCATTTCTGATACCATTAGTCTCTTTTCTAATGTTTCTGGGTATACCCTTAATAAGGATAAAACTGAGATGTTTCCCCTTAATGCTTATTGTTTTCCAGCACATATGGGGAATGCTGGCTTTAAATGGCAATCAAAACAGGTTAAGTGTTTGGGACTTTGGTTTCGCAGTACTCTATATGACGCAGTGGCCTTTAACGAAGCTCAAACTTTACTCAAGATTCGTCAACTTCTAGATACATGGTCTCCTAAGCATATCTCATGGTGGGGACGTCTTCAAACCTTAAAAATGATGATAACGCCCATTATTAATTTTGTGTCCTCTATGCTTCTTCTTAGGTTATCTTCGTCCTTTTTCCATGATATTGATTCCCTCACTTCTAAGTTCCTCTGGAGTGATAAGAGAGCCAGAATGGCTTATACATTTTGAGGAAGCCCTATGATATGGGAAGATGTAATTTTCCTGATTGGGATAAATATCAAGTAGCTTTCCAAGCTTCACAAGGAGCTCTTTAGTTCTCTTCAGATACTCGTCATACACCGTCATGGGTGTTGATTGAGCAAGAACTTTCTTTTCCTCTACCTTCCTTCTCTTTCATAACTACGTCCACATTGTCTATTCCTTTTTCTTGAGCTATTATCTTAGACACTATTACAGCGCTAAAAACTATTGATAAGAAAGTGGCTACGCCAATACATAAGTCTAGGTGGTCTTCTCTCTGGTGCAACTCCAAAATTAAAATTGATATTGAGCTAGTAAAGGGATTACCCTGGTTCATCATCTTTATGATTCCTTTTCTTAAACCTTTTTTATTCAGATTTTTTAAAAAAATTACACACATCCCGCTCCCCCCCCAAGAGGATAGGCGCCCATCAATATTACACATATAAATTAATAGAAGCAGTCAACTTGAGAAAAGAAGACATTAAGAAAAAAAGAAAGAAAGATAAGCACAATACATGCAGATGGTGATTTAGCTCCAGTTATCCCCCCTGATCCAATCAATGTTCTTGAATCCAGACAAGCAGAGGCGCCCAAATTTTCATACCCCTTCTCCGAGTATTACGCCCTTTATTCCTAAATATAGCAACCACAAGGCTGCAAGTCGCTAGCAGCCTAGCCCTCCATTGCAGAAAGGATGGTGGTATTGGATCTAACCATGCTGATGCAACGCACAGCCTGAAGACCGCCATAGCTACAAAGATCAGCCCTTGTATTTGTTTTGGTCGGACAATGCTAGATGTGCCTATCATAACCTCTTCAGGTGTGATGTTAACCCTAAAATGTGCGATGTCCGAAAGGAATTCGGATATTTCAATTAGTAAATTTGTTAGTACATTACAAGAGGCAAACATATGGACAATGTCCGCCGCGGGGAGTGCGCATCGTGGACAGGTTGTGCCTTTCACCGTCCCCCATTTAGCAATTTTATATGGAGTATAATAAAGTGAGAAAAAGGTTTTATAGAATTGCGCTTGAAGTTTTATGGACATTAAGCCGGTGAGTGACATTTCGTAGGCATCGAGAGAAGTTCGAGAAGGGACATCAAGCTTAGTCTGCAATGCTTACACATATTTGTCCATATTATCTGGTAGTAATATATTCAACCCCACATAGATCTCGACGAATCCTGGAGGCGTTCCTAGACCCAAATTTTCTATGGTTTGACATGTTTGAAATTTTATTCGCCCTCCACTTTTCTTTAATAGAAATCTCTCACCTGGAGAAATTTAAAGAAATACCTATTATCCATATTAAATCTGATTTTAACTCATCAAACGATTTGATTCCATTTGCCGAAAAAAAGCACCCAAGCTGTCTAAACCCTGAATCAATCCATCTCCTCATACATTTGTCCTAAAGAATCTCTGGAAGATCTGTATTCTGTGACACGGGGGTATAGTAGGAATATCGGCCTAGACCTAGCAATTTTTTAGCATTACCCCATACTTTGATCTTTCTGATTCCAATAATGATCCATTACCTTTTTCCTCCTTAGCTTAGCAGTTTTCTCTTACTAATTTGGATTTTTATACTTTTTAAAAAATCAAAGTTGCTCTTGCTAATGTTTGTCTTGATCCAGTTTCTCCTACAATTTCTCTTCTGCTGATGTGGCTCAAGTCCGGATATGTGGCTTTTTAGATTTATAAATTTTCATCTTCCAATCCACCTATGTTGAATGTTGAATACCGTTACGCAGCAGAAATGGTTACATCTTTTTGACCATAATCTTACTAAGCATATCTCCTCAGATCATTGGCAGACTCTCTCTTCGCCATAAGATTGCCCCTTCTCTAATCCATTCTAAATTCTTTTCTCTCAATTTACTGCACTAGACTCCAGTACGCTTACATTCTTTCAATCTTAAAGACAATGATCTTTGTTGGAGTTGTGGCTTAGCCACAGGTACTTATCCATATATGTTTTTTGAGTGTTCCCTACTCCAGCCTTTCCGGGATTTGGTTCATAAACATCTCATGTTAATATTTAAGATCCAATTCCAGCTCTCCTTCGCCCATAATTTTGTTAGGTCCATGGGCGTCACCTATACCATTACCATTGGATTCTTTAGACATTCAGTTATTAGATCTGTTGTTGACAGTTGCGGTGAAGATTGTTCTTACGGAATGGAAATCATTTGGTTCCATATCCTATCATACATGGTGGGCTTGGGTATCTTTCTCACGAGGGGCACATACCTCTGTAGATGAGGCTCATCTCTCCCCTTCTATTTCTAGTAGGGTATGGAGAGCTTTGGATGAATATGTGGACTTGGTATCAAAAGGGTTGGTGGAACAATATCCCTTTGTGTCGTCTCTTTAATTTCTTTCTTTCTTTCTTTTTGCAGTGCTGTAGGAGACCCTTCCCCCCTCCCTCCCTCTCCTCCTCCCCGTTCTTCTTCCTCCTTTTACTCTTCTTTCTTCTTTTTTGATTTCTTCTTTTACTCTTCCTCTTTCTTTCATTTTTCTGCTTTCCTTCTTTCTCTCTTTTCTTATGTTTCTTTCAATCAATTCTTATCAAAGTGATACATCTGATGTTTTACTATGGTTCCTCTGTGTTATTGTTTTTCTTTTGTAACATGCTTATGAAATCGGTCATAGGAACTGTACATGACATATTTACATCTATGTTCTTGTCTTATTTTTGGTCAGTTTATCACTTTTTATTGTATTTAACTATTTATATGTCTTTTTTTAAACTAATAAAAACATTGAACAAGAATCTAGGACCAGATGTGCAAAGCCATTTTGCATTCTCAACACCTGCAACCCCAAAATGGCTTTTTTGCATTTCTTTTTCTTTCGATTTACTAAACTCATGTCAGAGAGTTTGAAAGTCAGTAATCCTCTTCTAATAGAAGCTGTAGGTGAATTTGTTCGTCAGTCACCTTGGCACGCTCCATTTCAGATTTGACTCTTTCAAAGAAGATTCAGGGAAAATACCCCTGGGAGTCGGCCGCCTCTTCAGCAGCGGCTAACGGAGTGCCATTAGCAGAGTTCTGCAGAGCGGCAAATTGGGCACCTCGGAATAATTCTGTCCAGCTTTATAGACTACAAGGTATTCATAATAATGAGATGAACTTTACATGGGATCTTTGAGTGCTGCATTGCTGTTCATGTTGTTCATGTTTCAGTGTGGGTGTTACATTGTTCTCCATGTATGTTCTGGTTCTTTGTGAATACTATTGTGCTGTTAGTGTTGAGCATGTTTGAATGCAGGTGTTACATTGTTCTCCATGTATGTTCTGGTTCTTTGTGAGTACTATTGTGCTGTTAGTGTTGAGCATGTTTCAATGCAGGTGTTACATTGTTCTCTGTGTATGTTCTGGATCTATTTGAGTACTATTTTGCTGTTAGTGTTGAGCAAATTTCAGTGTGGGTGTTGCATTGCTCTCCATGTATGTTCTGGTTCTTTGTGAGTACCGTTTTGCTGTTCGTGTTGAGCATGTTTCAGTGTGGGTGTTGCATTGCTCTCCAGGTATGTTCTGTTTTTTTGTGAGTATTATCTTGCTGTTCATGTTGTACATGTTTCAGTGCGGTGTTGTTCTGGTTCTTTGTGAGTACCACCTTGTTGTTAGTATTGAGCATGTTTCAATGGGGGTGTTGCATTGCTCTCAAAGTATGTTCTGTTCTTTGTGAGTACCACCTTGTTGTTAGTATTGAGCATGTTTCAATGGGGGTGTTGCATTGCTCTCAAAGTATGTTCTGTTCTTTGTGAGTACCACCTTGTTGTTAGTATTCAGCATGTTTCAATGCGGGTGTTGCATTTCTGTCCATGTATGTTCTGGTTCTTTGTGAGTACCACCTTGTTGTTAGTATTGAGCATGATTCAATGCGGGTGTTGCACTGCTCTCCATGTATGTTCTGGTTCTTTGTGAGTACCACCTTGTTGTTAGTATTGAGCTTGTTTTAATGTGGGTGTTGCATTGCTCTCCATGTACGTTCTGGTTCTTTGTGAGTACTATATTGCTGTTCATGTTGAGCATGTTTCAATGCGGGTGTTACATTGTTCTCCGTGTATGTTCTGGTTCTTTGTGAGTACCACCTTGTTAGTATTGAGCATGTTTTAATGTGGGTGTTGCATTGCTCTCTCTGAGTGTTCTGGTTCTTGTGAGTACTATCTTGATGTTACTATCAGTAATTTTTTTTTTAAGTCCTCAGACTCCATTAACAATTCCAGAGATATTCGATAACTATTCGATGTCCACTGATGCCCCCAAACTGATTTGCACCACCGTAAACCCTCTGGTTAAATCCTAAGGGAACTTCTCGTCCCGGCGTCCTGCGAGTGTAGATAGATGCACCCATCTCCACTCGCAGGACGCCGGGACGAGAAGCGGGACTTCATGCTAGGTCACATTCGCGATCGGAGCGCCCACTGAGGCAGTGGTTCCTGTTCGTACTTACTACTGACAATTTCTATGACAATACAATTTCACCATCGGATAGACCACCGGCAGCTACTCTTTTCGTTTATAACTAATTATTACCTCTCATCAAAATCCCATCCTCATTCTTCCTGGCCCAGTACCGGCGCATGAATTTATCTTGCAGTTCAACTGCACGCTACAGCGCGTCGTTATTCATCTGACCTTTTTCTACTGACCAATCTACCAACAGCTTGACTGGGTTGGAATTATCACCAGTCGTGGGGGATTACCCACCTCATCCATTAGGATTTAGCCCTGAGGATTTGGAGTGTACCCCACTCCAATGAAACACGTGTCGGCTGGCACAATTATTACAAGTGCCAATACAGAGTGCCCTTCTTCATTGCTTCCAAGAACACTGAAAAAATATTAATTGTTTATATTCAGTTTGTGTGTGCACAGGTTTTGTTTTCTCAAATTGTAAATGTATGCTTTATAATACATTGCCGAGGGGTTTGTTAGGGACACCCCTTTCCTAGTAGCACCACATCAAACAAACAAGTACGACGAACCTAACCAATTATATAGTGGAGCGCAAATTTTTTTTCCCCTTAACTAAGTGCCCTGTTCACGGTTTAAAGTATCTGGCCATTGGGACTAACCTGAGTAGTAAAGTATTTCCATGTAGAGGCTTAATCATTGGACATAATTCTCTATTGTTATAAATTATCCAGCCAGGTCATACATGGTATCCAAAACTGCTTCTTTTTTTCTTTTCTCATCCCAGCTGTGTCCAATTTAGCTACATATTTAATAGAATTTACCCATTCTAAGAAGGTAGGAGGTGCAGATTTAATCCGACATTTACAAATTTCTCTCCATGCTAATTTAATAAGGTAAAAACACCGCTTATTTTTATCCAATGCTAATGTCTCATAATTTGGAAGTAAACCAAAAAATATGAATAAGATGCTCACCTCTATTTCGAAACCAAATATTTCTGTCATACCTCTAGTAACTGAACTCCAAAAAAGATTTAACACTGAGCAACTTATAAACATGTGCTCATCACCTGCTTTATCCAGCGGGCACTTTGGACAGCAGGGATCTGGGCCCTTCGCAAACTTGGAGAGCTTGTAGGGTGACCAATACACTCTGTGGAGACAGATAATATGGGTTCTTCTTAAATTGACAGCATATACAGTGCAATATAGTAGGTCATAAGATACTTGCCATAACGTTTCTGTACTGGAGCCGGCAAGCATTCTCCCCATAGCTGTGTTGGAAGGATACAATCTTCATCTGCCAATTCAATCAGAAGCCAATATACATTTTCCACTTCTTTCTTATTCTGTTGATTCTTTCGTAAACTTGATTCCATCTCATTTGTGTTACCGACTGCAATGCCGCTTGACTGAGACCAGCTTTTTATTTGTATATATTTGAATTTTGAAAGTTGGTTACTTGGTATTTCCTTAAGAGCTTCCCATGGTAGCATACTGCCTTCTGGAATGAGTTGGTCCCATGAATTGAGCTCTGCTGCTTTAAGTGGTGCCACTAATGAGATCTTTAGTCCATTCAGGAGACCCTGGTGTGTCCCATATCGGAGCCATTGCGCTGAAGTAACTGATCTTCAAACGTTTCATTAATCAGAAGTATCAGTAACTTTTGTTCCTCTTAGTCCCAATGTCCTTCGACCAGGCATTACGACCTGCCTATCCCACCCTCATCTTCCAGTCTTTGCCAACATGAGTGAGACAGGAGGATGCTGGGGTTGTTAAGTCCTTCAGCTTGTACGATCGAACAACACAGTGTAAAGGCACAACGCGGTAAAATCCTCATTGTAACAGCTATATTCCGTTAAATAAAGAGTGATACTAGGACCTAAGGACCAAGAGTATTGAAGTTTACGGATAAGTAATCGGGGATATTTTCGGGGCTTTCCTTATTTTCCAGTCCGATCTTTTGTATTGAGAGTAAATTTGCTTTAATTGTTTTCCCCTCTGCAGACGTGAGTCCACATGGTTGCGATCGACTTTAAGGCGTGGTCTTAATGGCTGTCTCTTAATCTGAACTTCTTAGAAGGGGCAGCTCATCCGTTATGGCAGAGAACCGCTGCCCACTGAAAAATAAAATGATAATAAAACCATTTTATTATCATTTTATTTTTCATTACTGCCAGCTGAGGTTAGGGCAGGGGAGGAGTGTTGGGCACTTGCAAGTGCGCATGTCAGTTTGGTCGCCGTCTTGGGCCGGCCAAATAGACATGCACACTCATGTTTCTCCAACCCAGCTGTGTTGTAACAGCCAGTTTGGAGAAAAGCCCCAAGCTCCCTGGGACTGTGTGAGCATCAAGTCAGCATGCTCAGGCCAATCAAACAGCTGCTCTCATGCTGGTATAACCAGCGTGAGAGCAGCACTGTGATTACCCACTGGGAGCCTGTGCAGCAGGACCAGCATCAGGAGAGGAGCACCAAGGCGTAAGGAACAGGTAAGCTATTTTTTTTAACTAATTCTGAACCGAGGAATCAACAGCATAGGGGATCCTGAAGCATTCCAGAACAAAGAGCTCAATAACCTGGGCATCCCAGAGCATTCCAGAGCTGATGACTGTTCACCATGGGAGATCCCCGAGCATTCCAGAGCTGAGGACTTTTCACCATTGGTTTCCCAGAGCATCCATGAGCTGAGAACTCTTCACCACGGGGGATCCCAGAGTATTCTAAAACTAAGGAGTCTACAACATGGGGGATTCCAGAGCCAAACACTGAACACTATGGGAAATCCCAGAGCATTCCAGTGCTGAGGACTGCTCACCATGGGGATCCCAGAGCTGAGAACTCTTCTCCACAGGATTCTAGAGAATTCTAAAACTAAGTGGTCTACAACATGGAGGATCCGAAAACCGAGGACTGACCACCATGGGAGATCCCAGAGCATTCCAGAGCCGAGGACTGTTCACCATGGGGGATCCTAGAGCATTCCAGAGGCTAGGCCTGAACACCATGGGAGATACCAGAGCAATCCAGAGGCTAGGTCTGAACACAATGGGAGATACCAGAGCATTCCAGAGTAGATGACTCTTCACCATGGGGTATCCAGAAGCATTCCAGAGGAAGGACCCTACACCATGGAGGATCCCAGAGCATTCCTTAACTGAGGACTCTACTTCATGGGGGATTCTAAAACATTCTTGAGTCAAAGAATCATCACCAAGGGGAATCTCAGAACCGAGAACTGACCACCATGGGAGCCCAGAGCATTCCAGAGCCGAGAACTGTTCACCATGGGAGATCCCAGAGCATTCCAGAGCCGATGACTGTTAATCATGGGGGATCCCAGAGCATTCCACAAGCTAGGACTGAACACCATGGGAGATCCTAGAGCATTCCAGAGCCTAGGACTAAACACCATGGGAGATCCCAGAGCATTCCAGAGCTGAGGACTTTTTACCAAGGGGATCCCAGAGCATTCAAGAGCTGAGGACTTTTCACCGTGAGGATCCTAGAGCATCCAAGAGCTGGGAACTCTTCACCACGGGGGATCCAAGAGTATTGTCAAACTAAGGAGTCTACAACATGGGTGATTTCAGAGCATTCCAGAGCAGAACACTGAACACTATGGGAAATCCCAGAGCATTTCAGAGCTGAGGACTGCTCGCCATGAGGATCCCAGAGCCGGGAACTCTTCACCACAGGATCCCAGAGAATTCCAAAACTAAGAAGTCTTCAACATGGGTGATCCCAAAACCAATGACTGACCACCATGGGAGATCCCAGAGCATTTCAGAGCCAAGGACTGTTCCCAGTGGGGGATCCCAGAGCATTCCAGAGGCTAGGCCTGAACACCATGGGAGATACCAGAGCATTCCAGAATAGATGACGCTTCACCATGGGGTATCCCGAAGCATTCCAGAGGAAAGACTCTACACCATGGAGGATCCCAGAGCATTCCTGAACTGAGGACTCTACTTCATGGGGGATCCCGGATCATTCCTGAGCCAAGGAATCACCACCATGGGGGATCTCAGAACCGAGAACTGACCACCATGGGAGTTCAGAGCATTCCAGAGCCGAGGACTGTTCACCATGGGAGATCCCAGAGCATTCCAGAGCAAATGACACTTCACCATGAGGTATACTGAAGCATTCCAGAGGAAGGACCATAGAGGATCCAAGAGCTTTACTGCGCTGAGGTCTCTTCTCCATGGGGGATCATGGAGCATTCCTAAGCCAAGGAATCACCACTATGGGGGATCCCAGAGCATTCCAAAGCACAGGACTCTACACCGGGGGATCCCGGAGCATTCCATAGCAGAGGACTCTACACTATGGGGGTTCCCAGATATTTCAAGAATTGAAGACTCTACACCATGATGGACCCTGAAGCATTCCATAATTATGGATTCTGAATCCTAGGGACAGGGACTCTACATTGTGAGGATCTTGCAGCATTGAAGGGCATTCCAGTGCTAAGGACACTACACCAGGAGGCACACCAGTGAATTCCAGAGGCAAATACTCTACAGGGTGAGGCACCCTGCTGTATTCCAGAGCTGAAGTCCATTCTCCATAAGGGTCACTTAAGCATTCCAGACTAGAGGACTCTAAAGTGTAAGGGACTACGAAGCATTCCAGAAATGAGGATGCTACACCTTTAGGGACTGGTGGGCAATCGAGAGCCGGGGACTCTACACCACGAGGGACCTCCGAACATTCTAGAGTTGAGGACTCGACACAGTAAGGAACCTCTGAGCATTTCCGAGGTAAAAATGTTGCATTATGAGGGAAGAGTATTTAAATACTCTTCTGTCCACCCGACGAGTAGCACCCATTGATTATGGAACAACAATCTACAAAAGGCCGTTTGTCACATGCAGGACTATTTTTACATCTCTCTTCGAAAATGATAAGTACGGACTACCTTTTTTATGGAGCATAATAGCAGATGAAAATCGGCTGGACTTATGGTTATGTTTAACTAGGACATGTTTATTTTTTTTAATGCAACACAGCTCAACCAAGTACGATTGGATGTTTGGGATGATCAACGTTTGAAATTACACCTATGGGAGGGCGGGGAACTTTTTGTTGATTTGTTCACAATAATGGGCGCTTTTATACCTTTCTGTAGTAGGGAAACATAACATGGATGAAATGTGTACCGGTGGTATAAAATTGAAAAGTGCAAACTAAATGTGTCAATTTAAGATGGAAAATCGAAAACGGTTATATGTTCCACACCAGCTTTTGCAAAGAACAATAATAGTGAATTATGGGCTTGGTAGTTTAACGAATAAGGGAGGGTGATCTGGAAAGGCACGAGGAGGCAGGCATATAACACAGGTGGTTATAATTAAGTGGAAGGTTAACATTTAGTACGACTTTGGAAATGAGAGGAAGCAGTCACCAGAACACTCGAGGTACGGGTTTATGGGATTAAATTTGAAACAAGCAACTGAGGAGAAAAAGGGTAGTTACCGGGTTGAAAATGTTTTATGGATCGGTAAGGTTTGAAAGTATTTTGGGGACTGACTGGAAAGGAGTGCAAAGTGAACGATGGGGCATTTAGAAAATGTTATTTATTAACATGAATTTCAGCGGGCAAAACGTTGATTATGAGCTTTAAGTTACAAACCTGTTCATCTGACACGAGGTCTATTTGTTGTATAATTTGATAAATCATAGTCATTTTGAGATATAACTTAACAGTCATGTTTTTTAATAATTGTAGTGAACCCCTGACGAAGTGCAAAGAATGGCACGAAATGCATTGGGTGCCGGAAATGATCTAATCGAAGAATATCTATGTAACATTCCAGGCTACAGAACAAGGCTCGTTATGGCATGTCTTTAGCATTAAGGTGTTTAAATGTGAACATAGTTTGTCAAACATGTGACTGATAAACCATGAACACCGTAATGGATGGAATAACTTCAAAGAAAATAAAAATTGATGAACTTGAACTACTTTTGGCATCAGTATGTTGCACCTAAAGCTGTGCGTCCGGTGTGGGGTGCATCCTCGCCCCACTTCCTCCTGTGACATTATGAGGGAAGCCAGATCATTCAGAAAGTGAAGAGACTACACTGTGAGCTACCTTGCAACATCCCAGAGGAAAGGACTGTACCAGTGAGAGACCCAGAAACTTTCCGAAGGTGAACACTAGACCGTGAAGGAACCTGAAGCCTTCCAGAGCCCGGGACCATGCACCTTGAAGGACCTCTGAACAGTCCAGAGGCAAGTGTCTACACCGTGAAGTACTCTAAAGCATTCCAGGAGGTATGTCTGTACAGTGTAATGGACCCAGGAGAATATCAGAGCTGAAAAGTCTACACAGTGAGAGACCACTTGGTATTCCAGAGGCAAGAACTTTACTCCATGAGGGATTTAAGAGCACTTCGAAGGCAAGGACTCTACAAGGTGAGGAGCCCAGGAGAGTACTACAGCCAAAGATTCTACACCGTTAGGGCCTCCACAGCTTTCTAGAGGTGAGAGCTCTACACTGTTAGGGGCCCCATTGCATTGCAGAGGTGATGACTATAAGCTGGAGAATTCTAGAAGTAAGGACTCTTCACCATGTGATACACCAACGCTTTCTATGATGATTCTACACTTTTAAGGTGCATGGAGTGCGGCGTGACTCACATGTATTCTCCATTTTAGATTCAACTCCATAGGTTGACATTTCTTTTTCGTGGTGCACTTTGCCACACTTTTCTGCTAACACGTGATTGTGCTGCATCGGTATTTGCGATAGGATCTGACACCCTTTAGTCTATATAGTTAATCTCAAAGTCGTACATGAAGAACACAATGCTACTGTTTTTCTTTCTTTCTGTGCTTGTTAGGAGGCACTTCATTTTAGCTAGACGAAACCAAATGAGCTGCTCTGATCCTCTGATCGCCTGTCACAGTTGATAAAAACAGTGGTTTATCATATAAACAGCTTCTGTGCTAGAGCTCTTTGAGAGGAGCATTTCCATGCTTGAATTGTCAAGGCAGCTGCAGACTGAGACTCAGATGCAGCCCTGCTGAATCCGACAGCAATCTTGCTAAGGAGGATAACCTTAGCACTGTGACCGGCTTCCCGACACCCAAGATATGGGGGGTTAAGTCATCCCAATTTATCTGGAAGAATGGTGCTCCCGCTATGGTCTCTTTAGTGTTAGATACAGACATGAGTAGGCAAACAGCAACAATTAACATAGTTGGAATGTTTACATTGTTTACCATTCTAACAATGGTGATTGCAGTAACATGTCTCATCTTTCTAATAATCGCATCTCACGCTTTTTATGCAAAACTACGATCATTTCAATAAATGTTTGAAAATGCATTGTCGTATCTTTCTTGTGTTTACTTTTGGCATGCAGGAGTTACAAACCAAAGGGTTAGATCTGTTTCCACTGATTACTTGGGAAGGAGTGTGTCATGTTCAAGGTTGCAAATAACATCTGTTTCCCTGGTTGGTTTAAGAGTTAGATGTGGTACTGTGAGCTATACGAAACCCACCAACACTAACTGATGGTATATGTGGACTGAGTCCCTATATTGGGAACTTCGGTTTAGTCTTATACACAGTCCAGGTATAATTGTAGGAACCATATAACAGGAGGACTTCATTGGTGAGAGCTCAACACCATAAGAGACCCCAGAAAATTGCAGAGGAGAGGACTCTATAGCTAGGAACTAGAGATAAGGTCTCTTTACCATGTAAACTCTTAAGAATCCCAGCAGTGGTGATCTACACCTTGAAAGACTTTGGAGTATACCAGAGGAGAGTACGCTATACCATAAGGAATACCATACCTGAGGGCTGTACACCATGAGGGACCCCCAGGACTTTCCTAATGCTGAGTATTCTATACCATGATGGACCACCTTGCACTTCAGAGATCCCTGCATCAGAACAGAGCAGAGTGGATTCCTGAGGTGAGAACTCAACATCATGAAGGACTCCAAAACATTTTATAGGAGAGACCTCTACACCATTAGGGACCCTTAGCATTCCAGAAGAAAGAACTTTACTCCATGAGGCTCTGGAGAGCAGTCAAGCGGAAAGGACTATACAACTTGAGCAACTCCAGCGCATTCCGGAGGCAAAAGCTTTATACCGTGAGGGACTTGGAGCATTTCAAAAGTGAAAAGTTACACTGTCAGCTTCCCGCAAAGACAAGAAGTGTATACTGTAAGGAATCCCAGTGCATTCCAGAGGCAAATATTCTACACTGTCAGGGATCCTGGGGTAATTCAGAGGTTCCCCAGAGTTCCAGAGCTGAGGACTCAATACCTTGAGGAACTCAATAAAATTCCAGACGTGAGCACTCTACACCATGAAGAACTTCAGAGCATTCCAGACGTGAGGACTCTACACCATGAGGGATCCAGGAACGTCAGATTATTTCAGAAGTAAGGGCTCTACACCATTTCAGAGGCAAGAACTCTATATAACAGGGACCTTTTAGCATTCCAGAAGCAGGAACTTGGGGGCAAATTCCAGAAACAAGCATTCTACACCATGAGGGACCCCAGAGAATTTCAGAGATGAGCAGTCTACATCGTGAGGGACCACAAGCATTCCACTGGGGAGGGCTATACACAGAGAGGGACCTGGTGAGTTACATAGGCAAGGAGGCATCATGAAGCATGCCAGAGTTGAGGACTCTAGACCATGGAGTATTTTGGATCATTCCAGATGTGAGAACTATACACCATTATGGACCCCAGAACAATTCAGAGGCAAGGATTCTACAATGTTAGGGACCCCATAGCAATCCAGAGGCGAGAACACCACATCATGGGGAACCTCTTAGCATTCAAGAGGCATGATCTTTATGCCCTGAGGGACTGAAAAGCATTCCAGAGGCATGGGCTCTGCACCTAGAGGGACTCTGAACTTTCCATTTGTGATGACTCCACATCATGAGGGGCCCTGGAGCATTCCAGAGGCAAGGACCATACACTGCGAGGAGCCTGGAAAGATCCAGTGGTAAGCAGGTCTGGCACTAGGCATGGGAAGTGTGGGCAGCTGCCTAGGGCCACGCACTCACAACACCAGCATGGGGCCTGCACCAGTTGTGAAACACACCACCAGTCCTCTTGTACCCCTGCTGATCCAACTGAAAGAAAGGTGCCTCTTTGCAATTGGGCCCATTGGGAGAGGGCCCCCTCCCTGGGCCTCTCAGGGATGATGTGAGGAGGCCAATGGGAGGGGGATACTTCCTCTTGTCCCAGGTGCAAGGAAACACATCTTGCACGTTTGTCCTGCAATTCGGCCTCCTGCCCGGCTACCCTTTAAGAGACACTGCTGGACACTCATTTTCCAGCACTTTAGCACCCACCCCGTCTTAACTCTCAGCTCAAAAGCAATTCTCACACCTTCAGCCTGATATGAGCTGTAAAAAAGGTGCTTGTAGGTTGCAGGGATAAGAACCTGCAGCATCAGAGGATTCTGCACAAACCAGGTTCCAGAGCCCTGCATGTGTCACTTATGTAAATTAGAGGGGCCTCGCACATTCCCTTTTGGACCGGGGCCCCAAAAATCCAAGAACGGGCCCTGGTGTTGAGAACTCTACACCTTGAGGTGTCCTGAAGCATTCCTGAAGGGAGGCCAGTACACTGTGAGGAACCAAGAGAGTCCCAGTGGTAAGGACGCTACACCTTTACATAAAATCTGGTGAATGATTAATGCAGGCAGACAGATCTTAGAGCATTGTAAGTTTAATTAGCAACAACTCTGACACACCTCAAGCCAGGCATCACAACAGCAACTGACAAGGGGAGTTCTAACATAAACAAGTATGGAACTCTTTGATGACACACCTGGAGCTCCATTACGTAGTAAACATTAAAGCACGCTAAGATTACTACACATCTCCTTTCCTAAACAACCCACATCGATACACAATAGATTCAATGGATAAACACTGACAACAGAACAGAGAGCACAACTTTAACAACATTTTAATAAGGGAATTAAGGGGTGTAAGGGGTTCAGAGTTGGGTAAGAGTAGGCATAAGTAATGGGTTGCAAGGGGTTTTTAGGGTTCAGAGATGGTTAGGTATGTATAAAGGGTATTTAGGTTTCAGGGATGGGTAATGGTAGGGAGTAGTGAGGTGTTTTTAGGCTCCAGGGATGCGTAAGGGTGCAGGGATGTAAGGGTTTTTACATTTTAGGGTTGGGTAAGGGCAAGTGTAAGTAAGGGGTAGTAAGTGTCGTTTAGGGTTCTGGGAAAAGTAGGGGTATGGGGATGTAAGAGAATTGTTAAGGGTAGTGGGATTGGGATAGGGGTAGTTGTGAAGGCTTTCTATTTGTAATTAAAAAGAGGGGTTTTGAGGGATTTCCCCTAAAAAAAATATAAATATATACATAATATAAATGTATCCCCACCTTCAAATTAACTTTATTTATTCTTTCTATGTAAACCAAAGTTACACTACACAAGCATTAGAAATTCTAAAGTTAAAGTTATAGCTTAAATTTATCATTTAAACACCACCTTCAAATTTCTGTAACTCGCGCAACTCCACACACAGCGATGTAAACTTGCTAGCCAACCTACACAACTTACTTGCAACTACACAATGTCACAGGTCAATTATGAAAGCTGAACAGGACGTACAGCCCACTCAGAGTCCACGCAGGGTATTGTGTATTCAACTCCTGCAAGCTTCTCGCAAGATCGTAAAAATATTATTGCTTTATATATTCAATGGACCAAATCATAATCAATTTTACTAATATAATCAACATCTGTAATCTGTTACTTTGTTCAGAATTAAAGGAAATCACTACTCCTAACTTAATCCCAAATGTATGATCTTGCGAGAGAGTTGCGTGGCTTGATCAGCAAGTGCATCTCCCTAGGAGTCCATGCAGGGGATTGTGTGTTTGACTCCCTCGATCATCTTGCGAGAGTCACCACCTTTATTTAAAACAATTATTTAATTAGTATTACCACCATATTTTAATGACTCTCTTTTAACACATTAACATTAAAAAATAATTGAACACATGAAAAATAATTCTAAACATCAGATTAAGACAAAATATAGAACTCTAGTGAATAATCACACCCTTGAATAGAATTATATAATTTATTTATTTATTTATTTATAGGTTTCTATAGCGCTGGAATCGACTCCAACCGGAGTATCTCTGCGCTGTGATACCAAATAGAGTCCAAACAAATATGCAGATGGGGGGTAAGGTCTAGATTTTATCAGTGAACAGCAGAGTTTTCAGTTGCTTCCTGAACTTTAAATGGTCTGTGCAGAGCCTGAGGGCCAGAGGCAGTTTGTTCCACAGTGTGGGCCCCGCAACAGATAGAGCTTTCCCTCCATGTCTGGTTTTTTTTGCACGAGGTACAGCCAACAGAAAATTCTCACTAGATCTCAGCGATCTGGAGGGAGTGTAGAGGGTAAATTTCTGCTCCAGATATGTAGGGCCATTTCCATTTAAGCATTTATGAATGATGCAACATATCTTGAACTTGGCTCTTTGTCGAATGCTCAACCAGTGTAGTTTTTGCAATAGAGGTTTTGATGCTGTTCTTGGGGGAGCATTTAGGACAAGGCGAGCTGCCGTGTTCTGGACCACCTGGAGCCTGTCCAGAACTCCTTCATTAGCAGAAAGGAGCAGCCCGTTACAGTAGTCAATACGACTCAGTATAAGGGCTTGCACCAAAGTTTTTCTGAAGGAGTCCGGTAGCAGTGGGAATATTCTGCGCATCATGCTGATGATGTGGAAGTACCATATTACTGTGCTGTTTGAGAGAAAAGTCGTGATCAAGGCGTATCCCCAGATTTTTGACAATCAGTTTGGGCTCCGGGACAGTACCAAGATCAGATGGCCACCAGTCAGGGGTCCACAGTAATTTGGCGTCACACAATCACAACAATACAATTAAAAAAAATGATTACTAAGAGAATCAGAAGAACTGAGGAGAGAGGCAATCTCAATGCAAAAAATATTGTATTACTCTGTTTTATACTAAAACATAATTTTCTTAAAATATTTTGCAAAGTATGCACTCTTTCCTGTTAAGTTACAATATGAAAACAATTGCCTTTCAGAATAATGTACACACACAGGATATATTCACTGAACAAAACAAAGATTAAAGCAACGTTATAGTTAGGTGAATTCCTCAGCTGCTAACTATAACTTGTACACCTGCCATAAACTGCTTATGACCTCACATACAACATCACTCATGACGGTTCTTTGACATCATTTATGACATCACTGATAACATCTCAAATTACATCATTGATGGCCTCATCCAAACTTCACTTTCACACATATAGTATGACATCAGTGGCCTGACAGTAAGTTCAATCTAGCTCAGGAGAAAATCACCCATTACTACTTCCACCACACAAACAACTCACTTAGATGTTGAAAACAAGCATTATATTCCACATTGAGCCTATATCATACACTTTACAGGTAGTATAAATCCAATTAACAATTGGCCTCAGATATATGAGAAACAATCATTGACTGCAGTGTTCAATATCTTTACAAATGTTGAAAGAGAGCCAAAATAATTATTATCAGTTCAAAAACAAATCCCTACTATGGACAGCTTTCATCTGTATCCTACCCTTGACACTCACCAAACCTAGATTGAGAAGTGAAGTTAATATGAGCCGAAAAGGAGGTACTGTAAACAGTTTTATTTCTATGGAGAGTGTTTACTCTGTATCACACTGCAGACAAGTCAAGTCAAGTCAAGTCAAATGATTTATATAGCGCGCTACATACCCAGAGGGTCTCAAGGCGCTTGAAGAAAGGAGGGGAATTACTTGTCGAATAACCAAGTTTTAAGTTGTTTTCTGAATGCTAGGTGGTTCTGAGTGAGGCGAAGGTGAGTGGGAAGTGAGTTCCACTCTCATGTGAAATGCACCACAGAGTATATTAAAAAAAACTCTACTAGGAACAGTAGACACTCCATGCAACTGTTGTAAAAAAAGACAATACTATTCTCTAAAGATTTCCACAATCTGAAGGTGCTAAAGAACATACTGCCGGCACCTTCACACTGTGGTGAAAACTTTACAGATAGCTCAGCTATTCTAGCAAAACTAGCATATGTGCATATCTTAGTTCCTGATACGCAGTCTTCTGTGTTAAGTATAAATGATCATGATGACAAGATTTGCTCTAATAACTCAAGGCAGCTTACAAAATTTAGTATCTACTATGTAGAATCTTTTTCCTGTGGGAAACTTTTTCTGTAGAGCTAAAAATGTGTCTGAATCATCATGATGCACTGTATTATCCTAGCTGCTTCTTTCAGTACTGGACACCTATCAGTGCCCTTCAGCATTCATTGTAATTCTCTACCTGTATTTTCCAAGAGGCTCTGTATTTCCCTAGCTCCGTCTTGCAGTAGAGGGCACATTGCCACAGTGGTGTCATGCATTAGGTACTGTATTACCTCTTGCAGCATGCTTTTCATTGCCCTAGCTGTGCTTCCACATTATCCTGCATTATCACAGCTGTGGCCCCTCTTTCATCATGCCCTCAGTGCTACAGCACTATTCTCTTTCTTGCTAAATCTTTCTCATCCAATAAGCCATGTATAGCCGCGCTGTATCTCCTGGCATTCCCTTTATCGCATTAGACCCATTCCCTTCCTTCATGATTCTCTCATTTGCCATAGTATTTTCCCAATATTTCCTTTAATGCTCTAGTTGTGTCTCCTGCATTATCCTTTGGAGTCTTTTCCAGGCCCTTCATTACCGTAGAACTATCTCCTATAATGTCATGTATTGCCTATGTTTATGCTCTATTGTTCTTTCCGTGTCCCCCAACAGGCCTGCTTTTGCTGTTCTTGTTTCTCACAATAAGCCCTTCATCATTCTTATTGTGTCTTCCAGAAACCTTTTTTTACTCTACTTGTGTCTCCCAATAAGTCTTGTATTTCTTTTCCTGTTTCTCCTGCAATGCACTCTATAGCTCATCTAGTGCTTCTCAGTAAGAATTCTATTGTTGTTCTTGTGCTTCTCAGTAAGCCTTCTATTGCTCTATTTTCACTTCCCAGTAAGCCTTCCTTTGCTCTTCTTATGCTTCTCAGTTAACCTTCTATCACCCTTCTGATCCTGCTAAGCTACTAGGCATTTTATTGCTCTTCGTATGCTTCTCAGTCAGCCTTCTGTTGCTCTTCGTATGCTTCTCAGTAAGCCTTCTATTGTTCTTCATATGCTTCTCAGTAAACCTTCCATTGCTCTATTTACGCTTCTCAGTCAGCCTTCCATTGCTCTTCTAAGGCCTTCTATCGCTCTTCTTCTGCTTCTCAGTTAGCTTTCTATTTATTCTCTTCTTATGCTTCTCAGTAAGCCTTCTATTGTTCTTCTTGTGCTTCTCAGTTAGCCGTCTATTGCTCTTCTTGTATTTCTCAGTAAGCCTTCTATTGCTCTTCTTGTGTTTCTCAGTAAGCCTTCTGATACTTTTCTTGTGTTTCTCAGTAAGCCTTCTGATACTTTTCTTGTGTTTCTCAGTAAGCCTTCTGTTGCTTTTCTTGTGTTTCTCAGTAAGCCTTCTATTGCTCTTCTTGTGTTTCTCAGTCAGCCTTCTGTTGGTCTTCTTATGCTTCTCTGTAAGCCGTCTGTTGGTCTTCTTATGCTTCTCTGTAAGCCTTCTATTTCTCTTCTTATGCTTTTCAGTAAGCCTACCATCGCTCTTCTTCTGCTTCTCAGTCCGTCTTCTATTGCTCTTCTTATGCTTCTTAGCCAGCCTTTTATTGCTCTTTGTATGCTTCTAAGTCAGCCATCTATTACTTTTCCTGTAATTCTCAGTCCGCCTTCCATTGCTCTTCTTGTGCTTCTTAGTAAGCCTTCTATTGGTCTTTGTCTTTGTATGCTTCTAAGTCTGCCTTCCATTGATGTTTTTGCGTTTCATAGTCAGCCTTCTATTGTTCTTTGTATGTTTCTAAGTAAGCCTTTTATTACCTTTCTTGTGTTTCTCAGTTAACCTTCTATTGCTCTTCTTATGCTGATCAGTATGGCTTCTATTGCTCTTCTTGTGTTTCTCAGGAAACCTTATGTCGCTCTTCTTGTGCTTCCCGGTCAGCCTTCTGTTGCTCTTCTTATGCTTCTCAATAAGCCTTCTATTTTTTTCTTGTGCTTCTCACTATGCCTTCCATCGCTCCTCTTCTTCTTCTCAGTCAGCCTTCTATTTCTCTTCTTATGCTTCTAAGTAAGACTTCTATTGCTTTTTTATGCTTCTCAGTACACCTTCTATTGTTCTTTTTGTGTCTTACAGTAAACCCTCTATTGCTCTTCTTATGCATCTAAGTAAGTCTTCTATTGTGCCTCTTATGCTTCTCAGTCAGCCTTCTATTGCTCTTTGTATGCTTCTAACTAATCCTTCTATTGCGTTTCTTGTGTTTCTGTTAGCCTTCTAGCCTGCTGTTTCTACGTCAGTCTGCATTTGCTCTTCTTGTGGTTCTCAGTCAGCCTTCTATTGCTCTTTTTATGCTTCTAAGTCCGCCTTCTATTGCTCTTCTCGTGCTTCTCTTTCAGCCTTCTATTGTTCTTCTTATGCTTCTCAGTCAGCCTTCTATTGCTCTTCCTATGCTTCTCGGTCAGCCTTCTATTGTTCTTCTTATGCTTCTCAGTCAGCCTTCTATTGCTCTTCTTGTGCTTCTCAGTCAGCCTTCTATTGCTCTTCTTATGCTTCTCAGTAAACCCCCATTGTTCTTCTTCTGCTTCTCAGTAAGCCTTCTATTCCACTTTATGCTTCTAAGTCAGCCTTCTATTGCTCGTTTCATGGTTCCAAGTCAGCCTTCTATTGCTCTTCTTGAGGTTCTCAGTAAGCCTTCTATTGCTCTATTTATGCTTCTAAATCAGCCTTCTATTTCTCTTTGTGTGGTTCTTAGTAAGTGTTCTATTGCTCTTGTTATGGTTCCAAGTCAGCCTCTATTGCTCTTCTTATGGTTCTCTGTAAGCCTTCTATTGCACTTTATATGCTTCTAAGTCAGCCTTCTATTGCTCGTTTCATGGTTCCAAATCAGCCTTCTATTGCTCTTCTTGTGCTTCTCAGTCAGCCTTCTGTTGCTCTTCGTATGCTTCGCAGTAAGCCTTCTATTTCTCTTCTTATGCTTCTCAGTAAGCCTTCCATCGCTCTTTTTATGATTCTAAGTCAGCCTTCTATTGCTCTTCTTATGCTTCTCAGTAATCCTTCCATCGCTCTTTTTATGATTCTAAGTCAGCCTTCTATTGCTCTTCTTGTGCTTCTCAGTAAGCCTTCTAATACTCTTTTTATGCTTCTAAGTCAGCCTTCTATTGCTTTTCTTGTGTTTCCCAATAAGCCTTCTATTGTTCTTTTTATGTTTCTAAGTTAGCCTTCTATTGCTGCTCTTGTGTTTCTCAGTAAGCCTTCTATTGCTCTTCCTATGCTTCTCAGTCAGCCTTCTATTGCTCTTCCTATGCTTCTCGGTCAGCCTTCTATTGTTCTTCTTATGCTTCTCAGTCAGCCTTCTATTGCTCTTCTTGTGCTTCTCAGTCAGCCTTCTATTGCTCTTCTTATGCTTCTCAGTAAACCCCCATTGTTCTTCTTCTGCTTCTCAGTAAGCCTTCTATTCCACTTTATGCTTCTAAGTCAGCCTTCTATTGCTCGTTTCATGGTTCCAAGTCAGCCTTCTATTGCTCTTCTTGAGGTTCTCAGTAAGCCTTCTATTGCTCTATTTATGCTTCTAAATCAGCCTTCTATTTCTCTTTGTGTGGTTCTTAGTAAGTGTTCTATTGCTCTTGTTATGGTTCCAAGTCAGCCTCTATTGCTCTTCTTATGGTTCTCTGTAAGCCTTCTATTGCACTTTATATGCTTCCAAGTCAGCCTTCTATTGCACTTTATATGCTTCTAAGTCAGCCTTCTATTGCTCGTTTCATGGTTCCAAGTCAGCCTTCTATTGCTCTTCTTGTGCTTCTCAGTCAGCCTTCTGTTGCTCTTCGTATGCTTCGCAGTAAGCCTTCTATTTCTCTTCTTATGCTTCTCAGTAAGCCTTCCATCGCTCTTTTTATGATTCTAAGTCAGCCTTCTATTGCTCTTCTTATGCTTCTCAGTAAGCCTTCCATCGCTCTTTTTATGATTCTAAGTCAGCCTTCTATTGCTCTTCTTGTGCTTCTCAGTAAGCCTTCTAATACTCTTTTTATGCTTCTAAGTCAGCCTTCTATTGCTTTTCTTGTGTTTCCCAATAAGCCTTCTATTGTTCTTTTTATGTTTCTAAGTTAGCCTTCTATTGCTGCTCTTGTGTTTCTCAGTAAGCCTTCTATTGCTCTTTGTGTGTGTCTAAGTCAGCCTTCCATTGCTTTTCTTATGTTTCTCAGTCAGCCTTCTATTTCTCTTTGTATGCTTCGAAGTCAGCCTTCTATTGCTTCTCTTGTGTTTCTCAGTAAGCCTTCTATTGCTCTTTGTGTGTGTCTAAGTCAGCCTTCCATTGCTTTTCCTATGTTTCTCAGTCAGCCTTCTATTTCTCTTTGTATGCTTCGAAGTCAGCCTTCTATTGCTTCTCTTGTGCTTCTCAGTAAGCCTTCTATAGCACTTCTTGTGTTTCTAAGTAAGACTTCTGTTGTCTTTCTTGTGTTTCTCAGTAAGCCATCTGTTGCTTTTACTTGTGTTTCACAGTAAGCCTTGTATTCCTCTTCTTGTGCTTCTGAGTCAGCCTTCTGGTGCTCTTCGTATGCTTCGCAGTAAGCCTTCTATTTCTATTCTTATGCTTCTCATTAAGCCTTCCATCACTCTTTTTATGCTTTTAAGTCAGCCTTCTATTGCTTTTCTTGTACTTCTCAGTAAGCCTTCTATTGCTCTTTTTATGTTTGTAAGTCAGCCTTCTATTGCTTTTCTTAGGTTTCTCAGTAAGCCTTCTATTCCTCTTTGTATGCTTCTAAGTACGTTTTTAGTTGATTTTCTTATACTTCTCAGTAAGCCTTCTACTGCTCTTTTTGCGTCTTCCAGTAAACCCTCTAATGCTCTTCTTATGCTGCTAAGTAAGCCTTCTATATTGCTCTTCTTGTGCTCCTCAGTAAGCCTTCTATTGTTCTCCGAATGCTTCTCAGTAAGCCTTCTATTGTTCTCCGTATGCTTCTCAGTAAACCTTCTATTGCTCTTCTTATGTTTCTCGGGAAGCCTTCTATTACTTTTCCTATGCTTCTCAGTAAGCCTTCTATTGCGCTTCCTGTGTCTTACAGTAAACCCTCTATTGCTCTTTTTATGCTTCTAAGTAAGCCTTCCCTTGCTCTTCTTCTGCTTCTCAGTCAGCCTTCTTTTTCTCTTCTTATGCTTCTAAGTAACCTTTCTATTGCTTTTCTTATGCTTCTCAGTAAGCATTTTATTGCTCTTCTTGTGTCTTCCAGAAAACCCTCTATTGCTCTTCTTTTTTTCTTTCAATAATCCCTCTATTCCTCTTCGTATGCTTCTCTTTCAGCCTTCTATTGTTCTCCGTATGCTTCTCGGTCAGCCTTCTATTGCTCTTCTTGTGGTTCTCAGTCAGCCTTCTATTGCTCTTCTTCTGCTTCTCGGTCAGCCTTCTATTGCTCTTCTTCTGCTTCTCGGTCAGCCTTCTATTGCTCTTCTTCTGCTTCTCGGTCAGCCTTCTATTGCTCTTCTTCTGCTTCTCGGTCAGCCTTCTATTGCTCTTCCTATGCTTCTCAGTCAGCCTTCTATTGCTCTTCTTCTGCTTCTCGGTCAGCCTTCTATTGCTCTTCTTGTGGTTCTCAGTCAGCCTTCTATTGCTCTTTTTCTGCTTCTCAGTCATCCTTCTATTGCTCTTCTTTCTTTCGATAAACCCTCAACTGTTCTTCCAGTGTCTGCTAGTATGCATTCTGTTGCTCCCCTTTTCTAACAGCAAGCCATTGATTTCTCTTTTCATACCTTTCAGTGAGCAATCTATTGCTCTTGCTGTAGCTCTCTGAACTCTCTATAGGTCTTCCTATATCTCACGGCACACGTTCTACAGCTCTTCTCCTATTGTCAGTTGGGCCTTTGTTGCCCCTCTTGTATCTTCCATTGAACCTTCTCCCTTCTCTTCTTGTGTCTGCCAATACGCTTTTATTGTCTTTATGTCTCAGTTCCCCTCTTTCATCGTTTTGTATCTCCAATTTATTACCTCCTTGTGTCTCTCAATACCCCCTGTAATCCTCTTATTGTGTCTCTCAGTAAGCCACCCATCTCTTTTCTAACTTGTATCTCCCAGAAGGCCTCGTTTGCCTGTTTTGTTTCTCACAGTACAATGTTTCTTGCATTTCTTCTGTTTCCCAGGAAGTCCTCTATTGCTCTTCCAAAGTCTTCCGCTAAGTACTCTATTACTCACCTTTGGTGGCCAGAAAGTCTTCAACAGGTCTTATTATATTTGCAGTGAGCTCTCTGTTTTTTGTCGTCTTCAGTAAATCATCCATTAGAGAAATATGTTGGTTAGCAATAGACTGGGTGAAAGGAGAAAGGGATATGAGAGAAAATGGAGGCACCACGCAACATTGCTGTGGCGCGTCATTCTACTGTGAATTACTTTCTGTGGGTCATAAGTTATGCCACAAGACAAGATTAGGCTCTTTTGCATCTTATCAGTTCAGTGCAGTGTCTAATGCCTGAAATTATAAATGATAGACTATCAGAATATCTCGAATTGCTAGGCTAGCTATTTCCTAATGAAACCCTGAAATTCCTGCAAACTGAAAGAGAAATAATATTTATGAAATCAAGCTCTTAAGGATTTGGACTTATCTTACTCCTTCCACTGATAGAGTAACTACCTTCCATTTTGTGAGAATAAACTTTCTGGTATGAATATATATGCAAGCTTTTTTTCCCATATTGATATGAAATAAATACTACCTTAATCGTACACCATTATTCTAGTAAAATATATACAACATGAGAAAGTATCAACGTCTTGTAAACTATTTAAGGCTATTGTTCCACATGTAAATAAGCTAAGATGTACAAAACAACATAAAAGTTAATACCCCTTGTAATGGTCGGATTTTCCGCTTAGATGGAATCAGCCCCTAGGGGCCCCTATAACCCAGCCAAAACGAACTCACCTCCCTCCTTAGAACGTATTCACAATGGATTTAGATATATATATATATATATATATGTATGTACAAGTCGTACCTAAGGATGGGGAAATAGCAATAAACATGCATAAGTTTTCTACTATATCTTATTCACATCAGTTAGTCTCGCGGCCACTCCGACCCAGACTGATCTACCCCAGGGCAGACATGACACACAATCCAGTGCGTCTACACATGGGCCTGCAGAACCCAATGCTCTCTTTTCCAAACGGTTTACAATCCGGCAAACCTACACGCCAGTAATCCCCCCTGGCGCTCTCACTTACACAAGCCACAATCCTGTGGGTATACACGCTGGTAATCCACCCCAGCGCTCTCACTAACGCTGTATATCAACGACGACCACATTCCTATGAGTACCTATCGGAATAATTTCTCCTTTGTCTACTTGGGATAAAACTATAATAATAGAATTTAGTACGGTTTCCAAATAGTATAATGTGCCCCTTATCCTTGGCATCAGAGGTGCACTTCGCTCCCTATTTATGTGATCAACACTTACCTGATTGGGGTTACTCACCCATTCACATAAACACCAACCACCTAGAAGCCACGTTTACCAAGATTGAACAAGAATACTCGGCACACATCCGTTCACTAAGAACTAGGGTATTTATTGTCAATAACATATAACACAATACTATGCAACATGAATTATGCAAAGGAAAGGAAAAGGTAAGGATTAGAATGCGCGCTTATCATAAAGAGGGCGGATATCACCTTGTTAACGTGAAGTCGGGACTCGGCAGTCACCTAGGTTCCCTTCTCGTCTCTGTGTCCTGGCTCGTCTCGCAGTCACACCCCAGCCGTCACAAGTACACGTCTGCACCGCTAGGCTCAAACTCGTCTGCTTCCCTCCAGGCCACTGGAACCTTGCTGGTTATTAGCTACCGTCTCTCTCTCTCTCTCTCTCTGTTTCAGTGCGCTCCGCGCTAATTCTCCTTCAGTCTTTCTCAGAGAGTTTCGGTCTTAAATCTTTCTCGGACTTCAAAGATGGCGACTGTCCGCCATGAAATGATTAATGGCAGAGATGCTAACGGCTAGATGCCGCCTACGGACTGACTGTCGACTAACTAACACCTTCGCTAATATCAAAGCCTGTTCCTTCATGGAAAGCTACGGCCAGCAACCTGCCGCCCACCAAATTCTTATACCTCCCCGTACCAAGGACACGTTCCCAGCCGGCCGGCCTGAAGTTGTGTCTTCGGAGTGGAGAAAAATACATTCCTTCGATAAGGGCCAGCCTGAGCCGGTTCTCTCCAAGCGAACAACAGCTTGAAACTAAAACATTACACTTGACCTAGAAGGCCTCTCGAGCTACCAGGCAGAGAGCAAGATGGAGTCTGTCTCGTTTAAGGCCTACGGGGCCCGCAATATGCATAACTCCATGGAAAATATCCTAACACGTTAGCAAATAGGCAAATCATGATTAATACTTATGTATCTATCCCCTAACTTAAATTCATAAGCCCTACTCTAAGGAAAGGGACACACAAATACTCTACTATATGAAAGGCAGAGATCCTATCTATAGTCCTAATCCCTATACTATAAGGTTGATAGACTGGAGTCACTCTCCATCATTCTCCCTCTTAAAGGAGCCAGAAAAGGTCAGCCATTACATTACACCCCTTGACTCCAGTCTATTAACTACAATCTATATAGAACTCACATCAGTAGAAGAATAATAGGAAACAAAATTAACTGACCTATGTCTCTTGCCAAGTCTACAAAACTGGAGCAGGGAAGGAATGCACTGAATAAAGCAACAAACAGCTATTAAAACACAAACGGCAAGAATAACTCCCCCTAAAATCTGTCGTAAAGAATGCAAGTCAGGTAACCAATTAAAAAAACAGTCAAATAAGCCCTGATCAATGTGTTGTCTAATTTCTGCAGTCAAGTCGTGGAGTTTGTCAATATGGGCTTGGATTGATTTGGAATGGTCGGACAGATTAAAACAGCATAGGCCCTCAAAATCAAAACATTCATGTCCATGTTTTAACAAAAGATAATCAATAGCTGCGCGATTCTGTAAAATAGCTCTACGTTCACCCTGGGCATCTAATAACAGATCAGATAAAACAGTAGAAGTTTGGTTGATGGATTTAACCATCCAGCAGGCCATCTTGCCGATTGTTTTGGCATTATAAACGGCCAATGCAGGGACTCCAATAATAGAAAAAGCTAAACCAAGATATTCCGATTTGGAGTAAAGATGAACGGAGGAATCACAGTCCTCATGTAATGACATTGAATCTCGGACCATACGGGAATGTGAATTAGGATGTGAAGAAAACATTAATAAACTCAATCTAGTGATAGCACATGGACCACCGGAAATATTTGCGGGAATATATGGCCAGGACGAATTCCCGCAGGAAAAGAGCCACCCAGAAGGTAATAACATGGAACGGTAATAACTAGGGGCAACTAATAAACGTTTACATGTCATATTGTTTTTAACAGAAACACACGAATTCGGAAGTCTCTTTAAACACAGCAATCGTTGATGAGCTGAAAAAGAAGTTGCAGCCTGTATTTTTAACCTAAGGCATTCGGTGATGGCTTTGGGATCACATGTCATCATAAAACATAAATCACCTGGGGTAATGTTGAAAGTAGTGATTTGGGAATGAATAGGGATATCGAGGTCAGGAAGAGCAGTACATAAGGGACAAAATTCATGGGCCGCAAAATCGCCCAGAATAACATTTGGTCGGGCATTCAAAATATTAAAAATATGCCGTAAAGTCTCAGTAGACGCTGGGACGGCAACCAGGCAGGTCGCCAAAATGTCAGTCACAGACCTCATGGGGTAAGACAGAAATGTGGAGAGTTCGTCACTCTCTTAGCCAAAGTTATCCAGAAATTGGAAGAGGAGGACCATGCAGAAAAAGAACGCGGAACTTGGGATTTCCAATCAACCGAAGTCGGTGGATCCTCTCCTCTCCCGGCGTAGCAGGCCAAAAGGAGTCCAACGGCGACACATCCTGCAGCAGCAGTCCAGAGAATGATCTGAAAAAACACAAACACAGGCCTTAATCATTCTCGTAGGTAACATTTATCAGCCGGGACAGCTTCCCAGCTATCTTTCCCTGGCTTCATCACCAAAACGGTGTTGTCATGACCGGTCGCAATAATATCAGCCTGTTCAGGGGGATTTTTAGGCGATTGCACCCATATTTTAGCTCCAGGAAGATCAGATGATCCGAAGCCTTTTTGTCCTCGCACAGTTAGCAATGTTGGGGCAGAGCCTTTCTTGATCCCACCACTGAAGACAGGCATAATCAGTAACTGAGCAACACGGTCAGACTTTTTGATCAATAAGTCAGTCTCACTGCTATTAAGCAAGAGAACCTTAATCTCTCCCTGATAGTCACTGTCAATTACTCCTCCGAGTACTTGAATACCTTTCAGGGCAAGGCCTGATCTGGGGGCAATTAATCCAAAACTACCGGCAGGTATACAGACACCAATGCCAGTTTCAACAATGATTCGGTCTTTTCCTTGTAAATTTGCATCATTTAAAGCATGCAGGTCTAGGCCTGCGGAACCTGGGGTCGCTCTACATGGAGCCAAAGCACCGGGGGTAATTTCCCAATACATGACAGTGTTGGACAAGGAATTAGGTTTCACATCAACATTTGGAGGAAACAAACGCATCAAAGGGGATTCAGCATGTAATACAGGGCGATTATTTAAAATTAATAATGCCTGAAACAAAAAATCTCTCCAATTCTTGTAATGGTCGTCTGTCAATTTACGTAATTGTTCTTTTAACAAACCATTCATCCTGTTCGGACGCCAGATGTAATGGCCGGATTTTCCGCTTAGATGGAATCAGCCCCTAGGGGCCCCTATAACCCAGCCAAAACGTACTCACCTCCCTCCTTAGAACGTATTCACAATGGATATAGATATATATATATATATATGTATGTACAATTCGTACCTAAGGATGGGGAAATAGCAATAAGCATGCATAAGTTTTCTACTATATCTTATTCACATCAGTTAGTCTCGCGGCCACTCCGACCCAGACTGATCTACCCCAGGGCAGACATGACACACAATCCGGTGCGTCTACACATGGGCCTGCAGAACCCAATGCTCTCTTTTCCAAACGGTTTACAATCCGGCAAACCTACACGCCAGTAATCCCCCCTGGCGCTCTCACTTACACAAGCCACAATCCTGTGGGTATACACGCTGGTAATCCACCCCAGCGCTCTCACTAACGCCGTATATCAACGACGACCACATTCCTATGAGTACCTATCGGAATAATTTCTCCTTTGTCTACTTGGGATAAAACTATAATAATAGAATTTAGTACGGTTTCCAAATAGTATAATGTGCCCCTTATCCTTGGCATCAGAGGTCCACTTCGCTCCCTATTTATGTGATCAACACTTACCTGATTGGGGTTACTCATCCATTCACATAAACACCAACCACCTAGAAGCCACGTTTACCAAGATTGAACAAGAATACTCGGCACACATCCGTTCACTAAGAACTAGGGTATTTATTGTAATAACATATAACACAATACTATGCAACATGAATTATGCAAAGAAAAGGAAAAGGTAAGGATTAGAATGCGCGCTTATCATAAAGAGGGCGGATATCACCTTGTTAACGTAAAGTCGGGACTCGGCAGTCATCTAGGTTCCCTTCTCGTCTCTGTGTCCTGGCTCGTCTCGCAGTCACACCCCAGCCGTCACAAGTACACGTCTGCACCGCTAGGCTCAACCTCGTCTGCTTCCCTCCAGGCCACTGGAACCTTGCTGGTTATTAGCTACCGTCTCTCTCTCTCTCTCTGTTTCAGTGCGCTCCGCGCTAATTCTCCTTCAGTCTTTCTCAGAGAGTTTCGGTCTTAAATCTTTCTCGGACTTCAAAGATGGCGACTGTCCGCCATGAAATGATTAATGGCAGAGATGCTAACGGCTAGATGCCGCCTACGGACTGACTGTCGACTAACTAACACCTTCGCTAATATCAAAGCCTGTTCCTTCATGGAAAGCTACGGCCAGCAACCTGCCGCCCACCAAATTCTTATACCTCCCCGTACCAAGGACACGTTCCCAGCCGGCCGGCCTGAAGTTGTGTCTTCGGAGTGGAGAAAAATACATTCCTTCGATAAGGGCCAGCCTGAGCCGGTTCTCTCCAAGCGAACAACAGCTTGAAACTAAAACATTACACTTGACCTAGAAGGCCTCTCGACATACTAGGCAGAGAGCAAGATGGAGTCTGTCTCGTTTAAGGCCTACGGGGCCCGCAATATGCATAACTCCATGGAAAATATCCTAACACGTTAGCAAATAGGCAAATCATGATTAATACTTATGTATCTATCCCCTAACTTAAATTCATAAGCCCTACTCTAAGGAAAGGGACACGAAAATACTCTACTATATGAAAGGCAGAGATCCTATCTATAGTCCTAATCCCTATACTATAAGGTTGATAGACTGGAGTCACTCTCCATCATTCTCCCTCTTAAAGGAGCCAGAAAAGGTCAGCCATTACACCCCTTTATGGAAAACCTCGGAAATTGCACATTACATTAACATATAGAGTGTGTGTCCACAATATAATTAGAACCGTACTTCTCTGTTACCATTTCAGACTAAAGTCACCTCCAAAATGTAAACAACCAATCTTCAAGGTTCTCCATGAAGTCTGGCAGGAAGGTCCTGGTCGCGGCAACAATGTATCTCAATTGCCTAGCAATGACACTCCAAGGCCGCCATTTGCAAACATAAAGAGAGTTCTTCATTGGAAATGTAGTTTCTTGGATTACACTCCGATGTCTCACGTTGTCCATCCTTTGAAGATGTGAAGCGTCTCTCCAAGCAACGCCAAACTCCGGGGCATATTATCAAGGACCGGTGTTAAAATTATCGCTGTTTTATCGGCAGGAAACTGCTGATAAAACGGCGATAATGGGCTTGATAATACGCCCTCGTTAATTCCCATAGAGGCCCATGTTAACACAAGAACAAGGCTTCTATGGGAATTAACGAGGGCGTAATATCAAGCTCATTCTCGCCGTTTCATCAGCAGTTTCCTGCCGATAAAAAAGCAATAATTTTAACACCGGTCTTTGATAACATGCCCCTTCATGTGCACAGCGCATGCACATACAGCCTCCCAGTCCAGAGTTCTGTGCTTGTGTGCCTGCTAAGCACGGGGTGTGGTAGGGGCAGGTGACACAATACACTTCCATTAGTCTTCTAGTGTCCCTCAGTAAGCACTCTGGTCATCTGCGTGTGTCTTCTCTTGAAGCCTCTATTACCTCCTCGTTAGTCTTCCTCGCCACATGACTTACATAGTGAGCATCAGCTCCACGACAGAACCCTCCAAAGCAAAAAAAGCCTCCCACCCCCTCCCAACATGGCCGACCAGTCACACCTGACCTCTATAAGAGGCGGACCGGCCCAACCAACAGCCTGTCGTGGAGCTGATGCTCACTATGTAACTCATGCGGCGAGGAAGACTATACTCGGAGTAATGAAGATTACCGGTAAGTAACCGGGGCATTGCTCCTTCTGTGTCTACCAGTAAACCCCAAATTGTTCTTCTTGTGTCTTCCAGTGAATTCTCTGCTGCTGTTCCTGTGTCTTCAAGTAAGCCCTCTCTTACTTCTTCTATGCCTCACAGCAAGTCCTCCATTGCCCTGCTGTGACTCCCAGTAAGCCTTCTGTCCCTCTGATGTCATTCAATAAACCCTCTATTGCACTTCTTGCCAATGAGATCTTGATTCCTCCTGTATTGTCCAGTAAGCCCCGTTGCATTTCTTCCCGATCAACCCTTTTTTGCTCGTGTTGGACCTTCCACTAAAGCCTCTTCGTTGGCTTCCATTAAGCCATTTTTTCTCTGTTTTATCTCTTAGTAAGCCCTCTGTTCATCTGATTGTGTCTCTCAGTAAGCCAGCTATTGCTTTTTGCATGTTCCTTTGAGCCCTCTATAGCTCTTTTTAATAATAAAAGCCGTATACTGTCATCGAAAGGTCCAGCTGAAAAGGATTTGCTGATGTGGAGAAGAACTGAGCGTGCAATGCACCTTTGGTGGATCAGCTTGCAAGTATGTCCCAGTCTTCTGTCAGTTTTCAGAGCAGAATTTGCTGAAAAAGTTTTTATGTCCCAGCTTTTAGGGTTAAGCAGGGTCCAAGCGGGACCACTCCTGCAGAGGCCAGCAACAAGGTGCAAGACCTCTGAAACTTGTGTCCCTGTATCTCGCACAGGATGCTAGCCAACGAGCCCTTGTAGCTAGTTGCTTGTTTCTCCCCTCTTCCCACCGTTTCTTCAAGACCTGTTGCAGAGGGAACTGACAGGACGGAGACCTCGCACCCCAGCGCCCAGCTACTCCCACGAGTGACAGTGCCATCCTCAACAAATGCTGATTGATTGTGTGCAAGGGTGCATTTCGCACTAAAAAAAATAGTGATATATGCTGGGTTACGCTCTTTACGTAATTGTGCATAATCTTGCGTAATTATGCTACCGCTAAGAGCATATTGCTAACCACAACAGAACACGAACAGCAGCAGTCGCCGGCTCTCATTAATTTTGTTGTTCTGGTGCTCCTGCGGTCGAGTTCTTTTGCTAAATTGCTCATAATTACGTGAATGAGTGTAGTATTATAATTTTCAGGAATTTCGTGGCGAAAGTGTAAAGCGAAATTACCCAAACTTCTCTGTCATACTTCAATTATTGCCCAGCCCTAATTACTGCCCGAGTCGTAGAGTCAACATTGTCAAAAAATGTGTCACCTTGAGGAAGGTACATAGGCGGCGGAGCAGACAGTGACAGCTGTCCCTTGCACGGCGGAAGGTGACAGCCTGCGCTCTTCAGATGTGCACAGAGTTCCCCTGACAGGCCCCATCATTTCAGGCTCCGTGAACGCAGGCGCAGCTGCACAGCGCTGATGATGTATTTCACATCCTTATGTTCAGCATGTCGCTGATGGGGACCGGGGGCGGTAAGGGCACCTTGTCATCCGGGCTGTACGTGGCGAGACAGCCAGGGGCTCGCGCTGGGAGGCGACGGCGGCCATTTTAAGACAGCAAGATGTCTGTGCAGAGTCTGGCCACCCTGGCAGCTCGTTAAAGGTCAACCTTTACTTGAATAATATATTTTGGCTGCAGACAAGAAGTAGACCCAGTGGAAAACGTGTGATTCACGGCACACTGTCCTCGAGGGCAGCTATAATTAACGCCAACACCACATGACGTCTGACGCTCAGGAAAAATCATCATGAAACTTCCAAAAATATCCTAATTTTACCCGCGTGTCTTTGAAGTTCGGATACTGAGCTGTCCATGTCTTGATGTCTGAGCAGTACTATGCAGTCTCAGAAGAATTAAGCTGTCCGCCCTTTGCAGTAGAAAACTTTGGGCCTCATTTATGAAAAGTGAGGCATCGCGGCGTGAATACAGCGATGCGTCACTTCTCAGTGCGCCCTCCTTGCGACATGCTGGATGCGTCATATTTACAGTATGACGCATCATGTCACAAGGAGTTACAGATAAGGTCAGTATTTCTGACGTATCTGTAGGTGCAAAAACGACGCATTGCTGGAGTGTGCCACTAAAGTGACGCAACTCCATCAATGGGTCATTTCACATGGGCAAGTCCCATTTTAAATATTTTGCGTCAGTCTTACACCTGCTGTGAGGCAGGCTTAAGATATTGACGCATTTGTGTCCTAGAAGTGACACATCACTTCTACGAGACTTACTTGCTTCAGAATGCCCATCCTGCATACATTATACCAGTCGCAGGTTTAATGTGGCGCAGAGGTTTACAAAGTGACGAATCTACCTAGATGTGTCACTTTGTAAATAGGACGCAACATGGCATATTTTTTACTCTGCTGGTGCGTCACAAAAAGTGATGCACCGGAGGTGCAAAAGTGAAGCAAGGGCTGATAAATGAGCCCCTTTGTGTTCAAGTGTGACAGGTTTGTTAGCTATGAAGGGTACTCTGCGAGAACCCCTCGTCTGTCATCCCTATATTAAGTTATCTGCAGCAGTCACAATAATGGAGCCTTTTAGGAAACCATCCAGCTCTCTATGGCGCGCGCAGCCGAACTCTGGCGGCATCTCAAAGGCTGGAACTTTCTTTAGACAGCTATGCTGTGTGTCGTGGGGCAGGCAAGACCCACTAAGAGGCCCAGGAGTGCTCGCAGCGCTGCGCAGAATTAAGAGACACAGACACTAAAGTACACGGTGTCGGCCGGAAGTCTCGAGCGACCTCGGCCCCATTATTTAAGCTCTCTGGCCACGCCTGGCCAGAGAGTGATACATTGTGTGGTGATGCTTCCGGGGTCTTGTCCACAGCGGACAATAGGCGAGACCGCTACATCCCATCCCAAGTTAGTTCTTCAAACAGCAAAGTCAGCAAATCTCCGATTGGGTCTGGGATTCGGTCTGAGGTTGCATTGGTGTTGACAACTCTCTTGCTCCCTTCTAGGACTGACTGGTTCTCTGTCACCGGCCGGGGTTCTGAGGGTCGCGGATGATGTTGACGCTGTAGGGCTTTGAGCCAGGTCTTCACCGGAGTGAGGTATCATCACTTCGGTCACGGGCTCTCTGTCCTCTGATTGTTCTGATTCCTGTCTTGCACCATCCGCTGTAGGAACTCTCTTGAACCACAAGATGTTTCTTGTTATTACTTCTCCTTCTCGCTCCACAGTAATAGCTGTTCCTCTGGTTGATCTCACAGTCCACAGTCCCGGTTCATAGGGAGTTCGAAATTTTCCTCCGCTCCGACGATTTCATATCAACACAGAGCATCCTGGCGCCAGCACTCGGGCTCGTGCTCTTCCTCGGTGACTCACTTTCTCATTGATCACCTGCCTCCTCGCTTGGGTGTAGTTTGGGTCATATGGTTCCTGCCTCCAGTTGTCGGCCATGGGTAGCGTGTCATGCCGGGGCCCTTTCAGCATGATTGACCACGGGGATCTTTGTGTTGTGCAGTGAGGTGTGCTGCGATATTCTCTCAGGAATTGCTGTAGAGCGACCTCTGGGTCGTCAGCTCAGCCACGGCTATACGCAGAACTTTGTTTGCAGTCCGCATGAATCGTTCTGCGTCACCATTGGCCTGTGGCCACTGGGGGGTGATACGGTGGTGCTTGACCCCTAGTCGTGTCAGGAAGTCCTTCAACTTTCTGCCCTGGAATGGGGGACCGTTGTCCGTTTTGAGGACGTGTGGTAGGCCAAATAGCGTAAATGACTTTTCCAGGACGGGCTGTAGATGGACGAATACCGTGGATGGCAGGACCTCTATGATGGGATACTTGGTGTAGCTATCAATTAGAACAGCTATCACTCTCCCGTCCGGGAAGCTCCCAAAGTCAAGGCTCACCCATGACCAGGGTGACGGAGCAGGGTCTTCGGTTATTACTGGCGCCGGGGTTTCTGGATTGCCGGTGAGTTGACAGGCTCTGCAGTTATGCACGACGGTATCCACATTTTCTTCCAGACCAGGGAACCATACCTTCTCTCTCATTCTCGACTTCATTCTACCTGTGCCTTGATGACCTTCATGGCAAGGATTTTTGCTCGCTCTTGGAGGCTTTGTGGAATGACGATGCATGATCCTCTCAGTATGACGCCATTCTCTACAGCGCTGAGCTCGTCTCGGACTTTCCAGAACTTTCCTAGTCCGGTCCTGTCGGGTCCTGTCGGGCTCACTCCATCCATGGATGTTTCTGAGGAAACCTTCCCAGGAGCATTCCCGTGCATTTCTAAAGCGGCAGAGAAGGGAGACGCATTTCACCAGGGCCGGACTGGGAACCAAAACCTGCCCTGGCAAAGTGCTCGTCCATCCCCCCAACCCCCTGCCGCTGAGCTCTTTGCCAGGGCCAGTTTTCTGCCGATTTTGTTACTGGGACGATTTTGCAGCTATGCTGCAAAAACGGGCCTAAAACGAAAACGGCCCCCAGGGGCCCAAAACTGCCCCCCACCCGTGTGGAGCACCGGGGGATTGCCTGGTGCCCACTACGGCCAGTCCGGCCCTGCATTTTACTTCAAAGCTCACTTCTCATACTCTTAGCATCCACGCTTTATGAATTCAACAAAACATTCATTTTACTTGTTGAAAAACGACCCTTGTTGAACTCACCAATCAATGTACCCCCTTGTTTTAAAATGTCATTTTTGAGTTATTCATACAGTCAACTCCTCAATGTGTGAAAGATATGCACGTGACTTACAATACGTAAAACAACAACTGCACCTTTCCTACTTAAATTTTGAATAATATCTAGTTTCTTTTTGTAAGGAGCTCAAAAAAGCCAGGTGGCCCAATGAAGACACAACATGATCAAACATCTCTCTGCATCCCTGCATGTGATCTATGAATGAAAATATGCACTGTAACCCGTACATTTACTTGCACAGATTAAACACGTTGCTTAGTTTTTACCTCACCTATGACAGTAAAGCTGGATAAGGTTGTGAAAGCCTTTGATGCACATTACCTACGGTAATTATTGTTCATTTTTTTTGGGTGGGGGGGAACTTTGACCCTGCTTTAGGGGTTCATGGCATGGTATTCCTGACTGCCCACTACTGGTTGGTGAAAGTTACACAAAAGTTGCTTATTTATTGTACTTTTCAGTATGCTGTGGGATCGTACTCTAGGACCCCGGGGCTGGCAACCTGGAAGAGGGATGGGGCAGCCCAGGGAAGTGGAGGAGAGGGACCGGAAGGGGAGGAGTCAGAGAAACATCAGAGGACAGCAAAAACGCGAGGGAGCAGCAGTAAGAGTCAGGGGTCGGAAAAGAATAAAAGGTTTTATACACTGACCAGTGATCTGTCGTTCTTGGGGCCCTATATTCAGGGGACACAACAACTGGCGACGAGAATGGGATGGGCTGGGAGAGTGCCGGCCTGACACCTTCCCACCACAATGCTGCAGGAGACCGATCATGACACCTTCATCAAGGCAGCAGCCATCTAGTGACCCCTTTGGCAGTGGAAAGCAGTGACAGGTGTGGCAAGCCCCTCGATGCCTGTGTGGGGAACAACCGCCGGTAGCAGCCCAAACCCACAGCTCATACTCTGCGGCCATCTTGGATTGGGCAGATCACCCAAGCTCAGCTACGACCAGCAGTTGCCATCCATGGTGGGCCTAAGCAGTTTCCCCGCGTGAGCTTCAACCTCCTGACACCACCTCACACAGCGAACTGAATGCCGGAATACTCACCTCAGCTGCCACCTCCGGACTCTCAGTGAGACACCAACAACACAGTCTCAGGACAGAACAGCCACATATGATGCTGAGGCCTTCCCATGGACTCGACAATTCTCGCTCCGGTGCCTACTCGACTCACGGGTTCACACTCTGCGACTCTGGGCAATAGCTTGCTTAATCTCCACAACGGCCCCTCGCGGCGGGATGCCTGGCTTTCACCTTGCGGATACCCTGCCGGGGTTATCTCACAGGGGAATACCAGGACGGGTTCCCTAAGCAAACGCTTAGAAACTGCTCGGTGATTTGCGCTATATAAATTCCTGTACATTTACATTTACATTTCCTGAAACTACCTCCCCTTTTGATACAAAAAAAAACATAGGCGTAAAATGGGCTGACTGGATTGAAAAGTTTGGCTTCATTGAGGCGCTAGAAGATAAAGATGACGCAAAAGTGATTCAGTGCCTCATAAATCTAGAGGGTGCCATCAAGGAGACAAAGAAAATACGGCAAGAAACGCCACCTCTTACAAAAATGTAGAAGTTTGACCCCACCACTAACGTAGACTAAGAGAGGTACACATTCAATGAAAGCTGCCAGCAACATTGTGATATAATGGGCAACTTTGTAGAATGCCTGGAAGCCCTCCTCAAGCACTGCGAGTTCTACAAATTCAACAATGAGGAAGCCATGAAGGCTCAGAACTATCGACGGCTGCCAGTCAGAGGCATTCCGTAGACGCAAGTTTAGAGAAACTCACTGTCTTGAAAAAATGCTCGTCAAAGTACGCACTGGAAAACAAGCAACTGCCATAGAGCAGGAGCAACCTACAAGAAAACTGTGTTAGCCATGTGAAGTAATCACCTACCGCACAAAAGCAAATACAAGCCCACATCCAAAGGAACCTCACAAAAATGCTACTGATCCTCTACCCCCAGGGAAGTGCCCAGCCATAGGGCAAGTATGCAAAGGGTGCAGGAAAGAAAAGCACTTCAAATCCGTCTGTTGAGCCCAAAACAGGCATTCAACACCCGACTGCTGCAGGTCCAAGGGACAGCCAGGCAGAGAGAACAGTTGCATGCACAGGTCCGACAATAAGGTACGACACCATGTACGAACCACGGCATCGTCACCCAGACATCAACAATCCACATCGTCGTTTGCTCATTCCTTACCATTGACAACCACCGACAGAGATGAGGACGGTTATCTCATGCTGTTGAGAAGAAGTCCCGTGGATAAGATGCCCACAGTCAACCTCCTCATGGGTGGCACAACAGTTGACTTTGTTATTGACAGCTGGATGCCTGTTAATGTGCTGGGTATACAGGATTATCACATGGCTGGAGTCAAGCTATCCAGGCTGAAGAAGGCTGATAGCCAGAAACTGGTCCGTGGATGCTTGATTCCGGTCTGGGAAAGACGTGGCTTGGTAGTTCGGGCTGGACTGTTCCCATGAGGCACAGGGTCAAGGCTGATTTGCATATAGCCATTGTCTGAGCTAGGGAGGTGCGGAGTGCAAAAAAACGATGGATTTAGGCCCAGATCTTTGTACTGGGGTGAATGTAAGACATGGTTCTGCATTCTGTCCATCAACTGTGTTTTTTACATGGCTATGGTAGGCCTGGGAAGAAACACAGCCATTTTACATGAACACATTTATTAAGTAACTTTATTTTCTATACGATTACTTTTGACACACATTTGCTTGTGTGATAGTGCAGGATTAGTTTCTCTGAAACTAAACTGCTTTCAAATTCCACTTCTTAAGTATACTATCATGACACCCTGAACATTTAGTACAAGGCCTGAACATATATTATGCAAAAGTTGTTGTTTGTTATTCGTCCATGAGGCAACATGGCTATCACAAGAGAATAAGCAATGTCAGCCTGGCTGAAGCCTCAACACGGAAGCATGGATGATGCTATTATAAATGCACATGCATTTCTGTGTTTAAATCAGAGGATCTCTCTGCTGTCATTGCGATGTTGTTGCTGTTGTCAGAGTCTCAGTCCAGCTGATTCTTGTTTTTCCTCTGTGAGAATAGATGTCCAGTTTGCAACCAAAACAGGGACCTGCGTATACTGACCCTCAGGTAATGGGGAGTTAGATAATCCAGTAAGAGGTTTCTTGGCAGAACAACCGCCCTAGAAAACTAGGTTAGGGAGTGCATAGTAGGAGAACACTGTACACAGTACTTATATGCAAGTATAATTTAGCACAATGGTAGAATTGTTCATTCTTTTCGCTATCCTCATATTGCTACTCATATTTATTTGCCTCTGTCTATTAATCATTGCAGCACATACATGCTATACAAGAAACAGAATGGTTTAATAAACATTGAAAGCCCCCCTTGTGTATGTCTTGCGTATCCACCTGAGTATGCATGAGTGACTGAGCGAAAAGGTTCTAGATCTGTTACCACGGTTTCCTTGGAGAGTCAGGGTTGTCATGTTCTGAGGTTGCCCAAACATTAGTTATCTGATTAGGTTTTTGGGTACACATGGGACCACTGTGAGCTAGCAAGACTATTGTCCAACATATCCTGAGGGGGTTATGGAATCAGTCTAGCACCATCCCAAAATTTATGTTGTCCAAACAAACATACAAATTCTACTGAGAAAGTGAAAACGGTACGAAAGGATCTCATGAACCTACCAGACCACTTGCACCTAAACAAAACACTGACGATGATCTATGTGTGGTTTGGAACCAAACCACTTCATTGCCTGGGGAAACTAACCACAGTACTCCGATGCAAAGATCAGGAAGAGACCGTCAGATTTTATGTGCTGGAACAACAGGTTCACCGCCCAGAGTTCTCTGCTAAGCCACTGCCAACAAATTGGGGATCATGGACACGCCTCCAAGGGGTGTCGTGATATTACATGTGCATCTCACAGAAAGCAACAACAAATGCCCAAATGTACACCTGTGCATCACTCCCATTCATAATCGATAGCAGAGCTTCCATCAATGTGATGCCACTTGATCGGTTCAATGAACTTGTATCTCCTCCAAGCCTAAAACAATCCAACATCCAAATGTACATGTGGACCACATCCAAGCCTCTTCACAGCTGATGGTCATCCACAGCAACTGTGTAACACAGTGAAGCGATCATGCACCTCCTGAAAGGCAAGTCTACGGGCACATGCCTCCTCAGCTTCTCCCGAGCGGTGGAGATGGGCCTAATACCCATCAACTACCACATGCAAACCGGATGTAAAAATGCCAATTCCCAGCTCTGTTCAGGGGTTTAGGGAAGCTAAATAGCTTGCGTGTAGACCTCCACATCAAAGAGGATGCCACGCCTTGTAGCAAAAAGACACAGGCGAGTGGCATTCCATCTATAAGAGGCAGTCAAGTAAGAAATCACAAACTTCCTCAAGCTTGACATTATCGAACCATCCACTCGCCCTGCCCATAAGAGTCCTCAATTGTAATGGTGCTGAAGAAAGACAGACCGATGATGTAAGGATCTGCGTGGACATGCTCCAATCCATAGAACGAGACCGTCACCTTGGCCCACACATAACGGACATGATTGCCCAGCTGAACGGACTGAAGATTTTCACCAAACTCCACATAAACAAAGGGTATCACCAGATAGAACTTGAAGCCGGATGCCGATACAACACCAACTTTTCCACTCACTTGTGTCTTTTCAGATACAAGCACCTACATTTCGGCATCTAATCAACAGTCAAAATCGTCCAAGAAGTTATCTGCAGGGTCAAACAGCCGGTGGCAAATACGCTCAACTACAGCAACGACATTCTAATATTCTAGCCAACACACACAATACATGATGTGGACCTTTAACTTTTCATGCAGGCTGGGCTCACTCTGAATGCAGAGAAATGTGAGTTCCACAAAAACAAGCAGAAATTATTTGTCACATATTTTCCAAGCAAAGGACAGCCATTCCGCCACAGAATGAGAAAATTCGCTGGTCTTTCCTAGGGACGGCAAGTTATTGTGCCAGGTACATATGGGATTATGCCACGATCAGTTGCCCGCTTCGGCACATAATAAGACAATGTGTAGACTTCCGATGGTCATCTGCAGAGTTAACAAAGCTTCCAATGAAAAAAAGTCAGAAATTGCAAATGCGACCGTCATGGCCTGCTGCGACCCCAATGTGCCTACTGAGGTGACTGTTGACGGCAGTCCAGTAAGCCTAGGAGCCATCCAAGCGCAGGAGACCCGGAGTTACAGCTGTGTGTTGTGGCATACCCCAGCAGGAGCCTTTCTGACTCTGGGTGGGCTTATTCTCAACCTGAAAAAGAGAATCTGGCAGTAGTCTGGACATGTGAACACATGGATGTTCATTAACAAGAGTGACGTGTGTTTGTGCATCAATGGTATTGTCTAGCCCAGGCACTCATGTCTTGTGTCTTACTTAGGTCCATGTAGAAACGCTGCCATCTTTCACCATGAACATGTTTAAGTTGCCTTGCCTTTTCACACAATAACCTTTTACACACATTTGCGTTTGTGACAATGCAGGATTAGTTTCTCTGAAATTGCTATTACTTACAGATTCCACATCGCGAGAACATTATCATGGCTCCTTGAACTTCATGTACAAGGCCTCGACACACATTGTCATTCTATTTTTCATCAACAAGGCGACACGTCTATCTATAGACCATAATAATGCTGGCTTGCCTCGGGACTCGCAAGGATGCTTTTGATTATGAATATAAAAGCATTTCCGGGATTAGTTAGAAGAGTGTTTGCTGTCATTGGTGAGGTCTCTACACGTTAAAGCTTTGGCCCAGCAGCTTGATGCTATCTCTGTCGAAGGGTGTCCAGCTTGTGACCAAGACAGGGACTTACATTATTTCCCTTCAGGTAGTGGCGGTTGGATCATCCAGTGCAGGGATTCTTGGCAGAACACACACATACACGCACTAGACACTTAGGTTAGGGACTGCATAGTAGGAGTACACCAGATTTCTTTATTGTGTTATGTGCCTACATATATACATTGCTTTACCACAATCGGAAAACATTTTATTCTGTTCACTGTCCTAGTACTTCTAATAAAATGTATCTGCTTCTGTCTATTGATCATTACAGCACATACATTTTATACAAGAATCGCGTTGTTTCAATAAATATTAAAAACGTCCCACTGTGTATTCCTTGTATATTTATCAGAGAATAAGAATTCAGGAGTGACTGAGCAATAGGGTTCCAGATCTGTTGCCATGATTCTTGGAGGACCAGGGTTGTCCTGTTCAGTGGTTGCCAAAACCATTTACTACCCGCCCATGTTTAGAGGTACTCATGGTGGCACTGTGAGCCAGCTGGCCTATAGGACAACATATCCTGAGGGGGTGCGTAGATCAGTTTGGCACAAATCCAACGGTTATGCTGTCCACAAACGTGCAGTTCCTACTGTAAGGTGGCAACTACATGACACTCAGCTGTATGTGAACAAGAGAGGTGCAGGTCTGTGCAGCAGGAACATTGGATCACATGCTCTCATGTGGTGTGCTAGAGAGATGTGGGCCTGTGCGGCAGTGACCTTGCAGCACGCACACAGCTGTGTGTGGACAAGAGAGGTGCAGGCCTGTTCAGCAGTGGCACCATCAGGTGCATGCACAGAGCTGTCCATGAACAAGAGAGGTGCCGGCCTATGCAGCAGTGACATTGGAGCACTCTGACAGCTGTGCGTGAACAAGAGAGGTGCGTCTTGTGCAGCAGTGACATGGGAGCACGTGCACAGCTGTGCATGGACAAGAGAGGTGTGTGCCTGTGAAGCAGTGACATTGGTTCAGCCTCTACAGCCCCATCCCGTCAGCTCCGCTCTGCAGACCTCACCCTCGCCACTGTCCCCCGCATCCGAATAGTGACCACCGGCGGCAGAACATTCTCCGACCTTGCCGCCAAGACGTGGAAGGAACATCCTCCCCATCTGCAGACCAAAGAACTCCTAACCTTCTGGAGACTCATCAAGACCTGGCTCTTCGAACAGTAGCAGCGTTCCCCCCCCCAGCGCCTTGAGATCCTCATGGGTATGTAGTGCACTTTATAAATGCTATGATTGATTGATTGGAGCACGTGCACAGCTGTGCGTGGACAAGAGAGGTGTGTGCCTGTGCAGCAGTGACATTGGAGCACACGCACAGCTGTGCGTGAACAAGAGAGGTGCATGGTTGTGCAGGAGTGACATGGGAGCATGCGCACAGCTGTGCGTGGACAAGAGAGGTGCATGCTTGTGCAGTAGGAACATTGGAGCACGTGCACTCCTGTGCGTGAACAAGAGAGGTGCAGGCCTGTGCAACCGGAACATTGGAGCACGTGCACTCCTGTGCGTGTGCTAGAGAGACCCGTGCCTGTGCAGCAGTGACATTGGAGCACGCGCACAGCTGTGCGTGAACAATAGAGGTGCATGCTTGTGCAGCAGTGACATTAGAGCATGCGCACAGCTGTGCGTGGACAAGAGAGGTGCATGCTTGTGCAGTAGGAACATTGGAGCACGTGCACTCCTGTGCGTGAACAAGAGAGGTGCAGGCCTGTGCAACCAGAACATTGGAGCACGTGCACTCCTGTGCGTGTGCTAGAGAGACCCGTGCCTGTGCAGCAGTGACATTGGAGCACACGCACAGCTGTGCGTGAACAATAGAGGTGCATGCTTGTGCACCAGTGACATTAGAGCATGCGCACAGCTGTGCGTGGACAAGAGAGGTGCATGCGTGTGCAGTAGGAACATTGGAGCACGTGCACTCCTGTGCGTGAACAAGAGAGGTGCAGGCCTGTGCAACCGGAACATTGGAGCACGTGCACTCCTGTGCGTGTGCTAGAGAGACCCGTGCCTGTGCAGCAGTGACATTGGAGCACGCGCACAGCTGTGCGTGGACAAGAGAGGTGCATGCTTGTACAGTAGGAACATTGGAGCACGTGCACTCCTGTGCGTGAACAAGAGAGGTGCAGGCCTGTGCTATCGGAACATTGGAGCACGTGCACTCCTGTGCGTGTGCTAGAGAGACCCGTGCCTATGCAGCAGTGACACTGGAGCACGCGCACAGCTGTGCATGGACAAGAAAGGTGCAGATCTGTGCACCAGTGACATTGGAGCATGCGCACAGCTGTGCGTGGACAAGAGAGGTGCATGCGTGTGCAGTAGGAACATTGGAGCACGTGCACTCCTGTGCGTGAACAAGAGAGGTGCAGGCCTGTGCAACCGGAACATTGGAGCACGTGCACTCCTGTGCGTGTGCTAGAGAGACCCTTGCCTGTGCAGCAGTGACATTTGAGCACTCGCACAGCTGTGCGTGAACAATAGAGGTGCATGCTTGTGCAACCGGAACATTGGAGCACGTGCACTCCTGTGCGTGTGCTAGAGAGACCCGTGCCTATGCAGCAGTGACACTGGAGCACTCGCACAGCTGTGCATGGACAAGAAAGGTGCAGATCTGTGCACCAGTGACATTGGAGCATGCGCACAGCTGTGCGTGAACAAGAGCGGTGCAGACCTGTTCAGCAGTGACACCGCCTGGTGCATACACACAACTGTGCGTGAACAAGAGCGGCACAGACCTGTGCAGCAGTGACACCGCCTGGTGCATACACACAGGGGCGGATTGGCAAGGCGGGCATTCGGGAATGGGCCGAAGGGCCGGTGCCTCAGTGCCGTCTGTAGGCCGTTTTTTTCTCCCCTGTCCCAGTCCACAGAGAGTGGACTAGGAAAGGGGAGAAAAAAAAACGGTCCACAGAGTGCACGGAGATAGAGAAAATGAAAGCAGCCTCGCTGTGGCCGGACAGCGATTGTCAGCTGTGGCCTCTCTTTCACCCCTGCCCTGCCAAGCAATCAAGCTGAGGCTGGGCTGGGGAGGGGTGATTGTTTGCAATAATCGGCCTCCCTGGGGGCCAGGTGTTTCTCAGGCCTTTGAGCCATTTGCACCTCGGCCCCCTGGCGCCCATGCAGCCCAGAAACGTTGTTAGTCTTAACACCTCGCCCACAGACCTTCACATTCAGGGCATAGTGGGCGAGGAAGAATGGGTCTTGCTGTGGGGACCTGGTGATGTTTGGAATTTTTTTGTTTTATTTATATATTTTATGCGTTTTTATATAGCGCAGACTTTACCCGAAGGTGTCAGAGCGCTTCACACTAGGAACAGCAATAATACATGAGGAGAAAATTATAAGTGGACAAGTTACAAAAGCAAACGTTAAGTTACATGAATCAAAAGTGACAATAGTGAGCAACCAAAATACAAGAGGAGCAAACGATACATTACAGGAGGAAAAAGAGATATGTGTGCAGGTTACAAACGTGTACAAAATACAAGTAGAGGTATAATACTGCAATTAACGGCAGACACTCCAGCACAAGAACAAACGTTACGTAGGCAATGGTGGCACTTGTGCAAGTATCTAAAGCAAACAAAAGTGAGAGGTAGCAAACAGTGTGTTACAAGAGAAAAGTGACTTGTGCAAGTTACAAAAGGGTACCATACACAGGTACACGGGTAATACTACGGTAAATGGTAAATACTCAAACTGCCAGAACACACTGGGAAGGCACTTCCCATGAACCAGCTTCACCTCAGCCTCCCCCCTGGCTACCTTGCTACCTTGGATGACCCAGAAAGCTGTGTTTTGTGCTCCCCTGCCAGGACATTTTCCCAAGGCCTGGATGGTTGATTAATTTACGAATTGCTGGGGCCTTACCTCTGTTCATGTGCTCCTGAGCTGAAGGTCTGGGGCGGGCTGAGTAGGTTAGTAATAGCAGGGGCTTTGCTGCTTTTCAGGTGCTCCTGTGCTGGAGGGCTGGAATAATTTTGTGACATAAAGGGGCCTTGCTATTTTTTTTAGTTGCTCAGCATGTAGGCCATTGTCACCTTGGCCCTGTGTCGTGTGCAAGAACAGTATCCTCCCACTTTCATTCCTTGTCTGTGCAAATGGTGTTTCATGAAAGGGCACGCCCCTTGAATGTGGGCCACGCCCCTTAAATATGGGCCACGCCTCTTGAATGTGCGCCACTTTTTTCGTCAGTGCCCGGGCCGAATTGTGATCCCAATCCGACCCTGCATACACACAGCTGTGTGTGACCTAGAGCGGTGCAGACCTGCGTAGCAGTGACACTGCCTGGTGCATACACACAACTGTGTATGCGAAATGGATATCTCTTATGTGGGACACATGTCAGGACTCCAGGGATCATACCATGATGGAGTGGGGAATGCAGGGCACCATGAGGAGCATTCTCCTTATCATGTAAAACAACGCACGCGTGAAATTATGCACTAATGCCTGTTTATTTACTGTAGTGTGTACTACACAGCACAAATAGTTTAGAGACACTCTCCTAATAAGACGGATCCTTTCTGCTCCGGATTTCAGGGGAAGGTGCCCAGTGCCTCCATTCTGCTGAGCCAGCTTTTCCTGGGAGGACATCCTGGGGTCTCATTCACCGGCCGCCCCTGCGTCTGCTGAGAAGTCCACGGCAGGCTTGCAGCGATGTGCTTGGGTGGTTGGGCAGGGCCTGCTCACCTGATAAGTTGGCTCCAGGAGCCATCGCTGGGCTCAGGACATCTCCTGGCCACCCCCAGGCAGCTTGTACCTGTTGCCTCTGCTCATGTGTTGTTTGTTGATGGTAACCATGTCAGTAATTGTATGTTTGGTGTTTTACAGGAACCTCCCTTGAAAGGAAATGGGACACAGGGCAAACAGGTCTCGCCAGCAGCACTTTTGTGGCCAAGACCTTTACACAGATCAAAAAACTCTCAGCTTGCACTTTAACTAGGATTCCTCAGAAGAGTTCATGAAAACAAAACCGGCCCATTTAAAGCACTGCTGCTAGTGATGTTTGAGTAAACCGCCCTCTGGTGGAGTTTTATGGCTTATACTCGTCCACAGCGACGGTTATTGAAACACTAAGGGGCATATTTACAAGGGGATTGCACCACCGGAGAGTCAATTAACACGACGCTTCGGTGGCACAATTCCGTGCACCATATATACAAAGCGGCGTTAATCAACTTTTCGCGGCCTAATGCTGCTTTGTAAATATCGTACCCTTTCATGCAGATATCTATGCGAGAGGGGCGTGCAATGGGTGTTGCTGTGAGCGTTCCAACACAACACTCTTTGCTTTTTGACGCTGTCCCAGATGTACAAGGATGTGAGGCAGCGCCACAAACGAATGCCACTCAAAAGCAGGCGTTAGAGCGGCACATCCAGGAGCAATACTTTCAATCCGCCTCGATTTTGCTCCCTCTATGTGTGCTGCATTCTGTAGCACACTAGAAAGAGCACCACACCTTTAATGATTGTTTAAAGGTGTCCCTTACTGCACATAAACAATCATCCCTGCAACATAGGCAACCTTGCACCATGGCAAAATGGTATCTGTGTTGGCTTCAGGCAGCCTTTTTTTAGTGCCGGCGTAAGGGTAAACATAGAGGTGTGCCATATTCTTGTGAATATGACGCATCCCAGCCTTTTCCTGCAGTGTCGCACTGCACCATTCTTTGTGAATATGCCCATAAGTGCAATAGGTTTTGGGGCTATTTCTCATAGTCATTTACACTCTTTTACAGCTATACAGGGTACCTCACACCACTGTGCTCATAGTAGCCAGCAGTAGCATAGCAAGGAAGCACGGGCCCTGGAGCAAGCAAGGAAAGTTGCCCATATGACTGCTGTTGGTTTAGTAAAATACAGCAATTCTCAAGGTTCAATGGGGCCCTCAGAACTCTGGAACCAGGTGCACTGCACCAGCTGCGCCAATGGTAGGCGCGCCCCTGCTAGCCAGAAGGCCCTGTCTGTATGAATACCTCATCCATTCCCCCCAATTTTATTTTTGCATGGTTCATAAATCTCTAAATAGATTTGAGAAGATGTGCAATAAAAGATGATTTGGAGTCACAGGATGCACATTTTTATGTGCTCACCAGCTTCCGAGTCATTGAATATATAAACGTTAGGGGTGTATGAAATCGCATAATTTTTTCTCGGTACATTAAAAATATATATATGCAAATTTCACACAATTACACTTTTGCTGCAAAACAAGAGGGCACATTCATAAAGAAATGGCGCTGAAGACAATTTAGCTGTTCATTATTTAATAAAAATTGTGAAATACAAAAAAAAAAAAAACGCAGAGATGCGTAATATTCACAAGAATACAACAAACCCCTGTGTTTACACTTGAACTGGCACTTAAAAAAGCTGCCTAACACCAACACAGACAGCCCCGCGCCATGGAGCAAAAACGAGGAGAAATAAAAGTATTTCTCCCTGTTGAGTCACTCTAATGCCTGCTATTGCTGGCGTTCATTTTTATCTCTGCTTCAGATTTACACTTCCGTGCAAATCTGGGGCAGCGTCAAGAAGCAATGGGTGTTGCGTTGGAACACCCACAGAAACTCCCAGTGCACGCCACTTTCACGCAGACACTTATGTGAGAGAGTAAGATATCTGTAAAGTGGCGTTAAGCCGCACAGAGCAGCTTAACGCCGCTTTGTAAATATGGTGCATGGCATTGCCCCAACCAAGCATCGTAAAATGTGATGCTCCAGTGGCACAATCCCCCTGTAAATATGCCCCAGGTATTCTGGTACCCCGTGTCAGACAAACATTTCCCGAGATACCTGCACGCAATGAGTTTGGGCAGAAAAGATTGCTCATCGAGACATTTTCTGTGCGAACCAGTCTCTTGCTGGTATCTTGGAAGACTTTTTTATGTGAGATACACATTCTGTTTAAAAAACAAAATATGCAAAATCACATATTACAAAATTTTGAAGACTTCCCCAAATTTTGCAGAACGCGAAGACCAGAAATGTCACGAATTTTGCTGGCATTTTGAAGATGTCTCCCTTGTAAGTTACAATCACCACTCTTCGAACTGTTCCTCTAATAAAAACTGGGTTGCTGAAAGCAGCCGGATACTCATTGATCTTCTGCCACCACTGAAAACAGATTCTTCCTCTGAGAGGTTATAAGGACATATTAATTCATCATTTATTAAATATATTGAGTGCTTACTCCAGGACGTCGCAGAAAGAGCCAAAAAAGCATTAGAACATTTCTTCAGGGCCGCTTAAGATCTGTGTGATGGAACGATTCGTGTTCTCAGCAGATTTACCCACAATGCATTGAGGAATAATGTCCGTAATCGGAGGGGGGTGGGGGGGAGGGGCATTCTTATTTATCTGCACTTAGCCAATTATCATCTATGCAGCAGGAGTCCTTAATGCATGGTTCCTCTTTCAGTTCCCTCTTTTGTCTTATCATTCCTGGGTATGAAGTTGTGGAACTTTGGTCACTTTCTTTGTGAATTTAAAATTGAAGTTGGGTAAAAAATTAGGGTGGGCGCAAAATTACGGTCTGTGGCAGAATTTTGCCCACTCAGAGTTCCAGCAAATTCTGCCAACTGTTGCGTGGCAGTGTTTTTCAACACACGCTGCTCATCAACATTAAGGGCCCCTTTAGGATCGGTGGCGGATCGCCCCCGCCAGGCCGGCGGTAGCCACCACCAGCCATCCGTGCCGGAATGACCCCCCACCATATTATTATGGCTGGGGGGTCCGCGGCGGACCGAAAGATCGTCCGCCGCTTTTCCGCCCGGTCAATATGTCCACCGGGCGCAAAAGGGTTCTATATGGTGGTGGTGTCTATCAGACACCGCCAGCCATATTAGAATGGGCATTTTACAATGCCTTTCTGTGGCGGCAAGCATGCAGAGTCTCCTTAGGGGGGCCCGTTGCGGGCCCCCAGAGACTCTGGAGCTGAGGGGTGCACATGGGGGGTACCTATGGTACCCCCCAGCAGTTCCATGCACAACATGAAAGGCACCGCACAGTGCCTGCCATGTTGTACATGAAGTGCACAGCATGCCTTCCTGGCATGGTGGTGGGCGGTGCTAAGTGCACCGCCCGCCACAATGTCAGGAATGCTGGATGCGCCCGCCACTGTGGTGGGCGCATCCTAATTGCAGGCACGGGACCCCCGCCCTTGTTGCGGGCGTTCACTTTCTGCGATGGGATGGCAGGTGGACAAATCCGCCCGTCATCCTAATGGGCCCCTAAGTTGGTGAGCACAAGCTTGCGTTCCCTAGCTCGATTTTTGAGCACTAGAACGCCTCCCATCGAGATTTCTCAAAACGGGTGGTTGCGGCAGGTCACTACCGTTCACATTGAGAAAGCTGCTGCTCAATTCGAAAATGTATTCAAGCAGTAGAACGAAGCAGCGCCCACTGGTGCACTCTGTGGTGCCATTTGCACTGATGTTGCAGCACAGAACAAGCTCCTGGCGTTAAAAATCAGTGCGATGTGTCAAAATTCTGCGACTATTGGATCTCCACAGAATTTCACTGAGGTTTTTGGTAACTCAGAGAATTCCATGGAGTGAAACCATGCGAGTTCCGTCCACCCCTAGAAAAAAAATCTGCTCAAATATTTGTTGGTAGATGAAAACTGCAGAAAATGCTACTTTTCTTACAGTAATCTTCCTGCAAGGGAGTTTTTTTATGAATAACCTGTATACTTTGCACAGTTTTATTCCAATGTTGCCATAATATTTTATAAAAATGTGCTTATTTGTGGCATTATGTTCATAAAGCGCAGCAGTATGTGGTAAGCATTGTAAAAGTCAATAGAGTTCTCCATTGTGACCTATTAGTTTTGTCAAAGACTATTAGCCATGATGGCAAGATGCTTTGCAGTGTGACGAAAATAAAAAAAAAATCAACAAAGTAAACAATAAGGCTCACTGACACAGGTGTGCCATTTTAAAGGTTTGTGCATGCTCTATTATGCAAGTGCGACTACAAAATGAAAATAAAACCTTTTTTTACCTATTCAAGAGAGATCGATAAATTTAAAAAAGCACTGGCAAAGCCAAAAGGTCTCGCCTATGGGCACGCTGTCACAATTATGCCATTAGTAAGTATGCACAGTAATGTCAAAGTTCCAATACCATCAAAAAAGACTGTCTCAGGTTAGAGCAGAGGTCTTCAAACTTTTGAAGGTTGAGCCCCCCCCAGCTGAATTTTTTTAAATGTCGGGTCCCCCCACCACCTGACAGAAATTTCTGGAATCTGGTACACTACATTATCGACCGTCACCCACATATCCCGAGCCATATCCGGCAAATAATGTTGAAAACAATGAGTGTTTCCTCCTCCATGAATTCCCTCACTACCACTCACCAACAATGCACCTCATCTCTCTACAGCACCTTTCTGGCAAACATATAATTTTTTTATAGTGCTACTCATAGTTTCATCATACTCAGGGGCATATGTACAAGCCCCTATAGACACCACACCGTCACTGTTTACGACTTTGTGGTGGCGATAGGGGCATTGCCGTATTTACAAGGCAGAGTTAAGCCACTTAACTTGGCTTAATGCTGCCTTGTAAATAAGGCCCCTTTTCATGCTATGCTTAGCGTGAAAGGGTGGGCAGTGGTTGTTGCGCTGGGCGTTCCACTGCAACAGGCACTGATTTTGATGTTGTGCCTTATTTACAAGGGCAGCGTAAAAGCGAGGCAGCATTAAAATTAAGAACAGGGAAAACCTGGTCTTAAGCTGGCGAAACTAGGAGAAATGCATTATTTCTACGCATTTTTGCTTCATCCATGTGTGCTACCTTGTGCAGCACACATGGAAAAAGCGAAATGCCTTGTATTTGTAATGTTTAAAAAAAAATCCCTTTTGTGATTTCTATGTGTGCTGCATTAAGCAGCACACATGTAAGTGGGACAAATGGCATTTAAAGATTGTTTATGTACAAGAAGGTCCCCCTCCTGTACATAAACAATCTTTTCCCTGCACCCAGTAAGAGTGCTTGATGCATGTGTACAGATATGTTTTATTCCAATAGGTGCCATCTGGGTTGATTGGTAAGGTTTACTAACACTATATCTTTGTCAGAATATTGTTAAACAAAATATTGTGGTGTTTGACTACAAAAATATAAAGAAAAGAAGACTAGATAGGTAAGTTTAGGTAGAACTTACCTCCACATATATGTACTTTGAAAAAATCTATATATATCTTTGAGGTACCTAGCAGTGGAGTCAAGATTAGCCAATCTTTATTTACCTATATTCACTTATCTACACAATAATTTTTGTAGTCGATATTTAAGCCACAATATTTTTGTATAATTTTTTTTCTGACATACAGCCATTTGCTATGTGTCTGAGGTAGTTGAGAATATGGGCCCCTATGTTCTATTGTATGTTGCCACAGGCACAACTTTGGAAAAACCCTTTGATACATCCAGCCAATGGCCATATTTCTAAACTGGACGAACTGTTGGTGTTAGCTGACTGTGCGGAATTAGTATGCTATCTGTGTGGTGTATGGCGTGGTGTCAGTGTTTAATTTTTAAGTCTGTGCAGATCTGAGCATGCTAATGGTTGCAAAATACCAAGGCTGTCTATTCCTGAGTTTACTCCATGCATCTTTGTTTCTACAACATACTCCTGTCTCTTTATCACCTTTTTTCTGTCTTTCTCTCTTCATTCTTACTTTTCTGGCTTTCTCTTTCTTGCCCTTAGTCTAAACTGATGATGAAAAATATGTCCCAGTCCCAAACAAGCATTTTGAAAGCCAATGGGCCTTGGCTCTAAAAGGCTGAGCCATTGGATTTTCCAGTGCTTTTTGTCGATTGCGTGCATGTACACTTGGTACTTTATTAAAAAATAACCCAATCCGGGGGGCGTGGCTTGGCCGCAGAGGAAGATGGCCACGTCCGAACCGAGCTACGGCAGGAAAAAGGATTGATCCCCGTAATGCGCTCAGTTGCTGACCCCAAAATGAGGCACCGAAAATAAGAAAGAAAGGTAGACGCCAGGAACATCCGGGCCGTTTTTCAGCGCAACTCAACCAGTAATTGTCACAAGTAGACCCAGCCGCACACCACAACGGAGGAAAAGGAACGGAATGGTGATGCTCCAAGATCCGGACGAATAATAAGAAAGTCCAGAAGAAACAACGCAAACTAAACTCGGACAGCAGAGAAGATAGTTAAGCCTGTCGCCTGAGCCCCCAGACGCAGTGAGGTGAAGGTAGAGTGGCAGGGTGCGAAGGGCGTGGGCTGCTTACATGATCAGCAGAGCGCACCAGGTGGGCTGCAGCATGCATTGGAGTGCCGGCGTTGCAGGGATTCTGCACAGAACTATGAGCAGGAAAACAGGACCTCCGTGAATAGGGGTGTACCAAACTACCACATCAGTACCCAAAATCCAAAACCGGCTAGCTATAGCATCTCATTCGTTCTCCTACAAAGATCACAGAGCTACAAATGATTAGACAACCCAGAACACGACACTCCAGACTCTCTCAGGAATCGCGGGAGCAAGACGTACTCTTTTGCTCACTCACTCGTACTTGTCCACAATGAGAATAGGCAGAGTCACTGAAATAGTTAAAAATGTTTATTTTAACTATTGTGCTCTACAATACAGTATATGTGCCACTACTAGCAGCAAAATGCATAAACTCAGCACAGTTAGCATTGTTACAATTCCATAGAATAAAAAGGGAGAAGTCATTTTAAAAAGATTGTGGAAATATCGGCTTTGAGGCCTAACCACCCTCCCCTTGGTAAGAAGACGTTTATTTTATAAAAAAGGACGATCTCTGATCTTTGACAGCAGACCCCATATCTTAAAGCCTGGATGTAAGGTTTACATCGTAGGAACAGCAGAGCTCTTCTCCATGGAACCGCTTTCTCCAAGTGTGTTAAAACAACATGCAACAATGTAATATCAAAGCACCAGTCTTCAGTACTGCAGCTGTGTGTAGCATGTTATGTCTAGGTGCTAGGGACTGATCAGAACAGAATAACAAGGGGCATTGTTGATCAACCTTGCACATCGTTTTCAGAATAAACTCCACAAAAGGCAGAGAATGCGAAAAGTAGCCCATTCTCATGTGAAAGGCACAAACAGAGTCTTGTAAAAACAAAGGCATGTAGTAACATGCCCCAAAGCAGCATCATGGCAGCAAAGCTCATGCTAACTTAGCAATGTCGATAATGTCCCAAGGCGCCATATAACACCATGAGAAACCGCTTGCGCCCGCCCAGCCTGGAAGTGGTCTGAGCAAACAAAAAGTAGAGACAGGCGAGGGGGCCACCCGAGAACAATTCCAGGAGTAGAGACACACGAAATGCATAGCAGTGAACTAGGCTGGACGCAAAGCGAGATTGAGTCCTAAACTCGTATAAAGATGAGGAGGCCGACAAGACAGACGTGAACACGCCCTGAATGTAAAGGAGCGGGCGGTTAACACAGTAGAAAAGCAACCCAGTGAAAAGGAAAGAGGCAGTGAAATCCAAGAAGTGAGGGTGAGAAGGGCTGTAACAAGGAAGAGAACGGTCAAGACACAAAACAAGATAAAGCGGAAGCAGCCAGAAGAACTGATGGAGCTACCGAACAGGAGACAGGGCCTGACAAAGGCAGTCAATTTAGATCCACTACTTACCCATCCCTAAACAAGAGACAACTGCTAAAACATCCAATACCCCACACCAAAGGAGAAGAGGTGTTAGCTCCTCTGGGTCCGGGGAAGAAGCGGAGACCCCCCCAAGAGTAACCGTTGGTGAAATGGGGAAGCTAAAAGGCCCAGGTGTCCAGCAAGATGGATAACTGCGCAATCCCCAACCCCCCCCCCCGACCCCCACCCCCCACAATTCAAGAAGAGGAGGAAACAGCAGAGTCCTCACTGGGAGCGATCATGATGGCTATCGGAGATTTAAAGGAATGATGGAGCCCAAAATCGATTTAGTAAAGATCAAGGTGAATTTACATAGAGCCGATCTCCACAAACTCTCGGAGAAAGTCACGGTTGGCAGAAACACACATAACACAACTCCAGTCCACGATGAATCGTCTGGAAGCACAAGTCCAGACACTAACGCAACAGGCCATTGAAATGGTGGCGAAGCTCGAAGACCAGGAAGAAAGGGCAAGAAGGAATAACATCAGGGCGGTGGGGGTCCTGGAAGGGTTGGAGGGGCCTAGGCTGGATCTTTTTTTGGAAGATCTCACCATGAACACACTGACGCCCGAGAGACTCAAAATTGTACTTGAGAGAGAGGGCCTAGTGTGCTCCTGTGCCGCTCCCAATGCCCTCCCACCTACCCCCGCGGACAGTCATCACTAGGGTTTTTAACTATAGAGACCATGATTCTTTCCTTCAAGCAGCCAGAACCTCAGGGGACATGCAACTTGAAAATGCCCAGATTTGTTTCTTCCCAGACTTCACTCTCATTGAACATTCGCAAAGAAGAAGTTTCGAAGCAGTAAAAAAGGAACTTGGAGACAGAGACCTTAAATATAGGAGGCTATTCCCTGCAAAGGTCCGTGTGATTGAAGAGGTCAAAACATGGCACAGAGGCAGAGACAAGGGCCTAGGCCGAGGTCAAGGGCCTCAAGGTCAGGACAAACGCATTATAATACAACAGGACCTGCGAGCTGCGGAAAGGGTCCCTTAATCAGCTCCATGAGTAAATGGGAATGGGACCGAGTAAGGAGCGAGCTAGGTTAAGGTGGTGGTGAGGAATGTCGAGTGAAAGACCCTTTTGAGACTGATTTTGAATCTATGGCAGACACATTTTATAATGCTTTGACCTTGGAGCCTTTGGTGGCGTGGCTACGCCAAGACCCTTTGATATGAGGTTCTCATTCACCACAATGAAACAGCAAGGGAACTTTCAAATATGAGTGTTTCGAATGGGTCTGATCCCAATACCAGGTTTTCTGTGTTTGTTCCTCCTTTAGTGCTATAACCACATTGGGGTGGCCCAAAAAACCCCTACATAGTTGTGGGATGCAAGTTTTGGGACGCAGGCACTATGCGGGTTGGGAAGTGGGGGATGGCACAACCTTAATAGCAAGGTAGCAGAGTGGGGAGGAGAAGGACATGGGTAAGTTGTTAGTAATGTTGAAAATGCAGGGAAAGTACATACAGAACAAGAGACAGTTACAATATAAAGAATGCAACATGGATACAAGAGAGCAACAGACATTGCCAGGGCAATTGATTCAGAGACCAATTCACCCATGGCTGGACACAAAGCGAAGATGACCTCATTAAAGGTGTGGTCCTGGAATGTGAACAAACTCAAGGGTAAACTTAAAATATCAGGGGTCCTGCAATACATTAAATGGCATATGCCGGATGTTGTTCGTCTACAGGAAACACACTTAAAGAGTAATCATTGTAAAACTCTGGACAGATATGGCTCTGCTCTGCTGGCACATGCAGGATACACAACGGGATCCAGGGGCGTGGGGGACTCCACAGAAGGTAACTCCCCTTTATTCAAGGAAAAGGTTTGGTCCAATACATCAGGGCGATACATAGCGGTTAGTAGGACCTGGGAAGGGAAGAGATTAAACCTATGTTCATTTTATGTGCCTCCTGGGCTACGTTACATCACACCGGAAGCACTGGGCCCCCATCTCTTGGAACTCCCAGAAAGCTGGCTGATATTAGGAGGCGATATGAATGACATTCTATTGACAGAGATGGATGTGGCAGGTGTATAATGTCAGGGAGGAGTGTAGGCCGATTAGGGGGCTTTCTAGGGGCTTTGGACCTGGGTGATATATGGCGGCATCAGCACCCCACCAAGAAGCAATACACTCATATGTCGGCAGCGAGCGGGAACCTCTCCAGACTAGACTAGCTCATAATGCAATGGCCGGGCCTAGGGGAATTCATAGACAGAACACATATGGCGAGAGGTGTCAGACCACTCCCCAATAGAAGCAAGGCTGACTGGCCCCAAGAAAGTTAATGCATTTCCCCCACAATTAGACCCATGGTATTTCAAAGATGGGGACTTCAGGGAGGATACGAGAAAGGGAGCAGAATAATTCTTTACAGATAATGTGGGATCTGTCTACTCTAAAGTGACTCTCTGGGAGGCCTTTAAAAGCGCCATGAGACCTTACGGTGATTTCTGCGCTTTATAAGAACGTTTGGCATTGGCATTGACAAAACAGTCCTTAGGGCCAGAGGCCAAGCACAAGTAGGCGCCATGAAGATGGAAAAGCTACATAAATGCCACACCCTTGAGAAGAACAAAATGAACTTGGAGTCTGGGGGTGACAAGGGAAGAATCTGGATCTGGAGTAGAGCGACTGTGCCTACGGCTATTTAAAAAGGAGTTACGTCACCTGTTAGAAGAAGGGGCCAGGGCGCAGGCATTAGCCACACAGCACAGACTTTATGACACCAGAGACAAGGCGAATAAACTGTTGGCATGGATAGATAAGAGGAGGAGGAATGGCAGATGGGTCCCCGATGGTACATGAGGAGGGATTTAAATACGATACAGGACAGAAGTGGCAGGGAGATTCAAGACATATCAGGAAAGGTACACTTCTTCGTCCATGAAAACTGAGTAGTACTGTAGTGATTTCTTACAAGATATCACCTTACCACGATTATCAGAAGAGGATAGAATGATGTTAGAGGAAGATTTAATAATTGATGAAATAAAGGAAGCATCTCTTTCTCTTCAATTGAGCAAAGCATTAAGGCTGAACGGTCTCCCTGTGGAGATGTACAAATCTATGCTGAACGAGACAGCAGAGCCCCTCCTGGGCATGCTGATAGAGGCAAAGTGAGAAGGGATAAATCAGAGAACCGCGGTAACAGCCGTAATACAAATGTAGGTAAACCACCAATTGAATGTCAGTCATTTAGACCAATTTATCTGCTCAACTATGAAGTAAAGGTTCTAGCAAAGCTACTAACCATGCGCCTGGCCAGAGTGATTACCTCACTTGTACACCTAGATCAATCTGGGTATATGCTCCATAGAGGAACCAGACTGACCCTTCAGAGGCTTTTTGGAGTCCTTCATCTAACCGGGACGACCACTGACAACCAGACAGCCCTCCTGTCCACATACGCCAGGATGGCCTTTGATAGTGTCGAGATGGAATTATCCCTTTGCTGACTTGGATCAGTTTGGCCTGGGACCGAGATTTTTAGGGTGGGTGAAACTAAGCTACCAACAACCATTGGCTTGGATAAGAGTCAATGCCACAGTGTCCAGGGTAATCGCATCAAAATATGGGACATTTTATAATGCACTGTCCTCAAACTTATTTGCTTAGGTCTTGGAGCCTTGGGCTGCGTGGATACGCCACAGCCCTTTGATCTGAGGGATCCCAGTTGGGGAGGAGTGGGAAGAACGTATCTCGTTATATGCGGATGGCATCCTCATGTATGTCAGGAGAGCGAGACAATCAATTGACAGGATACTGCAAATATTCCGCATTTACGGGGAGTAATCAGGGTAGAAAGTTAATTGGGACAAGTCCTTGCTCCTCCACTGAGCTGGGGGAAGTCCTGTGTTGACAACCAGGTGTGTAGTACAGATTGTAGAACAAGGCTTTAAATATCTAGGGATCTATATAACGAAAGACACCCAAGAGTTCTACTGTCATAACCTGGAATACCAGCTTAACAGCTAGACAGACGATTGTAGACACCAAGCACTGGTGGACCCTCCCTCTAACAATGATAAGACGTGTGGCGTTGTTCAAAATGATGGCCCTCCCCTGAATATTATATGCAATGCAAAATACACCATATAAGGAGCCCCTTTAATTATTTTAAAAAGTAGACGCTAAGCTGCGAGCCCTGCTATGGGGCGGAGCCATACCCTGAATAGCGTTGAGCAAACTCCAGAAAGGAATTTATGAATGGGGACTAGCAGCACCCGGCATACGGAGCTATTACTGGGCAGCCCAATTAGTCACTGTAAATGGGTGGATGTTCGGAGAATGGGCCGGTATATAGGGTGGATAGACTGGCCATGGGTAATAAGGGACCTCGAGCGTTACTATATTTCTAGCGAGTAATGAAGAGCCTAGTGTTACATACCCGTACAGTGACACAGGCATAGCATGCTGCAACTAAATATCTGGGCTGGGAAGGAAAACTCACAGGGATGAAACTGCAATGGGACAGTGATCGTCTGAAGGGAGTCGGCGACCTAAAGAGCTTTGCTAAATGGGAGCTGTTGGGTCTTGAGAACCTGGGGGACATATGGAGATGACAGGCATATATCACGGTTACGACCCTACAAACGGAATACGAGATGGGGAAGGGGGAATGCGCTATGGTACTTGCAACTCGGACATGCCTTATGTAAATATATTCGTGAAGGAGAGACTCTGGAAGAAGCGTCTCCACTGGAGGATAGAGTACTGACCCAACGGCTGCACAAAAAAGCCAATTTCTTGCTGTATAAGAAAATATTTAATAATGCCCCAGACACACTAGGCTCATTGAGGGCAACTTGGGAGTGGGGGCGTTGACCCGATGGAAGATGAAGATTGGATGGAGGTACTACAAGGTCAGAGAGAGTTTGCAATATGAGCATAGTTCCGACTAATACAATTGAAAATTCTCCACAGAGTGTATTATCCTAGGTCAGTGTTGCACCGAATGGGACGTCGTGAAGATACATGCTGCCATAGAGGGTGTGGATTGGAGGGGACCTTCTATCATTTAATATGGGAATGCCCAGTGCTACAGGTATACTGGCGGAAGGTAGGAGATGTGATGGCAGCAGTAATGGGCATATAGGTACCGATAGAGCGTAAATGGTTCCTACTACTGATCCCGGCGGACGAAGACTGTCCGAGACATGTAAGATAGTGGTTGGCACTGGCAGCAGTAGTTGAGATAGCAATATAATATAACTGTTCCTTAATAGTACTAAACATCGAACACATATCAATAAAAATATATATATTTTTTAAAAAACATTCCAAAATAGCTGCTGATACACGTTCATACATTGTGACAGGGAGCAGAGGAGGGCACTAAAAGAGAGTGCTGAGGGGGAGAGAGATCAAGGAAATTAATGCACTCCGATGGAGTGCTGGAAATAAAGTACAAAAAAAGAATCCTAGATATGAAGAGGAAGGATGAAACCCACTGCAAGACCAAAATGCTCCCTGGGCAAGACAAACGCAAGAATACATTTAAAAGGGTGAAAGGAGAACTGGAAAAATTGTTTAATTTTTAATTGATTTTTTAACCTTCCCTTTATTTCAGTGCCATTAACCCAAATTATTTGCCTTGTGTATTTTTGACTTTCAGAGCACTTTAATAAAATACTTCCCCCTCCATGTTCGGAGCTGATCAATGAATAGGCCAATGTTAATTTCTCACTGCTGACCCCTTTGGTGGAAAGTTATGCTGGAAGGTAAGTTGGAAACTGGTAAAAAGAGAGTTTCATCAATTGTGTGTAATTACAGATCACGCTCTAAATGGCTACTGCCAGTCATTGAATATTTTTCATTGGCATGCTGGGACTGACCCCCAATGAACAGCCTTAAAACTAGGGGTGGACAATAAACTCCGCTCCTCTGGCAGAGTTCGTGAAGTTATGCCCGCTTCGCTTTGAGCATGGAGTTTTGGAAAAACTGCACCAACCGGCGTGTTGTGGAGTGGTGTGGCTAACTGGTTAGAGGCGGCAGACCCGTAAGCAGAGAACGGCCTAGGACCAGGGTTCAATTCCTGACGTGGCAGGCTCATGGACCAGGGTCAAAACAGACTCGATGATTCTCGCCTCTGTACCTACTCTAACCAGGGAACACATTTGGAAACTCTGGGCATTAAGCTTGCTTCATCTCTCCAACGGCCCCCCGGGGATGCCTGGTTTCACCTTGAAGATACCCAGAAAGTGACCATCTCACCGGGAAAACCAGGATGGGGTCTTCAGCGCCAGGATACTCCATGGAGTTGCAGTGCGCTTTACAAGTACACCCACATCAACATTTATTTACATTTTGTGGAGTTTATTCTCACACGCGGCTCTCCAACATTAAGTTGATGACCAAGAAAATTCAGCGCTAGACCACCTCCTTGTCAGATTTCTCAATGCCGGTGCTCGGGGGAGGTCACTACGTCTTGCCACTCGCGTTTAGAAACCGGCTGCTCGAGTAAAAAATCTACTGAAGCGGCAGAAAGAAGCAGCGCCTTCTGGCGCCCCATGTGGTGCCAGTCACTTTGATTTTACAGCTTGGGACAAGCTCCAGGCGCAAAAAACATCAACGCAAGCAACGTAACATACCCAAACTCAGCAGTTCACGGAACTCGATGGCATCTCGCAGCGCTTTTAGATAACTCCACGGAATTCAGTGGAGTGAAAGTCTGCGGGGTCCGCACACCTCCACTCGATACCTGTTATTGACCTTTAATTTAGAGCTGATACAAATGTCCTAAGACTCTACCACCATATCTTGGTGTCCAGACTGTATTATTCTGTAAAAAAAAGTCCTTGGGAGGGTGTGAGGGAGTTTATTCCAATCACTCTAACTCCCACATTAACATGAGTATTGATAAACGCACATCACATGCCACGCTTTCCCTTGTATCTAACTTATAAAAGACTATTTTAAAATGTTTACATTTCAGAGATGAAATAATCACTTGGATGAAGTGTTTACATTGCATGCTCACATGGAGACAGCTTTAGCTGTCTAGACAGTCTCATATTTCCTAAAATAATCATAAAAAAACATACATGTATACACATTCATACAAGGGTCAGCCATCTTCACCCATTGGTCTCTTAAGTGCCAATCACATTTTGGCAATCTCTTAAGTGCCAATCACAACCCACCATGGCACATAATTTGGACCAACGTGTCAAGTAAAATAGACGTTTCAGATAGTGGAAGATGAGCAAACATATCTCATCGAAATGGACTTTGAATTTAATGTTTTCAAGCCTTATAAATGCCACTGTTTATTTTTCAAATACTTTTCCCTCAGGAAACTCTGAACAGAATTTAAAACTAATAAGGATGTGTAAGAACGTAAGGGGATGCTCTCCAGGGCCTAAATTACTTTTGCATTCTTCATATATTGATTTCCATAGAATAGGCCGACAGGTTGGCAGATTGCTATAGAAGAAGTGTAAAGGTTTCGGAGTCTTTACTAGATACCTAGATAATAATAATAATAATAATATTAGGGAAGCTTGTAGAGCGCCTGGTTACGCAAATCGGCGTGTCCCCGCGCTATAGGGAATGGAAACAGCATTGCCGCAGCAGTCTACTTAGCCAGTCTACTGCACAAATAGATGGGATTTTAAGTTTGCCCCTTAATGCTTAGTTATCCCAGGTAACATGAGAGTAAACAAACACAAACAGGCCACCATTTTCCATGTACACAACACTCAAGTAATGTGTTCAAAATGAAGAGCTTCTAGAAGAATTGAGAGCCATTTTGAGTGAAATGGTGGTGGTGGTAAGGCTGTTGGTGGTGAGTGGTTTTGGTGAGAGTGGTTTTGGTGAGGGTGGTGGTGGTTAGAGTGTTTGTGGCAAGGGGGTTGGTGGGGATGATGAGGTGCAGGTGGTCGTGGTTAGGATGGTGATGGTTAGGGTGGTGGGTAGAGTGGTGTTGGGGGTTAAGGTAGAGGTGGCAGTTGTGGTTGTGGTTGTGGTAAGTAGAGCGGTGATAGGTTGATTAGGGTGGTTGTGGTGTTTAGGTTAGTTGTAGGAGGTGGTGGGATGATGGTGGCGGATTGGGAAGTGCTAGTTAAGGTAGGGTGGTTACAGTTGTTTAGGTAGGGTGGTGGTTAGGAGGGTTTTGCAGTTTGGGTCATGGTGATTAGGGTGGTGGTGATGATAGAATGGTAATAGTAGGGAGGTGGTGGTAGGCTTGATAAGGTGGTGGTGGTAGTTAGGGTGGATCTGGTGGTGGTTAGGCAGCAGAGGCTCCTCCCCTAAGGTGGAGGAGCGTCACTCCACTGCTCTGCGAGCAGTAGCTAAAGGAAAACGGAAATGATAATAACCAACGTTATTATCATTTTAGATTTCCGTTTCCTAGTGTGGGGCGGGGCTGGTCTGCTGACACGTTAAATACAAAAATGGCTCTGTTGGGTAAGACAAATTACTTTGACATTGCTATTGAATGCAATTAGCAATTAGAAGCTCTCTGATACATATATGCAATGAGAAATGAATGCTCAAGCAATCTAATGATAACATTCATATAGCCAAGTGATGGTTTTGAACATTTTTATATCAGAATTCATTCATGTTACATCTGAATTACTTCATTCAATGATAACATTTGATTCGAAATTGGACCGTCAATAACAAGTGAAATTTGGTGACAATTGGTGATGGGTGCTCAGTGCATGAAGCAATATACAGTGAAATCAAATAATACATATATACAAGCTATGTACGAGAGTTAGAATGGCCAGAAGCAATTTTTTTCCAAGGAATCCTAGTGTTCTTTTAGGAAGATCCTGGAGGTTCTGGACCTCGGGTGGGTGTCGATGTTTTGACCCTAATGCGCCCCAGTTGGTGGTCGCGGCGGGTCTTTTTCAAGACAGGTGTGTGGGGGTAGAGAGTATCTGAATCAGGAGGAGGTGCCTCTGCCTGATTGGGTGCCGCCCGATTGCTGGTCAAGTCCGTGCAAGTAGTAATCGGACTTGATGAACGGTAGAGGAGGTGATGATTCCCTCCTTTCGCCGTGCGAGTGAAGCGCTGGCTGCCCGGATGCAGCGCAACTCATAAAATCAATGCAAATTGAGTTGTGCACGTGGCCGACCCCTCCCCACTCCACAACCCCTATACGGTAGAAGCTGCTCCTGTGGATAGGGTGGTTGTGGTGTATAGGATGGCGGTAGTTTGGGTGGTGGTAGTGGAAGGGTGGCATATGGTAGTAATAGGATGGTGGTAGGGTGTTGGTAGTGCTGTGGCAGGATGATGTTAGTAGGTTTGTGGTAGAGTGGTGTGGTGGTATAATTGGTTTGATCTAGTTTTCATAAGTGTACATATTCACTTATGCCTACTAGCCCTTCTGGGATATAGGCCATCAAAGTTCTTCAAAGTGCTCCACCCATTTTGCTGTTAACCTTTGTTAGCCATGACTGTCTCCTCAGCTTTTTTTTAACAGGCCTTTCTGGTTTGCTGTATCTGCAAGAGAAATTCCTTGTTATGTTGTAGGGTTTTTTCAAGTTTCCATGGCTTACTGCTTCCTGGTCTTCTGTGGAAAGACCTTCAATTTATCTATGCTTGTCTGCTCTTAAGCTTCTCTTTGCTTCCTTGTTGTTTTTGGTGTATTTGTTTTGAGCTTTTGCTTTTTCTTCTCTTCTCCGGATAGTGTTTACTGCTTCTTTCTTTTTCTTTCTCTCTTGGATTTTGTGGAGACGCAGTACCTCCTGGCAGGGTAATGTCACTGTTTTTGATTCTTCTTCTGACTTTTTACTGGATCTCGGAAATACTCTCGTTTTTACATAACTTGAAACTTCTTATTGAGGGTGACTACGTATTCACTCCATTTTTGTGCATCTTTAACCCCTTCCATGCTCATGACGGAACGGTTCCGTCATGAGCGTCGGTTGAGCTGTGCTCATAACGGAACCGCTCCGTCATGAGCCGATAGGCCCATTAGAACCTTCAGCACAGCGCGAAAAATTCGCGCCGCACTGAAGGGGTTAAGGAGGGTGGTGTTATATCACTGTCTGGTTCCAATGCCACGCCCGCTCCTCTCATCACTCTCACATCCTGCAAGGACTTTCTGAAGTTCTTGACAATGCAGATATGGTTGATCTGATTCTCTGTTGAATGGTCTGTTGACACCCATGTTGTCTTGTGTATTCATTTGTGTGGAAATACAGTACCACCTATCATAAGACTGTTCATGGCAGAGAGATCTGCGAGTCTTTCACCATTCTTGTTCATGTCACCTAGGACATGGTTTCCATTGACGTCTTTGTGCTCAGTCTTGTCACCTTCAACCTTGTCATTGAGGTCCAACATCCTCTTCTTTGCTGTCATTCGTAGGATCATAGCACTGGATTCCATTTGTGTTGATCCTCCTTTTCTTTTTGCGTAAGGTCTATGTGATGATTCTGGGACTGTGAGCTTCCATTCAATCAGAGCTCTGTTGGCTTCTTGCGTTAGCATCAGTGCTACTCACAGAGTATGTGGGGCATTTTCTTCCTTGTGTTCAGAATACAGCAGAATTCTTCCTGGAGCCAATTGTTTCTGTCTGAACCATGTCCATCTGGTCTTGCTGATGCCAAGCAGGGCAAGCTTGTATTTTTTCATTTTCACTGCCACTTTGGTTGTCTTGCCTGTCTCGTACATGGTGCTCACGTTCCATATCCAATGGTGATGGTCTTTGTCGAATTCAGGTGGATTGGCTTTGTGGATTCTAGGTATCTCTGGCTTTCACCACAAGGCAACATAGCTCACCATGAAGGAGATTCCTCTCTCCCCAAGGCCAGGACGTTTTTGATCTTTACATAAGTGTGGTTAAAATAAACATTCCCTCTACTCAGACTCTAAATAGGCCAATCACTGCCATGAACAAGGCAAGTGTTAGTTCTCTAAACAGTAGAGGGGAGTTGCATAGACATAGTAAATGCTTAGTTAACTCATCTTCTGCTCAGTAGTTTTACCTGGTTGTTCTCTCAAGCTTACTACTGATAGCACTGCTTGTCCTTTGACTGTCCTGTTTGGCTCCTTCTACAGCGCCATGAAGCCTCCGGGCGAACGAGCGCTTAACAAATTCCAACTAACATTGTAACATTGTAACATTGTATCTCAGAACAGGCTTCAAAGTGCTTAACATGTGCTTGTATTTGCAGCTGCTCGACACCAGCACTTAATTCTTAACACCTGCACTTATTTACGACAGTCCACCACATGATGGAGCTGCCTGTCTATTTCTGAACAGAGCATATCAGTTTAACAATTATATATACATTAAAAACCAAGCTCTAACATGCCCAGACCATTCTTAGAGCTTTGAGTGGTCTGGATGTGTCCAAGCGGTCACATTTGTTGGAGTGCAATGCTTACTATGTTGTGTTTATACTGGTATCTGGAAATATTGGCAGGGCTAGTTGGTTGCAGAAGCTACAGTGGCCTCCTGGGCAATGGCGGTAGGGGGGGGGGGGGGGGGGGGGGGGGCTTGCAACTTATTTTTTTACAAATTAACCACTGATGCTTCGTAAAGTGTGGAGCCTGCATCCACCTGTGTTTAACACGGTTTCACTAGGTCTTGGGCTCAAGGGTGCTGTTGTAGCAGGACTGGATCTGCTATTAAAACACATGTGATGACATGAATGTGGTTTGAGAAGTTCAGCATTTCTAAAACAGAAATAGATTTAGTTTATATCCAAAGCAGTATTACTGTGATTTTAGGAGCTAGCTTAGGCTCTGCGTGGCAACGAAGAGATGTAATGAAAGTGCTTTTAAGAATCATTAGCTCTGTAGCATCAAAGCCTCTTCTATGAGATGGGACTATTGATTAAAGGCTGGATCGAAGGGTGATTGCGGACTGTAACTGGGGCTATTAGCTCTATTAAGAAAGAGACATTATTCTCCAGAGCAGTATGGTACCTTCTGAGAGGCAGCTGTGCTCGTCACTCACAATTTTTCAACAGCACAATCTGAGCCTAAAGGAGAAGGCACTTCCAAGCAATGGATTTGCTGAGTACCAATCTCTTCTGAGCTGTTTCTTCTCAGAACGCTTTGTGGGTGATTGTTTATCAGTTATCTTTGCTAGGTTTACATATGCAGTGGTACAGAATCCAGCAGTAATCCTTTTCCAGAGTCCATCAGATGCAGAATGGTATACAGTCGGATGCAGATTTATTAGTAAGTGCATACTTACTTATGCCTCATGAGAACAATGCATCTTGTTCATCACAAGATTCCGGAGCGTTCCATGTGTTGGGGGCACTGGGTGATGGATAGTCAAGGGGCACAAGGCTAGGTGCATTATGGGGCATAGGATGGTGTGTAGAAAGGAACATGTCATGGGAGAAGATGACGATCTATCATACGGAGATGCCTTGTTAACGTGTTGCTGTCGGCACTGTGTGAGAGGGTTCAAGTTGACGCATATCGTCTGAGCAGCTCATCTCATTCAATGGTCGGTCTTTGCCTAATAGACATCTTGACATCATAAACACAGGACGAGTATCTGTGATACAAGGAACATATATGCTAGGAAGGCTAAACCTCCTTTCACACCGCCACTTTCCCAGAGAGCTGGAAGCACGCCGCACTCAGCCCCCTCCTGAAGAAACCAACGGCGGACCCCACCGACCTCAAGAACTACCGTCCCATCTCGCTCCTCCCTTTTCCTGCCATGGTCATCGAGAAGACCGTCAACAGACAGCTTGCCGCCTTCCTCGAGATGTACGGATCCCTCGACCACTCGCAGTCCAGCTTCCGAGCCAACAACAGCACCGAGACTGCCCTCATCGCAGCCACAGAGGATCAGATCCCTGCTCGACAAAGGGGAAACAGCGGCCTTCATCCTCATAGACCTCTCCGCAGCGTTCAACACTGTCTGCCACCGCACCCTAGTACAGCGCCTCAGCAACATCGGAATCCAAGAGAAGGCACTGGAATGGATCATCTCGTACCTCTCCGGAAGAACGCAGAGAGTCCGCCTCCCCCCGTTCAGATCCAAGGCCTCCGAAGTCATCTGCGGCGTACCACAAGGATCATCACTCAGCCCCACCCTCTTCAATGTCTACACGAGTCCCCTCACAGCCATCGCATGCCAACACAACCTCAACATCATCTCCTACGCCGACGACACCCAGCTGATCCTCTCCCTCACCAACGACCCAGCCACCGCCAGAACCAACCTACACGAAGGGATGAAAGATGTCGCCGAGTGAATGAAGAACAGCCGCCTGAAACTGAACACAGACAAGACGGAAGTCCTCATCCTGGGACCATCACCCTCCGCCTGGGACGACTCGTGGTGGCCCCACGCCCTGGGCACCGGTCCCAAGCCAACGGACCACGCACGCAACCTGGGCTTCATCCTGGACTCCTCCCTCTCGATGACCAGACAAGTCAACGCCGTCTCATCATCGTGCTTCAACACCCTGCGTATGCTTCGAAAGATCTTCCAGTGGATCCCCACCGAAACCAGGAAGACGGTCACCCAGGCACTCATCACCAGCCGACTGGACTATGGAAACACCCTCTATGCCGGAACCACAGTCAAACTTCAGAAAGACTCCAACGCATCCAGAACGCCTCCGCACGACTCATCCTGGACATCCCCTGACACAGCCACATCTCCGGAAATCTGAGAGACCTGCACTGGCTCCCCGTCAGCAAGAGGATCACGTTCAGACTCCTCACCCACGCACACAAGGCCCTCCACGACCTGGGACCCAAGTACCTCAACAACCGCCAGACCTTCTACGCTCCCACCCACCAGCTACGTTCCACCAGCCTCGCCCTCGCCACGGTTCCACGCATCCGCAGAGCCACCACCGGAGGAAGATCCTTCTCCTACCTGGCGGCCAAGACGTGGAGCTCCCACCCCATCCACATCTGGCTAACCCAGGACCACCGTTCCTTCAGGATGAAACTCAAGACCTGACTCTTCGAGCAGTAGCAGACCCCACTCTCCCCCCAGCGCCTTGAGACCCTTCCGGGTGAGTAGCGCACTATACAAATGTTATGATTGATTGATTGATCAAACCGTACATGCCTGATAATATGGAAGATAAAGAAGAGCATTTTCAGCTGTCCATATGGACTCATGTGATCCCTTTGATTGGTAGTTCAAAGAACTGTTTTGTACAAGTCTGCACTTTGAGAAGTTGGCCTGGCATATGTTGTCCATTATTCTAGTGGGCACCTTGCCGCAGTACAAATGACCCCTTTTTGATGGTAGGTTAAAGGCAACCTTATAGAAAGCTATCCCCGTGGTAGCTGTGGAGAGCAGCCTTTAGGGTAAGTCTTGAAGGAATGTAAAACAGCTTGTTTTACCAGTCTCTAATCTCATATAATGACCAAATGAAAGGAGAACCACACCAGATATATATATAAAATATATGTATTTATTCTAAACACCTCCCCCTAGTCTCTTTATGAGGCTAGTGGCAAAAGTACCCAAGTAAACTTCATTAGCACACAGTAAATTAGCACAATATATGATTAGCTCTAGGGGCGTCACAAACCATATACTAAGAAAGTGGTATAAGAACCACGACTGATATAGATACAAGGCCTAGAACCTTTAGAACTGCTGGGGCCACCAGGAACCACCCAAGGTAGTGACAAAGGTGACCCACGGGGGACTCGTGCAGTGTCTAAACACAGCCGCGAATCACCATTAACTTCTATGGGGAAAGTCGCTGTTGGAAAATTACAAGATAAGGACACTTAGGAGTGGACTAGGACATAACCTCTTTAGAAGTAGGCAGTTCTAGAGTCAATACCCATGGAAGCACCAGAGTAACCGAGTTACCTCACCCAGGGAAGCCGAGTGCATAGGTGTCTTTTGGTGTCGGGTTTCGTCGTCGTTTTCAATGGCGAGCTGCGGACAAGTGCTGCAGGCGACGACCAAGTGGAAAGTGTCCGGATGGATCCAAGGGTGGATCAAAGATCTGAAGAACCTGAAAGCAGAGGGGACAGAGTTTGGGTCACTAGCCAGTGACCAGGAAGGCAAGCAGAAGATGCTAACCAATATCGGGTGATTTCAGGTGAAGAAGGTGAAGCTTGACTCTTCAACCACGAGGACCAGGAGTCGTCAACGATGACTAGGAGCTGGATTCGAGCTGGCCCATGAAGGATGTCGAGTGCTGCAGCGTCCGTATCTGGATTGGACCCAACAAGCCTTGGCAACAGCAACCCATGCAGAAAGCAAAGATTGGCTTTGGTGCAGACCAGCAAGGTCTGAGGGACTCACCCTTTGGAGGGGAGTCAAGGCACGTCTGGAGCAATCAGGAAAGCCCAAGAAACAGAAGAATTACCTTCGTGGGGATCTACCAGTCAACGGATCAGAGATCGTGAGGGAGCCTCGAGTGGAAATTCTAAAAGTGGGCCCACAGAACACTTGTGGGGTGTAGGCCCACGATTTTTGGTGCAGATGGTGCTCGGGGCTTGGACTACAAGTAGCCCAATGCACAACTTCGGGAAAACTCAGGAAGTCAATGCACTTGCATCCAGGGGTTCCAGTTCCACGTCTCTCATGATGGCTGCGGGTCTCAGCTTTGCTGTGATCTCGTGTCGGTCTCGGAGATGTCAGGAAGTCTGGGTTCTGTATCACAAATCCTTCGGGATTCGGCGGGAGCCTCGGAAATGCAGACCGGCAAGATGCTTCTTTGATGCCTGTTTGAACAGGGGAGTCACTACTTGACCCCAAGGGAGATTCTTCCGTCTTCTAGTCGAAATAGAATGTTGAAGGTCCAGGAGATATGTTGCAGAGTTTTGTCCACTGATCCTCACTCTGAGTCAGGGCGGAAGACACTGCCTTAACCCTACTGCTCCTTTTCTTGGAAGGCACCTGGTCCATTATTCCAGAATCCAGGGCCTGTTCAGTGTTAGACTTACTGACCTGTGGCCTACTTTGTTCACCAACCTTTGAAAAGTGGCAGGTGCATTCTTCAGACCAAAGGGTATTACCACAAATTGATAATGTCCACTGGGGGGTTGAGAATGCTGTTTTTGGCTTTGCATCATCAGCTAATCTGATCTGCCAGTAGCCAGTTGTTAGAGTAAATGTGCTCAGAAATTTGGCAGAGGCTAACATATCCATAAGCTCATCTGCTCTTGGAATTGGATGGGCATCAGTCCTAGTGACTGCATTGAGACCCCTGTAGTCAACACAGAACCTCATCTCTCTCTTACCACCCTGGGTGTGAGGTTTGGGTACCAAGACTACTGGACTATCCCAAGGGCTACATGAGGGTTCAATTACTCCCAAATCCAACATTTTATGGACCGCGGTCCTGATACAGTCCCTGACATGATCAGGTTGCCTGTAAATCATATTTTCAACAGGCAGACTGCCCCCAGTGTCCACTTCATGAGTGCACCAGGTAGTCTGTAAGCATGAGCAAATTTTGTGAATCTGGCGTTCGCGAATTTTGAGAATTTGCGAACTCGCAATCCGCAAAGTCAGCGAATTCTCGCGAATTTGCGGATTTTTTTGTGTGTTCGCAAGGATTTCTGCCAGTTCGCGAGGGTTTTGTACCAGTTCGCAATTGCGAACTTACATGTCGGCTCGCAACGGTCGCAATTATGTTGTTTCTACGTCTGGTTCATCATCACAGGTTCCCAGCACCCTCTGTTTCACCCCTGCCACCCTCTGTTTCACCCATGCCACCCTCTGGTACATCAATGCCACCCTCTGGTTCATCATCACTGTAGATTATGGGGGGAAAAAGCAAGCACACCAGCCCTGCTTCAACTGACATGAATTAATTTGGGGTTGATTTATTAATGTGTCACTGTTTTAAAATTCCAGTCTGGCACCTGCTTCCTTATCTGTAATTTGCTTTCTGTTGCAGTGCAATTTTTTTTCCAGGACCTTTTATGGCCTACTTGTAGCTATTCTATGAGCCTGCTGTGAGGGTCAGAGCAGGGTCATACAATTGTTGCAACTAGCAACTGAACTCTGGAGGGGCCCCAGTCAGGAAGCACGACAGGGAATGGTTACTAATGATGGGTTTGTACTTTTGAACCTGCTGAATGCTTTCACTTTTGCAAAACTCATTTTTCTGCAGAACAGCATTACAGCAACTGTAATGCCCCAAACAAGCTTACTTGTGAATGTTGATTTCTAATCCAAAAGTGATCCAAAGAAAGTCAAAAGGCCTCAAATCCAAAAAGTGCAGGCAAATGTCAACCTGAGGAGTTATTCTGATAAAAATCATCATTTTCAGAAGGTCTATGCTGCTTGCTAGTGGATTTCTTGTGCAGAATTGCAATTTTTGTAATTTTGCGAGTGCGAGATTGTTGCTGCCTGCATGTTCGCAATTGCGAACTTACACCGCACGCCGCAAAATTGTATCACCAAGAAAAAAAAATCCGCTGCGTGCGAATTTGCGGATTTTCAGTAAATTCGCGAGCGTTCGCGGATTGCAAATTTAGCGAAAATCCGCAAAATTCGCGAGCGGAACGGATTTTCCGCCCATGCTTAGTAGTCTGACTTGGAGTCAGAGAAAATATATGTCTGAACTGTTGGAGAACTTGTCTGCAATCAGTTTGCTGCTGATCAGTGAGGCTTCCTGCTAAGGCTACTCCATCTACTGATCCATCACCAGGGTTCTGAGAGAGCAGGTCTGGGAGAGGGTCCCTCTCTTCCTCCTGTCCTTTATCAGTAGCCATGAGCAAGCCCATATCTGCCCTGTCAACATATGGTTTCAATCTGTTGATATGAAGCACGCTATGGGGCCTCCTGGGAGTTCCAAGATCTACCCAATAGGTAACCTCTCCCTTCTGTTCATCAATAGTGTGGGGTCCACTCCATTTGTCTTGGTGAGCTGCTGGGGCCACAGGCTCCAACACTCACACTTTCTGCCCTGGCTGGTAAACAGTCAGTACGGCCTTTTGGTCATGCCAGGCGTTCTGTAATTCCTGGCTAGCCCAAAGGTTTTTAGTTGCCTTTTTCATATACTCGATACAAAAGGGATGCCAGAAACCGGTCCTAGGAAGCTTGTTTCCAGTCAAGAGAAGGCATGGCTTGGCAGTTCGGGCTGGACTCTATCACCACCCCTTTTGTACCGCTTTGTTTGCCATACGTTGGCAGGGTATGCTCAGACGTGAGTCCCTTGTTCACTTTGCCACTGGATTCAAGCAAGCCTGGCTGAAGACGGCTGTAATGCCAGAAACCGGTCCTAGGAAGCTTGTTTCCGGTCCAGGGAAGGCATGGCTTGGCAGTTCGGGCTGGACTGTTCCCATGAGGCACAGGGTGAGACTGATTTGCATATGGCCATGTCTGAACTGGGGTGGCAGAGTGGGCTAAAGAACGTTGATGGATTAAACCCAGATCTGTTGACTGGGTGTGAGTGTTTGATTGGTTCAGATGCTCCGTCTATCACCACCCCCTTTTGGACCGCTTTTTTCATATACTCAGCCATCCTGGAGTGGAAACCAAGTGCATAGTCCATTATGTCCTGTTTAGGGGGTTTGAGAGGTAACTCCAATCCCTCCTTCCCCAGACACAATGGGCCTATTACAGCATGCCCAAACAGACGTTCAGAAGGGCTGTAACCAACCCCCATCTGAGGAACCTCCCTGTATGCAAACAAAAGGCAGGGTAGCAGGATGTCCCATCTCCGCCTAAGCTTTTCTCAGAGACCCTTGATCCTACCCTTTAAGATTTTGTTGAATCTTTCAACTAAACCATTGCTTGTGGGTTATAGGGTGTGGTGAATTTATAATTCGCTCCACACTCCTTTCACATTGCAGTCAAGTAGCTAGACATAAAGTTTGCACCTCTGTCAGATACTACTTCCTTAGGGAAACTCACTCTTGATAAAACTCCCAAGATGGTTCTTGCTACAACAGGTGCTATAGTGGTTCTTAGGGGAATTGCCTCTGGGTACCTAGTGGTATGATCCACCACCACTAGGATAAACCTGTGCCCAGATGCAGTCTGAGGATCCATTGGTCCAACAATGTCAATCCCCACTCTCTCAAAGGGAACCATCACCACAGGTAGTGGTATCAGGGGGGCCTTTGTGGTGCCACCTCCCTTAACACTGGCTTGACAGGTTACACAGGAGCGACAAAACTCCTTTGTGTCTTCAGACATGTGGGGCCTGTGAAAGTGAAGGACAATTCTGTTCCAAGTCTTGTTCTGGCCCAGGTGACCTGCTAAAGGAATATCATGGGCTAGTGTCAATAGGAAGCCACTGAACTTCAAAGGTACAACCAACCTCCTGGCTGCATCAGGCTTGGGGTCTCTACTCTCTGAATACAGAAGTCATCATCCCAATAAATCTTTTGGGTGCCACTAGCAATCCCAGCAGCCTCAGCAGCAGCTTGCTGTCTGAGGGGTTCAAGAGAACGGCAGCTCAGCTGCTCCTGACTCACATCTGCTTTTGGAAGAGCCCCCTGTCCCCACAAACTCAACCTGATCAGGCTCACGCTCCTCTGGGACAGTTCCTTCTTCAGGCTCACAATCAGCTCCCTCCAGAGACTGATCCTCACTCTGAGTCAGGGCGGAAGACACTGCCTTAACCCTACTGCTCCTTTTCTTGGAAGGCACCTGGTCCATTATTCCAGAATCCAGGGCCTGTTCAGTGTTAGACTTACTGACCTGTGACCTAGTCACAGCAAACACAAGTGCAGGGATCCCTAACATTTCTGCATGAGTCCTCAACTCCACTTCAGACCAGGCTGAAGTCTCTAAATCATTGCCAAGCAAGCATTCAACAGGGAGGTCTGCACTAACCACAACTTTCTTAAGGCCAGTTACCTCTCCCCAGGAGAAATTAACAACTTCCAGGGCATGGTTGGTCCTGCCATTGCTAGCATTGGTCACTTGTTAAGTCTCACCAAGTATGATCTGTCCAGGGTCCACAAAGTCTGGTGTCACCATTGTGACACTTGCCCCTGTGTCCCTGTAGGCCAAGGTCTCACTTTCATTGATTAAAGGCTGTTGTCTGTATTTGATCAGATTTCTGAGACTTACAGAGGAGGACATATCTATGCCTCCATCACCGACTAACCCAGCCTGAGTTGGAGCTCTGACTAGGCCAGAGCCCATCTCAGTACCCAGGGTTAACCCTACTACAACCTTCTGCTGAGTACCACCACCACTTGAAGCTGAACTAGGGGGACAGTTGCCTTAGGGGCAACGGTGGCTGGAGGTGCATCTTTCTTGGTGCAATCACTAGTCCAATGGCTATTCTGTTTATCAATTTTACACCATGGTTTCTGTTGGCCTTTTCCTTTCTCAGAAGATTGGGAATCCCCACCAGTAGAAGATTTTTGGGTACCTTGTGGTGACTTCTGGTCTTTACTCTTCTCCCCACCCTTATTAGGATCTTGCTTCATCTGGTCACCACCTTGGTTCGGTACCTTCTGCTTCACCCTGGTCCTGACCCATGTGTCTGCCTTCTTTCCCAATTCTTTGGGAGAGATCAGTTCAGAGTCTACCAGGTGCTGATGCAACAGTTGATTCTGACAATTTGTAAGGATTTGCTCCCTCATGATCAAATTATACAATCCTGTATAGTCACACACTTTACTGCCCAGTCACTAGCCCTCTAGAGCCTTAGTAGCATAATCAACAAAGTCAACCCAGTCCTGAGTCTGTGCCTTTTGGGTATCTCTGAACTGTATCCTATACTGATCAGTGGTTAGGCCAAACCCATCTATAAGTGTACTCTTCAGGAGTTTGTAATTGTTAGCATCCTCTTCTCTTACTGTGCGGAGCTTGTCTCTACATTTGTCTGCAAAGGAGAGCCACAAGATGCCCCTGGGGTACCTTCTGTACTTTGAAGGCCCTCTCCAGTGCAGTTATCCATTTGTGGATGTCATCCCCACTCTTGTAGGGAGGGACAATCTTGCTTACGTTTTTATGGTCATAAGACCTATTCCTATCTCTGAGGAACTTGCTGCCACCATGGGACTCTAGTCCCATCTTTTTCCTTTGTCTTTCAAGGTCTAGGAACTCCTTTTCCAAGGGTACACTCTGTTTCCTTATCTCCAGCTGGGCTCTTTTAAAGTCCAGCTGTTTCTCTCTCCTCTCCTTGGAGGCGACTCTCCTATCAGAGGAAACAGGAGTCCCTACTTATGAGTCAGAGTGATCAGATTCCACTGAAAGTGATCTGGATCTCCTGGGCCCACCACCACCTCTTCCTGGAGGGACAAAGGGAGGGCCCTGCTGGCCATCTACATCTCCAGTTGGAGCTGGGTTCTCCAGGTCTAGGTCATAGTCACCTCCCTGGTCAACTTCAGAGTCTGAGTCCTGTGGATTGGTACCACTGGCCTATTCCCCTTCAGTTGCATCCACCACACTGCCTACCCGTTCAGGCTCTGAAGCCTTTCTCTGGTCATCAAGCATCAACACCTCCCTGAGGTGTTGGGTGGTGGCATTTTTTGGTGTCTTCAATTTCCTCATAGTACACAGAGCCCTTAACTCTTGAAAAGGGAATGTGTCATACTTGGATGTCTGTATTTTAATGACATCTGGCAGGGATCCACTGATTCCTGGCCTTCAAGACATATCTAGTTAGGTGTGGTGTATGCACTACCTACTCTAGTTGGGTACCTGCTGGACTCTCTTGAGTTGTAGAAAGGGTATGCTTAAGCCCTTGACACACTACTCTAATTTCAGTAGAACTTACTGTATTTAAGCTTGTATTATATGTACCTCTGGTACCTTTAGTGGTTTTCAAATGATCACACACTTGAGATTATCTTGAAAAACAATGTCAATCTGGAATCCCACACGCTGGACACCAATGCGAGAAGTTGGCCTGGCACATGCTGTCCACTATTCCAGTGGGCACCTTGCACCAGCCCAAACGACCCCTTATTGATGGTAGGTTAAAGACAACCTTATAGAAAGCTATCCTAGTGGTAGCTGTGGAGAGCAGCCTTCAAGCTAAGTCTTGAAGGAATGTAAAGCAGCTTGTTGTACCAGTCTATAATCTCATGCAATAACCAAATGAAAGGTGAACCACACCAGGTATAAATACAAATATATGTATCTATTCTAAACACATCCCCCTAGTCTCTTTATGAGACTAGTGGCAAAAGTACACAAGTAAATTTATTTAGCACACACTAAATTAGCACAATATATGATTAGCCCTAGGGGCGTCAGAAACCATATACTAAGAAAGTGGTATAAGAACCACAACTGACATAGATACAAGCCCTAGAGTCTTTAGAACTGCTGGGGTCACCAGGAATCACCCAAGGTATTGAAAGAGGGGACCCACTGGGGATGCATGTAGTGTCTAAACACAGCCGCCAATCACCATTAACTTCTAGGGGGAAAGTTGTGGTTGGAAAATTACAAGATAAGGACATTTAGGAGTGGACTAGGACAAAACCCCTTTAGAACTAGGCAGTTTTAGAGTCAATACCCATGGGAGCACCGCAGTACTCGAGTTACCTTACCCAGGGAAGCCGGGTACATAGGTGTCTTTTTGTGTCTGGTTTCATTGTCGTTTCCAATGGCGAGCAAGTGCTGCAGGCGACCAAGTGGAAAGTGTACAGATGGATCCAATGGTGGATCAAAGATCTGAAGAACCTGAAAGCAGGGGGGACAGAGTCTGGGTCACTAGCCAGTGACCAGGAAGGCAAGGAGAAGATGCCAACCAATGATGGGTGATTTCAGGTGAAGAAGGTGAAACTTGACTCTTCAGCCACGAAGACCAGGAGTCGTCGACGATGACCAGGAGCTGGATTCAAGCTGTCCCATGAAGGATGTCGAGTGCTGCAGTGTCCGTATCCGTATTGGACCCAACAAGCCTTGGCAAGAGCAACCCACGCAGAAAGCAAAGATTAGCTTTGGTGCAGACCAGCAAGATCTGAGGGACTCACCCTTTGGAGGGGAGTCAAGGCACGTCTGGAGCAACGAGGAAAGCCCAAGACACAGAAGAGTTACCATCATGGGGATCCACCAGTCAACGGATCAGGGATCGTGAAGGAGCCTCAAGTGGAAATGCTAAAGGTGGGCCCACAGAACACTTGTGGAGTGTAGGCCCACAATTCTTGGTGCGGATGGTGCTCGGGCTTGGACTTAAGTAGCCCAATGTACAACTTCGGGAAAACTCGGGAAGTCAATGCACTTGCATCCAGGCATTCCAGTTCCGCGTCTCTCATGATGGCTGCGGGTCTCAGCTTTGCTGTGATCTCGTGTCGTAGATGTCTGGAAGTCTGGGTCCTGTGTCACAAATCCTTCGGGATCCGGCGGGAGCCCCGGAAATGCAGATCTGCAAGATGCTTCTTTGGTGCCTTTTTGAACAGGGGAGTCACTCCTTGACCCCAAGGGAGATTCTTCCATCTTCTAGTCAAAATAGAATGTTGAAGGTCCAGAATATAAGTTGCAGAGTTTCGTCCAGGGTAATCTAAAGTCCAAAGGACTGGGTTCCTACACTTATACTAAGTTTAGGGGTTGGACTAACTCTTGGGTCCCACCTATGGGTGGACCCAGGGAGGGGGTGGTTACACCACTTTCCCTTTGTCCAGCTTCACGCCAGAGCAGGGGCTGAGTGCCCCTGCAACTGGTTTGAACTGGGGTATGCACACGGACAACAAGTGTGCCCCAAGCACTGTCTGGAAAGCATTCTCTGAATGCACCCACCCAGCCCCAATACACTAAAGTCTGCCTGGGGAGGTGGTTACACCTCTCTGTGACAGGAATCCTATTGTCCAAGGAATGACTTATAGGTTTATATGTGTCAGTGATATAATGTAGATATAGGTAGCCTATGTCTTAGTAAAGGGTGCATGCACCGCCTTACCCAGGCTGCAGTAGCAGACATGTGGTGCCATTTTGGAAGGCTTCCCAGGGGTGGCATACTACATGCTTCAGCCCCTGGTATGCCACTGGGGTACCTATGCCCTTAGTACCTAAGGTACCATATACTAGGGACTCACAAGGGTAACCCAGTAACCAATCTGGAGTGCATCTAATGTACATGCAATCAATTTAGAGAGGAAGAAGCTAGGCTGGGGTCCTGGTGAGCACTAGGGTCCCAGCCAGACTAAAGTCGAAAACAGTGAAACACCAGCAAAAAGTAGGGGTAACCATAGTAAGCAGATCCTACTCTCCTACATGCACGTCAACAAATAACACAAAGAGCACACATGCAGAAACACACAACTGACATGCAAGCACCAGACACGCATAAATAGGCGTAAAAGGCCCAGTGTCATATGTGACACTTTCAGTCTGTTCTAGCATCTTGGAAGTTGGGAATTTTGGGCTTTTACTTGCTGGTATTTGCCATTTTTACAGTCCACAAAAATCTGAAATTCCTGTTGCATTATATTGATTTGTAGAAGCCTGGATGTTACTTTCGAAGGGGAACCTCTAATGGTAAAATCAAGGCTACAAGAAGTTGGCTAAAAATCCATAACTGGCTGAAGGTGTCACACATTAAATGAGCCACTTGGCAGCCGTGCACCTGGTTGGATGGAAAATAAAAGTAACATCATAGGATTCCACTTAATGTTGACCATTTGACTTGAATTTGGCTTTGCCGATGCTTGTTTGCATTGGTATTACTCAATGCTAAAATGCAGCTGTTGGCTATAACAGCAGCACCAGTTGTGGGCATTGCATGTGGCATGTTGGCCTTTGGAGCTTATCACAGTTTTGCAGATCCCTGGGGGTTGCTAAAGACTGACCTTTTCTGAGAACAAAACAACATTTTGTACTAAAAGGTCACTAAAAGAAAAAAAAAACACTGCATGGAGGGAGTATTATGTTGCAGGCCTGGCATTTGAGACATAGTCAGCTGTCTCACCAGATACTGTTTTCCATAAAGATCCATACATAATAGTAATGGGCAGGGGGATTTTTGAACCACATGCTTCATCCATTGGTCTGTTGAAAAGCAGTGGCTCCTCCACAATGGCGGAGGAATATCGCCCCACTGAGAATGAAAATTAAAATGATGATAAAGCAATTATATTGTGGTTTTATTTTTCACCGGCAGCCGATGCTGCAGAGTCTCGGAGGGGGGGGGGGGAGGGGGGGGGGGTAATGGAGGGGGCTGGCAATCCTCTTGACACCAGCCAGGGACTGGGAAGAGGAGTTGAGGGCTCTTGTATGTCTGCAGGTCAGTTTGGCCGCCCGTCTTAGGCCGGCCAAACAGACATGTGCACTTAGATTTTCTCCACCTAGCTGCATTGTACAGCTGGGTGGGGAAATTGCACAGGCTCCCAGTCCCTTTATAAGCTCTTAACAAGGCCGCTCAGACCAATCCAGGCGCTGCTCTCATAGCATGAGAGCAGTGTCTGGATTGGGTGGGGAGTCTGGGAGCCTGTGCTGGCCCAGGGACTTCTGGAAGAAAGGAGCACTGAGGCGTCCGGCAGACGGAGCGGCGGAAGCAGTTAGATGTGTTTAATTTTTTTATTATTTGCTCCCGCACTGCCCCACCATTTTGTTTTGGCAGCAGCTGCAGCTTCTGTTGAGTTGTCATTCACATTTTTCTTCTTCCCACCATAGTATAGTGCATGTGGCAATAGGTCAACCCGCATTACCCACTGGCTCTCTTTAGTTTGAGTGACTGCACAAAGCAAATGCACATGGTCACATCTGCTTCAAAATAGTTGCTTTTTCTTCAGTGAGAACACGTTTTTAGAGTGGGACTTTAAAAAAGGTGTTTACTTTAACTGCACTTTGGATGCCAATTTTTTTTTAACAATTTAATTTCCCGTTTTTCTTGCATAGAAAATCATAAAATATTTGAAAACAATTAAAAAAAACTGAAAAGTGGTACAGGGTAACAAGCAAGAGTGGGAAGCCCAAACCACTGGTCTATACAACAGTGCCAAATAGATAGCACAAGGCTAAAAGTAGGATTACAGAAAGTGCATATAATGTGTCCTTGGGATTGAGGTGCCCGTGCCCTCTACAATTAATGATGGGATTACTAGTGCAGATCGGTCAGTGCGGCTGCCGGTAGAAAGCGATGCACCAAGGCCTGTCAGGTGCTTTCATCTTCGATCAGAAGAGTTTGCAAAATGCCAGATTGGCATAGGACTAGATTTACTAAAGGTGAAATTCTCCTATCTGCTCTCTGTGCCCTTTTCAGATATGTAACAAAGGGGCCCCAGGTCTTCTCAAATGTATACATAAGGTCACGAACCAATGCCGTCAACTCTTCGATAGCATAATTTGACCATATATGCACCCACCACCTTACTGGAAGCTATCGTAAGGGGCTTTCACACTGAGCCATGCTAAGTCCAACAACTAGTTGGAAGTAAGATACCATTTTTCCAGATGGGGGAGTTAGTAGGTAGGCCCCTTAGTCTCCCTGGTGGCCAAGATGGATGTCCCCCCAGTGTAATGCGTTGTAATGGTTTTCGTTTTAAAGTCTACATTGTAATAGCACTTATAAAGGTTGTTCCCCGGCCAAGATGGATCATTACGGGGGGGAGTGGGGAAGAATTTCCCGCCAAAAGGTTTGAATGTGTGCGCAAGTCCTTCAAGTATGAGGGAGTGTGCCTCGTTCAACGCAATCCCTTCCAGCAACTATCTGAGCTGCCAAACACGGCATGTGGTCGCGTGGGGAGTGAGGTCCCATCTGGATAATAGTTTGTAGGTGCTAGCTCCATGTTGAATACAAATCGAGGTCCCCACCACCCTCCTCCAGATCACCCTCTAAGCATCGCCGGGACTGTCTGCTTCTAGGTCCCGCCCCCAGTGGGTAAAGTAGGTACGTTTTGAGTGGGGACTAAGATCAAGGATGTATTTATTTGGGGTGGGTGGAATTGGTGGGATTTGAATCTGGGGAATTCCATGGAATTACATTAAAATTATGCAAGGGGGGGGAGCCGAGCGTGCGCCCAATAAGCCCACGGAGGGTAGTAGCTCCGCCGTGACTGAACCCTCACCCCCACATCCTGATACGCTCCTTATGCGCTGACCCTAGGAGCGGGTAAGGGAAACTCCTGAGGTGCCCGGCTCCGGTCCCGCTGTGAGATCGGGGATCGGAGCTAGAGGCAATAAGATTTGGGGTCTCCGTCGTGGTAAAGCCTGGGGCTAAAGTTGAGGCTGTGGCCAGCCGCGAATTGATAAACAGCTGCGGCAGGACCCGGAAGTAACCAGCTGGCTCCGTGATTACCCAAAAGCGAGAAGCCACAATCTCGGTCTACTAAAGGATCCCGTTATGTCCAGGCCAATAATCTGGACCGGTACACGCTGCCAAGGGGCTCCCCATCTCATTCAAGGAATGTGCAGAACCCGGGAAGAGATTCAACTTATGCCCTGCCAGAGCCTACCTTGCTGGATGTGATGGCGGCCATAGAGGGGATGAAAACGTCTTTAGGGCAGAAAATGGAATCGCTGGATCAAAAACTGGATGCGGTGACCATTGAGGTCAACCTTCTCTGTGCCGATCTCACCAAAACCAGTGAAAAGGTCAAGTCCCTAGACATTAAAACTGCTAGCTTAATAGATGATGTGGCGCCACTACAGTAAGAGGTGCGGGATCTTTAACGAGCTGGGGATCTTACGAAGCGGAAACTGGACGATTACGAAGGGAGGGCCTGGAGATGCAACGTCGGAATTGTTGGTGTACCGGAGAAGTCAGAGGGCCCAGCACCGGATTTGTTTGTAGAGGACCTTGTTCTCAAGCACCTTCAGTCCAAAGGCTTGAGTAATTTCTTTACTATCGAATGGGCACACAGTGTCCCGGGTGGGAGACAAAAGCCTGGGGCTACCCCGGCCGATGATCGCAAGGTACTTAATTTCAGAGATCGAGACGCTATCCTGCAAGCCTCCAGGTTGGTAGGCCCTTTGAGATTTGAGAACACCGGCCTCTCCTTTTTCCCGGGAATCCCTGGCGATCAAGAAAAAGGTCAGAGACAGGGGCCTGAAATATGCCATGTTGTTTCCGACCTGGCTGAGGATTGAGGCCAACGGTAAAAACCTGTTTTTTTGACAATCCAGACATTGCCTCGGACTGGTTGGAAACACAGCCCCAGCCAGGGGCTGAGAGACCTGAAAATGAGGAGGGGGAAGAACAGGACCAGGAGTAGTAAGAGCCGCTTGGGTCCGTGGGTGGGATGGCACAGTGCCTTTTTTAGGCAGTGGTCCGAATTAGGCACAGAAATAGTTGCTATGGGGTAACGGTGGGGGTCTATAGGAGCTGCCTTCCTACTCTTTTCTACCTTTAGATAGTTGGTGAGTTAGATTATGGGGCGAAAGGCGCATTGCGAGTTGGGGATACGCGGAAGCCGAGTGCAGAGGTGCAAGGTGGGGGGAGAGGGATTGGGTGTATGTGGAGTTTTTGACTTCTTAATTGTGTGTTGTTGCTTTTCTTTTTTGTTTTTTGTTGTTGATGGCATCATTACATTATGTTTGACTAGCATGCGACGGACAGAGGATTTTCGCTCCCTTTTCATGTATAATGATGAGGGGTAGGGAATTGAAGGTTTTGAGTTGGAATGTAAATGAGTTGGGGGACAAAAACATAGTGTGGTTCTTCAGTATCTTAAATGTCATGCGCCGGATGTGGTCTTGCTTCAAGAAACTCAAGAAACACATTTAGTGGGAAATTCTTGTAAGGCTATGCATAGAATGGGGTACAAGTTGGTGTGCCATACGGGATTCACATCTGGGTCCAGAGGGGTGGGTATCCTGGTTCGAAAGGCGCTCCCATTGGTGATTGACTCTACCTTAGAGGATGACAGGGGCAGATATGCTGGGTTGATGGGTCATTGGGAGGAGCATGTTTTTACCCTCTTGGTGCCGTTTGTCCCCCCGGGTATGCAAGCCACTACTTTAGTTGATCTGGGAAAGCTCCTGTTAAACCTGCTGATAGGGCTATTGATTTTGGGGGGAGACTTCAACGCAGTGGTTTCTGCAGTCATGGATAGACATCCCCAGCGAGATATGGGGCGTGCCCAGAGATGGCTTCCCGATTTTCTCGATGCAATGGGTTTAGTGGATAGCTGGAGATTGCTCCACCCAGACCAGAGGCAATACACTTTTCACTCTGGTGCCCACAGCAGTCTCTCCCGCTTAGATTATTGTTTGGTACCTGAGGCCCATGCATCTTATATAACTGAAGCTTTTCATGTGGCCAGGGGTATCTCCGACCATTCCCCGCTCTGGTTTCGGGTTTGTGTCACTTTGGGATCGGCGGGTAGGGTATCCCCTATCAATTCCTTGTATATGCGTAACCCCAAACTTCGTAAGGACCTCATTAAGGCTCTAGACCACTATTTTCTGGAGAATGAAAGATTGGTGTCCTCCTCTGTGTCTCTCTGGGAAGCCTTTAAAACGGTCATTAGGGGTCAGGCTCTCGCATTGATAGCTGGAACGAAAAAGGAAAGGAATAAGGATGTTGTTAAAGCAAAGACTGAGACTGGTCGCTTGGAAGGAGAACTGGAGCGGGCGGTAACTCGGGCTAAATTGCATATTCTGAACCTTAAGCAGCATGATTATAGATCTCTGGTCACTTATAATGCCAGGGCTCTCGGAAGGGAGCAGCAGGGTAGGCTTTACGATCTAGGGGATAAAACAAGGAAAATTATTGCATGTTGGATAAAAAGGACAGGGCGGAGCGTGTTGTCCCAGAACTTGTAACAGCCGAGGGAGAGTTGCTTACTGATCCCCAGAGTATTGTCGATAGCTTTGCGACATATTTTCAAACTGTCTATACCTCAGTCTCGGATTGGCCGGAAGAGGACTCCCATTTGCTGCTTCGGGACATACAACTCCCGTATTTGTCCAATGAAGACCGTGATTTTATGGATAGTGCCCTGACAACTGATGAAATAGCTCAAGCTATTCGATCCTTGAACTCGGGTAAGGCACTAGGACCCAATGGGCTCCCAATTGAACTATAAGCTTAGGCCGGATAAGCTTGCTCCTCGCCTTAAAGATATGTTTGTTGAGGCTCGGGAGAAGGGCATACTGCCTTATGATCAGAGAGTTGCGTCGGTGGTGGTAATCCATAAGGAGGGTAAACCAAAGATAAATTGTGCCTCTTATAGGCCTATTTCCTTTTTGAACGCAGAGCCCAAAATACTCGCCAAGCTTCTCTCTAATAGGCTGGTTATGGTGATCAGTGAACTGTTACATCCGGATCAATCGGGATTTATTCCCCACAATCTACGTAGGTTACATTGGGTGATAGCCAGGGCTCACACCCTGCAAGAACCGGTCATAATCGCTTCACTTGATGCAACAATGGCGTTTGATACCGTAGAATGGCCCTATTTGTGGGCGGTCCTGGCTAAATTTGGATTTGGCCCGACTTTATTCGCTGGGTGCGTTTATTGTACACTGAGCCGCTCGCTCAGATAGTGGTTAATAACCATGTCTCAGCATCATTTCTTCTAGGACGGGGCACTCGGCAGGGTTGTCCCCTCTCTCCCCTTCTTTTCTCACTGGCCCTGGAACCCCTGGCGGCTTGGATTCGCTGGGAGCCATCTATTCAAAGCATTCGGTGGTCCCCTGATTGGGAGGACCATGTATGCGGATGATATTCTACTTTATCTGACCTCCCCTAGGAAGTCCCTCATTGTTGTGTGTGATGTTTTGGTCTCCTTTGGTAGGAACTCCGGGCTTTCCATCAACTGGGGGAAATCTCTCTTGTTTGTTCTTAAGGGTGAGACCCCGGTCCCTCCGCGAAATTGTCCTATTCAAATTAACACAGGCGGGTTCAAATATCTAGGGATTTTTATTTCTCTGGACCCGGCGATCCGGTATGCTAAGAATCTCCTTCCCCCTTTGCAGAGGCTTAGGAGCGAAACTGCCAATTGGAGGAAACTTCCCCTCTGGTTGTTGGGTCGAGCGGCTCTCTTTAAAATGATGTCTCTTCCTCGTTTCCTTTACGCCCTTCAGAATACTTTGGATGCAGAGCCGGCTGGTTATTTCCGTGAGGTGGAAGGGTTGCAGCGTAGTTTGTTGTGGGAGGGCAGGCCCCGTATTGCTTTAGCAAAACTGACGCTTCCATGGTATGATGGAGGAGCTGCCCTACCAGACATCAAACAATATTACTGGGCTTCCCAGCTGGCTGCAACCAACCAGGGAACATATGGATCAGTGGCCGATCCCGGATATGCGATGGATAGGTGGCTCCTCCCCGGAGGTAGTTACAACAGGGCACTGTATTCTAAGTCAACAAAGCTGAACTTGACAGGGCCACCTAAACATGTAGTGCGGATCTGGCATTATGCCACGAGTTCTTTGGGATGGAGGGATAGGCTGACGCTAGCTACCCCACTGTTTGAGTCGGAACGTCTAGGGAAGCTTTGGAATACAAGAGGATTTGATAAGTGGGATCTGAGAAGGATCTCGACCATTAAAGATATCTGGGGCAAGGGGAAGATCAAGCAATTCGAAGAAATGCGGGTCGAGTTCGGGCTGATGGGAACTGAGTACTTTCGCTATGCACAAATCCGCCATGCATTGCAAGCAGCCCTGCCTGAGGATGGGGACCTACCTGAGGCCTCACCTTTTGAGGATAGAATATTAGACGGTCCTCTTCCCGAAAAAAACATCTCCCTGATCTATAAGAAATTAATAAATCATAGGGCGGAGCTACTTAGGGAACTGAGGGATAAATGGACGCAAGATGGCATAGAATTGGATGATGAGGATTGGCAATCGGCTGTGTCCACTCCAAAAGTGGTCGCGATCCCAGCACGATTGCGGCTTGTTCAGTTAAAAATACTACACAGAGTTAATTTCACAGGCCCCCGCCTTGTCTGGATGGGGTTATCGGATGTAAGATTTTGTAGACAGAAGTGTGGTCTTCTGGGTACATTCCTCCATATCCTTTGGGAGTGTCGATATATCGGCGAGTACTGGGGTAAGATCCATAACACTATGGGGAAGGTTTTGGGGGTTGCTGTGCTGCCAGAGGCAAGGAGATGTCTCCATAATATATGGGAGCCGACTGATCTTAACTTGGCACAAACACAATGGACCACACTAGGGCCCCCATTAGGATGGCAGGCGGACTTTGCCCGCCCGCCAGCCTCACGGTACCAGGGACCGCCCGCCATAAGGGCGGGGGTCCCTTGCCTGGCATTAGGATGCGCCAGCCACAGAGGCGGGCGCATCCTGCATTCCTACCATTGTGATAGGCGGTGCACTCAGCACCGCCCGCCACAATCGCGGGAAGGCATGCAGTACACGCGTGGTGCCTGCCATGCTGTGCATGGAACTGCTGGGGGGTACCATAAGTACCCCCCCAAGTGCACCTCCCACCGCGCGGTGCCTTCCATGCTGTGCATGGAACTGCTGGGGGGTACCATAGGTACCCCCCATGTGCACCCCCCACCCTCCCCGGAGTCCATGGGGGCCCGTATCGGGCCCCCAATGCAGACTCCACATGCCTTTCCGTGGCGGCATTGCCGCCACAGAAAGTCATTTAATAAATCCCATCCTAATATGGTTGGCGGTGTCTGATAGATACTGCTACCATAGAGACCCTTTTCCGCCCCGGTCGCGAGGCGACCGGGGCGTAAAAGCAGCGGACCGGCTTTCCGTCCGCCACGGACCCCCCAGCAATACTAATATGGCGGGGGTCATTCCAGGACAGATGGCGGGCGGATCGCCCCCGCCAGGCCGGCGGTGGCTACCGCCGGCCTGGCGGGGGCGATCCACCCGCCATCCTAATGGGCCCCCAGGTTTCATGAGTGCAAAAAGGAACATTGCTCAGCAATGGGGATCAGAGAAGCCTCCTACCCTTGAGAGTTGGAAAAATGATCTGGATTGGTGTAGGTTTTGGGTAAAAGACTGTGTACATAGCGAGAGGCCAGCCTCGAAAATGGGCATCAGTTTGCGGACTTTGGAATAAATATGTGGAGAGATATGTGTGCCACCTAGAAATTCTATGTTTGATGTGCCCCCATCCCCGTAAGTTCTTTGACAAGTATGTACCTTGGTCCCCTCCACCCCCCTCCTCTGCAATGATTATTGCCGAGTATATAAGGACACTATTGCTGAGTGGTATGCAGTGGTTCACTGCATATTACTTTGCTGTGCATACCCCTCGGTATATACTGCCAAGTATGTAAGGGCGCTGAGGGGTATGCACTTCTGTGCATTGATTTTTAAACAGGGCCAGAAGACGGAGCAGTCTCTCTTAAAAACCACTGCAGATTAAAGTGTTTGTGATAGACAATGTGGCTGCAGGGTGCTCGCCAAATCACGCTAATGGTAATGACCCAAAGCGCATTCTCTGTGTATTGAGGTTGGATTTGCCAAACGTAAAAATGCAGGCATTCACTGTTACAATGCTACTGCTCTGTGAGCATTAAGCTAGCTTGAAAGGTTTGCTGACAAAATATCAACTACCAAAATATCTACATACTTAATTATAGAGTCAAAAAAATTGAAGTAAAAAATATAGACTTCCTATACTTAAAATTAAAATGACAAAAATATCGAGAAAAAAATATTTTTGTCGCTAATATGTGTCTAAAATATCGATATATATATATATATATATATATATATATATATATATATATATATATATATATATATATATATATATATATATATATATATATATATATATATATATATATATCAAGCTCCTGGTTGACACACGCAGTTTGGAAGGCACACGAGCAGCTGCGTAAGGCTCAACCTGTTCCTTGAATCACTGGTACGGGCAACATCCGCCTGCAAGCAGAAAATAAATGCAAATCACTTTTTTGCCTGACGCGTTTCGTTTATTCACTTCTTCAGAGGCAATACCATGATGAACACTCCCCCATCGCTTTTAACGTCTATTTAACATCTGCCACGCCCAGATGGGCTGTCCGAATGGAACTGTGGTGATTTCTGGGAATTGGAGTGTCCAAAATTTATCCTCAAATGGAAGCACATTTCTTTTAAGCTCTGGATCAATCAATCAATCAAAGACATTTCTAGAGCGCACTACATACCCGTAGGGTCTCAAGGCGCTGGGAGTAGGGGGGGGGTGCCACTACTGCTCGAACAGCCAGGTCTTCAGCTTCTTCCTGAAGGAGAGGTGGTCTTGGGTCAGGCGCAGGTCGGTCGGGAGGGAGTTCCAGGTCTTGGCGGCCAGGTAGGAGAAGGACCTTCCTCATGTAGTCGCTCTTCGGATGCGGGGGATCGCGGCGAGGGCGTGGTTGGCTGAACGGAGGATGGATGAGCCCCCACAAGCGTCACTGTCCTCAATCCAGCACAGTTGCCCCATGATCAGGTAGGTGAATACCAAGCCTAACGGCCCCCAATGTTCGCGGGGTGGGGCCCTTCCGACGGCAAAAAAGTGATTTGCATTTATTTTCTGCTTGCAGGCGGATGTTTACCGTACCAGTGATTCAAGGAACAGGTTGAGCCTTACGCAGCTGCTCGTGTGCCTTCCAAACTGCGTGTGTCAACCAGGAGCTTGATATATATATATATATATATATATATATATATATATATATATATATATTTTCCACACAATTCCTCCAGACTGGAGGAACAAACGGGTCGCACTCCACAGGTCGTTTTTCAATTTTTGTTTATTTTTTGCATTCTCTTAAATTTTCAGCAAAGGCAGATGTTAACATCAATGCGTTTCGGTATATCCAAATACCTTGCTCACGATCAACTAACCACTAGGCTCCCCCTACCTAATGTAGTTCATAATACATCACATCACTTCCTGTTTTCAATGCCACTATGCTTTATGGGAGATGTAGTTTTTATTACTTATGCAGTTCTATTTCGCTCATTATTGTACTTTGCACTGATTACTCGCATTTTTACTAAAGCAGGTTGTTGTATATTTGATGACTTCTAGGTATTAAATAATTCCCTCTAGTGGGATAATTTTGTAAAGACATCGTAAACCAAGGCATATTTAGCCACTATCAGGTTTTAACAATTATGTTCCCTCTAGTGGGATTCTATCATCATGTGTTACACTTTTCAAACAATTTCATTACCATTGTAAAAGCATCGTAAACCAAGGCATATTTAGCCACAGTCAAATTATGGCAAATAGGTTCCCTCTAGTGGGATTATATTGTCATGTTCATTTTTCAAACGATCTCATTGCCTTTCAAAGGTACATTCCCACAATGGCTTAGCCATGTTAATATTCATGAAAAATGTATTACTTTCCCAGAAGTTCCAACCGCTGAGGTATACTAAATTATCACTCAGTTTTTCAATTATCATTTCACTTTTTCAATGTTCCTTCTCCATAATGGGTTTCTTAATTCATTAAATACAATATTTAGCAAAAATTCATTTAAGGAAGCAAAGTGTTTATAAATGTATATAAAGTTATTCCGACAGATTTAACCCATTCGGGGTAAGGGTTCTGAGGTTCAGGATATGGCGCGACTCTTTCTGTCTTTGAAGTCTTTCTCTGTCCCCTCCTCGCTCTTTTTTGGGGACACTTTCAATTCCAAAGAATTTTAATTGATTCCAATCACTTTGATGATATTGTTCCATGTGCTTGGCTACCGCGTTGGCTCTGTCCTGATGGATGGTAGCTCGAACGTGCTCCAGAATTCGCTTTTTTAATTCACACACAGTGCTGCCCACATATCGCATGGGACACGGGCATTCCACTACGTATACTACGTGTGTTGTTTTACAAGTGATTAGTTCTCTGATTTCCCATGATTTTTTATTTGCCATTTGCACCTTCTTTGTTGGTTTTGCTATTTGGCACGCCTTGCATGCAGAACATTTTACAAATCCAGTCGTTTTTAACCATACCTCTTTATTTTTAGTTTTTTTTAAATGGCTGTGGATCAAATGGTCCTTCAGATTTTTTGCTCTTTGTACGTAATTGTTGGATGGTTTCCCATGATACTTTTTGGCTGTCTCATCCAGCTGTAAGATTTTCCAATTACGTTTCAAAATGTTTGCTATTTCCTTGCTTTCGTTTGAGAAATCCATAATCATCCGTATTGGCTCTGATTCACTTAGGGGTTCCTTCTGTTTTTTTACTAAGCACTCTTCTCTATTTTTTTGATTTGTTCTTTCCCAGCATTTTTGAATTACGCCTTTGTTTTATTTCTGCCTTTTGAATCTGTCCGTGGTTGCAGCACTGTGTTTAAACCATTCATCATTTTCACTGCAAATTCGGCGAATTCTCAGAAATTCCCCATAGGGGATACTTGAGATGAGGGATTGTTGGTGGAAGCTTGTAGCTTCTAAGGTGGCATTAGTTGCAGTACACTTGCGATGTAGTGTGGTCTGAATTTGATTCTCCCTTATATAGATCTCTGTGTCCAGGAATACTATTCGCTCATTGCTTATTACATAACTGAATTTTAAGTTTGGTATGCTGTTGTTCATGATCTCAAAGTATTCCAGGAATTCTTCTTTACTGCCATCCCAAATGATTAGCAAGTCATCAATATATCTTTTCCAACTAATGACTTTGTTTGATAGTTCTTCATTACTGCTCTTCCACGCCACCTCCTTCTCCCACCATCCCATCGCTAAACAGGCGTAGCTGGGAGTAAAGGAAAATCCCATAGCTGTCCCGCTATTTTGGCAATATACTTCATCCCCAAACATAAAGACGTTTTTTGTTAGACATATAGTGATCATTTCCAATAACATCCGATTATGGTTTCCAAATTCCATACTTCTGTCATTCAGGAAAAAGTTGCATGCTTTGAGGCCTATGTCATTCCCAATGTTTGTGTATAGGAATATGACATCCATTGATACCAGTTTGTATGTATCTTGCCATGGTGTATTTTCTAATTTTCTCAGTAGATCACTTGTATCCTGTATGTAGGAGTCTAGGCACGTTACAAAAGGATTCAAAAAAGAATCAATGTAATTTGCAATTGGTTCTAGGAGAGAGCCCTTCGCAGATAAGATTGGGCGTCCTGGGGGCATCTTTTGGTTTTTATATAATTTCGGGAGGAAATATATAGTTGCAGTTACTGGATGTGCCACCGTCAAATATTTCCTCTCCTCCTCATCAATCAGGCCTTTCTCTGTCCATTCTCCCAGCTTCGCATCCACCATGTCTTTAATCTCCATGGTGGGATTTCTTTTTAGTTTATCATAATGTTCGGTGTTTCTCAATTGGCGATGTGCTTCCGTGATATATGCTGTTTTTTCTAATATCACGATGTTTCCGCCTTTGTCAGACATTTTGATTTCTATTTGATCACTTATAGATAATTCCAAAAGCGCCTCCCTCTCATTTTTTGTTAAATTGTCCTTATGTTTTACATTCTTTAATTTATACAAGTCTTGGGTTACTGCTTCCTGAAATAGGTCGATTTTATTGCCTGGAACCAACTGTGGATAAAATTTTGATTTTGGCTTTTTTCCACTCAAGCCGGCTCCTACTTGTATACATGCCAATTCCAGGGGGATTTCTTCATTTTCCTCCACATTTAAATTCCCCAGATTCATGAAGGCTCCCGTGTCTCTGACCGTTAGTGTTGGCCCACTATTTATATTCAAAGGGTCTTTTCTTTTCCATACTTTTCTCTTTCTGCAAAATGTTTCGCCAGTTTTATCTTCCTGATATACAGATAAAAGTCTATCCGAACTTGAGCTAAATCCATTTTTCTTGTAGGACAGAAATTAATTCCCTTTTTGACTAATTTTTCTTCTGTCTCTGAAATCTTTCTTTTGGATAGATTTACCACCTGGAGTTCATTCTTTATTGGTTCTTCGTCTGGCGCATGCTGCGCGTTTCCGTTCCTACTTTTACACTTTTGTTGCTTTTTACTCATTTTTCCTCTCCTTTTCGGTTTTTGGGTGTCCTTCCGCGTCCTCTCCCTCTTCCCCTTTGTTGCGGGCGGGAGGCCTGGTTCTGCTCCCACTGTCTCTGTTGCAGAACCAGACGCATGTCCCCCAAAAAAGGTTGCTGTCCCATACCGGTTGAAGTTTATAAACACTTTGCTTCCTTAAATGAATTTTTGCTAAATATTGTATTTAATGAATTAAGAAACCCATTATGGAGAAGGAACATGGAAAAAGTGAAATGATAATTGAAAAACTGAGTGACAAATTAGTATACCTCAGCGGGTTGGAACTTCTGGGAGAGTAATACATTTTTCATGAATATTAACATGGCTAAGCCATTGTGGGAATGTACCTTTGAAAGGCAATGAGATCGTTTGAAAAATGAACATGACAATATAATCCCACTAGAGGGAACCTATTTGCCATAATTTGACTGTGGCTAAATATGCCTTGGTTTACGATGCTTTTACAATGGTAATGAAATTGTTTGAAAAGTGTAACACATGATGATAGAATCCCACTAGAGGGAACATAATTGTTAAAACCTGATAAGGGCTAAATATGCCTTGGTTTACGATGTCTTTACAAAATTATCCCACTAGAGGGAATTATTTAATACCTAGAGGTCATCAAATATATACCAACCTGCTTTAGTAAAAATGCGAGTAATCAGTGCAAAGTACAATAATGAGCGAAATAGAACTGCATAAGTAATAAAAACTACATCTCCCATAAAGCATAGTGGCATTGACCATCCCCCAAACAGGAAGTAATATGATGTATTATGAACTACATTAGGTAGGGGGAGCCAAGTGGTCAGTTGATAGTGAGCAAGGTATTTGGATATACCGAAACGCGTTGATCTTAACATCTACCTTTGCTGAAAATTTAAGAGAATGTAAAAAATAAACAAAAATTGAAAAACGATCTTTGGAGTGCGACCCTTTTGCTCCTCCAGTCCGGAGGAATTGTGTTGAAAATTGTGAGCATCATGGTTCAGCTGCAGGGCGCCGCACCCGAAACGAGCGCTGCAGAAGCGGCAAACAGAACTGGAGTGGGAGGATATATATATATATATATATATATATATATATATATATATATATATATATATATATATATATATATATATATATATATATATATATATATATATATATATATCCACCACAATCGTTCCTTCATCGTCAGTAACGAAGGACGAAACCTCCTTTCTCATGCGAACTCGTGAGAAAGGAGGTTTCCTTCGAAACGCGTCAAGTGATTTGGCTAAAGCCAACTTGAATAAACACGCTGTGTAAAAGAATCCAGTGGCTGTGGCATTGTTTTTTACTGACGACGAAGGAACGATTGTGGTGGATAATAGGGGTCCGTGACCCGGCCACTGCCCACTGCTGCAAGAGGCTCAGGTTTGTTTGCGACAATGAGCCGTGGAGATATATATATATATATATATATATATATATATATATATATATATATATATATATATATATATATATATATATATATATATATATATATGTATATATATATAATATTTTCACAATTTTTAAAAATAATATTTCCCTCTTGATTATCAAATTGTGTTATAATATATGTGATATGTTAATTTATCGTATTGCGTATTTTGCACAGTTTATGTTTTGCACATACTGATATTATTACAAGGTACAATGGCACTGTGCCATCAATTCTGTAATGGCACTGTGCCATTAATTCTGTGTAATTCGTACCAGTTAAAACACAGGCATTATGCAAATAAAGGGTTAAAAGGGCAGGCCGTGAACACCAAGTGCCACCCCTTTTTAGAGCTCAATAAGTACCCTCATCAATTGCAGCAATGTATCATGTGATCAAGCCTCTGGCTAGAGGCGAAACGCATCATGCGGGCTTGCTGGGTGTTATTCTGTCAAATGGAATAAAGCACTGATTACGCCCCAGATCTGGGTTTGGCTTATTTGTCTTTTGAGGTCCGAAAACAGTGTGGCTGAGACGCTTGGACGTCGGACGGAGTGAATGGGCTCTATATATATATATGTGTATATATATGTGTGTGTTTATTATCAATTATATTCTAAAAAATTAACATATAATATTACATATGTATGCATTTACATATATCTAATTTAATATGAAATTAATATTTTTAATTTATATTAGAATTCACAAATTTAGTAAGTGCAATGTAAAAAATAAATTCATAAACATACATCTAATAACATTTTTTTCTAAAACAAACCATTTTTATTACAAATCAAAAATGAAACAAAAACATTTTCAGTTTACTAAAAATAAATAAAATATTAACTTAATAACCAAAAACATATGAATATAAATGTAAACAATATAAAGTAAACTACAAAAAGGTTTAATACATATACTATTCCCACTACAATTTATACAGGAGTAGACAAAGGGCTTCATTATGATGCGGTTTGGAATGCAACCAACAGCTTGTTGGTTGCCATCTGAACCGAATCTACTACCGCAGTCAGACCAACGCATTAGGATGAGTGCGGTCAGAGGCAGTAGTCGGGGGGATCGACTGACGCATTTCAATGGGCTCATGGAGCCTGCTAGTTGGTCGTAAGCTCCTCATAATCCCTTAGGACAAGGACGGCTTTTTTACCGTCGGGATTATAATGTTGGTTTCCGACAGCCTTTCAATGTCGCCCTTTCCAACATGGAAAGGTAGTCGGAAAGTGACATTAGGGGCCGCAAGCAGGGCCCACCTGGCCATCTGCATCTGAGTCTGGGGGGCTAAAGTTCCTGCACCCTGTGGCAGTAACTATAAAGGGCCTGCCACATGGTGCAAGTATTTTCACAAACTCCCTTTTCTCAATGTGGGATTGTGCTGCAGGCGTTTTCCGCCAGCAACACAAGCTTCCATCGAGAAATAGGAGTTTGTGACTGCATGTGTGGTCAGATCGTAATCAGGTGTTCGAAACCACTGACCTATGGTCGGGCAATCCTCACTGAAACGGTGTTGGTCACAGGCAACACAGACCAACATTGTAATCAGGGCTAAAGTGTCGTACTCAGGAGGTGCACAATTTACAAATCCCACACACTCAATACAACAGTGGAGAAAGTGTTTGCGGAGAGGTCAAATTAACTATGCCAACTCCGCTCAGTTCAACAGTAGGAAAAATGTTCGATTACAGAGGGGTAAAATTAACTATTCCCACTCTAGCAGGTGCAACAGTAGGGAAAGTGTTGGATAGCTGAGGGGTAAATTTACTATTCCCACTGCATAAACTGAAAAGTAGAGAAAGTGTTGGATTGCAAGGGGTAAAATTTACTATTCCCACTATGGTCAGTTCAACAGTAGGGAAAGTGTTGGATTGCGGAGAGGCAACATTTACTATTCACACTGCAGTGAGAGCAACAGTAGGGAAAGTGTTGGATTTCGGAGTGGTAAAATTTACTAATCCCATTTCAATAAGTGCAAAAGTAGGGAAAGTGTTGGAACGTGGAGAGATAAAAACGTACAATGCAACCATAGTCACAAAGAAATTCCCTTCAACACAATAAAATTATTTCAAGAATATAGTAAACAAATAAAAATATAAATATGTTAAACAAAATACAAATATAGTTTATATTAAAAATTAAATAAAATAAATACATATTATGTTAAATACATATAAATAATTACAGCAATTATTACAATTAAAATACAAACATATTTTTCGTATAAATAAATATTTTTATTTCTAAATTATTTAATAGAAAAAATTGGTTTTTAAATAATTTTATCTTAGTTACTTCCCTATCATATACCTGTACAAAACTCACAACCAGCACCTAAAACTGAACTTTAAAAGCTATTTTTTACACTTTCAACATAAATATTTATCAACAAGCTAATCATCATTAATAAAAAAATGAATTAATTAAATATAAATAATTTGCTTCCCAAAATATGCCCCCACAAAACACACAACACACTCCTAAAATATTTCACATGTATACAATTGAGAAGAATAATTATCAATGTAATAATTAATATCAATTAAAAAATAAAAATAAATGTATTTGGCGGGGGTACTTTTATATAGCACAAACTTGAGCAGAAGGTATCAGGGCATTTTATATGAGTACCAGTTGTGTTACAGAAGTACACACATTTTTTTATTTTAATTAAATGATTTGCCCAGAATCATAGGATGTTGAACGTCCCAGCCAGGACTCAATTCAATTTAATTTAAACAATGTAATTACACAATTACCAAAATTAATTATCAATTAAATAATTATTATTAATTAAAACATTAATTACTTAAAATTAATTTACTTCCAACCCTGTACCCCTATGAATCCCACAACTCACATCTAAAATGAAAAATAAATATTACACAATTAACATAATCAATTAAGCGAATAATATTAACTAATTATTTAATTTAAATTCATTTGTTTCCCATGCCGTACCCCTATAAACCCACAATCTGCACCTAAAAAGAAATACACAATTAACATATTTATCAATTACATCATTTAAATTAATTAACAATTAATTTGAATTAATTTAACCCCCACCGTGTACCCTTATAAAACCCACAACCCGCACCTAAAAAAAAATATTTACACAATTAACATCAATTAAATAATTATTAATAATTAACAACTATTAATTCATTAATTAAAATTAAATTACTTCCCATTATATACCCCATATAAACTCCACAACTTGCACATAAAAATTTTATTTAAATGAAGTAATTGCACAATTAACATAATTATTGATTAAATAAATAATATTAATTTAAAAATAATCATGAATTTATTATAATTAAATTACTTCCCAACCAGTACCTCGTAAACCCACAACCCGATACAGTCCTAAGATCACAAAAAAATCTTAAATTAAATGTAATAACTGCTACTTGTACATTTAATATATATACTCAAATACATAACAATAATTTAAAAAAGAAATTATAACCAACTATATTTTTGCAAATGATATTAATGACTTTGATGGTTTAAAAAACTATGGGTGTATTACAAAGGCGGACAGACTGAAGTCCATTCACCATCGTCCCGGTGATAGGGACCGCCCGACTATAAAGGGGTGGTCCCACATATCAAATTGCAATGCAGCCACCACCACAGTGGCCGCTAAAGGCATTTTTTCTATTCTGGCAGGTGCTGCTGGCTGCAGCACATGTTGCAATGTAAAAAAGGTAGGTTTTGCTTTTCCCTGCACTACGTGGCAGGCATCACGCTGTGCCTGGCACATGGTGCAGGGAAATGTAGAGGTGCACCATAGGAAACACAGGCCGATCTTACAAAAGAGACTGACCCAGACAAAGCCACCCCAGCCCAAATTGCTGCAGCAAAAACAGCATATGAAGAAGCTTCAGTCAGTTACGTAGGTATAACTTCGCAGCACACGCAGCGCGTGTTCACAAAGAAGGTGACAGGGCGGGCACGTTACTGGCGTAATACTCAAGGTATCCTATTATATTTCCAAGACGCAATCCTGCACGCCTTTTGAGAGGATTACACATCCTTGTACACTAGTCCTGCACAGATGTCTGAGGTGGTCCTCTCCCACTTCCTGGCTCACCACCAGCTGCCTCGGATAGACCCTGACACCCGCTGAGACCTTGATGACCCCATCCAAGCTTCAGAAATCAGACATGCCATGAAGGCGTTAGCTACCCACAAGGTCCCCGGATTAGGCGGTCTTCCTTTAGAATTCTACCGCACTTTCGCCTCCCAATTAGTCCCCCAACTAGAGAGGCAATTCCGAGCGGCACTTGACGGGGGCACTTTACCCCAATCTATGTGTGAATCAGTTATAGTGTCCCTTCTCAACCCGGACAGGGATCCCCATCAGCTGAGCTCTTACCGACCCATAGCCCTATTGCCTGTGGACTATAAAGTTTACTGGAAAATACTGGCGAACAGATACGCCACTGTCCTTTCGCAGTTGATCCATCCGGATCAAAATGGATTTGTGCCAGGCAGGAACACTTTCTACAACATCCGACGTCTTTCCACATGCAGGATCAGATCCGTGACCGTTTCCCACGTGCGGCTTGTCTGGTCCTGGATCTGGAAAAAGCCATTGATACCCTCTCATGGGCATACTTATTTCGGGTCTTGCAGCATATGGGAATAGGACCTCGCCTCCAGGCATATACGAGGCTCATATACTCCACGCCCACCTCTAGAGTGAGAATAGGCCCCTCATCTCCGCCTCCTTTTTGGTCCACTGCGGTACTCGACAGTGCTGTCCGCTCTCCCCCCTACTTTTCGCCACGGCAATGGAGCCCTTGGCAGCCTGCCTCCGTGCCACGGGGGAGGAGTGGGGAATCCCTATTGCCAATTCCACCCATGCGGTGTCACTATACGCTGATAATGTCCTTGTATATGTCCAGGGCATTACAGCGGACCTCACCCCTATGCTGCAAATTTTGCAGGACTTTGAGGAAGTGGTGGGACTGAGAGTTAACTGGTCCAAATCCACGTCTACCCCTTGGTACAGGCAATGCCCCAGTGCCAGCTGAGGCTAGGTGATGTTGACCTCTCATGGAGCCTCCAGGCAGTGTGGTACCTGGGAGTCCAAATGTATCATACGCCGCAGGACATCAATGAGGGTAACTATTGAAAGATGATGGCAGGCATCAGATCATCCATACACTTCTGGAAAGATCTCCCACTAGCAGTCACGGGCAAGATAGCGATTGCCAAAATGATCCGAGTCCCACGACTCCTATACCTCTTCACCAACCTCCCAGTGGTTTCCCCCCTGCTCGTTTTTCAGCGAACTAGATACCCTGTTTGGGACTCTTATATTGGGATCTGGTCGCAGGCGTATCACCCTGGCAAAATTCCAGCTGCCTCTCCACCAAGGAGGACTAGCTGCACCATCCATCGAGGCCTACTTCCTGGCCGCCCAACTACAATGAGTGTCCCGTTGGCGGCGGGCCGGGCGCCAAGAGAACTGATCACCGCGGATGGACAACTTCAAAATCCCGCCATCCACCGTATGCTACTACCGAGAGCTGCACCCCCCGACCAAGCCACTCCAGTTGATGACGGCACATGCCTGTCTCACGCACATCCACAGAATGCATTGTGGAATGCCTCCGTACTCCCCTCTCCTGCTGCTAGTAGGGCTTCCCAAAGGTCCCACACACTACACAGAGAGAATGTTGCACATATGGACAAAACACGCTCTGACGGACGTTGGGGCGCTCTATTTTGACGGACAATTGCAGACATTTGAGGCACTTGTAAATGACTTTGAGCTCCCTAGGGGACAGTTCTTGCTGCATAGCCAGCTCTTAAATGAACGTCGTCAACACTGGCACACAATGACAAAGAATCCCCTACACACCCGGTTCTCCACACGATCCTACAGATGAGCCCCGGGCGGCACCTTCTTACCTGGATCTATAAAGCCATACGATCCCTCAAGCAGCCCATACTAGCATCCCGCAGGGAACAATGGGAAACTGACTTTCGCAGGCCTTTGCGTGATGGGGAATGGGTCAAAGCATTAGCATACACTAAAAAGGTATCCCGCAACTACCGCTGCAAAAACATACAATTGCATATCCTGCATCAGGCATATCTCACTCCTGAAAAACTCCAGAAGTATTTCCCCGATGGCTTCTTCGCCTGCCCTAGATGTCAGGTGACCGCTGCCTCATTTTCCCACATGCTATGGGACTGTCCATCCCTCCAAAGCTACTGGCGTACGGTCCATACTACACCTAGAACGATCACGGGGCTACGGGACCTTAACACATGGGAGGCTAGCGCCCTAGGTATCTGTAAGCATCATAAGCACATGAAAATAGAGATGCACTTTGCTTTCCTAGTGCTACTCCTGGCCAAACGGTGTATAACTATGCACTGGAAGGCACCAGAAGGCCCTCCCCTAGCGGCCTGGGTGGGTGCGGTCAAGAAATGGGGCGCAGAGGAAGAGGGAATACTACGGGGTGAGGAAATCCAGGGACTTCAAAAACATCCGATCTCCATGTCTTGGGCAATGCTACTTCACTCCTTCACACAAGAAATGGTGACAGAGGTGGAGACGAGGAGGGGAGGTTCTCCAATGACTCTTACAGACCCTGAGGATGCTCAGGTGGGTGAGCAACAAGCCCAAACACCTCACAGTCCAGATGCTTCGACACAAATACACCATGATGTCCCACAATAATTCAGCTCTCAGGCGCTTAAGTACTTGTAAACATAACGTACGATACAGTGTATCCCAGTTTTCTACCCCAAGTTATTTCAAGGTTAGAATGTGGCTACTATTTCAAAACCCCTATAAGCCCATGTGCGGGGAGACGCTGCACATCACACCCCCAGTGCGGCGAGGTGAATGACATGCAGGAAGGTTCCTGGTAGATGGACACAGACCCATGAGGGTCATCGACGATTAATGGACTGAGCGAAGAAGCTCAACAACCTTCAAATACTTATGTTCTCATGATATAATATTATGTTCCTGTGCGGGGTTACTTATATGCCAACACCATCAGCAATGAAAGATGTGATGAATATAATACTTTTATATGCCAATAAACATGTTTAAAAAAAAAAAAAAAATAGATGCCCCCCAGTGCAAAAAAGAACTGCATCTGGTCAAGAGGGACTCCCAACTGGCCACCAAAGTCCATCCCCGCCAGTCCTTCCATGGCGTATGACCCGCCATGGAAAGTCTGGCCGGGATCCAGCATCTTAATCTGGCAGACGGTGCCTGCTAGGCACCACCACCTTTGTGAGGATGCAGAGCAGTCTGACAGGCAATCGTACGATTGCTTCTGACCCATGACCGTCTGGCTTTCCGCCCGCCAACAAACCGCCCACCATCACAATCTGGCGGGTGGAAAATTTGCCGCACGATGGTGGTGAACCAGCCACCGGCAGCCGGACAGTGGTGGGTTCACAGCCATCGTAATCGCCCCCAATATTACTTACCTTAAATTCGATATTCTTGACAACGATTTTCTTGCTGATGAAATTACCATATCACAATATTTTTAACTTGATATTTTAATAAGTCGATATTTTGTTCTCGATATTTTGTGTGAATCCCGCTTGAACCACAGAATGCAGCATCAAACATTTCAGGTGCATTGCATTCCCCTTGTCTCTAGGTACTGTTGTGTCTGCGCTGCTTTACTGTGACGTTTTTACCATTTCTGCTTGGAGTTTATTTTTAGCGTGGTTTGCGTGTGGTTCAACCCTAGGGAAATACCTGTGTCTGTCTGTGACATATTCTGTTAGCCAGGTCCAGACCCATTTGTGTCCCTTCTTCACACCATTACACTCCATCTGAAACAGAGTTATTTTCAAGGGAAGAGAAATATATTATATTTTACAGGAAGGCTTCTCGCGTTCCAAAAATAGGAAATGAGAAAACGATGTTTGATTGTTCCTTTCAAGTGTAATTCAGAGCAGCCTGAGGTTCATTACATGTGAATGGCCCTACTGTAAATCACCTGCTTTACAACCAGCATTCTCCTCTTACAGGAGGAAGTAGAAAGGAGCTGCAGTTGTAGCGTTGTAGAGTGAATTCGCCTCACATTGTACAAAGATAACCTATTTATGGCGTTATTTCTGCTCAATATGGGAAGCAAGCAGTATATAGTTTCGAGTTGAGCTCAGTTGTCAATGTGATGTTATTCTTTCAAAATCGCAATGCTTGCATTTGTGATTTTATTACAAGACCGGAGTCTGAACGTGCTACTTTTTGGCTTTGATGAAACATAAATTACGCTGGTGTAATTTATGTAATTTTGGGAATTTCATGTTACACTTGTTATGCCAAATCACTCAAAGTATGTCATTACACAGCTTTGTCTTATTATGCACAGTTTGCTGTAAAAAATGTAATATAGAGGGGCGTGGCCAAGATGGCGGGGTGAGCGGACGCTTCCTCCCGTAGCTCCTCCGGCCCGGCTCAGCCCGAGCCCTGATCGCCGCGCTTCTCTCCCCCCGCGGCTGCACTGCGGGCGAGAGAACTGTGCCGGAATTCCTGGGGCACACTTTGATGCCACTTTGACTTTCGTGGCTCCGGGGGAAGTCCCCGAAAAGTTTATCCGAAGATCGCTCCGAGGAGCGGAGCCTGGGTCGTCCCGAGGAGAAGAGCTTGGAGGCGGAGCATACGGCGGCGCTGTCCGCTCGCCTCGGCTAGGCCGAGTGCTGAACAGCTGAAAGCCGGAGTTCCCGAGGGAGCGGAATAGGCGGACTTCGCGGAGTGCCGGAGCTTCCTGGCCAGTGCCCTGGTGGCGAACACCGCTGATGGGCGACGGACCTCACCCCTGCGCCGGCGACCCTCCCCCTGCCTTGGACTTCGAGGGGTGACGCCTTGCGAACTCCGCGCCCGGAGACGCTGGATGGCGGAGTTCGAGCTGTGCCCGTGCCGGGCGAATTAACTAGTGGCGAGGGGAGCCGCCGGTTTCGCCCCTTCCGGACCCGTTGCTGTTTGGGGGTCGCCCATGGACTTGCCGGCCCGGGCTACCTCCTTGGGTCCCACCCTCCCGCCATCTTGTCTTTGTGTAGCTGTGCCCAGTGGCCCTCGCCCGCACCCTTCTTCTACGAAGGCCTCGATTTGTCCTGGCACCGACTCATCTACTGCCCTCCCTGGGAATACGAGACTGGAGGCCTCCACTTTGGACGTTGCTGCCTGCCCTGCTGGCCCGGGGGTCGTCTTGCCCAGGACCGGGCCGCCATTTTGTCGCCTGTGACGCACTACCCTTGTTCCCACCGAGGGCCTCACATTTGGTGCCCGCGAGCGGTGGCGCTCGCCTACAGCGACTGACCCTAGGCTTCACCGGGGGCCAAGATGGCTGGGAGACGTGGCGCAGCACGAGGAGATCGCACTTTGCCGGAAATGCTCGGCAGGTCCCAGCAACTACGCGACAGGACACAGCCGTCCCCGGGGGCCTCCCGGACATCGACGGACGCAGCCGTGGGCGAGCCACCAGTCACGAGGTCCTTCATGGAGGACTTATTCAGCTCCCTAAAGGAGGAATTTCAAACTCTTAAGACCGAGGTGGCTGGAGAGGTCCGGGAGGTGCGCAGGGAGGTCGAGGGCCTGGGCGAGCGGGTCGATGCTGTGGAAACGACGGCCCAGCGTCGCGATGAAGAGATAACTCATCTCCAGCAGGACGTCCTCTGCCTCCGGGAGCAGTGTGTTGAGCTCCAGGCCCATTCGGAAGACCTCGAGAACAGGTCCAGGCGGAATAACATTCGGGTGCGAGGTGTTCCGTCCACGGATGAGGGTGGGGACCTGGTGGCCTATCTGCAGGACTTGTTCCGCGACATCTTGGAGGAAGGAGCGGACTTCCCGATCCGCATTGATAGAGCGCATAGGGTGGGCCGCCAGCGCCAGTCATCGGCTCCCCCGCCTGATATCCTAGCTTTCCTGCCGGATTTCCCCCTGAAAGAGCGCATCATGACGGAGGCCCGCAGGAAGCAGCCGCTGACCTTTCGTGACAGACCTGTGGCGCTCTATCAGGACCTGTCCGCCATCACGCTGCAGAAGCGCAGGTCTTTCCGCATCGCGACGGACTTTCTGCGAGAGCATGAGACACCCTATTCCTGGGGCCACCCCTTCCGTCTTATCTTTCGATGGAATGGGGTGCTGCATCAGCTGCGCTCTCTGCAAGATGTCTGTGGAGTATTGGGCCTTACTGCTACAGAGGAGGAGGGGGCTACACCTGCATGGCGGCGCCCCGAGCGGCGGGGCCGGCGGAGGTCGAGGAGGCGCCCATCGTCAGCGCCGGCGAGTCGTCCGGACTCGCCCACCATCAGGGCAGAAATGGCGGAGGCCCTGAGGAATGCGGCCAGGAACTTGCCTGAAGCTACTGGTGTGGCCCTGACGGCCTAACTTTTCTCCGGGGGGAGAGGTTCTTAGCTTTAACGGTGCTGAGCTGGGGCTGGGGGGGTGGGGGGGGGGGTGTGGCTGGACGTCCACTTGACTTTTTTCTACGGACTCGCCCATTTGGGCTAGACTGAGACTATGGGGTGTTGTTTTCTGTTTTTTCTTACTTTGGTTGGTTGCCATGGGTTGGCTCTGGGGGGGTTTAACTGTTGGTTTGGTGTGGGGGGGGTCCCGTCCGAAGTGGTCCGAACATGTGCGATGTTGCCTCTGGCCTTCCCTGCGCCCCTGCCCCGCGCGCCCTCTCCGCTGATCCCTTGCCCACTGCATAGCGCGTTGTTTCCCTGGAGGCGATGCCGCCCCTGAAGGTAGTGACCCTTAATGTTAAGGGCCTGAATAACCCCGTGAAACGTAGGGCGATCCTTTCCCTGTTGGAGGGGTCGCAGGCGGATATTTGCCTCCTGCAGGAGACCCATTTGCTTTCCAAAGATTGCCATAGGTTGCGCTCTGCCAAGTTCCCCACGCAATTCTTTTCCTCTGCTACGACTAAGACTGCTGGGTGGCCATTCTTTTAGCCAGCTCCTTCAGGGGGGAGGTGTTACATAAACATGCTGAGCAGAAAGGGAGGCTTCTGGTGTATCGCATGCGGTTGGGAGGTGTTACCTTTACGGTTGGTTCGGCGTACAGCCCGAATGACCACCAGGATCGTTTCCTGGAATCAGTGTTGGTGGACGTTACTGCCTCGCCCGATCGCCATATCATCTTGGGGGGAGACCTGAATACGGTCTTCGACTCCACCCTGGATAGGTCTGCCCAACGCTTTCCGCAGACAGGGGAGCTTTCTAGGGCGATGCAGGACCAGCTTTCGGAAATGGACCTGCATGACCTCTGGCGCGTCCTGCACCCCACCGATAGGGACTACTCCTATTTCTCCCACGCGCACCGCACGTATTCACGGTTGGACTACCTCTTGGTGAGTGGACCGCTTCGCTCGGCCGCCACGGCAGCGGACATCGGGGTTTTGTCCCTGTCCGACCACGCACCGGTTTCCGGAATCTTTGCTTGGCCGGCGGCCCCCCCCTCTAGGGGGATGTGGCGGCTCCGGGACACGCTTCTCCATAAGAAATCGGTCGTAAAGCGAGTGGAGGAGGTCATCCAGGACTACCTGACCCACAATAACAACTGTGCCACGTCCCTGGCGACGCAGTGGGCGGCTTTGAAAGCGGTCGTCAGAGGGGAGTTTATCTCCATTTCCTCGGCGGAAAACAGGGAACGCCAACGCAAGAGGGAGGAACTGACAGCGCAGGTTCGGGAGCTCGAGCAGGTTCACCGCCGGACGAGGGCTCCTCGTATCTGGAAGCAGCTGAAGGCGGCTCGGAAACTCCTCTCTGCGTTGGATCTAGATCGGGCGGAGTATGCTGCGCTGCGCCTGAAGCATGCCTTTTACACCGGCGGAGACAGGTGCGGTAAACTCCTGGCCCATAGGCTCAGGGCTGCGCAGCAGCGCAATGTGGTGAAGGAGCTGGTGGGAGTGAACGGGATCCCGGTTTCCGGTGACGCGGAGGTGGCAGATACCTTTCTTTCCTTTTACGAGGAACTGTACGCGGCGGAGCCTTCCCCACCGGGAGAGGCTGAGGCCTATTTGGAGTCCGTGACCCTTCCGGCCCTGGACCCCTCCCAGGCGGACCACCTGGAGAGGGACATTCACGTGGAGGAGGTCATCTCCGCGATTGCACGGCTGAAACACGGCAAAGCCCCGGGCCCGGATGGTTATACGGCCTTGTTTTACAAGACCTTCTGTCCCACTGTCGCGCCTCTACTGGCTCGCTTGTTCAACTCCTTCTCCGAGCCGGGAGCTATCCCGCCGGACCTTCTCTCAGCGACGGTGTCGGTTATCCCCAAGCGGGGGAAGGACCGGACCCTGTGCGGCTCGTACCGGCCCATCTCGCTCCTAAATGTGGACCTCAAGCTTTACACCGGAATCTTGGCGGCCAGATTGGGTTTACACTTACCAGGTCTGGTGGAGGCAGACCAGGCCGGTTTTGTACCCGGTAGGCAGACGGTCGACAACACAAAGAGGGTGACGCACGTGCTGGAAAAGGCCTCACGCATTCCGGGGGAGCGGATGCTGCTATCAGTCGACGCGGAGAAGGCCTTTGATAGGGTTCATTGGCCATATCTCGAGCTGGTCCTTGGGAAACTGGGGATCGGCGAGAAGTTCCGCACTATGGTCTTTAACTGCTATAGGAGACCATCTGCGTCAGTGCGTGTCAATGGACACAGCTCCAATTGCTTTGCCATTGAGCGCGGCACGAGACAGGGTTGCCCCCTCTCGCCGCTCCTCTTTGCCCTCTATATGGAGCCGTTTGCACAGAGGATTCGAGATAATCCGGACGCTGTTGGGGTGAAGATGGGGCAATACACGCACAATGTCAGCTTATACGCGGACGATGTCTTGCTGACCCTGGACGACCCCAAGCGGTCGCTCCCTGCCTGCGTCCAGGAACTGGACGCTTTTGCCCGTGTGGCGGGTTTTAAAATGAACATGACTAAGTCGGCTGCACTGGATGTGTCGCTCTCTGCTGACACCAGGCAGGACCTTCAGAGTCTCTTTCCTCTGCAGTGGTCCTCCTCCACGGTGCCTTACCTAGGCATTTTGCTTGCTCCCTCCCTGCCTGCCATGGTTGCAGCTAACTACTCCTCTCTGGGCAAAAAGATCAAAGAGGAACTCGGCCGATGGAACAAGGGCCTACTCTCGTGGTTGGGCCGTATCGCGGCGGTGAAGATGACGATACTGCCTCAGATCCTATATCTCTTCCGCGCTCTGCCCCTCCAGCCCCCCGTGGGTTGGATACGGCAGGCGCAGGCGGACATATCTCGCTTTGTGTGGCAGGGCCGTAAGCCTCGGATGAAGCGGGTCCTCTCCATGCTGGCCCCGGAGGCGGGGGGTCTCGGAGTCCCGGACCTCCGGAGATACTTTCAGGCGGCGCAGCTTCGGTATCTGGTGGAGTGGAGCCGGTGGGAATCGGATAAACACTGGCTCTTTCAGGACCAGGCAGTCGCAGGCCGTACCCTCCAGGAGGTCCCGTTCCTGCTGCGCGCTCACCGCCCGCCTAATCTCTACGCCTCTTTTATCACCCGGGTCCCGCTGAGAGTGTGGGACGTGGTGTGTGAGCTGCGTGAGCTCACGACCTTTCCATCGCCGTTCACTCCCATCGCTGACAATCCGGACTTTACCCCGGGTTTGGAGCCGGGAGCTTTTTCCCACTGGGTGAGTGCGGGCTGCAGGGCGCTTTTCCAGATCTACGGGCCGGAGGGCGTGCTCCCCTTCCAGCAGCTCCGACAGGAGTTTGGTCTGACGGAGGGGGACAGGCTGCGGTACATGCAGGTCCGCCACTGGGCTCTTCAACCCCCAGTGCGTGACGTCGCTGCCCGTTCAATCACGCCCTACGAGCGATGGTTGGTAACCCGGACCTCGGACGCCAAGCTCATCACTGATTTGTATAAATTTCTCCAACCCCCGCCGTTTTATTACCATAACCCAGGGAGGGAGCGCTGGCACAGGGAACTGGGTAGGGCCCTGAGTCACAAGGAGTGGGACAAGATTGCGTATCGGGCGAGGCACTCTGCGTACCATACTGGGCTGACGGAAACCTTCACTAAAGTGTCCACCTATTGGTAGTATACCCCGGAGCGGCTCTATGAGATGCGCAAAATAGGCGATAAAGGTTGCTGGCGCGGCTGCGGACAGGAGGGCACCCTCACGCACGTTCTCTGGGAGTGCCCGGTGCTGTCGGCCTACTGGAAGGAAGTCTTAGATGAGGTGGATAGGCACTTTGGGATAGAGCTTCCGCGCTTCCCCGCGTATGTCTTGCTAGGCCTCCCCAATGATTTGATGTACCCGCTGAAATCCCGCAGGGGCAGGCAGATTGCGGTTGCGCTAGGTTCAGCCGTTCAGAACATACTGATACTCTGGCGCACCCCTACTGCCCCCTCTATCACTGGCTGGCTGCATAGACTCTGGCAGGTACTGGGCATGGAGAAGATGTCGCTAACGGTGGCTGGGAATGTCGACCAGTTCGAGGAGCTCTGGCGCCCCTTTTTGGCATTGCTGTCCACGGAATTCCACGAGCTCACGAGTCCACGGTATTTGCGCCTCCTTAGGCTGACGCCGCCGGCAGCTGCGGCGGAGTGAATGTGCGGATTGGGGGCCGGGGGTTGGGGGCGGGAAGAGGGGTTATATGCTTCTATTGCTGCCTTTCGGACGGGGATGTTGGGGTATTGTTTTCTTTCTTTTCCTCCTTTGCTCTCCTTTCTTCTTCCTTTCTGGGGTCGGGGGGTTGGTGGTACGGTATGCTTCTCCTTTACTGTGTTGCGGGGTGCTATTCGGGTGTGGCCTTGCTTAGGGAGTGGGGGTCAACAGGGGGGTCGCTCACAATGCCTTATTGCCTTCTGTATTTGCCTAGTTACCCTCTGAGACTTCCTGCCTCCCTGCTTTTCTTCTGACTCGCTGCAACGTTCCGCTTCTTGTATTGTATGTATGCTTGACCTCCTGCTCCCCTCCCCGTGTTTTTGTGCCTTAATAAAATACTTTCAACCTAAAAAATGTAATATAAACATTTAGGGGTCAATTAGGAATGCGGACGGATCGCCACCGCCATGCAGGCGGTGGCGATCCGTCCGCCATCCTTGTCCACCCGCCACCTACTTCCCCCCCGCCCGCCATATTACAATGGCGGGGGCACCGTGGCAGACGAGAAGACCATCCGCCGCTTTTCCACCGCGATCGCCTTGCGACAACGGCGGAAAAGCTCTAATATGGTGGCAGTGTCTATCAGACACCGCTAGCCATATTAGGATGTGCTGGGGGTTATGCAATTCTGTGGCGGCAATGCTGCCACGAAAAGGCATACGGTCCTTGCTTTGGGGGCCCGCAACGGGGGAAGGGGGGTGCACATGGGGGGTACCTATGGTACCCCCCTGCGTTTCAAAATACAACATGGCATGCACCGCGCAGTGCCTGTCATGTTGTACTTTAAAACGCACAACATGCATTTTTAACACTGCGGCAGGAGGGGCTTTCAGCACCGCCCGCCGCAATGTTAAAAATGCGGAATGCACCCGCCACTGTGGCGGGTGCATCCTAATTCCACGGACGGGACCTCCGCACCTGTGGCGGATGGTCCCGTCCTCAGACAGGATGGCGGATGAACTTTGTCCGTCCGCCATCCTAATGGACCTCTTACTGCGAATGTGGGAGAACAGAATGCAGCAGCTGTCCATGGTACTTTCTGTTTGCACTTTTTTAATATTTAGTACGAAATGTGTTTTTACATCAAACATTGATGCAAGGACACATTTCATCCTAATATATAGGGGCTTTGGACGATGTCGGTCATAAGGCTTCGGACCATCGGTCGGAGGCCTTACGACTGACATCGTTGGTTTCAATTCTGACTGCTAATAATGATGATACAGCCGGTTGGAATTGAAACTGGCCGGTCATTCTGGCTGGCTTCCAGTGCTCCAGGAGCCTGTCGGCCAGTTGGAGACTGGCCCGTAATCCAAATGGGAGGCGTTTCGGCCTTCTGGATTACTATGCATGGTTTTCGACAGGGCTTCCATGCCGGCCTTTCTGACATGGAAACTCTGTCAGAAAGTGTGTCTAGGGGCCCCTAGCAGACCTCCCTTTTGTATTCGGCCTCTGGTTGGGGGCCAAGAGGGGGCACCTATGGTGCCCCTCTGTTGATCCTTCTACGCTGTTGGGTGCAGGGATGAACACAGACTCCCATTTCTCAATGACTCCCAGTTTACGGCCGTAACACAATCTCCCATTGAGAAATGGGAGAATGCGACCACACCATGTGCGGTCACATTGTAAGGTCGGTCGGTTCCGTTTCCGCGACGTCCGCCCGACATCGTAAAAAGGCCCATTGTGTTAAATGATGGTTTTGCATTTCGCATAATTATTAATACTTGTGCCAAAATTTCACATGATTAGACTAAAGCAAATTATAGCAGCCACGAATCACAAAAAATTACAGTTCTCAGCAAAACGTGTTCACAAACTATAGATTGAGGAGAAGTGAAATCACCAATCATTCATAAGCTTAGTCTAAATATAACCGTCACTAGGAAGTAACAGCCTCTCTTCTTGCTGCTCAGCCATATTTTTAGCGCTCCATGTCACTGCTTTCTGTATTCCATTGTTAGAAATATGTTTGAACTATATTTATTGTTGCATATCTAGTTGTGTGCTGGGCAGTATTAAACACAGCTGGGCCTTATTTATGAAGGCCTTGCGCCACCGGGGCGTCACTTTTTCCCATGTTAAAAGTGACGCACCGGCGGCGCAAGGCCTTCATAAATGAGGCCGCCAAATCAAAGTAGAGAGTGAGGACTAGATAAGCTAGTCTGGATCCCCAGGATTATATGTCAAAATCAAAAAGGACTAGCTATGTTAGGGGGAAGAGGGAATCAAAGAAGTATGCGTGCCGGCAACCTAGTTGGTGGCATGCTTCATCGTCGGGCCCACCACAGTGTCACCGAATGTGTCCCGGGTGTGCTTCGTCGCCAGGTTACTGCAGAGCTGGTATGTTCGCTGAGTGTGCAGTGTGGTGAGTGAGAAAGTGAAAGTTAAAAAGCTATATAGTGGGTCCCAGTACCCGAGGGTAAATGGATAAACTTTATTAACTGGGCCCCTGTTAGCTATTAAAAGGCAATTGGACGTGTTGGAGTGTGAATTAAGACCTCCAGCGTCCTGTGTGGTCTACATGTTTCAGCCAGGCCTTTTTTAATTTAAATCTGGCTTTCCTCAGGACCAAGTGAGTATGTCAAAAAAGTGCAATTTAAATAAAAATACTAAATTATAGTGTTTGTGGTATTTTTTTGGCTATGTGTCGCACTCCCTAAGGTGCGTTTATATGTTAGAGGGGGATTCCCTCTGGCTTTAACAGGCTATTTGCTGTAAAAAGTTTCCTTGGGTCACCTGGCAGAGAAAGAGACCGGAATTGCCGGTCTAGATCCTCCTTGGACCTGTCGTCCTTCTGCGGTGCCCGGAACGAGGAACCTTCCCCCTAATACAGCTAGTCCTTTTTGATTTTGACTTCATAAATGAGGGCCAGCTGTGCTTCTCATTTGCTTTGTTTCTATATATCTAGATACATTTTCAGGCATTGGTTCCCTTTCCTGCTACTTGGGCTCCCGCTGCTGGCACACTATATTTCACCCACTGACATTTTGTGCAAAGACATGGCAATGACACCACAATGAACTGCATGCTTTGCTATTGCAAGATAAAGACAGTACTAGAGCAATTTATTAAATATGTGCTCCCTGATTGCCTATATGCATTTATGGCTCACACCTGCTATTCCTGTTCATGAATTTCTGAGGAAGTATTGGTGAAAAAGTTTGAAGTGGGAATAGTTGATGGTATTTTACTTATAGAAGTCAGATTGTTTGGTGCATGGCATGAACAGTAAACATGAAAATGACACTTACATGAGTGTGGCCCTTCTAATTTCTAAACCGTGGGTTTCAAGTTGTGTGACTACTGTTGTAGTGGTTCTCATGTAAATTTGAGAATATGGATACAATAGTTACACCGGACTAGATACTTTTCATGATTCTGAATTCGATGAGGGAGAACTTATAGAAATAATAGTCAATATTCTCCCCTCTCTATTTCAGTTTTTAAATGCATGGCTTAGGATATTGGCTCTTGGGCCAGTGCAATTACTGAAAACCTATCTCTCACCTGGTGGTCGTAATTGGTTGTGCAAATCCAATTCTGAAGATGCGCACTCGTTGGTGAGTTTGTCTCTGTAGGCAGAGAAATTGAGACTTCAACTAAAGGATGTAAATGTTATTTAAATCCAAACACATGTATTCTTATAAGGTCCAGGAGCCTTCTATACACTGGATTTCTGACTCTGTAGTATTTTTATTAGCAGGTTTCAACCTCCCGAATAAGTTGTCACTCAATTAATCCTTTGACTCTCCCATCACGCGGAGGATGGTAGACTAAGAAATGACCTACTGTTGGAGAATGCCCAACTGTGTGATAATGAGCATTATGATACCACTGATCCAGACAAGACTAACTGGGATAATTCCAAAACATTCTGCATTGTGATTAGCGGCTTTTAACCAGACAAAGATACTGATACTTAGTCAATCCTTTGACCCTCAAGCCTGGAGGTAGAATGCAAGAGAATGAAATACACTAATGTTCTGGAGAATGCCAAAAAGTACGACTATGATCTTTAGGATGCAGTACACAAAGGGATGTGCATGGTCAATGGAATCAGGGAAGCTATCAGTTGTATATGTGGGTAGTTTCTGTAACTAAAAAAAAGAACGTTTTTCTGTAGGACGAAAACCCTCACCCACCCTTGGTTGGCATGCTTCCTCATCGGGTCCCTCCTCACCCCATGAGCATTGATTCTATGGTGTGGGCTACAACTACCTTCCCTGAGCAGAAAACAGGCAAACTGAGGTACTCTTGGGAGAGTTTTATAACAGAGGCAATATCCTTTTGAGAGCTACTTGTGGGGAGGGTGTGCCCAGTGAATGTGAGAAAGAGGATAAAACTACATTATGGTGGACTAATAAGAAATTTCAATGTCTCAATTAGGTAGATGAAATCTCAGAGCATTGTGAATACCTTCAATCCAATCAGTACAAAAGGTAGAACATGTTTCTGTCCATCTCTGGACCCAATCAGTGAGTTTTGGGCATTCATCAGGACTAATATATAGGTAGTCACTTTGCTTAGTGAAGCCAAATAAATAAAAACAAACATTAATTTATACTTACATAGTTCTACCAAAAGTGTGTGTGTGTGTTCACAACAAAAATGTGTGGATGAATTAGAAACTGTAAGCTGATGTTTGGGGGAAAATGGCTGAAATTCCAAAATATATTTACAGCTGGTATTTGAGTACTAAATCATGTGGCAATAGGGAGATGTATTACTAAGATTAATATCTTGGTGCTATGGCAGGTATGGCGTTGTTGTGTGTTACCCATTTAGACGCATTCCATATTGACAAAGCCTTTATTTTTGCATTACTGCTGGCAACCCTGCCTGATGCACTGAGGTGATCACTGCTGCTAATCCTGCATGAGGTTGCTACTTATATAACCTTGGCTAAATTGGTCACTATTACAACTCCAATACTATTAGTCGTTCGGGATGATGTTCATTGAAAATAAGTAGCTCTTATTACACAAACTGTTGGAGACACCTGCTCTAAACTCCACTATTCCTCAACATGGGATGTTGGACTAATTCTGTAATTGTTCTAATCTTGGCCTGACAATAACTCTATCATTGCAAAACTATCCTCTCTAATCTGCTTGATTTCCTTTTGAAATAGCCTCAAATCACAGGGCTCCAGGTGTTTCTACAAGACATTAGTCTCCTTCAGGGATATTATTTTCTGTAACCAGCTTCACGAAGAAGGCCTCCACTGGTACTCAGTATCTTTACTTTGCTACTCATCCAGAGCTGTGTGTAGTGGCCTTGAATTATGAATTAAGAACTACTTTAAGAATGCCATCTCCTCCATTGTTAAAATTTGGGGGGAAAGCATGCTCCTGTATCTTCTCCTACTTCAGCTAAATAGGCTAAGGATGTAATACTTGCAGCTTCGGCGGAGGGGGCTTAACACCACAGTGCACAAGTTTATATTCACTTATTAGTACCAAAGTTCTGTCAAATTCTGGAGCTCACTCTTACCACCCAAAGGCCACTGCGAAATGAAACAAACAATATAAACAAGAGGAGCGCCAAAGAGTCTCAAATCGTGCATCAATCCAAAAGTTGAAAACCTTCTAATAACCAGTCCTTAGGCAGCAGATTTGATTCGAAAATATCTTCTTCTTTATTGTAAGGATCACAGTTCATTTTAACATGTCAAAAATAGCCAAGATCTTCTCCATTATTGTATCAATCTTCATTTATTTCAACAAGTTAGATCAGCCGACGCGTTTCGTCCTCAAGGGACATCATCAAGGCTGAAATAAATAATAAAACATGTATCAAAAAAAGTATCCTGATCAAACATTCCAAAATTGCAAGCACCGCCATCTTATAGAAACTCAAATATTATTCATAATTTTTCACACAACCAGTATCTCCTGCCTATATCTATTCTAACAATTTGGCTTGTTCATGATGAAGGTGAACCTATCTTTTCATACAGTGAAATGCCCCCATCCTCCTTTGAATACAATCCAAATCAATGAGGGACAAGTTGAACAATGTATAATTTGAATTTTTCTCACTGCCCACATAACTCTGATGTATACAAGAAGAGCGCTATGTTGATAGTCCTTAGCTTCCACTTCTTATGGCTGACTTTAGTTTAATAAGCCTGATTCTCCGCTGATATTTATCCATAATTCATCTGTAAATATTAAAATAAAATAAAAAATATGATGGCCTAAGTTTACCCAGGTTCTTGACAATTGTTATCCTATTATCCCACGCACAAGAAAAATCCAAATATCTACAAATAACAGAAAGGGCATTGCTGCTTGTTTCCCACTGTAATTTAAAGTCTGAATAGTTATATACCCGACAAACCATAATTAGAATGTTGTATTCACCTTCAACATTTCATTCTAGAATACTCGTCTAAAACAACTAACGAGAAAGACTCACCTCGCAACACTATTTTTAACCAGCTCATGGAACATAATTAAATTGACTCAGCAAATTAACAAACACAGGGTCAAATTGTTAGAATGGACATAGGCAGGAGATACTGGTTGTGTGAAAAATTATGAATAATATTTGAGTTTCTGTAAGATGACGCTGCTTGCAATTTTGGAATATTTGATCAGGATACTTTTTTTGATACATGTTTTAATATTTATTTCAGCCCTGATGAGGTCCCTTGAGGACGAAACGCGTCGGCTGATTTAACTTGTTGAAATAAATTATGATTGATAGAATAAAGAAGATCCTGGCTGTTTTTGACATGTTGAAATGAACTGTGATCATTACAATAAAGATCGCTATGAAGACAAGAATATCTCAGTGTATCCTGACTTCACACCCACGGTGCTGCGAGCCAGGTCCACCTTCCTGGGGGTAAAGCGCAAGTTACGGGAGAGAGACTTAAAATATGCCCTCCTGTTCCCCGCTCGCCTCAAGATCCTACACGGTAACAAATCATACTTCTTTGACTTGCCGGAAGACGCAGAGGAGTGGATGGAAGTAACGCTAACGCCGCCTGCCTCACAGGACCCATTTACGGAACCCAGGAGCGACGGACATCGGAGTCAAACGGACCGGAGACGCACCGCTTCCAACACTGGACAAGCCCCCTCACCACGGCCATCGCCGAAGGGACAAGCCGCAAAGAACCGCTTGGCAGACCAATCATCGGTGGTACAATTGACGGAGGAGGCACTCGCCGCTCATGACGCGGACACAGCCAGGGACCTGGCTAGCAACTCTGACACAAACACAGAAGTGTCAGGATTGGCAGACAGCCTACAACTCTTCCCCAAGATCACGGCGCAGATGGCAGAGGAATTTTAACATCAGTGCCTAGAACGATATCCGGGTGGTAATATATAAACTGTATCACTCTCTGCACACAGGAGGGTTGCCTGAGGGTTTGGTTTACTAAGGGCTGCTATGCCATCGCAGGCCAGTACGAGTCAGGCACAAGTGGTCTGCTCACCCCACCACATGCACATGGAACTGTTTGACTTATGCCCATGTTGGGCATCATGGTTCGGACCTCGAGCCTGTTGGCCTGGGGACCTTAATGTTCGGGGATTAACTGTTTGCATGACACTCCTCTCCTATAGTAAGATGTACCGGGCGTGTGCAACCACGAGCTCATCTGTGTCGCGTTACACGATCAGTCACGGGGCCACATAATGTTTATAACTTGTGCACCTGGAATGTGCGGGTCATGGGCTCGATTCACAAAAGACACAGGATACTAGCTCAGCTCAATCATAGGGGAGTTATGATAGCTTGCCTCCAAGAGACAGACTTGAACTGTGCTGAAAATTTGAAACTGCGTAAGAAATGGAAGGGTCAACTTTTTGCTACGTCCTACTCCGCATTCTCTAGGGAGGCCGTTATTTGGCTTCGTAATTCTGTTCCCTTCAAGCCACTTGAACAGAGAATTGACAAGGAGGGTAGATATGTGTTTGTAAGGGGCTTATTGGATGGGGCTGCTGTTGTGATTGGATGTGTGTATTCACCTAATTCGGGCCAATCAGATTTTTTGATAAATGTCAATGGGGTCCTTGCGGATTGGGCAGATCATCAATGGGTGGTTGGAGGGGATTTCAATGCTGTATTAGATGGTGCACTGGACAGGTCACACCCCCCACTACACGCCACGGAAAGCAGGAGACAGGCAGATGTGCTGGCACAATGGGCGGAGGGATGGGACCTGGCAGATGCATGGCGCAGTACACATCTACTGGACAGGGAATATACCTTTTTCTCCCCACCACACCAACTCCACACCAGAATAGACCGTATATTTTGCTCCCGTTCCATACTAGGATCGGTTATCCAGGCCCAGCACATGGGGAAGACCCTCTCCGATCACAATCCTGTCGAACTGACCTGGCAATGGGGCCGGCAGATGACCCCAATCCCGACTTGGAGATTACCCACGGAACTACTAGAAGACACGGTATTCAGGTCATCTATGGCAGACACCATTGAGAGTTACTTCGACACGAACGCTGACACTGCCAGCTCCCGACAAATAGAATGGGACACCTTCAAAGTCTTCATCAGAGTGGAAGCGATGGCCACCCGAGTGGGCAGGAGTAGGGAAGTGATCGATAATCTAAAAGAAGTGGAGGGTAGATTGGCAATGCTAGAGAGGGAGGCTGCGGGCAGGAACACACACTTCACACCACTGCAGGACGCGCATATAAAACACACTGAACTGCTAGAAGACTTGAGATTGTTAGACTACAGGGAATACACTAATGGACAGCACACGCAAGCAGACAGGTCGGGCCCTCTGCTGGCCCGTATTATACGTGACTCTCCAGCGCACCACCCAATCTTGGAAGTACTGGAACAGGAAGGCATACTGGCTTCGACTCAAGTAGGAATCAACACCGCATTCAAGGACTATTACACCACACTCTATAGCCCACACCAATGCCTCTCACAGACCGCGCTAGAGGAATTTATGAGGGACTTAGAACTACAAATAAACAAAAACAGAGAGGTCAGATCGGTCTCAAAAAAGCCACAGAGACGGAGCGAGATAGATAAGAATCACACACCCACTTTGGTTGGATAGGAAAGCCCTCACACACCGACCTAGTCAGTGTCATGCTTCATCACCGGGCCCCACCAAAGAGGCCGAGTGCCTCTTCGGTGTGCTGCGACGCCAGAAAGACTGCGGAGCTGGTTGTGTGAGAAGGGCGTGCTGTGAGGGTAGCTAAAATTAAAAGTGCCTAAAAGGGTATCAGTAAAAAAAAGTTTAATGAGTGATCCCTAAGACACAAGTGAAGAGTATTATGTGTCTGAATTTAGCTGCCAAGGTTTAAGGATTGGTTAAATTCAGAAAGAAATACTTAAGTCAGTCAACATGTTTCTGCCATATGGGTGGTTTCAATTTACCAAGGCATTCGTCAGGACTAAACCCCGGCGGTATGGACTCTCTAATCGTCCACCCTGACCTGGGGACGTGAAAGTGAAAATCTTAAAAAAGGTGAAAAAAGTGCTTAGAAAAGGTGGAAGAGCGGGTCGCTCATTCCGAAAAATGCTCCAAATTATGGAGTATCTCAGCACCTGTAAAGTGAAATACACATACAAACACAAAAAGACATACACACAATTAATATAAGCCATTGCGTTTGATCATGGTGCTCCATAGTTAGTGGCATAAATAGTGTTCCCAAAGTAGACACTAGTTTTAACACCATCCAAGTAGCCCTGTGGGGATGATATTGTTAACTCTGGGAAGTGAAGTGGTAAGGGTGTCTTTAAAAACTAAAGCAGTGGATAGAAGGGTTAAAAACACGATGTATGTACTCCTTATGAAGGGGTCAACATGTTTCTGCCATATGGGTGGTTTCAATTTACCAAGGCATTCGTCAGGACTAAACCCCGGCGGTATGGACTCTCTAATCGTTCACCCTGACCTGGGGACGTGAAAGTGAAAATCTTAAAAAAGGTGAAAAAAGTGCTTAGAAAAGGTGGAAGAGCGGATCGCTCATTCCGAAAAATGCTCCAAATTATGGAGTATCTCAGCACCTGTAAAGTGAAATACACATACAAACACAAAAAGACATACACACAATTAATATAAGCCATTGCGTTTGATCATGGTGCTCCATAGTTAGTGGCATAAATAGTGTTCCCAAAGTAGACACTAGTTTTAACACCATCCAAGTAGCCCTGTGGGGATGATATCGTTAACTCTGGGAAGTGAAGTGGTAAGGGTGTCTTTAAAAACTAAAGCAGTGGATAGAAGGGTTAAAAACATGATGTATGTACTCCTTATGAAGGGATCAATGGACCAAAGGTCAATGACCCCCTAAGATGGTAACTTAGACTTATATCTCACTGTAAAACAGGGCGCTACTTGCAACATGGGTCTCGGGAGGGGGGGTTGGAGCGTGCCTGGCACATCCTGTAAAAGAAAGGGTTTGCTTTTAATCCCCGTAAAACGGGTGTACACTTAGCTCGTTTTTGTAGAATGCCAGCGATCCTATAGCTGAAGTGCACTCACGCCCTCAACGCTCTCAGCCTGCTGTGAACCTGGGTATCGCCTCAAAACCGGACCCCGACGATGGAGAGCGGGCCGGTAACTGAGTCTTAAAGCGTTCGTGCTGCACGCCGCGCTCTTCCGGGTGGGCGTGTTTAGCCAAACCGAGGCTTAGAACGCACCCGCCCAGTGTGGAGAGGCGCGGCCGGAATCCAAATGGAGGCTTGGAAAAGTGAGCCAATAGAGAGCCTGACCGGCGTCGATGCCGGTGTGAAGCTTTATTGGGCTCATGCACAGACGGCGGTAACTTTCAGGAATGTGCTTAAATCTCCAAAAGTTTGCAACGTCAGTAAGAGCATCTGTGGTTGCATGCAGATAGTGCAAAGGATTGATCAATACAAGTCGTTATGCTGAGTGCACACTAATAGTAAGAGTGGTATGAAAAGGCACTAGTGTAGTAACAGTAAGGGGTGAGGAGGCATGTTAATGCTATGTAATCAGGCAAAAACGATTAAACCTTTCGCCGTATTAATACGTATTGAGGGCAACATAGCACCTAGAATGGGATATTGTTGCAGTGGGGCAAAGAGAGCCAACAGTACAAGAATAGGTAATGTCTCATTCTGTGTCATAAAGGAGTTTGAAAGATCAAATGCTGTCCACACCAGGATGGTTAAGTTGGAGTGAACACAGAAGGAAATCCTGTGTGGATGGTCATGTTGGTTACTAGGCACACAAACACATGTAACACACATACAGGTAACTTAAACAATACAGAAATTGGTTATTCACGTCATTGTGGATTCAAAGGTATTCTGCTCAAGATAGCACAGTATTCCACGGGATGTCATCGTTGAGGCCGTTGGTATTAGTGCCTAAGGGATACACCCAGCAGTGACGGCTCAGCTTGGTTGTTACTTTTTTACACCTGCCATTGCTCCGGTGTTCACAAATACGCTGTTTGACCTTGCGTGTTGTCATGCCAACATAGCGAAGCTGGCAGGGGCAAGTGATCAGATAAACCACATTCATTGAGTTACAGTTTGTGTGTTCTTTCTGTGTCCATACCCTCCCTACTTCCAGCGACAGTGTTTTTGTTGCTTCCGTTAGATGGCAGACGCTGCAGTCAGAGCAGGGGTAATGCCCGGTGATTCTTGGCAGACCCCATGCTGCAGTTACTGTGGGCATAACATGAGGTGGCTTTTCTTTTCGGCGAGGTTCAAACAGCGTATTTGTGAACACCGGAGCAATGTCAGGTGTAAAAAAGTAACAACCAAGCTAAGCCGTCACTTTCTGGACAGTAACCATACACCCAATGACATGAGGTGGACTATAATTGAGGTAGTCAACGGCACAACAAATATAACAAGCAGACTCTTTGAAAAAGAGCAGCGCTGGGTGTATCGCTGTAATGACCGGGTTCTCGAACCAGATGGGATCAGCTCCTTAGAGGACCTCCAACCCAGCCGGAACGTAATCACCTCCCTTCTCAGGACCCATCTATCCAGGGACCTGGGTACCTACCTGAGGATGGGGAACTCGCAATATAAAAGCTCATATCATTAGAAACACCACTAAATCTATAGGGATTACTAGGAATACTCACTGATTACTAAGGACGTCCATGCCCTACACCACACTCATACCTCATAGTCTCGCGACCACATGGGTCCAGACTAATCTACCCAGGGGCAGTTCTGATTATTTACCATTACACACTGATCACCATCAGTGCTCACTCGACACGCAATCCGGCGTGTCTACACACTAGGCTGCAGCCCTAGTGCTCTCTATATTTCATACATACACAAGCCACAATCCTGTGGGTATACACACTGACCACAATTAGTGCTCTCACTAACGCCACTTTCCCTAGAGGCGATCTCATTACACACCGTATCCCCCTGGTGCTCTCTCAAGCCACAATCATGTGGGTATGCACACTGACCACAATCAGTGCTCTCACTAACGCCGCTACACAACGACGATCACTTTCCTATGAATACCTTCAGCTCTCTCTCTCTCTATGTTGGGAAGTTTCTCTCACTATTCACTAAAGGTTCGCTACTACAATAATATTATGGGATGGCCGAATCACTTAGTGTATCAATGTTCTTCCAGCCCACGGGCTCCTCTCTCTCCCTAATTATTCAGTGGCTACTTACCGGATCAGGGGCAGCATCTGTTCTGGCTGTAACACCTGACTAGAAGGAAAGGTTACCTGTGCTTTAAGAACAAGAGACACACACTGTATGCAAGAGTTATTCCCTGATTTAAACGCTCTCTATCATAAGAACAACACATGCACGCTGGTTCACTAAGAACTGGGGTATCTTTATTACAATAACAATAGAATGGGACACATACACAGATCTGCGGGGTCTCTGTAACTAACAGGAACTGTAACACACCGCTGAAAGAAAAAGGATTAGATATATAACAGGGACAATGTTATCTGCGGGGTCTCTGTGACTAATAGGAACTGTAACACACTGCTGAAAGAAAAGGGATTAGACATACAGTATAAGGACAAGGTTAATGTTTGAAAAGTAAAGAACCATATCACCTAAGGAGTATGAGGTCTTGCTCTAGCTGTCATCTGGGCTTCTCTCTCGTCTGTGCCTTAGCTCGTCTTAGATCCTCTCCTGCACTCTTGGACACACATCTGCGCTGATCACTCTGCACTGGACTCCTCTCCCCCACGAACTCTCTCCACCTTCCAACTTCAGTCTAATGGTTTCTGCCGCTCTGATAATCGTTCGCTCCACTAGCTTCTTCACTCTATCTGATTGTCTCCATGCCAATGTCCAATTCACTCCAGCTGCTCCCACAGATTAATCCACGATATAACTTCAGTCTCTTCTAAAAGGCATTACTTCAGACTCCAGCTATTCACAACTCCTCCTGATAAGTAACTGCTTCTGACTGCTTCCTTCAGTTCCAGCTCACTGACTGTCTGTCTGTCTTCTCTCTGTTCCAAGCATCTTCTGTCTCTTCTCCTCCTGCAACTCCACTCCTCTCCTCTGCTTCAATCCAACTCAATTGCTTCCAGCTCAAACTCTTTCCAGCTCGAACTCTCTCCGCTCCTCCAACTCAACTCTCTCCGCTCCTCCAACTCAACTGACTGACTCCGCCTCTGCACCTCACTAATATGGAATGCTGTTTCCTCATGGAAAGTTCCAGCCATCAGCCCGCCGCCCATCAGATCTCTGCACCACTCCGCGTCAAGGACACACACCCAGCCGGACGGTCTTTTGTGGTGTCTTCCACACAGAGAATAATACAGCCTACCGATAAGGGCTGACCCAGACCGGTTCTCTCCAAGTGGACAACAGCTTTAACTATAAACATTACCTTTACCCTTCAAGCATCTCAGCTCTGCAGGGATAGAAAGCAAAATGGAGTCTCTCTAGTTCTGGGCCTTGTAGGCCTGAGAAGGATGAAATAACCCTTAGCTCTGTCAGAGTACCTACACAAACCATACCAATGTGTAATATAAAGTCAGGACCACAGGATCCACCCTCTACTATAGGCAGGATAATGAAAGAACACATAATTATGTCAAAGCCAATAGGCAATAGATGGATTAGAGTCAAGAATAAGGGATCTATCATCATATAAAGCAGCTATCCTCTTCTAGGTCTGGAAAAAAGGGCTTAAAAGGGCCAACACAAGGTAAGAATACAGATGATGGATGTGAGCAAGCTTAAAGTCTTCATCACTCCGAAATAGAGCCAAAAACCATGTCAAGACATTCCACCCTAGACTTTATCTTGCGAACATCTATAAACAACAACAAACTAATAAACAAACATCAACATAATCTATCAACAAAACCAAAAACCAAAAGACTCTCTAAAATAAATGACAACTTAAGGAAATTCCACCTAAAACTTGATGTAGGGAATACAAATCTAACAACCAACTGAAAACAAATCAAAGCACCCTTGACCTGAATGCTGAAATGTAACTAAGATTGATCTGATAACAACAGAAACTAACCAAAGTACCCTCGAACTAAATGTGCCTCAACTCCTAGTGATAACTCATGAAATCTATTGGTCCAGATCCACATCGACCCCAAGACCACACTTAGAGGCACCCTCCTTTACAGGCCACCAGGACCCGCGCACAATTTAGTGAGGACATCACGGACTTCATCACTCCACACGCGCTCCCCTCCAAAGATTACATCCTTCTGGGAGACCTCAACTTTCACCTTGAAAAGAACAACGACCGCAACTCCACCACCCTTCTGAACAACCTCGCCAACCTCGGACTTAAACAACTGGTCACTTCCCCCACCCACATCGCAGGTCACACTCTCGACCCTATCTTCACCTCCAGCAATCATGTCTCCTTCAACCACACTACGGCTCTCCTCTGGACTGACCACAGCTGCGTTCACTTTACCTACAACAAGCCCAAACCCAACTACCACCCCCAACCAACTCTGCAAAGAAACTGGAACAAAATCACCATCGACCAGATCTCCTCATCGCTTCTTCTTAACCCCCCAGCCCACTCCGCAAACCCCGACCAAGCCGCCACCAACCTCACCCTATGGTTATCCAACAGCGCCGACATCCTAGCACCACTGAAAAAACGACAAAGCAAAGTTGGCAGCAAGAAGTCCTCATGGTTCAACAATGATATTAAGAAATCCAAGAAACTCTGCCGCTCCCTTGAGAAGGCCTGGAGAAAAGACCCAACCACCAGCACCAAGGACGCCTTCAAAAACGCCACCCGCATACATCACCAACTGATCCGAAAGGCCAAGAAAACCGCCTTCAAGGACCGACTAGATAACAACGCCCACAACAGCAAGGAACTCTTCAACATCGTCAAGGAATTTACCAATCCCTCGGCCAACTCTAACGGCATCACCCCCTCTCAAGCCCTCTGCGACTCCCTAGCCTCATCCTTCCACAACAAAATTGCAGACATCCACAACAGCTTCGACAACCAACCCGGAGACCAACCCACCCAACCATCTGCTGGACCTTCTCCCCCCTCGAACATCCTTAATGACTGGAACCCAATCTCCACTGAGGACACCATCCGCCTGATGAACTCCACTCAGGATCCCCCACAGACCCATGCCCTCACCACATCTTCAACAAAGCAGACTCCATCATAGCACCGCACCTCCGAGACATCATCAACTGCTCCTTCAAATCCGCCACCTTCCCGGAAAGCTGGAAACACGCTGAACTCAGCGCCCTTCTGAAAAAACCCACAGCTGACCCCACCGAACTCAAAAATTACCGCCCCATCTCGCTCCTTCTATTCCCGGCCAAAGTCATCGAGAAAGCTGTCAACAACCAGCTCGCCGCCTTCCTCGAAGCCAACGAATCCCTCGACTCCTCACAGTCCGGCTTCCGAGCAAAACACAGCACTGAGACCGCCCTCATCGCAGCAACAGACGACATTCAAACTCTACTGGACAATGGAGACACAGTCGCCCTCATCCTCCTCGACCTCTCCGCAGCCTTCGACACAGTCTGCCATAGCACCCTTCTACAGCGCCTCAGAAACATCGGAATCCAAGGAAAAGCACTAGATTGGATCACCTCGTTCCTCACCGGAAGAACCCAGAGAGTCCGCCTTCCACCATTCAAGTCAGAGGCCACTGAAGTCATCTGCGGCGTACCACAAGGATCTTCACTCAGCCCCACCCTTTTCAACGTATACATGAGCCCCCTCGCGGCCATCGCCCGCCAACACAACCTCAACATCATCTCCTACGCGGATGACACTCAACTGATTCTATCACTCACCAATGACCCTAGCACCGCCAAAACTAACCTACACGAAGGAATGAAAGAAGTAGCCGAATGGATGAAACACAGCCGTCTGAAACTGAACTCAGATAAAACAGAAGTCCTCATCTTAGGTACCTCCCCTCAGCATGGGACGACTCTTGGTGGCCAGAAGCCCTTGGAAAAGCACCCATCCCGACAGACCACGCACGGAATCTGGGCGTCATCCTGGATTCCTCACTTTCAATGAACAGACAAGTCAACGCCGTCTCCTCATCCTGCTTCAACATTCTTCGCATGCTTAAAAAAACATTTCGTTGGATCCCCACCGAAACTAGGAAAACGGTCACCCACGCTCTGGTCACGAGCCGACTGGACTATGGAAACACCCTCTACGCCGGAACTACCGCTAAACTCCAGAAAAAACTCCAACGAATCCAAAACGCCTCAGCCAGGCTCATATTAGACATCCCACATAAAGAACATATCTCTGGTCACCTGAAAAACCTCCACTGGCTTCCCATCAATAAGAGGATCACTTTCCGGCTCCTAACCCACGCACACAAAGCACTCTACGAAATCGGACCAGAATGCCTCAACACACGACTGTCCTTCTCCCTCCCGCCAGCTTCGATCTTCCAACCAAGCCCTTGCCACTGTACCTCGCATCAACAAAACCACCATGGGAGGTAGATCCTTCTCCTACCTGGCAGCTAAAACCTGGAACTCACTTCCCACTTACCTTCGCCTTACCCAGAACCACCTTGCATTCAGAAAGCAACTTAAAACGTGGATATTTGACAAGTAATTCCCCACCCCTCCTTAAGCGCCTTGAGACCCTCTGGGTATGTAGTGCGCTATATAAATTCTCTGACTTGACTTGACTTGTGTGAGGAATAACAATGGGCCTAAATGAGGCCTACCTACTCCGGTCAACTTAAGAAAGAATTTGGTGAAATCTGACAAATAAACATGACAAAGGGTCCTCAAGGTCTGGGCAAACATTACTAATAGATGTAGGACATAACCTGACTAAAAGACACACCTCCCAGGACAACTTAAAGCTTAGGGTGACCACCCTTGGAACTAATCCCACTGTTCTAATTAAGAGTTGATTAATCAAAGTGAAAGTGTAATAACAGGAAAATAAGGATAACCCCATTCCTACAAAATAGCTGGTGTAGCACTATGCATATCAAGCAATAAATCAAAGAAAATTATCTAAATGTGGTGTATATATTGTCTAAAAGATAACCATGCCAAAGGCAATAGGTAAAGATCACAAATCATTGAAATCAGGAAACAGTTTGCACCTAGTTCCTCTTTGCATCATGCTGTGGAACACATGTGTGCACCATCATTTAAAACACTGCTTTCTCTTCCATTGGCAAGACTGTTTTGCAGAAAACAGGAAAACTATGAAATAGGTGAAAGATAAACAAGTGTATCAATAATGAAATAGCATAGCATACTAAAGGCAAAATATATATGAAACATCAAAACCATGAACAGGACTGTGAGACTTTTTAAGTGGGGCCTGTATATAGTAACTGCAAAAGTGGCATAATGTCCATCTGAAATAGAAACATGGGAAAAAATGCAAGGCTCAAGAACGCAGGCCAAGAAATTACATTTCAGACTCCTTCTGTTGGAAACATAATTATAACCAAATAAAAATGGGTTCTTTTAGATCAGCATTTCATCATTAGGGATCATAGCACATGACTCGTGCAATACTGTAATTTAGGGTTCAAAAATATATATTTTTTTTCAGAAATTCAGTTCACTTTTTAAAAGATATAAATTTTGGCTTTGTCAAAAAAGTTCAGGAAATCCAGATCATCGAAATTGTAATGAAGAGGTATAAATTCATCTGCCAAGGCAGTCAACTGTGGATTCTAATATGGATCATAGTCTGTGACACTTTTTATTTTTATTAGAAAAATAAATTAACTCTGAATGTGATAAAGTGTCTCCATCAAAAGGAAGTTCTTTTCAGTAAGGTTGTCCAGTGTGATAAACACACGGTCTTCATATTTTAGAAATAGCTCCACAGAAAGGAGAAAGTTCCACTCATCATCAGTGTAGGTCACCACCCTCCATCTTCATCTGTATCCTGTGCCAAGGAAGCACTTCCTCTGATCTGGTATTAGTCACCAGCTTCCGCCGTTCATCCGCCACCATCCGGTCTGGTCTGGTTCTATATTCCAAAAACAACAAACTAACATAAAAAATAAAAACAATAAAATAAAATAAGAAAGGGAGTGGGAGGGGGGTGGGCCGACGCACACACCAAACACCACATCCCAACAACCTGAAACGAAAAACAAGTATCATCAATCTAGCAAAAATACATTTTCCATTTAAAAAGCACCCCAAGTGCTTTTTATTTTCGAAAGAAACCTCCTAATTCATGAAAAATAATTCTTCTAAATCCAAGGAATAATTTAAACATTCTATATAAATCATATTCTTTAAATTTGTTTGGGCAAAATCCAATCTTGTCATACACAGCCAGAAGGGCTGGGGCCTAGCTACTCCTTACTCATCTGAGAAACAGCCCCTCCCTTCAGAAACATGTTCGCGCTCGGAGTTTTGAATCCGCTCCAATCATAATAAGCAGAAGCCGGGCTACAGTGCGATGTAATTTTGAATCACTGCCAAATGCTGATCTCATTGCAGGAGCAAAGCTACTGCCAACCATTCTGTTTAAGCATCTCTAATCTCTAGTCAGGGAAGCTCACTGGGACTACTGTATTTATCTAACTCCAAGGGCCAAGCGTCTGCCAATTATTCTGCATGTGCAAGGATCCCTTATCTGAAGTCAATGAAGCTGTCTGCACCGACAGCAAGGAAGAGCGACTTGACCCCCCCTTACATAAACATTTCTCCGCGGAAAGAAATTGTAACATAGCCAAGAATAACAAACTGGCTCTCTCTGCTCTCAGAAGTTACCCACGGCCTCCACCCTTTCAAAAGTCTGAGCGCGAACAGATGCAGGGCTCATATCAGTCAAGGTCAAAACAAATGCCTTCAAACCGAAAACATTACAGCCTTTCCCAGGCCAGAGACACTGACCATGAATTCTAACTAACTGAAGCAGATTTAAACGTGGTAAAAAAGCACATTTTTCTGTAACATTGTCACATGCTAGCATTCTAAAATAATTATATCATAAAATAGTGCTACTAGCTGCAAGGGAAAAATATTAAAACAACATTGCATGCAAACACATTACATTTTTCTTTTTGCAACATGTAATTTTGCATTGCATAACCAAGGATTCATAATTTAGTGTGCAAGCTTTTCTACTCTACCTATTAAAAGGGCCAGATTCATTTTTTTGTTGAAATAGCCATTTTTTCTAACTGAGTGGGTTAACTTTCACACGTTATTCTAAAGGGCAGCTTGCATTGGAAAAAATAATCATGTATATTTTCTAGAATACTTTTTTTTAAAAGCACACGGTTGCATTTCACTAATTAAAAGCACATTCCATGATGGGTCTGTTTTATTTTTTTTATTCTCAACAGTTAAAGCATTAAAGCACCCTCCATGCGAACCCTTATCCCAATCCGACTGGTTGATTTATAACTTTCCGACCTCCGAGTCAGACACATTAAATCATGTGTTCCAAGGCAAACCCACACAAATTCGTGGATGCAATTGAAATAGAATGTTAAATGAACACTGCTTTTCTCTCCATGCAAGATGTTACCATTCTGTCAGCAAGCTGACAAAGCACATAGGCAGACCCAGCAACCAATGAAAAAGTCAAATCAAACCACCATCCATCTAAACAATCACTGACTTTTAGTGTCAGCTCACATAACCATGCATGTTAAACAGCATGTTAAAATAAATACTGCTGTCTCAATTCAAGATATTAACCCTTTGGCAGCTCAAACACAATCATTCCCCAATGTCTGCAGTACATGGGAAATTCAAGGACTTATCACTCCACGTTTTCAAATAACACGTGCGCACATCTTCAAAACATTTTCTCCAAGCATTTGAAAGAGATCCAGCTCTCTCCTGCCTAACGCAACAATAACATGCTCTGTACAAGCCATATCCACATGGCGCTATTCACAAGCCATATTTACAAGAAAGTCAACAAGTCCAAAAAATGACATGCTCTACACAAGGCACATATACAAGGCGCAATTCACAAGGAACACAGCAAGTCAAAATGAGAACATGCTCCTCACAAGCCATATATACATGGCGCTATTTACAAGCCATATTTACAAGAAAGTCAACAAGTCACAATAATGACATGCTCTTCACAAGGCATATATACAAGGCGCAATTCACAAGGAACACAGCAAGTCAAAATGAGAACATGCTCCTCACAAGCCACATCTACATGGCGCTATTCACAAGCCATATTTACAAGGAGTTATTTATAAGGAACTCCACAAGTCATATTACATTGAACACATTTCACATTGCACAGCATAAGCAAATGCAGCAAGCAATTTAATGGGCAATTTAAAAGCATTTTTCACACACATATGTACAATTGCATCATCACCAAGATGAAATTGGCTCCCTCATGTAATGTCACACTTCAAGCCTGACAGTTCAAACACCAAGATGAAAAGCATTTCTTCCACCCTGCATTAATCAAATGCCATGATGCACTGCAATCTCCTTACACTCCAACTGTTCAAGCCCATAGGTCAGGCACTACACCTTACCATGCAAGTCACAGACTGTTCCCAGATGTCAAATTTAAAGGGTTTCAAGTCCAAATACATGACCAGGGCACCCACCTCTGTGCAACATGTGCGAAGCTGTCGACTACGCCAGATGTAACTGGCGATTAGGGCACTCCCCCACAACTTATGGGAAACTATCCAAATACATGCCAAGGGCTCCCACCTCTGCGCTTAATTCAAAACTGCCCGACTACGCCAGATGTAACGACCGGGTTCTCGAACCAGATGGGATCAGCTCCTTAGAGCACCTCCAACCTAGCCGGAACGTAACCACCTCCCTCCTCAGGACCCATCTATCCAGGCACCTGAGTACCTACCTGAGGATGGGGAACTCGCAATATACAAGCTCATATCATTAGAAACACCACTAAATCTATAGGGATTACTAGGAATACTCACTGATTACTAAGGACGTCCATGCCCTACACCACACTCATACCTCATAGTCTCGCGACCACATGGGTCCAAACTAATCTACCCTGGGGCAGTTCTGATTATTTACCATTACACACTGATCACCATCAGTGCTCACTCGACACACACTCCGGCGTGTCTACACACTAGGCTGCAGCCCTAGTGCTCTCTATATTTCATACATACACAAGCCACAATCCTGTGGGTATACACACTGACCACAATCAGTGCTCTCACTAACGCCACTTTCCCTAGAGGCGATCTCATTACACACCGTATCCCCCCGGTGCTCTCTCAAGCCACAATCATGTGGGCATACACACTGACCACAATCAGTGCTCTCACTAACGCCGCTACACAACGACGATCACTTTCCTATGAATACCTTCAGCTCTCTCTCTCTATGTTGGGAAGTTTCTCTCACTATTCACTAAAGGTTCGCTACTACAATAATATTATGGGATGGCCGAATCACTTAGAGTATCAATGTTCTTCCAGCCCACGGGCTCCTCTCTCTCCCTAATTATTCAGTGGCTACTTACCGGATCAGGGGCAGCATCTGTTCTGGCTGTAACACCTGACTAGAAGGAAAGGTTACCTGTGCTTTAAGAACAAGAGACACACACTGTATGCAAGAGTTATTCCCTGATTTAAACGCTCTCTATCATAAGAACAACACATGCACACTGGTTCACTAAGAACTGGGGTATCTTTATTACAATAACAATAGAATGGGACACATACACAGATCTGCGGGGTCTCTGTAACTAACAGGAACTGTAACACACCGCTGAAAGAAAAAGGATTAGATATATAACAGGGACAATGTAATCTGCAGGGTCTCTGTGACTAACAGGAACTGTAACACACCGCTGAAAGAAAAGGGATTAGACATACAGTATAAGGACAAGGTTAATGTTTGAAAAGTAAAGAACCATATCACCTAAGGAGTATGAGGTCTTGCTCTAGCTGTCATCTGGGCTTCTCTCTCGTCTGTGCCTTAGCTCGTCTTAGATCCTCTCCTGCACTCTTGGACACACATCTGCGCTGATCACTCTGCACTGGACTCCTCTCCCCCACGAACTCTCTCCACCTTCCAACTTCAGTCTAATGGTTTCTGCCGCTCTGATAATCGTTCGCTCCACTAGCTTCTTCACTCTATCTGATTGTCTCCATGCCAATGTCCAATTCACTCCAGCTGCTCCCACAGATTAATCCACGATATAACTTCAGTCTCTTCTAAAAGGCATTACTTCAGACTCCAGCTATTCACAACTCCTCCTGATAAGTAACTGCTTCTGACTGCTTCCTTCAGTTCCAGCTCACTGACTGTCTGTCTGTCTTCTCTCTGTTCCAAGCATCTTCTGTCTCTTCTCCTCCTGCAACTCCACTCCTCTCCTCTGCTTCAATCCAACTCAACTGCTTCCAGCTCAAACTCTTTCCAGCTCGAACTCTCTCAGCTCCTCCAACTCAACTCTCTCCGCTCCTCCAACTCAACTGACTGACTCCGCCTCTGCACCTCACTAATATGGAATGCTGTTTCCTCATGGAAAGTTCCAGCCATCAGCCCGCCGCCCATCAGATCTCTGCACCACTCCGCGTCAAGGACACACACCCAGCTGGCCGGTCTTTTGTGGTGTCTTCCACACAGAGAATAATACAGCCTACTGATAAGGGCTGGCCCAGACCGGTTCTCTCCAAGTGGACAACAGCTTTAACTATAAACATTACCTTTACCCTTCAAGCATCTCAGCTCTGCAGGGATAGAAAGCAAAATGGAGTCTCTCTAGTTCTGGGCCTTGTAGGCCTGAGAAGGATGAAATAACCCTTAGCTCTGTCAGAGTACCTACACAAACCATACCAATGTGTAATATAAAGTCAGGACCACAGGATCCACCCTCTACTATAGGCAGGATAATGAAAGAACACATAATTATGTCAAAGCCAATAGGCAATAGATGGATTAGAGTCAAGAATAAGGGATCTATCATCATATAAAGCAGCTATCCTCTTCTAGGTCTGGAAAAAAGGGCTTAAAAGGGCCAACACAAGGTAAGAATACAGATGATGGATGTGAGCAAGCTTAAAGTCTTCATCACTCTGAAATAGAGCCGAAAACCATGTCAAGACAATCGCTTAGGCACTAATACCAACGGCCTCAACGATGACATCCTGTGGAATACTGTGCTATCTTGAGCAGAATACCTTTGAATCCACAATGACGTGAATAACCAATTTCTGTATTGTCTTATAGTTACATGTATGTGTGTTACATGTGTATATGTGCCTAGTAACCAACATGACCATCCACACAGGATTTCCTTCTGTGTTCACTCCAACTTAACCAATCTGGTGTGGACAGCATTTGATCTTTCAAACTCCTTTATGACACAGAATGAGACATTACCTATTCTTGTACTGTTGGCTCTCTTTGCCCCTCTGCAACAATATCCCATTCTAGGTGCTATGTTGCCCTCAATACGAATTAATACGGCGAAAGGTTTAATCACTTTTGCCTGCTTACATAGCATTAACATGCCTCCTCACCCCTTGCTGTTACTACACTAGTGCCTTTTCATACCACTCTTACTATTAGTGTGCACTCAGCATAACGACTTGTATTGATCAATCCTTTGCACTATCTGCATGCAACCACAGATGCTCTTACTGATGTTGCAAACTTTTTGAGATTTAAGCACATTCCTGAAAGTTACCGCCGTCTGTGCATGAGCCCAATAAAGCTTCACACAGGCATCGACGCCGGTCAGGCTCTCTATTGGCTCACTTTTCCAAGCCTCCATTTGGATTCCGGCCGCGCCTCTCCACACTGGGCGGGTGCGTTCCAAGCCTCGGTTTGGCTGGACACGCCCACCCGGAAGAGCGCGGCGTGCAGCACGAACGCTTTAAGACTCAGTTACCGGCCCCGCTCTCCATCGTCGGGGTCCGGTTTTGAGGCGATACCCAGGTTCGCTGAGAGCGTTGAGGGCGTGAGTGCACTTCAGCTATAGGATCGCTGGCATTCTACAAAAAAGTGAGATATAAGTCTAAGTTACCATCTTAGGGGGTCACAGATCGTTGGTCCATTGATCCCTTCATAAGGAGTACATACATCGTGTTTTTAACCCTTCTATCCACTGCTTTAGTTTTTAAAGACACCCTTACCACTTCACTTCCCAGAGTTAACAATATCATCCCCACAGGGCTACTTGGATGGTGTTAAAACTAGTGTCTACTTTGGGAACACTATTTATGCCACTAACTATGGAGCACCATGATCAAACGCAATGGCTTATATTAATTGTGTATATGTCTTTTTGTGTTTGTATGTGTATTTTACTTTACAGGTGCTGAGATACTCCATAATTTGGAGCATTTTTCGGAATGAGCGACCCGCTCTTCCACCTTTTCTAAGCACTTTTTTCACCTTTTTTAAGATTTTCACTTTCACGTCCCCAGGTCAGGGTGGACGATTAGAGAGTCTATAACGCCGGGGTTTAGTCCTGACGAATGCCTTGGTAAATTGAAACCACCCATATGGCAGAAACATGTTGACTGACTTAAGTATTTTTTTCTGAATTTAACCAATCCCTAAACTTTGACAGCTAAATTCAGACACATAATACTCTTCACTTGTGTTTTAGGGATCACTCATTAAACTTTTTTTACTGATACCCTTTTAGGCACTTTTAATTTTAGCTACCCTCACAGCACGCCCTTCTCACACAACCAGCTCCGCAGTCTTTCTGGCGTCGCAGCACACCGAAGAGGCACTCGGCCTCTTTGGTGGGGCCCGGTGATGAAGCATGACACTGACTAGGTCGGTGTGTGAGGGCTTTTCTATCCAACCAAAGTGGGTGTGTGATTCTTATCTATCTCGCTCCGTCTCTGTGGCTTTTTTGAGACCGATCTGACCTCTCTGTTTTTGTTTATTTGTATCTAACCGGGGACTGAGAGAGTGTCCTTGAATCTCCCTACCTCTCCCATTGTTGTTTTGGACTTAGAACTACCCCAACTCACTGCCAGGCAAAGCGACGACTTGAAGCATAATATTACTGTTGCGGAGATTAGACAGGCAATACACGCACTCCCGAGAAATAAAACCCCTGGGACGGCCGGCCTGCCGGCCGAGTTCTATGCCACATTTATAGATCTACTAGCCCCGCACTTACACACCATTTATCTAGAGGCGCTGCGGACTGACTCCTTACCGCAGTCATCCCTACAAGCTTTGATAACTTCCCTCTTAAAACCGGGTAAAGATGGAATGCACCTAGCTAACTACAGACCCTTATCTCTCCTTAACACCGACTATAAAATACTGAGTAAGGTACTAGCGACGAGATTGGCACAATACATCCCACAACTGATTCACCCTGACCAGTGCGGATTTGTACCGGGCAGGAGCACGGCCATGAATCTTAGAAGACTAGCCCAGCTGATGCTACGAAACCCGGCAGACTTGGGCTCTGAGGGATGCATCTCATTAGATCTGAAGCAGGCCTTTGATTCCCTCAGATGGGATTTCATGTTTGCTACGTTCACGAAATTCGAGATACCTCCCGAATATATTGCCTGGGTCAAACTGCTATATACCCACCCCACGGCTCGAGTGCGCACATCCAGATACATCTCAGGACCCCTAGCCATAGCAAGAGGTACCAGGCAGGGTTGCCCGCTCTCCCCGCTCCTATTCATCCTAGCACTTGAACCGCTGCTCTGTAAACTCTGGACAGTGGCTCCCCACTGTGGCATTCGGAGGGGTGAGACAACTCATATAGTGTCCGCCTATGCTGACGATATTATCCTATACCTACATGATCTACGGGGCGACCTGGATCCTATACCTAAAATATTTGAGGAATTCAGGTCATTATCGGGCCTCACCATAAGCGAACCCAAGTCCTACGGGTTCACCTTTGCTGCCACTGACTCGTCTACACCACTGCCCTTCACGCCATACACATTTCAAATGGCAGACACCACCTTCCGATACCTCGGGATACAAGTTTACAGGGATGCCGAAGTAATGATAGACGGCAACCTCGGAAGAGCAATGAGAGCACTTAAATCACAGATAAACTTTTGGTTGTCGCTGCCTCTGTCGGTGGCCGGCAGAGTAGCCATCTCCAAGATGGTAATACTTCCCCGTCTCATTTACTATTTCACTAACTTGCCGTTCCTGATCCCTGCCACGACGTTCAAGGCACTAGATACACTCCTCACGGAACTCATATGGGGACCAGGGCGAAGGCGCATAGGCCTTACTAAGTTGCAGCTCACCTCTGGAACCGGAGGTATGGGAGTACCAGACTTCAGGGCCTACAACTTCGCATGTCAACTGCAATGGCTGGCCTACTGGATAGCGGGTCGAAACCTACATGAGATTAACATGACAGAGGAAGATCGCTCTAAAGGGAAAATCTATGTCTTGCTATTGCCCCGCTCGGAACTGCCGAGAGACACCCCACCACTTCTCCGGCTTGCGGTCCAATACTGTCGGAAAGCGATGAAATACACGGCCCGATGACATCATATGCCCCCACAATCCCACTTCTGGGTATCCCTCTGGAATCGGGACCGCTCACAACTCACAAACTTGTGCCGTGGCACGACTCTGGTGTGACGCACATAGGAGATCTTTTTGCTGAGGGACAAATGCTGTCCTTTGAAGACTTCAGGACCACACATGGGGTCCCTGGGGGATCGTTCCGCCTGCATGCAGGCCTCCGTCATTATGTCACGAGAAGGTGGGCGCATGAGGGAGTAGAACCACCCACGAACCCCTTGTTGACGATGCATTATCTCATGGGGACGGGAAGTCATCTAACTAAATGGCTCACTGCTAGCATCAGAACAGGACGGGCGGTCTCACTGTCGCCTCTCAGGACCAAATGGGAGGCCACTTAGGGACAAGGAATGGGAGCGAATCCTCCAATTTCCCAAAAAAGTAGCTAGGAGCCCCAAATTTAAGTTTATCCAGCTAATGGTCCTACATAGAGCGTATTTACCACCACACGGCATACACGCTATGTTCCCTAACGCAGTCGACACATGCCCTCGATGCGCTACAGACGATGCATCACTGGTACAGATGTTGTGGAACTGCCCCAAACTGGGCTATTATTGGACCACTATTAATGAATCGCTCACCGGAGCAGGTGCCTTGATACAAACACTCACCCTGGAATATGCGCTCCTGGGGCTGGGACCAGCAGCGCGTACAAGGAGCGTAGTAACACGTTTCACTGATATGGCCATGTTACTTGCGAAACGTGCAATCACAATGAGGTGGAAGTCACCCAAGCCACCTGATCCCGAATTATGGAAAACGGAAGTGATACGTTGGGGTAAAGCAGAGGGTGAAGCGCTACAGCGTGAAGAACTCAGGGGCCTCAGGAAAACACCGATTTCATTGGAATGGTTTGCCATACTGGGGAGGTTCAAAGCAGGGGGTGATGATGATGAGTCTGCTGTTTCGATACCCATAAACTGAACTGTGTCCTGCCGTCAGTCGGCTTCCATGTGCCGTAAACAAACGTGGTGCACTAGACTATGATACGGTATACCCCATGATATTATTGCTTATGTCACTGACTGATTGCGTGGAATGACATACTTGGTAAGATCTGTTCTGTGGGTGCAGCCAAGTACCAACTTTTATATACATACGTAAAGTGAGAGTGTCTTGGGTGGGATTTTTGCGGGTGGCGGGAGGGAATTTTTTTTCAGTTCTTAAGGGGTTTGTTCACTTACTCAAAACTACAACAAAAATTAAAATGTACAATATAACTGCTGTTATTATACCTGAAAGAGCATGCCTACTTCTGGTTATGTCATATGGTAACAACTCTGTACTGTTGCTCTAATCACTATGCTAATAAACAGAATTAAAAAAAAAAAATCATTACAATAAAGATTTTTTTTAATCGAATCTACTGCCTAAGGAATGGTTATTAGAAGGTTTTCAAATTTTGGGTTGATGCACGATTTGAGACTCTTTGGTGCTCCTCTTATTTACATTGTAGGCAAAGGATGTCTTTGGTTGAAAAAGATACACAAACACTTTGGGGTCATTCCTCTAAAGGAGACCTGGCCCACGGAGCCTTTTTGGTTGAAACCAGGTTACAGAACATTCTTAGATCTCCTGATTGGTCCACAGTATCAACATTCAAAGCAAAACCGGTAGCTCATGCCTATTTGGTGTTAGTAAATGTGCTTAAAAAAAGCATAATATGATCCTCTGGTCTTGTAATAACATGCAGTTTTTCCTATCTAGAAAAGCGAAGGATGCCCCTGATTTTATTAAAGACACAAAGACAGATATGGTCACGCCACTCTTTATATTTTGTCAGAAGTTTGTTTTCCTCCAATCAAATTTTCTGTACCACAAATGTTCTTGTGTATTTCTTTCAGCTTCAATTGCTGCCACTCCTGGTTCTACCCAAGGCTTCATCTCAAGAGGACACATATGAAGCGCAAGCAGCCAGACTTGTAGATATTCCTGACAAGTCGTCTGGTGATCTGAAAGAAGTTTTTCTATTGTTTCTCTTGGGCTTTTTTCTGATGATCTTAATTTTTATTCATGGCGTTTAATTCGACTTAACATAAGGAAAAGAGACTGTTACTTCCTGGTAATTGCTGCATATAGACTAAGCTCATGAACAATTGGTGGTTTCACTTCCTCTCATCCTGTAGTTTATGACCCAGGGGTATATGGGAAGTGTACTTTATTTTGATTCATGGCTGCTATGATAACATTAGCAAGGTAGGAAAGCAAAATACTCACCTCTGTCTTTAATAACATCTGGACTTAACAATTATCAGCGCTGACCAAGAGCCCCACCCCAAAGAAGTGTGGCTCAAGTGGTTGGAGCGGCAGACCCTGATGCAGAGGTCTGCAGGGTTCAATTCCCCGCCTCGGCGGGTCTTGGGCTCAAATTTCCCCAGACCTGACAATTCTCGCCTCGGCGCCTATTCCAATCATGGAGTCCCACTCTGCAACTCTGGGCAATAGCTTGCTTAATCTCCACGACGGCCCCTCGCAGCGGGATGCCTGGCTTTCACCTTGGGGATGCCCATTAATGGGTTATTTTGATTCATGGCCGCTATGATAACATTAGCAAGGTAGGAAAGCAAAATACTCACCTATGTCTTTAATAACATCTGGAATACCAGGACGGGTTCCCTAAGCAAGCGCTTAGAAACCGGTCGGTGATTCAGCGCTATATAAATTAATTTACATTTACATTTACATTCTGGTATGAGATCTCACAGTTAGTAAGGCAGTAAGACCATTGCTAGCCATCGGCCTACTCTTGGCTAAATGCCAGGTGGCACTGCGATGGATGAGATAGATGGGAGTTCCATTGACATTGGTTTAAGACTGGCAACACCCAGGCCGATGCATACAATGAGTTACTCCCCCAGAGAAGTTGCACTACAAATTGCTGGGGACCTTACCAAACGTACCTAACAAGTAAGGCCGCCGACACAAACTCAGGCTTGCAGACCACTCCCACTTAGGGATCCATGTAGGTAGTAGGGCCATCATAGACATGGGGGCCACGGGTGGATGCATGGCTACTGTAGTGGGACAATGGCAGACCACATCGGGTATTATATCTTTGTTGGCTGTGACTTGGGCGGTAACAGTATTATACAGATGGTTTGCCCTAAATGTCTGATTATGGTTCATGTGTAACAATTATTGATGCATAACAAGCTGCTTTGAGGCAATGTACCTGTGTATGTATTTGTAAATTCTTTTGTTTTCTCATGATAAAGCTAATAAAAATAAAATAAAAAATATAAAATAAGAAAAAAGTGTTGCATGCTGGGATCAGTAGTGCACTTTCAAAATTTCTTTTACTTTAGTAGGTTTCTGTGCTGTGTCAAAGTGTTAATTTCATTAAAGAGCCCTCCTGTGAGCCTCCGAGGTGACAAAAAAAGAAATTACACCTGGACTTTGCTTTACTATTCTATCTAGGAAACTTTGCATTACAGGGAGTTCTCTGTGAGGTCTCCACCAGAGTGCTGATGCAGACGGTGCTTAAAACTCAAGGTTATAGCGAAAATGCCTGGAATTCTTGTGCAGAATGTCAGAGGCAGGCAATGTCTGTTGATGTAATGTCTGTGCCTGTGAAAGGTACCTGTGATGCTTGTGTAGAGTCTGCAGGTATAATCTCTGTGCAGACAGTGTTCGGAGAGAAGTAGCATGACTAGCCTTCTGGGGGTGTACACCTCCGGACTACCTAATTTTCTGCCAGCTCGGGAGCAATTGTTCTTGGGGGTAGGGGGCTGGCTGTTTGCAGCCTGGATGCATATCAGAGGTGGCGAAAGCTTTGAAGCTCACCACCTTGATCTGTCACTTCAGTAGCCATCCTGTCATGGTGGGAGGGAAGTGCCACCTCCTCCCCAGGCAGGCCTTTGCTTCTGACTCCTGGGAGTGTTCACACCTCCTGCCAGGGAGTCAGATTCCAGTCTTGGAGGCAGCAGCTGCAGGCTGTCAGCAGGGGCACAGGAAAGCCTGGGGCAACCGGGTGGGCAACCTGTAAAGTAGCCACCTGGAAGCATGTCACATAAAATCTGACTTTGGAAAAAGTCGGATTTGATGTGACAAGTTGTTTGATGCCACAAATGACACTTTCAATGGAACCATTATGGAGCAGGTAACCTCAGGGTGCCCTGGTGCCAGTCCAGCCCTTTATGGAAGAAGGGACATATAAGCTTGAACTTATATGTTCACACTTTTAATATAATGCACCCTACCTCCTGGGCTCAGGGGGCCTACTTTAGAGATGACTGACATATATTTAAAATAGTGCTGTGGCATTGCCACTCATGATGAGGGCAAGATTGAGTTTGAGCAGTTTACACTGATCCTGCTGTCTGCAATAGCAGGACTGATGTCATCTGTTTGCTTTGTGTCACTCAGGGTGGCACAATCAGTGCTTCAGGCCCTGAGGACCCCTTCAACTCCCATGCCCTGTTCACCACTGGGGCCACTTACCAGGGATTTATAGGCGGGTTAAAGTGCTTGCCAATTGGAGTTACCAATTCACATTTCTCGTATTTAGGGAGAGAGCACTGACACTGAGGCCTGGTTAGCAGGCACCAGTGCATTTTCAGAGTCATAACCATCAGCACTGGGGAAAAGAATGTGAGGGCAGCCCTACAAAAAGGGCGCTTTCCCACACGCATTGTTCAATTCAACCACTGGATGGATGTCTCTTGTTTGTTTCTTGATGACCAAATGGCAGTGCTTAGTTATAACCCTAAATTAGTACATCAGGTCCAATAAATAGTATGTTAATTCAATCTGATTCAAAAGATGTATAAAACACCAAAATATCTTAATTAAACAACATTAAGCCTAGGGAGCAGACTATGTCTATGCTACTGACCTCTGCAGAATACAAACAGTAACCAGAGAGAGGGCCAACCCCTCAATATCAGTTTTAAATTAACAAACTGTTCCTTTATGAGATAGTGGTCCTACTGTGAAGTGCCTGTACTGTCATGTTAGAAGTAGAACAACTCTTAAGTGCATGCACCTGTCTTGTAAAAAGTGCAGAATCCCTGCTTGCAGATGCACGTACTGACAAACAATCAGCACAGCCACCCTGCTTCAAAGAACATATACATCCCCATTAAAAATATCCCAACCCCAATGCTAAGTGCATGTACTGTACCATTAAAGTGCATCAGACCTGCTGCAGAGTGCATGTACTGTCCCGTTAAAAATACAGTAGCCATGCGGCAAAGTGCATGTACTATCCCGTTAAAGGTACAGCAGCCATGCTTCAGAGTGCATGTACTGTCCTGTTAAACGTATAACAGTCCTGCTGAGGAATGCATGTACTGTGGAGAAGTGTGGCTCAATGGTTAGAGCGGCAGACCCTGATGCAGAGGTCTGGCCCCAGGACCAGTGTTCAAATCCTGCCTCGGCGGGTCTTGGGCTCAATTTCCTCCGACCTGATAATTCTTGCCTCAGTGGCTATTCTAATCATGGGTCCAACTCTGGGCAAGCTTGCTTAATCTTCACAATGGCCCCAACAGCGCTGGGCTGCCTGGCTTCACCTTGGGGGTGCCCAGGAGTGGACATTTCACAGGGAAAACCAGGAAAGGTTCCACAGCGGTATGCGTTCCAGCGCCAGGACACCCCAGTTGGGGTATTAGTGTGCTTTACAAGTACAAATTACATTTACATTTATTGTCCCATTCAAGGTATAGCAACCCTGCTGCAGAGTGCATACACTGTCCCATTAGAAGTACAGTAGTCAATTTTCAAGTACAATTTAATTTGTATTGTTTTAGATCTCTTACGAGCTCCACAATTATACGTAATTCCATCACTTTATGCAAAATTCTTCTATAGAAAATAAACAAGCTAATTTTGAAACATGCAAACATGCATAAGATAGAGCTAATAAACTTCTGCAATTTATGACAAACAAATTCATTTAGTGGGCTTTAAAAAAAATCAATCAGATCAGTAATAGAAGAGAAGTTATATCTAAAAACAGTAGGTTCTATAAAACTATTTCTAGCCTTAACTACCTTCTTCTTGGAGCATAACCTGAAGACATTGATTAAGTTCTGAGTACCATTAAAGAATTTATCACAAACCCCGCTATCTTTATCTTGGTTACTCCAACTTCTTGTATGAGCTTTTAAAGGGAGTCTACCTAACCGCAGCATGATAATACATCTCCTGATACTATGCTCCAAAGTGTAGTGTAGTTCCTAGTTTCCCACTAGGCCCTGCGCATTGGAATAACATAAACAGTAGTATCGACGTGGAACTGCGGATATTCCAGGCCTCCACTGACTATGCTAAACTTAATTGGGTTGTGTTACCAATTAGCTCAGAGGTCACTGGAAACTTTCTTCTCTGCATAGGAAGTGATCAGCTTCCTTGGCACAGACAAGAAGGGATTCAGCTTTCCAACAACCGTGCAACATGACAACTTTGCTCCTCAGATCAAGAGGAGTAGTGTGGCTCACTGGTTAGAGGCGGCAGACCCGAGAGCAGAGGACGGCCCGGGACCAGGGTTCGATTCCCGACGCGGCAGGTTTCTGGACCAGGGTCAGCGGACTCAATAATTCTCTCGCCTCGGTGCCCACTCTGATCAGCGATCACACTCGGCAACTCTGGGCATAAGCTTGCCTCATCTGCACTAACGGCCCCACCAGACCGCTGGGGATGCCTGGTCTCACCCTGGAGATACCCATTAAGGGACCATCTCTCAGGGAAGCCAGGAAGGGTTTCGCAGCGGTCGAAGCGCGGAGATACTCCTCCGGGAGTCTATCCTAGCGCTATATAAACCCACAATTAATTAATTAATTAATTAATTAAGAGTTAATCTCTAGGGTCGTGTGAAACAATAGACATGTATTTCACTCAGTCAGTCTAGTGCAGTTTACTTTCACGAGATGTAGAGAATAGAGAGACGGGCGTTTGTCAATAAAGGGTTAACATTTATTGAACAGTCTTTCTTCTCGTACAAGAGAAATGTATTGCCACAATTGCAAGACTTGTTATTATGAAAAGTACGTACAGTAAGATAAGTATTGCGAAATAGAACTGTAAAAGCATTGATATGGTTTCTTAGCCATACAATGGATTAAAAGTAATAAAACATATATACAGTCATATATACATTAGGCTAACATACTCAACTGGTGCTTCTAACTAAGCCTACCCCAGTGTGCCTGACCTAAGCCTAACACGTGGAAGGGGAGTAAGTAAGTAGCTTTAAGTTAAGTTGGTTTTGCCAAGGTTTGCTTCAAGAATTCTCGTCTAAGGGTTTAGTCAACACCATACCTCTGAATAGAATGATGGAGGATTGGTATCTCCTTCAGGGGTCACTCTCGATATCCCAGTCACCCGCGAGGGTGGACCGGAAACGCCGGAGCTGGATTTCTCTGCAGGAAAAAGGCAGCGGGTCTCTTCAGCGCGTCGAGGAAGGAGGGGGGACAGCGTCCGCGGGCAGCTGGAATCTGCTGGATGTCTTTCGCAGAGGGACGGCTGTTCAGCTCCTAAGCGTACTGCACCATAGTTCGCGCTTTAGCAGCGATAATGGTATCAGCAGCTTCACCACCACAGGGACAGCAGGCTGCAGCGACAGAGTGCTAGATTCACCAACACGGGGTCTTGCAGGCAGCTGGCATCAGCAACAGTAGCTCGCCTTGCTTAAGGCAACGTTGGTAATATTTATACCTGACAGGTGCCGGGTTTGGGAGTATCTAGGGTCTAATCTGGTCATTTTTAACCCCTGTGTTTTATTCAGGAATCTATCTTGACAGCTATTTGTGTCTGTAGGCCAGATTAACCACTTTTTCCAATCAGGATGTGTTCTGTTGAAATGTAAAATTTGTGACACGTCTAACTCAATATCTGTGGTTGTATTCTCAGGTATTGGCTTTGGTATAGACGGTGTTTTAAGGTCTTTGATCTTAGCTAGGCCAAGACAAGATGTTTGGTGTACTGTGTCATTTAAAAATAACATTTGTTCTGGTATCATGCAGGTTCTAAATAGTGCTTCAATGCCTTGCACCTGCCAATCTTTTGTACCCCAATTTGTTTTCGTTTCAATATTATTTTTCCAATAATCAAAACCAAATGTCATCATTTTGTCATAAAATGCTTCTGAATATATCAATTTAGAATTTGTCAGCATTGTTTTCATTCCTGTTTTATCTAACAGTTTTTAATAAAACGTTTCTGCATCACTGGTGTTAAACCCTGAGAAGTATTTGAATTTCTCAAAAAATGCTTTAGAACAGCTTTTAGGTGGTGTAGAACAATGTTCCCATTGATTATACATAAAAACATTTCTAGGCTGTGCAGATTTATGCAAGTAATGATCCCCATAGTGGGTATAACAGAATAACTGCTCATAACTAGATGAACCTTGTAAATAATCATGATCTGTGAATCTAGCTGACATTACTAAATCAGACATCATGTCATAAATACTGTTAAAGTCCCAATCATCAGAGAATGTACTAGGTGTCACAAAGTCACTTAAGGAAACCTTTAGTTGATGAGGATACTTCAGGATTTCGACCGGACCATAGATCTCATAGTCTGTTTTCTCCCATACTACCCCACCAGGTATTGGAATTGCTGTGACATTTACTGTTGACAGTTCTCTTTTCTTCACGTGGGATGATCTGTGTGGTTTCAGGACTAGGTTGATGTTCTGACTTGCTGTGTCCATTCAATTGTATTTTCCTTCAATGAATTTTCCCAAACATAGTACCATGATGAGCCAAAGCAGGAGGAAAAATACACCTAGACCGAACCAGAACTCTAGCCAAGGGGAAATAAGGTAGATTTCCTTCAGTTGCTGAAAGAGTTCCGTTGCTTTTTCTTTAAAAGTTTTTTTTGTTTCTGGCATCACTTCGGGTCGTTTAAATCTTCAGAGAAGTTGTCGAAGTTGATGAAATAACCAGAGGCAGTTCTGTCAATTGATGGGATTGTTCTTTCAATCTGTCTCTCTGTAGCACTTTCTGATGCCACATCATTGTAGACTGGTGTTGTTTCTTGACAAACTGTTTCAATCTGTGTTTCAAGAGGCACGAGTTCCATGGCATTATTGCATAGTCCTTCATTGTGCACTGCAGGCTGATCGAATGTGATTAGTCTTTCAGTTTGAACCTCTTGGATTGTTGCAAGTTTGGGTATTCTGTTGTTTCTTGGGAGTCCACTGGGCCTACTGTTGATTATAGGCCACATGCTTGTGGTTTTACCAGATCGATAGACACGACTCTGTTCTCCTTTTTACCAGCAAGGGGCGGTAGCACAACTGATCTTGTTCCGGTGACTGCTAAGACAGGTACTGCTTTTCTGTAAGAAGGCCCAAATTCCTTCTTAACCGCGATCTTTTCTCTGACTAGATCCCCAATCTTTGGAATCCAGACAGGCCTTGCTGGGGCTGTTGCGGGTGGTGCCTCGTCAGTGGTACTTGGCTGTTGCTTTAACTTTATGTTGCTTAAGGATTTTCTTGTTTCATTCAGTTCCTGTAAAACAGCCAAACGATCCTTTACATCAAAGTGCGTTGTTTCTTCTTGTACCACTGACATCTGACTATCGAGGTCCTGAACTCGCATTCTAATTCCGAACAATAGTTCGTATGGGCTGAAACCTTTTAGAGAATTTCTTGGCATGTTGTTAAGACTAGTCTGGACACTTATTAAATGTTTGACCCACCCAGCGCCTGAACCTAATACCTTCGCTGTTATAGATTGCTAAATGTCACAGTTTTTTCTTTCTACCACACTGTTCCCTTCCGGGTGCGACGGACAAGAATACCGCAACCCAATTCCCATGCTAGCCATGGCCTCCCTATAAGCTCGAGAGCTGGAAGCAGGACCCTGGTCAGAATGGAACGTGGTAATTGCGTATGTGCCGATAAAGACTCGCAAATCTTTTATAACCGTTCTAGCGTCAGCCGAGCGCTGGGGGCCTCATTTTTTAAGTGCTTTTCGTCTTAACTGTTAATAGGACACAGGACGGGGTGTCGGCAGCGTTACGCTCTTTCTGACTGGTAGCCGGTAGCAAGATTCGCTACTGCGATCCCTATTACAGTTTTCACAGTTGTTTGCATATATCTGGTGTTCTACACTCATTCCCGGCCACCAGAATACTGATTGTAATTCAGTCAGTGATTCCTTGATCTCTCTGTGCCTTAAACCCAAACCCATGTGTGCGTTTGCTATTAAAAATATTCTCCTGTTCATGTTTGGAATTACTCTGTCCCCCACTCCAGGGATTCGAGCAAAAGGAACGGAGTTTGCATCGATTATGTATGCATATTCGCCTTTTACGGTCGTTTTTGCTGCCAGCATGGTTTCCCCGTCTATGTATTTATCTGTACGCTTTTTTGTGGCTACGGAAGCCGGTTTAGTTGCTTCCGCTTTGGCTGTATTATCCAATGAATTCCCTGCAACGTGAACGCCATCACGTTGAAGACTCTGTGCGTGAATCACGTGAGTCTTTTGTAGTTCTTTGTGTAAAAGAGCTACCTCGTTCCAGAGCAATTTATGCTTTATTGTGGCACCTGTGTCATCTTTGTAGTCGTTTTCAATCCAACTCTGCAGCTTATTGTTGTAAGAGTTGACGCAAAAATGAGAATCGCACACCATGAGTGTCGGGAATTCACGTTCTGCATTTTCGAGCGCCATCTTTAAAGATCTGATTTCAGTTCTCTGAACCGAACAGTTTCTTACAGATTCAGTTTTTGTTACTTTCGGTCTGAATTTACCGCACAGCCAACGACCTTTAATGATCGCACACGCTGCATTGTAGGATTTGCTCTCTACGTTGAAATGCTGTTCAAAGCTATCTGTATAGATTATACAGGCGTATTGTGGGAGAGGCAGAATTTCGATTGGCAGAGGATATTCTTCTTCATACTCTAAATCATTCAGTTCTTCAAATTGCGGGGCGAAATAGTATTTCACGTCTTCCGCTCCTAGAGAATCTATGCACTGTATCCATTTCGGATCCAGTGACACTGTAGGCAGGTTTACTGGGCTGAATAGCGCCTCGAAGGCGGATTCCGCTGTAAGGATATTAATCTGTTTGCCGTGTGCTAGTTCTCGTTCATTTGCTAATGCGATTTGCACTGCTTTCACAGTTCTTTCTGTGTGACTGAATGTTTTTTCTGCTTGTGTGTACAAGTGAGATTTAATTGAAATTGGTACCTTTTCTCCCTCATTAGAGGTTAGGTACGTGAATCCGCATCTTCCTGGGATGACTCGGATTACAAGATCAAGTGTGTTGTCACGTGTATCTAATTTTGTTTTTGCTAACATGTCTGTTTGCAGTGATCTCAAAATTTCTGTGTGTTTTTGAGTCCAATTGATTTGTTTAAAATCAGGTTTAATTAGTTCGTAGAGTGGTTTAACCCTCTCTGCGTAATTTAGTATGTAAGTTCTTCCGAAATTCAGAAAACCTAATATGGATTGTAAATTCTTCAGCGTTTTTGGAGCTTGGAGTACAGCGCACTTCTCTAAGAAGTTGTCCGCTAGGCTTTTCCCTTCACTTGATAATTCGTACCCTAAAAACAGTACTGTCAGATGGGCAATTCGGGACTTTTTAAAGTTGAATTTGTAACCCTCTGCTGCGAACCCAAGTATAATTGTGTTCACTCTTTTCAAGTGAGTATCCAAGTCGTCGTCTGTGAGATAAATATCATCTACGTAAGATAATGCTTCATCATCATAGATTTGTAGTAACTCTGTTACCCTAGCTGAGAATAGTCCTGGGCTGTTCTTGAACCCCTGTGGGAGTCGACAGAATTTTTTCTGTGACCCAAATGCAGAGAAAGCGGTCAAATATCTGCTTTCTGGTGCAATGTTTTGACAAAAGAAACCATTAGAAATGTCTAATGTTGTTTTGTATTTTTTCCTAACTATGTTATTCATTAGGGCTGCACTATGCGAGTTTTGTACTGCAAAAGTTTTGCAACATGTATTAAGGTGTCTGTAGTCCAAAACTAGACGATATGAATTGTCTGGCTTGGAGACAGGAAACAAAGGATTGTTCATTTGAGAGGTGCATGTTTCAATCACCCCCTGGTACTCAAGTTGATCTAAGATCTCCCTGACCTGTTTTTTAGCTTCTTGCTTTATGGGATACTGCCGTTGGGCAGTTGGTTCACTTTTTAGTTGGATTTTGTGAGGAGGTGAATCCTCATCCCATCCTACATGATTTTTATACAATGCAGGTGCCTGGGCCACTGCCCATTTCCGTGCATATGTATATTTTTTGTGAATCGGAATGTGATTCGAGAAGGCAGGCATAATAACTTCTTCGCCACGAGGGCACTCCCTGACAAACTCTGGGAGCCAATCTTTTTCAGCTAACAGAATATCATAGCCTTTTGAGAGCTTATCCCAAAATAGACCCTTAATTTTCCTAGTCTTATCACCCTCTATACGCAATGTTATTTCGTATATTTTATGGGGCTCGCTAAGTCTGGCGTCGGCAGTTTCAACTTGAATGTATTCATTCGTGTCCACTGTCTCCAGATGACTCATCAAGATCTTGCGCGCTATACTGATTTCTGCTGCACTGTCCAACATTGTCAATGCCCACTCCCCGTTTTTCAACTGTGTCCTCAGTATTCTCGGCATGGTTGATTACTCTAATACTGGCTACCTTCTTTTTCTGAAATTAAGATTTTTTACTCTGAGCAGGTTCCCTGTCTTTGGACTTGGTGTGCTCTCCTGGGTCTGACCGTCCTCTTCTTTCTGAATTCTGTGGAAGAGATCGAGAGGGACGTGTATCAATACTTTGATATCTATCAGGTTTTTTCAGATTATCCCTATTTCTAAGGTTATATCTTTTCTCAGAGGGCTCCCTCTGGGGAGACTGGCAGCGGGCTCTGGACCGAATTCATTTTGAATCTGTTTTAGCACTTCTGGTATTACCGCCATAGACGGAACACCGTGTGTTTTTGTGTAAATGGAAGCAAAGACTGTACCCCAAGTGTCACAGTCCTCCACGTGTGGTGCGATTCCCATAGGAAGGCAGATGGTCAAGATTCTGTGTTTCTCAATAGGGGTAGTATCAGGAAATACTGCCTCTATTTGAGTGATTTTCTGTGCTAACCAGAAAGGAATTTGTTCCCGTTTTACGGGTGTTTTACCAAGACATGACTGTATGTTCTGTGGTGTAATTTTATTTGTGTTCCCCTGATGAGGGGTCAGCTGTGGAGTATTAACAGCTGGCTGGACTGTTGCAGTCCGCATTACATATTGGACTAATTGCCTATGTATTTTTATTAATGTGTTTAGCTGTACTAACAGCTCTTCTCTAGACATTTTTACAATGTCAGGATGTGGTGTGTAGCTGGCTAGAACCGGCCACGTGGCTCCTGGTCTACCTAGTGGACCGAGCCTGGTAATGTGATCATTATGTTTTAGGGCACCATTAAACCAGAGCAGGTGCTCTTGAAATTTAAGTGGAATTTCAATCTCCTCGAAAGGAGCGTACTCTTCCGGAGGTTTCTCTATTTTGTAATAGTGAAACTCTTTTGTTCTAGCGTTTACTGCTGGAAAGTTTATCCATGAATAGAATACCTCTGTCTGCCGATACTCGTGAGCCTCTGTCACGAAAATTACTGTACCACCTTGAGGTGTCAGTCCGTTTTCTATAAGTTTTAAAGTTATAGATCTTCTTAAGTGTGCCCGGATGATTATAGCATCCGGGTCTGTGTATTCGGGACCTTGCTGAGTCGCATCTACTGCGCCCCCAGTGGTTCCGTTATTTTCTACTGACATTGTATAAATGCAGGTTTTGCAGAGTAGGTCTCCAAGGAGACAAAGATTAGGTGCACAATATTTTGGAACACTGTATCCTTCAACGTTGAATAAACCAGAGCTTTACATAGGAATCTCTTCCTACTAAGGTCGGGCAGATTTTAACCTTTCACCCACTCCAGACGTCTATTGGAGTATTTACGGGAGAAAGGGGTCTGTGAAATATGCACGACTGAGTTACTCTAACTGTCTTGCGTTAGTTTATCGCCTTACCAAACGTTGGGCGCCATGTAGTGTAGTTCCTAGTTTCCCACTAGGCCCTGCGCATTGGAATAACATAAATAGTAGTATCGACGTGGAACTGCGGATATTCCAGGCCTCCACTGACTATGCTAAACTTAATTGGGTTGTGTTACCAACTAGCTCAGAGGTCACTGGAAACTTTCTTCTCTGCATAGGAAGTGATCAGCTTCCTTGGCACAGACAAGAAGGGATTCAGCTTTCCAACAACCGTGCAACATGACAACTTTGCTCCTCAGATCAAGAGTCAATCTCTAGGGTCGTGTGAAACAATAGACATGTATTTCACTCAGTCAGTCTAGTGCAGTTTACTTTCACGAGATGTAGAGAATAGAGAGACGGGCGTTTGTCAATAAAGGGTTAACATTTATTGAACAGTCTTTCTTCTCGTACAAGAGAAATGTATTGCCACAATTGCAAGACTTGTTATTATAAAAAGTACGTACAGTAAGATAAGTATTGCGAAATAGAACTGTAAAAGCATTGATATGGTTTCTTAGCCATACAATGGTTTAAAAGTAATAAAACATATATACAGTCATATATACATTAGGCTAACATACTCAACTGGTGCTTCTAACTAAGCCTACCCCAGTGTGCCTGACCTAAGCCTAACACGTGGAAGGGGAGTAAGTAAGTAGCTTTAAGTTAAGTTGGTTTTGCCAAGGTTTGCTTCAAGAATTCTCGTCTAAGGGTTTAGTCAACACCATACCTCTGAATAGAATGATGGAGGATTGGTATCTCCTTCAGGGGTCACTCTCGATATCCCAGTCACCCGCGAGGGTGGACCGGAAACGCCGGAGCTGGATTTCTCTGCAGGAGAAAGGCAGCGGGTCTCTTCAGCGCGTCGAGGAAGGAGGGGGGACAGCGTCCGCAGGCAGCTGGAATCTGCTGGATGTCTTTCGCAGAGGGACGGCTGTTCAGCTCCTAAGCGTACTGCACCATAGTTCGCGCTTTAGCAGCGATAATGGTATCAGCAGCTTCACCACCACAGGGACAGCAGGCTGCAGCGACAGAGTGCTAGATTCACCAACACGGGGTCTTGCAGGCAGCTGGCATCAGCAACAGTAGCTCGCCTTGCTTAAGGCAACGTTGGTAATATTTATACCTGACAGGTGCCGGGTTTGACGCAAGTTTGTTGGACATAAGACGTCAATTAAAGATGTCACTCGGAAGTGATAGTTATCAGTTGCTCATTAGAGTTCCATTACTAATCAAAACACAGCAAGCGGGGATTTCCAGGTTTGCTGAGTTTTTATCTTGTTGAAGAACTCTGAGTGTTAATCTAGGAATATCAGATAGTGACTTCTGCTCTGTCATTGCACTAATTGGTCACAAAGGAAGTGGCAGAGAGAACTATGCTGGAATGTGGCTCTGTTCGTGTGAGGCCAGAGATGACTTTTCTGAAAATCGCACTTGAACGGTTATGCCAATATAGGGAATAAATGGATTTATAGCCGAATAGGGGCATAAGGTCACAGTATCGATCAGGAACCTAGATAAACACGCAACAAAAGTATATCCTACATATGTTTTTTCAGAACAAGTTTTTATTATGTTGTTGATGAATTACATAGAGGACACTGTCCCCCATTAAACGGGAGGACCAGTGAGCAAATAATGAGCCATCGCATATAGTCAGTTCAATCAACATTTTGATATAAATGAACCATCCCGACCTCCCTCCCCTTACCCTCCTTCCCGGATCCCACCCCCATCCCCGCACAGTGTCTACATAGTCCAAAAGTAAAATTTATCAAATCACAAACAGTGTGTACTCCTTTTCACCCAGTATCAACAAGCAATTGTTCTACATCAGCCTCCTGTTGCGCTGGTGGTTCCAGCCACAGCCCTCTATAGTCCGCCCACCGCTTCCATATTTTAAAATGTTTCCGGGGGCAGCCCCTGGCCTCGAATATCGGGCGCTCCAGTCCCATGCAAAAGTCCAAACCCTTCCTCCACACTTCCAACAAAGGAGCCCTGGGGTCCTTCCAGGCTCGATCTCTATCCTGTTTTGGCCACTGTAAGGCCCAGGACTAGCAGATGGCGTTTATATATATTTCCTCCAACCTGTTCCATAATATGGAGAAGGCCCAGCTGCGGCGAGTGGGGTGGTCCCAGCCCAGCACCTCAGACAAGCAATTCCATACACCCATCCAAAACCTCGACAGCTTCTCACATGACCATGCCGTGTGTATAAATGTGCCCACTGCATGCTCACACCGCAAGCACTCAGGGAAGGCAATCAAACCAGCTCTCCACAGTCAGTCTCTAGTATAGTAGGCTCTATGTAGGTATTTGAATTGAATGAAACGTAAGCGCACTGCTATTGCCGCTCCTCTCGGAGCTTCCAGGGCTTCCCTCCAGTCTTCCTCCTCAAAGGCACCTATGTCTCCCTCCCACACAGAACGTAGTTTATCTAATGGAGAGGAGCAATGCGTAACCAGAGTCTGATATATATTAGATATTTTCTTCTCCTCCAGTTCCCCCATAAACACCTTGGCTTCAAGGGGACTAAATCCGGGCAACGAGTCCAGGCCTACCAAGGAGGGGGACAAGGCATGTCGCAGTTGCAAGTATTTGAAAAATTGGGTTCGAAGCATATCATATTGTTCTCTCAATGCTTGGAACGACTTGAGGGTCATGCATTTCATGACGTGCCCCAACGCCGATATGCCGATGGCATCCCAGCCCCGGAATCCCTGCAAGGACGCCAGGGCCAGCAGCCGGCCGTTCTGCCACAGCGGAGTCTCTCTGGTTAATTTATTCCACCACCCCATGTGGCATAGAGCTCCACGCCACACTCGGAAAATCACCTGGGTAACCATTGGGAGCCTCTTCCTGACGGCCGCCGAATATAAAATGGTATGCAGCGTATCCGGATCCATCATGTATCTCTCAAGGGCATATACCGGGTCACTCCGGTCCCCATACCACCATTCATTCAGTACCAACAAGTGAGATGCTTGGTAATAGGATAGGATGTCTGATGTCGCTAGGCCCCCACAATACGTGGAGAGGAAGCAGGTACGGAGTGCCACTCTCGCCGCTCCTCCGGCCCAAAGAAACTGGCTCAACGCCAAATTCACTTGTCTAAACCACTGTGGCGCTATGGGATATGGGTGATTTTGCAGCTGATATAGGAGACGCGGAAGGGCCACCATCTTGAATATCGCCGATCGACCATATATATTCAGGGGAATTCTGGACCATGTTTTCATATCAGATCGTACGCGGTCCCAGACAGGCACCACATTGCGTGCCCAAGCCACTCCAAGTACATCCGTCAAGAAGACGCCCAGATATTTAATGCCGCCAGTCGCCTCTTGCAGCGCCGATGCCCAAGTTCCTCTCCTCTCGCGTCCCCCCAGCACCCACAACGTGGATTTTCGTACGTTCAAGTGTAGGCCGGATACCTCCCCGAATATCCGCATTATCTCAAGGACTCTAGGCCTGACCTATTTATGTCCGTGAGGAAGAAGAGGACGTCGTCAGCATAGAGTGCAATTTGATCGGACGGTCCTATCTCCCACTCAACTCCCTGCAACTGTGCGTCCACTCGCACCCACGCCGCCAAAGGCTCCATGGCCAGGGCAAATAAATAGGGTGAAAGGGGGCAGCCCTGTCTGGTACCCCGGCCGACAGAGAAGGGATCGGACACCGCTCCCGCCACTCTCACAGACGCATTCAGATCTGTGTACAGCAACTGTAGGTATGAGAGGAAATGAGGCCCAAGATTCAGGCGGGACAGGAGCGCTCGGAGATAGACCCAACTAAGTGAGTCAAAGGCTCTATCAATGTCAGCCAGAAGGAGGACGCCGGGATCCCGGCAGCCTGGGCCGCCTCCACCACCACCTGCGCGTGTCGGATGTTGTGCCTCGTCGCCCTGTGGGGCATAAACCCAGCTTGATCAGGGTGGACTAGATCGGTAATATATGGGAGTAGGCGATTGGCCAGGGCCTTCGCCAGTATTTTCGCTTCAACATTTAGGAGCGATATTGGCCTATATGATTAATGGTGTTCAGGGGGCCTCCCAGGCTTACAGAAGACCACGATTTCAGCGTGTCACCAGTCCGTCGGAAGGCGACCATGCTCCCTGGCCGCCTCCAGGGCCCTTCTATAACGCACCCCCAGCTGGAGATGAAATGTCTTCATGAATTCACATGGGAACACATTAGGTCCAGGGGCCTTCCCAGTGTTCAGTTCCCCAAGCGCCGTGTCTAGCTCCTCCATCGATAGTGGGAGCTTCAGCCGGTCGCGTCCCTCATCTGAAAGCGCCCGCGGCGGGAGGTCTGCCAGAAATGTGTCCGCTGGGAGAACTTCCCAGGGGGCGTACAGGGCCGCATAATACTGTGCAAAACTGGCCGCCAGTTCCTCTGGGACCGTCACAGGGTCCCCCATCTCGTCCCGAAGTCCTGGCAGGGACTGCGCCTGGAAGGTATTCTGACAAAGCCTGTATAGCATGGTACTGGATTTATCTCCCCATTGATAAATTCTACTCTGCGTGGCAAACCACAGCTGGCGAGCCTCGTTCAGTAGCAGGGACGTATAAGATTGCTGCGCCAGCATCAGCTGCCCGACGGCATCTACATTGTCCCCAGCACTACACCCCTCCTCCAGATCCCGGACCCACTTTGCTGCCTCCTCTATGTCCTCCTTACGGGTCCTGCGGACCCCCGCACACCAGGCAATATCGACTCCCAGGAGCACGGGTTTTAGAGCTTCCCATAGGGTTACATCATCTGTTTCCGGCCTATCGTTGTCATCCCAATATTGCGATATGGCCTCCCGCATATGTGATTGATAGCTCTCTTGTTGCAGGTGCCACGTGGACAGGCGCCATCTAAAGGGCTGCCGCCTCTTATCTAAGTGCAAGTTCATTACCACAGGGGAGTGGTCCGACAGGCCACGTGGGAGCATGGACGTAGAGGCCACCCTCCCTATCCAGGTATAAGGAATAAACAGGTAATCAAGTCTGGAAAAAGACCTATGCACTGCAGAGACATAGGAGTATTCGCGGCTATGAGTATGCTGGTACCGCCATGCATCAATCCATCCCATTCCCTGCACCATGCCGCTCAATTTAGTGGGGGTATCTGCTATAAGCCCCCCTCTGGGCCTATATCGGTCCATTCGTCCATTCATCACATCGTTCCAGTCGCCACCCACAATTGCCATTACATTCGGGATATCGGCCCATACTGCAAAAAAAATTTCAATGAGTGCCTCTTGCAATGGGGGTGGGGCATACACGCTACCAAAGACCATTGGCTCATCACCCACCATACCTTTAATAAACACAAATCTGCCATGGGCATCAATCCATTGTGTCTCATGTACATAGGGCAGTCTGCGATGCACTAGGACTGCGACCCATCGAGACCCTCTCACAAAACCTGCAGGAAAAACTTGTTGATAGCCATACCACTGCAAGCTAAGGGTTTTAGTGCCTAGGAGATGCGCCTCTTGCAAGAGAAGGACATCCGCACGTTCCCTTTTCCCTAGCTGCAACACCGCATCTCGCTTTATCTTATCGAGCATTCCCCGGACATTCCAACTCATCACCCACAATAACGCGTGTGAAGTGCCTGTTCCCTGGGCGTCAACCACCATCGATGGGCAGGAAAATCAAGGTCCTGGGTACTTGGAGCCACACACACACATACAGTTGCAGCAGAACTCGCGCGGACACTGTGTCAATACTAACTACCCCCCTTACTGCACCCCTACCCCTCCCTCTCCTCCCATCCTGTCCAACCGCACCCACAACACACACCCCCCTACCTCCCCATTGCTAACTACCCCCAAAACTCCCCCACCTCCCCCCACCTCATACCTCAGCAACATTGAAGTGCCTGTCGCGGTATAAATCGTCACCGGCCCCCAACGGGAGGTCAGAAACCCACTATCTCAATGGATCGCCAAGAACTACCCACTTAGTCCCAACTTACCCCCCACTAACAAACCCTTCTGAACTGAGGGGTTGAGTCCGCCCTCCCTATGTCGTCCCCCAACCCGCGCCCCCAACCACAAAGTTACTTGTTCAGCTGAAGTCACAGCCAGGCAGCAAACTGCAAAAGTCGTCCATGTCCAGGAGGAGTCCAATCTCCACCCCGGATCGTGATCCGAAGTCCGCCACACACCTTCGGAGGTTATGATGCCGGGTTTTGAGGGTCCGTAGCCTCGGTGGCCCCTGCAGCTCCATTCTCTGAAGGAGGATTCTTCTTTGTCCGGGATCGCCAATTACTTCTGCTACGCGACCGCCGTGGAGGATGAGTCCGAGTCCCGACCCGGGGGGGTATGTACTCTGATCCGGACTGTCTCATCTGTCCAGGCAAAAACTTCTTCTGGAGTCCGGGACTGAAAAACCACCCGCAGACAGGCCGGGTAAAGAAAAGCATACTGGATATTTAAGCCCCTTAGTCACACCTTGGCCGCGGTGAAGGACTGGCGTTGTTGCTGTACCAGCCTGGTGTCGTCTGGAAATATCAGAATTTTGTGATTGTCATACAGCAGAGGCTCCTTTATGCGCGCTTGCCGCAGGATCGTGTCGCAGTCGTGGTAGTTGAGCAGCTTGGCTATCACTGGTCGAGGGCGAGCTCCTACCGGTGGCATTTGGATCAGTGCTCGGTGCGCGCGTTCAATAATAAAACAGCACGAAAGGTACTCCGGAGGGAGCCACCCCTCCAGCCAGCGGGTCAGGAAGGCTTCCATGTCACCCTTTTCACAGCCCTCCGGAAATCCCACAAAGCGTAGATTGTTTCTCCGAGCACGCCCTTCGGGATGCTCAGCACGCAGGGTAAGGCCCTTCTGGATCCCCTCCATGTTGGCCACCTTCTTTTTCAGGGTCGCCACATCGTCCGCCACTCCCGTGATCCTAGTCTCAGTTTCTGTAATGCGAGCCACCGCGCTACGCAGATCCTGGCGCAGCAAGGTAACGTCGGCTCCAACTGCCCCTATTTTTGCATCTAGCATGTCTCTGGATTGAGTTATCGCCGCCATGATGGCGGCATTATCCGGGTCGGATATTGGAAGCCCCCCCGATGCTCCGGCACTCCCAGTCAGCCCCGTAAACTTGTCTATCGTGCCTTGCTTCGAGGTGTGTCCACTGTTGCCACCCCTCGTCATGTTGGCCTGTGATTATAAGTTCTGGGTCCAGGGCGTTACAGGAGTATTGATCAGGGTATGAGTGTCTACCCCTAGGCCAGTCCGTGTGTCCGCCCGCGTCGTCCCGTCTCCTTGCACCAGCGGCACCTCAATGGTTCTGCACCCCCTTCTAACCCTAATGCTGATAGGTGCGCTATGGTCAGTGCCGGGGTTGCGTTGGTCTCACCGTTGAGTAGGTGTCACTTCAAGGGCCTCGCCACCATTCCGTCTAAGACCCCCATCAAGGAACCGGGCCACAGAGTGCAGTCAGTCACAGGCTCCGCGTGGGGTAGCTCGCCTCCACCTCCGAGCACCACTGTGTTTCGGCTCGTGTTCACCCACTTCACGACCGGTCATCAGTGTCCAGGTCCCTCATCCCAGGAGGGTCTCCTTAGTGGCCTTATAATGCTGCTGAACTGGGGGTATGCCCCGGCGCGCCGTGCAGGAAGCACCGTCTGAAGGCGGTGGTTAGCCTCGGCCGAGGTCATTCGCCCCCCTGCAGTGAGCGCCAGTGTCATCTGCCGAGTTCCATCAGAGGGCAGGAGGGAAAAGCGGGAGAGGTGTTCCGCCGCACTCACGAACCAGCAGCGTCCCCCCGGTCCGACACGACCGCCGAGTGGGGCCTGCCCAGTCTCCTCCGCGCCCCTCACCTAGTCAGCACTTGATGTTGGGGTATTGCAGCCGTGTCTCCAGCCACTGCACCCTTCCCCCGCCATATCATGTGGCGCACTGCGGTCGTCCAAGCACCGGAAGTGCAGAGCACCGCATCCACACCGGCCGCGCTGTACTTCCACCCGGCGTCCTCAAACTCGAGGTTCCGGCTTTCCGTGTGTCAGCAAGGCCGTACCTCCTCAGACCCCGGACCTCCGCCCGGCAGCCGTCTTCAGTGCTCAAATTGCAGCCGGGGCACCGCGTCTAGTTCCGACTGCCAAACACTCTGGTTAGGACGTCCCAGGGTCGGGGAGACGCAGGATTCTCGCCGGATAAATGATCGGCGGGACGGAGCTCACTTAGGCTGCGTCCGCCATGTTCGCCGCCTTAGCCACGCCCCTCCTATCCAACATATTTTTGAGAGATTCTCAACTCAATACTAGAGGTGAAAGATTTGTACTGAGAAAGTTGAAGGCAACGTGCCTTATCCAGCTCATAACTTAATCGGGGATCCTATTTTTCAAGAAATGCTTCAGGTGTGCTGGAGACCAGGATTGAAAGACGGTTTCAGTGCATTGAAAATATTCTACGGTTGCATTGAGATTTGTGTAAAAAGTATCATGTTTTTACCCTGACTTAAAAGTTTCATATTTCAATAAGGCCCTTAAAGATCCTTCTTCTGCATGTAATAATTTGGAAGCCCATCTGATTATATTCGCTAGAGCTTTGGAGAATGCACTTACTATGGCAAATCCTAAGCGCAGGAGCTGTACTGGGACAGCCTGGCTCAATAGGATTAGTTGCCGTAGAAATTTGCCTTCAACATTATTCAGAACACTCCAAATAGCTATAGGGATATACTCTGTAGCATAGGTTATAGTTGGGGGAATTTTTGCCCTATAAACTTCTAAAAGAGCTTGAAAGTGCCTGTTGCCCGAATAAGAGTAAAATCTTCTTAATGTGTTTTTTATGTGCCACTGCTTTTAGATTCATGTTATGATGGTGGGAGTGGACTTCTAGGGTTTGCGAGAAGACCCTCCTGGGATATGTATATAACTTTGCCACCTCAATTGTTTTATCGCCTAATTTTCATTCATATTGGATATGGTGTTTCCTACTCCTAAATGGGACTGTCTTGCTCTTAGAAATATTCACCTTTAAGTGGTTTGTTTCTGAGTATTTTGTAAGGGTGACTACATTTCTCTGTTAGCCCAGGCTCCCCGGCAGATCCCCTTAAACCGGTCACCTTCTGCGAAGCCCATGAATCTATCACTGAGCACATCCGAGATATCATCAACCGGTCCCTTTCGACCGCTAAAGTTCCCTCCAAGTGGAAGCAGGCCTGGGTTTCTCCCATTCTAAAAAAACCCACTCTAGACCCCTCGCTCCCTGAGAACTTCAGACCTATCTCCCTGCTTCCCTGGCCTGCCAAAATCATCGAGGCACACGTCAATAACATTCTGACAGATTTCCTCCTCACCAATAACATCTTGGACGACTCTCAACACGGGTTTAGAGCTGGTCATAGCACCGAGACCGCCCTGCTCAGTGTTTCAGAGGACCTCCGTACCATCCTTGACACCGGAGGCACGGCAGCACTGGTCCTGTTGGACCTTAGTGCTGCCTTCGATACGGTGTCACACGAGGTCCTCTTGATGAGATTGGAGGAAATTGGTATCACAGGGTCAGCTCTGGGATGGTTTAGAGACTTCCTTTTCAATAGGTCTTTTAGAGTCTCTACCCCTCCACACATCTCTGAGGAACATAACATTGGACAGGGAGTGCCGCAAGGCTCTTCCCTGAGCCCTACCCTGTTCAATGTATATGTCCGCCCCCTGGCAGAGGTGGCTAGAAGAAATGGACTTGCCCTGGTATCTTATGCAGACGACACCCAGTTGGTGGTGTCACTTATGGACAACAGTGGTCTGGAGGCACAACACTTTAAGCAGACACTCACTGACATCACCAACTGGATGACGGCGAATTTTCTTCAATTAAACGCCGGGAAAACGGAGATTCTCCTCCTGGGCAAAAACACTTCGTCCTGGGGCGACAACTGGTGGCCGAATGCGCTAGGCCCATCCCCTAGGCCTAAGGAATGTGTCAAAAACCTGGGAGTTTGGGTGGATTCTGCTCTAAAGTTCAGGCACCACACAAAAAAGGTTGCCGCCACATGCTTTGGCGTCTTGCGTAACATCAGGCCCATTCTGAAGTTCTTTGACTGCCGCACTCGCCAACTAATCGTCCAGGCAACCATTCTTTCCAGACTGGACTATGCCAGCTCCCTCCTATTGGGGGCTAATTTAGCAGAAATCACTAGATTGCAAAGAGTTCAGAATGCGGCTGCCAGGGCTCTGGTGGGTCTCCCGCGCCATTCCTCGGTATCTGGAACCCTGAAGAAACTACACTAGCTCCCGGTGGGCAAAAGGGTCCAGTTCAAAGCATTGTGCCTCGCTTTCAAAATCCTTAAAACTTCCTCCCCCCCAATGCTTCGCCCACTCCTGTCAGAGTACATCCCTAGGAGATCGCTCCGGTCAGAGGGGCAGCATCTTGCGATCATTCCCCGCATCAGATTGGCCAGAATGGGCGGCCGCTCTTTTCGCTTCCTAGCGGCCAAGTTATGGAACAGTCTTTCCGAAGCTATCCGTGGGATACAAGATCTCCTAGCCTTCAGAAAGGCTGTCAAAACACACCTCTTTCAACAATAGCTTCATCCTTAGCGTCTCCACCTCATTGTAAACTGTATTCTGTCCTTCCGCAGCGCCGGGGCGCCCCTTCGCTGGGGCAGCCGCGCGCTATACAAATCACCATAGCATAGCATAGCATAGCATAGCAATGAAGTAAGATCAAAAAGAACCACATCATCTTCATACATCAACACATGTATATTATCTAAAGCTAATTTAGGAGGGACATTATTTACTTTTTGAAAGATCTATGGTAAATCACTTCTATAGAGTGAGAATTGGAGGGGACCTAACTGACAGCCCAGTTTTAGACCATTCTGAGTAGAGATCTTATGAGTCAGGCCTTTGTCACCTCCCATCTGTACTTTACACCATATTGACATATGTAAGGCTACAATTAGCTTTAAAATAGAGCGCGTCATCCCTAGTTCCTTTAATTTCCTCTAGAGCGATGGTCTGTTGACCCAATCAAAAAATGTTCAGAAATCGACAAATAGGCAATATATTACTTGAGATTTAGATAGAACATACTTATCAATTATTGACTGCAAAATACTGATATTGTCAATTACAGAATGATTCGGCTGAATGCCCTCTTGAAACTTTGGAAAGCTGCCCTTGGAGAAAGCCTATTCTCTTAGATGCTCAAGAATACTTTCGACAAATATTTTCCCTGTAGCATCCAAAAGTGTGATTTGAGATAGTTTAGGGAGCTCTTTTTTTCAATATTGGAACAATGATAATCCCAGTCCATGAGTAAGGAATTTGGGCAGTGGCTTAACAGTATCAGAAAAGGGGTGACAGGAACACACCCCACTTCACCGGATCACTTTGCAAGCCTTTTATTGGTATCATGTCCGGCCCCATACCTGCTGAAGTTTTTTCCTTCCTTATATAGAGCTCAATTATTGTTCCTGGGAGAGAGGATATAGATAGTACAGTCTCATCCTATGGACTCAAATCGAATATTTCCCTGCAACCAGAGTGCTCTACATTTGACTTATGGAGTTCTAGAAGGTAGCTTCCCACTCAGTCTCTTATACCAGCGTCGCTCCTATACATTTAAGGCTTCCTGATCCTTTGGCGATCAAGTGCCAAAATTGTTTAGTATTCCTTTTAGTGGCCGCCATATGTAGATCCCTCCAGTGTTTCTCCGAAATGGCTCTGTTGTTTTCCCTTATAAGTCTCTACAGTTTTTTCTTCAAGCTGGCACTTTCAGCTTTTCTTGTACTTGAGAAAGTAATAAATTGTCATTTGATTAATTGGTTCCTTTTTTGGAAATATTCTCCCCTCCTAAAATCTTCATAGCTTTGAAAGAAAAATTATGCACAGAGACCATTTTTTGTAGGTTGTTAGTAGTGGAAATAAGAATTTGCTTGAAGTGCTTGATTGGATCGAGCGTACGGTCTGGCAATTGAAGCTGTTGAGATGATATCACTTCATTAATTATGTTTATACATGCTGTGTTCCATATTTTTCTACCATGATTAGAATCCAAGAATCTCTCACCATTCACCCGAGACAACGTCCATGGTGAGACCGGTGCAAGATTTAAATTAAGTTTTACTTGTACTGTCCTGTTAAAGGTACAGCAGCCATGCTGCAGTGTGCATGTACTGCACTGTTAAAGGTACAGCAGCCCTGCTGCAGAGTGCATGTACTGCACTGTTAAAGGTACAGCAGCCCTGCTGCAGAGTGCATGTACTGTACTGTTAAAGGCATTGCAGCCCTGCTGCAGAGTGCATGTACTGTACTGTTAAAGGCATTGCAGCCATGCTGCAGAGTGCATGTACTGTACTGTTAAAGGCATTGCAGCCCTGCTGCAGAGTACATGTACTGTCCTGTTAAAGGTACAGCAGCCATGCTGCAGAGTGCATGTACTGTACTGTTAAAGGCATTGCAGCCCTGCTGCAGAGTGCATGTACTGTACTGTTAAAGGCATTGCAGCCCTGCTGCAGAGTGCATGTACTGTACTGTTAAAGGCATTGCAGCCCTGCTGCAGAGTGCATGTACTGTACTGTTAAAGGCATTGCAGCCCTGCTGCAGAGTACATGTACTGTCCTGTTAAAGGTACAGCAGCCATGCTGCAGAGTGCATGTACTGTCCTGTTAAAGGTACAGCAGCCATGCTGCAGAGTGCATGTACTGTACTGTTAAAGGTATAGCAGCCCTGCTGCAGAGTACATGTACTGTACTGTTAAAGGCATTGCAGCCCTGCTGCAGAGTGCATGTACTGTACTGTTAAAGGCATTGCAGCCATGCTGCAGAGTGCATGTACTGTCCTGTTAAAAGTATAGCAGCCCTGCTGCAGAGTGCATGTACTGTCCCATTGAAGGATAGCAGCCCTGCTGCAGAGTGCATGTACTGTCCCATTAAAAGTGTTGCAGCCATGCTGCAGAGTTCATGTGCTGTCCATTAAAAAAAAAACAGTCCTGCTGCAAAGTACATGTACTGTCCTGTTCAAAGTATAGCAGCCATGCTGCAGAGTACATTTACAGTCCTGTTAAAAGTATAGCAGCCATTGTGCAGCGTGCATGTACTGTCCTGTTAACGGTATAGCAGCCATGCTGCAGCTAGCATGTACTGTCATGTTAAAGGTATAGTAGCCCTGCTGCAGAGTGCATGTACTGTCCCATTTAAGGATAGCAGCCCTGCTGAAGAGTGCATGTACTGTCCCATTTAAGGATAGCAGCCCTGCTGCAGAGTGCATGTACTGTCCCATTGAAGGATAGCAGCCCTGCTGCAGAGTGCATGTACTGTCCCATTGAAGGATAGCAGCTCTGCTGCAGAGTGCATGTACTGTCCCATTGAAGGATAGCAGCCCTGCTGCAGAGTGCATGTACTGTCCCATTAAAAGTGTTGCAGCCATGCTGCAGAGTGCATGTGCTGTCCATTAAAAAAAAAACAGTCCTGCTGCAGAGTGCATGTACTGTACTGTTAAAGGCATTGCAGCCCTGCTGCAGAGTACATTTACAGTCCTGTTAAAAGTATAGCAGCCATTGTGCAGCGTGCATGTACTGTCCTGTTAACGGTATAGCAGCCATGCTGCAGCTAGCATGTACTGTCATGTTAAAGGTATAGTAGCCCTGCTGCAGAGTGCATGTACTGTCCCATTTAAGGATAGCAGCCCTGCTGAAGAGTGCATGTACTGTCCCATTTAAGGATAGCAGCCCTGCTGCAGAGTGCATGTACTGTCCCATTGAAGGATAGCAGCCCTGCTGCAGAGTGCATGTACTGTCCCATTGAAGGATAGCAGCTCTGCTGCAGAGTGCATGTACTGTCCCATTTAAGGATAGCAGCCCTGCTGCAGAGTGCATGTACTGTCCCATTTAAGGATAGCAGCCCTGCTGCAGAGTGCATGTACTGTCCCATTTAAGGATAGCAGCCCTGCTGAAGAGTGCATGTACTGTCCCATTGAAGGATAGCAGCCCTGCTGCAGAGTGCATGTACTGTCCCATTAAAAGTGTTGCAGCCATGCTGCAGAGTGCATGTACTGTCCCATTAAAGGATAGCAGCCCTGCTGCAGAGTGCATGTACTGTCCCATTAAAAGTGTTGCAGCCATGCTGCAGAGTGCATGTACTGTCCCATTAAAGGATAGCAGCCCTGCTGCAGAGTGCATGTACTGTCCCATTAAAAGTGTTGCAGCCCTGCTGCAGAGTGCATGTACTGTCCCATTAAAAGTGTTGCAGCCCTGCTGCAGAGTGCATGTACTGTCCCATTGAAAGTGTTGCAGCCCTGCTGCAGAGTGCATGTACTGTCCCATTAAAGGATAGCAGCCCTGCTGCAGAGTGCATGTACTGTACTGTTAAAGGCATTGCAGCCCTGCTGCAGAGTGCATGTACTGTCCCATTAAAAGTGTTGCAGCCATGCTGCAGAGTGCATGTACTGTCCCATTAAAAGTGTTGCAGTCCTGCTGCAGAGTGCATGTACTGTCCCATTTAAGGATAGCAGCCCTGCTGAAGAGTGCATGTACTGTCCCATTTAAGGATAGCAGCCCTGCTGCAGAGTGCATGTACTGTCCCATTGAAGGATAGCAGCCCTGCTGCAGAGTGCATGTACTGTCCCATTGAAGGATAGCAGCTCTGCTGCAGAGTGCATGTACTGTCCCATTTAAGGATAGCAGCCCTGCTGAAGAGTGCATGTACTGTCCCATTGAAGGATAGCAGCCCTGCTGCAGAGTGCATGTACTGTCCCATTAAAAGTGTTGCAGCCATGCTGCAGAGTGCATGTACTGTCCCATTAAAGGATAGCAGCCCTGCTGCAGAGTGCATGTACTGTCCCATTAAAAGTGTTGCAGCCATGCTGCAGAGTGCATGTACTGTCCCATTAAAGGATAGCAGCCCTGCTGCAGAGTGCATGTACTGTCCCATTAAAAGTGTTGCAGCCCTGCTGCAGAGTGCATGTACTGTCCCATTAAAAGTGTTGCAGCCCTGCTGCAGAGTGCATGTACTGTCCCATTGAAAGTGTTGCAGCCCTGCTGCAGAGTGCATGTACTGTCCCATTAAAGGATAGCAGCCCTGCTGCAGAGTGCATGTACTGTACTGTTAAAGGCATTGCAGCCCTGCTGCAGAGTGCATGTACTGTCCCATTAAAAGTGTTGCAGCCATGCTGCAGAGTGCATGTACTGTCCCATTAAAAGTGTTGCAGTCCTGCTGCAGAGTGCATGTACTGTCCCATTAAAAGTGTTGCAGCCCTGCTGCAGAGTGCATGTACTCTCCCATTAAAAGTGTTGCAGCCCTGCTGCAGATTGCATGTACTGTCCCATTGAAAGTGTTGCAGAGATGCTGCAGAATGCATTTACAGTCCCGATCTTCAAAAAGGTGTTAAAATCTAGTTTGCAGCATAAACATTAACAGCGCCATCTTGTCCCTTTTCCAGGCCCATATGTGTGCGTAAGCAGCAGCCATTTTGAGTACCATGGCATCTCTGACCATGCCAGCGCGTCTCTCTGACCTCGCAAGCATCCCCCGCGCACTGACAGCCCCCGCACTCACATGCTCGGGCCATAAACCACCCCTTCAGCGCGGCCCTGCCTCGGAACCGCATCCCGTACCAGGCCAACACCTCCCTCCATCCCTTTCATGACCATAGATCCTTTGATAACCCCCTTCTCCATGCCCGCTTGTCCGAACTGATCCCAGGCCATCACCTAGCCCTGCGGATGTAGTTTATTGTTCCTACTGTAAAACTCACCCCTCTTCAAAGGAGCTAAGATTAATCAATGCTTCCACCCCATGAGATCCGATCAATCGCACACATTCCGGGAACCGGCGGAATGTCCAGCTGCGCGATAGTCATCACCTACTGAGATTGGGGTGGGGACTTCTACTGTAGATATGTGTGGGAACGGGTCTGAAGCGGGGATTCCGAGGACGTCTTTCCGTACATCAAAGCATTTGTAAGAATGCGCCATATGTAAAAAACTGCAATAAAAACCATAAACCTGTGTATAAGAGGCCAGGCCTCAGAGATGCAGTTAGAGCACCTCGAGACGATACCCTGTTTGTCTGATCTGACGTGTTCTGTTCCGACGGAATTAAACTTTGTTTCCCGCTTCTCCAGTTTCCAGCGCCTGCCTCTTTATTTGTTAAATCCTCGAATGGAAGAGAGGCGACTAACACCAAGCAGCGTCTAAAGGTTATCTATTGAAACTGCTTTATCGACAATTGGCGTCCCAAGCGTGGGGCCCATCAGCGACACGTGGATCCAGTGGGAGTGGTCCTGACGACAGAGTGAACGACTGCAACGATCGGGAAGAGCTCCTGCCCGATAGATCTTCATCTGGTAGCCGATCAACCGAACTTCACTGGTTCCGAGCAGACCTCTCTCGAGTGATCTACGGTCCTGACTGGGAACCCTCAGGAGTGCCGCGGCAACAACGGAGAATAGAGGACGATCGGGCGCTGGAAGTGGAAGACGGGAAACTGTCCATACGGTCGGGTAAGGTCATGTAACACGACGAATTGCGAAATGATTGTTTGAAAATACTAGTATTACTCATTAATTGCATCGCTTAACCTCGGTTAACGATATTGATTGTTTGTTGAGACATTCTCTGCCTACAAATGGTGAAGAATAGAAATATTCTCTCTCCCTTTGAAGGTAGTGAAGGATAGGTAGCGCAGACTTTTTGTCCATATCGGTAAGGGCTGATAATATGCCGCGCCTATCTTCTCCCCACTGATTGATTGTTTGGATTTTGGTTCTCTTGAGATATTCCCTATTTGCAAATACGTAGAATAGAGATATTCTGTCTAATCTTTGCAAGTAGCGAAGGATAGGTAGTGCGGACCTTTGTCCACTATTGTTTGAGATCTTTTTGACCGCTATACGTCATGCCTATCTTCTCCCCACTGATTGGTAGTTGGTTTAGCCCGGACCGTTTATTAGAGGTGGATCATCCAGCTCCACTGGAAGGCACCCCTAATAAGGACATGTTCACGAAATATGGACTAGTCGCCGTAGCCTATAGTAAACTATGCCATAAAAATACCAAGAAGGATCGAGAAAGTCAGTGGCTACTGATAGGATCTTTTTATATAAATAAAATAGAAGCTCTAGAAATAGCCCTTCGTAAACATAAAACCACGCCAACCATGCTCGATAGTCTCGGCATGTGGCGCAAAGAAGCAACGCAACGTAAAAAGAGAGATGAAGCAAAAACAGACAAAGAGCTACAGAAGGCAGCTCACCTAGCTGGTAGAAAACTAGAAGAAGAGATCAAAGAAAGAGAGAGAGTCAAGAAAGAACGAGAGTCCGAAACATCAGGCCAATGTCCTGTTAGAACACCCTCCACACTCTACCCCGAGCTACCCTCAAAGCAAAAAGCAAACAATGATTTATTATTAGGTCCCCCAATCATCTATATGCTCCCTCCATATGCTCCCTCCCGTCCTTTAGTAGCGCATCCACAACCCCCAAACCCAAATAAATATAGTGCCAGGGCCTCGGTCTCTACGGCCTCCGCGCCGGCCGAGCCTCTCGTACTAAGCATAGCACCAGCAGAAACGCTAGACGTACCCGAAGCTAAAAGAAAAGATTCCACGAGAATGAACCGCTTAAGCAAAAGTGAACAAGCGGGGATTGATAAAGTAGTGAAAACTCTAGTTGAATGGAAAGAAAGCGAAGAGTATATATCGGATATGTATAGTTCATATGCCGATATCCATAGACGACACTTTGTTGTACAATTTTTCTATCACACCCTCACTGCCTATGAGGAGAGGTACCAGAATAAAAGCCCCGAACGCCTCGCGGCCTTGTATAGGAAAGTTGATATTGGATATGAAAGCAAGTGTGATGTGACGGACCTCTTCTCGCATACGCTTGAAGTTTTCCGCCACCTCACCGAACAAAGGCAAGTAGCTAAAACTATGACTCCTGTAACGACTGAACCCCAAACAGAGAAAATTAGCACAATGATGCCTATAAAGGAGGCCGCTCCCTGCTGGGTCCCCCCACGAGGTCAAGGAACACACAACGACATTAATCATCAAGATGCAAAGGGAAGGGTAGTGTATAACTGGGTCTACCAACCATGGGATCGACAAGACATCCTGACCTTCCGAAAATCCTTGCCAGATTTACGGAAGAACCCCACTGCCTTTTACACAGAACTAGGTACAGCCTTAGGATCGACAATTATGACCCTAGCAGACATCGACTTGTTTTTCGGGCTATGTCTGCCAGCTGATGTGTGGAAGCAAATCCGGAAAGTCGACCACCTTGAACTGTTCGGACATACCTGAATACAACTCGATGGCATAGATAAGCAGTGAGACCCGGGACAGAAACTCTTAAAAGCCATTTTAGAACTCCCGGACAAAATTGTCCAGAAATTGAAGACCCTGATCCCAGAAAAGAAGGTGGACTGGTCGATAGTAATGGCTTGCCGCCAGAAACCTCAGGAAGATGTCTCAGAGTACTTCTCCTGGTTCGAGACGGTGTTTTACAATTATAGTGGCCAGGACATGACCACTGCAACCAGACATCATCTGTTCGTCCAAAATTACGTTAAAGGTCTGCTGCAGGAAGTCTCAAAGAAACTGCAGACCAGTGAGAGTAGTTGGGCGGCCTCCAAACCCGCGGCTATCCTTCAGATGGCCCAGTTCTACGAACATCAAAAGAATGAAAATGATAGGGCATCGGAGAAAAAGAAGAAAGACCTCAAAGAAAGGGTCATGATTGCACAGTTACAAGGGGTGACTATAGGAAAGGAACCCTACAAGGGAAATTGTCATTCGAATGCCCCTAGAAACCCACCTCCTAGAGACCGCACGTCCGCTCCCTATACTGGACGGAAGGATTTAGATGAGAACTAGTGCGCGTTCTGTAAGGGATTCGGACACTGGAAGTTTCAATGCCCAGTCCTTCTAGAGATGAATAAAAATAAGGAGGCAAGGGATTCTGCAAATGGACTGAGGAATAGGGGATAAGGACGAGGGTACGCAAATGACACAAACAACGACAGGCCCGGTAGACCGAACACATTTGACCGTCCCCGACAGAACCAGTGCCAACAGTCTGACTACGATGACACTCACAACTTTGCATAGGACTGCCAAGGGCAAGGGAGGGATCCAGTCGAGCTCTATGTTGACCAGCAAGGCCCTTACGTCACCGCTAAGGTCCTAGGCACAACGTCTCCATTTCTGGTAGACACCGGAGCAACACGTAGTGCGTTATCTAAACAACTGATTCCAAGGGCACCCTTGTCTGGCTCACACGTAACATCAATAGGTTTTGATGGAACACCCTCCACTAATCCCTTAGCCACACCGATCTCTTTTGACTTAATAAATAACACCACTGACACGACATTTCTGCTCTCCTCCAACACCCCAATGCCATTATGGGTCTTGACTTGTTGAAACATTTCCGAGCCACTATTAGATGATCACCGGACGCAGTTCGAGTCATTCTGTATGACAACCCAAATCTGCTCAGACCTTGTCCCACACGGCACATGTTCTCTATGACTGACGCTGACATATCCCTGCTTGACACATTACCCCCGTACTTATGGGAAAAAACCGACTCGGACGTAGGACGCATGATGATTAACCCTGTGCATGTGACTGTACGACAGGACGCTATGCTCCCAAAACTCCCACAGTACCGGATATCACCCGAAGGTGAGAAGGCATTGGTAAAGATCATCCAGTCCCTAGTGGATGCAGGAGTGGTAGAGGAAGTAGTCAGTAATGTTTGCAACAGCCCTATCCTACCCATTGTAAAGAAGCAAGGTGAGGGAGATGAGAAAGCGTACCGCTTCATCATCGACCTACGAGAGGTTAACAAAGTAGCCGTGCCTCAGTACCCCATAGTCTCTGACATTACCACCATTCTGACCCTGATTCCGTCCACCGCCACCACATTCACTGTAATTGATCTCAAGAATGCTTTCTTTTCTATCCCCATCCACCCAGACAGCCGCTACCTCTTCGGCTTCACCCTAAAATCCCGCTCGTACAGATTCTGTAGAGAACCCCAAGGCTACACTGAAAGTCCCAGCATCTACAGCCAGGCCCTCAAAAGACAGCTAGGCGCAGTTCAGCTACCGGATGGAGTGGTGTTGATACAGTACGTAGATGATATCCTCCTAGCAGCCGACACCACTCCACTTGCAGTCACAGCTACCATCCAACTCCTATACTTCCTCGCAGAGAATGGGCACAAGGTCTCCAGAAAGAAATTGCAATTCTGGCAACCCAGAGTAACATACCTAGGCCACCTCTTGTCCAAAAACGGGAGGAAGCTTACACCCGACAGAATTCAGACCATTTTGGAAACCCCCGTCCCTAAGAACCAGATGCAAGTCCGCTCTCTAGTGGGCCTTACCTCATTCTGTCGACATTGGTTGCCTATCTCCAGCCTTATCGTTAAGCCCTTACTTTCCATTCTGGCCAAAGAAGTCCCCTTCCCACTCCCTTGGACCCCCGAATGCCAATCTTCCTTCAAGGAATTATGAGATGCCCTTTGTTCAGCACCAGTTCTAGGAACCCCAGACTACTTCAAGCCCTTCTCCCTCTACACTCACGAAAGGGAGGGATGCGCTTTATCTGTTCTAACTCAATCCATCGGTCCCAAACAACGCCCTTGTGCTTACTTTTCTGCCACTCTTGATCCTGTAGCTAGAGCTTTGCCTGCCTGCCTTCGAGCTATAGCCGCTGCTGCTGTCTCTATCCGACAGAGTGAAGGAATCGTGCTTTCGAACCCCCTCACAGTGTTAGTACCCCACTTGGTTGACACCCTCCTGAACCAGACTAAGACCCAGCATCTGACTAGCGCACGACTGACTGGATACGAGTTGACTCTACTGGCTCCCCACATAACATTGAAAAGATGCACCACCCTGAATCCGGCCACCCTGTTACCCCTACCTGAGAACGATCCCAATGAGACTCCTATACACGACTGTGTGACCCTCACGGACGAACAGACTAGGAGTAGAGTTGACCTCCGAGACACTGCCTTCCCAGAACCAGACGGAGAGCTATGGGTAGATGGCTCATGCATCAAACTGCCCGACGGCACCACCTCAGCTGCCTATGCAGTCACCACAGCCCGAACCATAGTTGAGACAGCTCTCATTACACAGCGATCCGCACAGGCGGCAGAACTGATTGCCCTCACACGAGCATGTATCTTAGCAGCAGGAACGACAGCCAACATATACACCGACAGCCAGTATGCCTTCGGGATGGTTCATCATTTTAGGCTCTTATGGAAGGAAAGAGGATTCTTACCTCACATGGCACACCATCTTACACGGAGATCTAGTCTCCACCCTGACCGAAGCAATCCTCCTCCCCCAACAATTAGCTGTGATCAAGTGCCAGGCACACAAAAAGGTGACAGACATTGTGGGACAGGGGAACGCACTGGCTGACATCACTGCTCGAACCACGGCTGAGAATAGGACGACAACACGCATGTATGTGACCAGGTCACAAGCAGAAAAATGGAAGGACGCTAGGGAGACTATTAGGGACATTCAAACGGCCAGCACACTACACGAATTAACTGAATGGGCACGGGTGGGACTAAAAGACGATGAAGGCTCCTGGCGGATGAAAGACACAAACAAATGGTTGTTACCCAATTCCTATCTGATCCCCATACTGACCATGACACACTCCCCGGCACACATAGGATCTGCTCCCATGACTGAACTTGTTTCCAGAATTTGGCACAAAGACAAAATAGCAAATGCAGCAAAACACTTGGTTCAGCAATGCCTGATATGTCTGCAACACAACCCAGGGAAAGGGACTGTAGTACCTCTGGGAGGATTTGGGGTCCCTGACCATCCCTTCGAAGTCCTCCAAATGGACTACATTCAGCTAGAAAGATGCCACAGTCTGAAATACGTACTCGTCATTGTGTGTGCGTTCAGAAAATGGGTGGAAGCTTATGCCACGCGGGACAATACCGCCATCACCACTGCAAAGGTGTTATTGAAAGAATTCTTCCCACGCTATGGCCTTTGTCGAATTTTGTCGAGCGACAACAGCCCCCACTTCGTAGCCGAAGTTATCCAACTTATCTTGAAAGGGTTGGGTGTAAAACAAAAATTTCACGCAGTCATCCACCCCCAATCTGCCGGCCTAGTAGAACGACATAACGCCACACTGAAACTCAAGCTAGCAAAGATAGTCGCCACCACAGGACTGAAATGGCCAGACGCCCTCCCACTGGCACTGCTATCAATGCGCTCCACTCCTACCAAACACCACCTGACTCCCTATGAGGTTGTCTTTGGCCGACCCATGAATATCTGGGCCGTACCAAAACCAACATCCATCCATGATGTGCCGGACATCCTAATGTCTGACTATCTACATAATTTGACAAAAACACTAACTGTTATCCACCAACAGGTGCAGCAAGCCATACCAGATGCAACCAGGGGCCCCGGACATGACATCCAGCCCAGAGATTTCGTCTTGATTCGAAATTTCTAAAGGACGAAGAGTCTGGAACCCAGGTGGACGGGCCCCTGGCAAGTCTTGATCACCACCCGAACTGCACTCCGAGTGGAAGGGAAGCGAAATTGGCTGCATGCACATCACTGCAAGAAGATATCACCGACCCTGACAACAAAAGAAGATGTGGACACCCAAGAAGAGCTCCTGAACAAAGACAGACCTTCCCTGAGTTACTACCCTGACACAGAGACACTTGAATTGACAGAATTTCTAGATCCCATTGTGCCTTCCAGAGAAGGGTACAATTTACGTCGAAAGGAGAGCGCTTCGGCCAAGCAGACCACTGACTAAGTCAGAAATCTCAGAGCGGTAGCCTAACACTACTAAGGTTATCAGGAGAGAAGCTAGACGAAGTTCGTGGTCTTGCCCGTCACCGAGCCTCTTGAAGATGATGGAAGCTCCCAACAAGAAGATGATGGAAGCGCCCAACATGAAGGTGATGGAAGCAACCGGACGTCCAAAGACCCATTACAAAGACCCAAAGACTGACAAACTGCATAGCTCAAAGACAATTGCCCTTTTCATCGCTCTTCTCTTTTGCCTCCTCCTCATGGCCACCTTCTGGATCGTAGAAGAAAGCGCACCCGCCCATGACCTTCGATACCCACTGTGCAACCCACCACCAAGAGAGAACACTATCTCATTTCATTTTCACCTCAGCTCCGAGAAAGACGCAAGGAATTCTGGAACAATTTATTCGTGCAGTTGCTGCACCAACATAACCTTGCTACCAATGCCACAAACTGCAGGATCTGTGGGCTGCTACCACATGCAACTGAACATTCTATCCCTTTCATTCCCTCGCCTTTTTCCGTTCATGGGGCCTGCCTTGCCTGGCTGATACTCTTGCAAGAGAGTTATAAGGACAATGCAGCGTCTGGCGAAACCATTTCGCACTTCTACAATGAGTTCTGGCTGAACAAGACTGGAAAAACTTCTGCTCCCTTTTGCCCTTTGACATCCAACACCACCTTTCAAATGAACATCCCTGCAAAGGAAAGAATTGAAATGCAGGTGTTCAACAATCCAGCCAGACCCACCTTCTCTTATCTCCGGAAGTGAACTGCCGCCACATTGACTGTGGCCCTATCCGTGGTGAACGTTTCAGACCTTGTCTGCATTGAAGGTCATGGAACAAAACCAGTGGGCCACAGCTCCTGCCACATCACAAAGATCTTGCACACGACTGATCCACCCTCTTTTGTTGCCTCCCCGAATATGTACTTTGTGTGTGGAACCAAAGCCTACACCTGGCTCCCAAAGAGCTGGGAAGGCACTTGCTACATCGCTTGTGTCCTTCCTCCGACATATGTGGCACCAGCAAATCATCACCAACAAAAGCGAGCAAAGGACATTGAACAACCAGACTCCACTGGAGCGCAGTTCCTAGACGCAGTAAAGGGACTCGTTCCATTTTGGGGCCCGATGGCAAACAGCCGTGCCATCCGACATTTGACCCAGGCAGTTAAAACGACTATGAACATCACAGCTGGCATCGTCACGAACAACACAGCCGAGCTTCAGGCGGTCCGCCAGGTGGCTCTTCAGAACCGCCTTGTCCTAGATGTGGTTCTAGCAGATCGTGGAGGAGCATGCCGCATCATCGGATCTAGCTGCTGCACCTACATGCCGGACAATTCACCCTCAGTCTACAAGGCCATTGAACATCTCCACAGACTCTCCTCAGAGGTTCACCAAGAACAAGAAGGATGGTCGTTTGGGAGCTGGTTTTGGAGTACTGTAAAAGACTGGGGTGGAGGTTGTTTATGATCATATTGATACCAATTATAATAATATGTGGATTCTGCCTGGGTGTTCAATGCTTGCCGCCTCTGTGCTCACTTTTTGCGAACTGTATCTGCCCTAAGACTCTGGACTTTGAAGCTGAACGAATGAAAGCTTTATACGAAGTGGAAATCTGTAACATAATGGGGATAGATACAGACTGACATGCTGGCTAGATATGTTGAAAAGGGAGGACTGTTAAAATCTAGTTTGCAGCGAAAACATTATCGGCGCCATCTTGTCCCTTTTCCATGCCCATACGTGTGCGTAAGCAGCAGCCATTTTGAGTACCATGGCCTCTCTGCCCATTGCCATTGCCGATTGCCAGCACGTCTCTCTGACCTCGCAAGCATCCGCCGCGCACTGACAGCCCCCGCACTCACATGCTCGGGCCATAAACCACCCCTTCAGCGCAGCCCTGCCTCGGAACCACATCCCGTACCAGGCCAACACCTCCCTCCATCCCTTTCATGACCACGCATCCTTTGATAACCCCCTTCCTCCATGCCCGATTGTCCGAACTGATCCCAGGCCATCACCCTGCGGATGTAGTTTATTGCTCTTACTGTGAAACTCACTCCTCTTCAAAGGAGCTAAGATTATTCAATGCTTCCACCCCATGAGATCCGATCAATCGCACACATTCCGGGAACCGGCGGAATGTCCAGCTGCGCGATAGTCATCACCTACTGAGATTGGGGTGGGGACTTCTACTGTAGATATGTGTGGGAACGGGCCTGAAGCGTGGATTCCGAGGATGTCTTTTCATACATCAAAGCATTTGCAAGAATGCGCAATATGTAATAAACTGCAATTAAAGCCATAAACCTGTGTATAAGAGGCCAGGCTTCAGAGATGCAGTTAGAGCACCTCGAGACGATACCCTGTTTGTCTGATCTGACGTGTTCTGTTCCGACGGAATTAAACTTTGTTTCCTGCTTCTCCAGTTTCCAGCGCCTGCCTCTTTATTTGTTAAATCCTCGAATGGAAGAGAGGCGACTAACGCCAACCAGCGTCTAAAGGTTATCTATTGAAACTGCTTTTTCCACAAAGGGGGGGTCGGGACGACCCAGCTAATTATCGTCCGATAAGTCAAATTGATTCAACCCAGAAGGTTGCAGGAAAGGTGGTTCTTGGGAGAGTGCTCCTGTGGGCAGATGACAATAAAATCCTCTCTGACTTCCAAGCAGGCTTCAGGTCAGGTACCGGGGCCATTAAGCAGTCATTTAGATTGATGCTCTTATACTGGAAGGTGGTCGTACTAGGCAAAGGCAGTCTTTATCTCGCTTTTATTGACCTAAAAACTGCCTTTGACCTGGTGCCCCGGGATCGCCTGTGGGAGGTACTGTCTGACTTGGGGATGCCCGCTTATATATTGTCTCTACTGGTGAAGCTCTACACAGGAAACTTTGCGCAGGTCGGGTGGGGTAAGCAGGGTCAGAAGACCGCCAGAATCCAAGTGAATAGGGGCGTCCGTCAGGGATGTGTTCTTGCCCCCACTCTGTTCTCATTGTATGTGAACGGAGTTGTGGAGCACCTCTTGAAAAATTCATCTGATGCACCATCCCTGGCGGGCAAGAGAATTCCAACTCTCCTATTCGCTGACGATACCCTCCTGATCTCTAAATCCCCTGTGGGTTTACAGAGCCTCCTGGACAGTTTCCAATCTTTCTGCACAAGTAGGGGGCTTAAAATCAACACAGCGAAGACAAAATATTTGGTACTGAACCCCCCAAAAAACCTTGGATGGCCTCCTGTCCTAAACCAGGTGACCCTGGAAAGGGTTAGGGAATTTGACTGTTTAGGTATCCGTCTAACCGACACTATGCGGTGGAACTCCCATCTCCAGAAGATGCTGCTAAGCCACAAAAGGGTTGTGGGGGCTCTCCTGAAAGAACAGCGGTCGTCCGCTTTTAAACCCATTCCACCTGTGTTAGACATATATAAGGCGAGAGGTGTTAGTGCAGCACTCTATGGGGCAGAGCTCTGGGGATCCTATAACACTGATCAGCTGTCTTGTTCCGAGAATAAATTCTTGAAGGAATTGATGGCTCTCCCACAAACCACCCCAACGCTGTCCCTACTACTCAATATGGTATGCCGCTCAATTAAAGACCAGGCAAAGCTGCGTCCTTTACTACTCTCGGCCCGATTGTTGAGGGTTCCTGAACTCGCCAGCTATGCGGAAGGTCTGTCGGAAGTATTATCATTGCCTGGTTGGTCCAAAATTAGGTGGCTCAGGGATGTTAAATCCCTGCTTGGGGAGCTGGGGCTCGGGGATGCTTGGCTTACTAAATTTGCCCCCCTAAAGCTGTCCTTAAGAATATTTACTGGAACTGGGTATTGGATAAGAGTAGCATTGACCCCAAATAATGCAGAGCAACTAGTGAGTTCCTTAGGATTAAGGACATGCCCCTCTGCGAACCCTACCTTGATATAATTTCAAAATCTATAGATAGGGCTCTGTACTTTAAGTTCAGAGTAGGTACGCTCCCAGTGGGTGAATTGACTACCCGCTAGAAAATCCCGGCCCAAACCTCACCTTTTTGTTTATTTTGTGCGTCTAGGGTCGAGTCTGTTGCCCACTTCCTATTTGAATGCCCCTATTATAAATCCCCGAGATTTAGGTAGCTAAAACCATTGTGTAGAGAGTTGGGCACCAGACACCACATAGTCGCCCTTCGAGTCTTGACGTCCGACACCCAGCCCTTGTTCGTGTGTGGTATGTCAAAATTTTTAAGTTGGGCTTGGTCGATCAGATCCAAAAGGCTTAATGAAATTGTTTAATTATGGTCATTGTAATTAGACCTTCTTAAGTAATTCATTGATGTCATTTGTATTCTTTTCTCTAATCTTGTGGATGCATTTTATATGTTCTGATTTTTAACTTGTTGTGCTATGTAATGCTTTTAAAGATATGTTTTATCAAAATAAAGCCTATTGACTAACTGACTGGCATTTACAGTCCAGTTAAAATTATAGCAGCCATGCTGCGGTGTGCATGCACTGTCCTGTTAACAGTATAGCAGCCATGCTTTAGCGTGCATGTACTGTCCTGTTGAAAGTATAGACACCATGCAGCAGAGTCTATGCACTGTCCTCTTGAAAGTATAGCAGCCATGCTGCAAAGTGCATTTACTGTCCTGTTAAAGGTATAGCAGCCATGCTGCAGGGTGCATGTACTTTCCCATTAAAAGTATAGCAGTCCTGCTGCGAAGTGCATGTACTGTGTCATTAAAAGTATAGCAGCCCTGCTTCAGAGTGCATGTACTGTCCATTTAATAGTATAACATCCCTGCTGCAAAGTGCATGTAATGTCCGATTAATAGTGTAGCAGCCATGCTGCAGAGTGCAGGTACAGAAGTCATCTGCGGCGTCCCTCAGGGCTCCTCGCTCAGCCCCACCCTCTTCAATGTCTACATGAGCCCCCTTGCGGCCATCGCACGCCAACACAACCTCAACATCATCTCCTACGCCGACGACACACAGCTGATCCTCTCCCTGACCAACGACCCCGCCACCGCCAGAGCCGACCTTCACTAAGGGATGAAACACGTAGCCGAATGGATGATGACCAGCCGCCTGAAACTGAACTCAGACAAGACGGAAGTCCTCATCCTGGGCCCCTCACCCTCCGCCTGGGACGACTCCTGGTGGCCCCCCGCCCTGGGCGCCGCACCCAAACCGACAGACCACGCACGCAACCTGGGCTTCATCCTGGACTCCTCCCTCTCCATGACCAGACAAGTCAACGCCGTCTCCTCGTCGTGCTTCAACATCCTGCGCATGCTACGCAAGATCTTCCGGTGGATCCCCACCGAGACCAGGAAGACGGTCACCCAGGCCCTCGTCACCAGCCACCTGGACAACGGCAACGCCCTCTACGCCGGAACCACCGCCAAGCTCCAGAAGAGACTCCAGTGAACCCAGAACGCCTCAGCCAGACTCATCCTCGACATCCCCCGACGCAGCCACATCTGAGAGACCTGCACTGGCTCCCCGTCAACAAGAGAATCACCTTCCGTCTCCTCACCCACGCACACAAAGCCCTACACGACCAAAGCCCGAGCTACCTCAACAGCCGCCTCAACTTCTACGCTCCCACACGCCACCTCCGATCGACCAGCCAAGCCCTCGCCACCGCCCCCCGCATCCGAAGAGCCACAACAAGAGGAAGATCCTTCTCCCACCTGGCCGCCAAGACTTGGAACTCCCTCCCGACCCACCTCCGCCTGACCCAAGACCACCTCGACTTCAGGAAGCAGCTCAAGACCTGGCTGTTCGAGCAGTAGCGGACCCCCCCTCCCGAAGCGCCTTGAGACCCTCCGGGTGAGTAGTGCGCTATATAAATGCAATGATTGATTACTGTTGAATTAAAGCAAAGCGCTTTTACTGTCCCATTAAAGGTATAGCAGCCTTGTGCACAGACGCATGCACTGTCCCATTCATAGGACAGCCGCTCTGCTGTAAAGTGCCTGTACTGTCCCAATAAAAGTATTGCTGCCCTCCTGAAAAGAGTGTGAACTGTCCAACAAAAACTCCCAGAGCCCCGCTCAGAAGTGCATGTTCCGTCACGTTAATAATACAGCACCTCTGCTCAGAAGCACAGGTACTCTCTTCTTACAAGAAAAACACCCCTTCTCAGAAGTGCATGTACTTTATTGTTAAAAGTACATCAGCCCTGTTCAAATGTACACATACTGTCAGGGCTTAAAGTGGGCCGGGTCCTGCCAGTGCTCTGCACCGGCAGTTCTAAAAAGCAGGTGCAAAAAGGGTCCCTATCGGGCTCTTTATTCTTGCCCTCAATCTCCGGGTGACTCGGCAGCAGTACCACCCACCACTGCCTTTGAGGTAACTTCAAAGAGACTCCATTTAGTTCTTTCACAGTCTCATCATTTCAAAATGGAAGCAATTTCAATACTATATACAACCAAGCCATAGTTGATGCTAATTTTATTTTATGAAACTAACAACCATTGGCAAAGCCAATAGTCCTGTGTTTAATGTTACTTTTTGTGTCTGGATTCAATGACAAACAGCAAAATACCAGTCGGGTGGCACACTATGCCAAGCACAGATTTTTTACTTACTGTGTTTTAAGCCACGCCCTTAAGTTCATCGGCCACGCCCATTTGAGAGACCTCCCAGTTTTTTCACCCCACTGAAAGCCCCGTATACTGTCCTAATAAAAGTTCAGCAGCCCTCTTCCGAAGAGCATGTTCTGTCCTGATAAACATGCAGCTGCCATTCTGTGGAGCAGCTCTACTGTCCCATTAGAAGTGCAGTGGCTCTTCTGATGAGATCAAGCAATGTTCCCTTAAAAGTATAGCTTTGCTGCTGCAAAGTCAGTACTTAATTTGTAAAAGAATAAGTGCCAGGGCTCTCATCAAGAGGTCGTTGCAGCTTATACCATACATGGCCTCTACTGTGGAGCTAATGATAGTAACAACATAACCACGAACCACCACACTCCTACAGGTGTGACAATTCAGACTATTCCAGGCACCCAAAGAATGACTTGGGTTGCAGGTAAGGGCCATTTTAATGTTTATTAAATTAATAATTTACTCTTGTTCTGGTTATCTCCAAATTAGCCAGACAGTGCCACCTTGTGGCAGACTGTCACACCTGCCAGTGTTGACAATTAAGTGCCAGTGCCGAACACTGGTAACCACCACTTCAAATTAAGCACTGTGTAAAGTGCCTGTAATGTCCCATTAAAATTATTTCAACCCTGCTCAGAAATGCATGTACTGTCTTGTAAAAAATAACAACAGACCTGATCAGTTAGGCACGTACTATCAGACCCAAAGTACAGCTACCCTGCTGAGAAATGGCTGGGCTGGCCTGTTAAAATTGCAGCTGCCCTGCTAAGAAGTGCATGTATGATCCTGTTAAAAGTACAGAAGCGTTGTTCAGACAGGCATTTACTACCCAATTGAAAGTACAGAAGCTCTGTTCAGACAGGCATTTACTACCCAATTGAAAGTACAGCAGCTCTGTTCAGAAGCACATGTACTGTCTTGTTGAAAGTACAGCAGCCATGCTCACATGTATATGTACTGTCTAGTGCAGAAGCCATGTCCGGGTCTACATATGCCGCTTCTTTACATATGCAAAGGCTTAGCTCAGAAGTGCATACTGTCCCTTTACATATTCAGTGGCTCTGCTCAGAAGTGCATTTAGTGTCTTGGGAAAAGTACAGCAGCCATGCACAGAAGTGCAAGTACTCTCTTGTTGAAAGTGCAGCAGCCCTGTCCGGGTCTGCATGTGCTGCCACTTTACATGTGCAGAGCTCAGAAGTGCATGTAGTGTCTCGGGAAACGTACTGTAGCCCTGCTCTGAAGTGCACGTACTGCCCTATTAAAAATATACCTGCTCTTCTCAGAAGTGCACGTACTATCCTGTTAAACATACATCTGCCATGCTGTAAAGCGACTGTTCTGTCCCGTTAGAATTACAGCAGCCTTGCTCACAAGTGCATGTATTTTCATGTTAAAAGTACAGCTTCCCTCCTGAAAAGTGCTCTACTGTCCTGCTTCGAAGTCCTGCTGTCCATGTCTTGTATAATGTGCAGCAGGCCTGCTCAGGTGCACAAGTACTGTCCCATTAAAAAAACATCAGCTTTACTCAGAAGAATGTCTCTTTTGTTTAAAGTGTAGCAGCCCTGCTCAGATGCGCATGCACTGTCCCGTTACCTATGCCATTGTACTGTCCCATTAAATGTGTAGCAGGATTACTCACAAGTCGATGCACTTTCTTTTTAGAAATACAGCAACCCTGCTCAGATGTGCGTGCACTTCCTGTTCCATGTGCTTCCTAAATAGAAGTGCATGCACCGTCTTGTAAAAGGTATAGCAGCCCTGCTCAGTAGAGCATGCCCTTTCAGATTAAAAATAGGTCCGCTCTTGTAAGAAGTGCATGTACTGCAGCACTGACCTATTAAAAGGGCAGCAGCTCTTCTCAGAAGTGCATGCACTGTCCTATTAAAAGGGCAGCCGCTCTTCTCAAAAGTGCATGCACTGTCCTATTAAAAGGGCAGCCGCTCTTCTCAAAAGTGCATGCACTGTCCTATTAAAAGGGCAGCCGCTCTTCTCAAAAGTGCATGCACTGTCCTATTAAAAGGGCAGCCGCTCTTCTCAAAAGTGCATGCACTGTCCTATTAAAAGGGCAGCCGCTCTTCTCAAAAGTGCATGCACTGTCCTATTAAAAGGGCAGCCGCTCTTCTCAAAAGTGCATGCACTGTCCTATTAACAGGGCAGCCGCTCTTCTCAAAAGTGCATGCACTATCCTATTAAAAGGGCAGCCGCTCTTCTCAAAAGTGCATGCACTGTTCTATTAAAAGGGCAGCCGCTCTTCTCAGAAGTGTCTGTAGTGTTCCATTACAGGTGCAGCAGCCCTGCTCAGACGATGCTGGTTCTGTCCCGTTAAAAGGGAAACAAGCCTGTTCAGAACTGTTTTGTTAAAACTGTAGCAGTCCTGCTTCAAAGTGCATGCACTGCTCTATTCAAAGTGCAGCAGCCCTACTCAGACATGCCTGTAAAGTCAAGTTAAAGGTGCAGCAGCTATGTTCTGAAGTGCATTTACTGAATATTTAAAAGTATGGCAGCCCTGTTCCAAAGTGCATGTACTGTCCTGATAAAAGCTTAGCAAGTCTGTCTTGTTAAAAGTGCAGCAAGCCCTGCTCAGAAGTGCTACTACTGTCCCATTAAAAGTACAACAGCCCTTCTGCTTAGAAGTGCTTATACTGCCCTGTGATAATATTAGCAGGCCTCCTCACTGGTGCATGTACAGTCCTGATAAAAGCACAGCACGTCTGTCTTGTTAAAAGTGCAGCAAGCCCTGCTCAGGCGTGCATGTATTCGCCTGTTACATGCGCTGTACTCTGCTGAGAAGTGCATGTACTGTGCTGCTATGTGTGTGTCGGCTGTGTTCAGAAGCACATGTACAATATTGTAACAAGAAATGCAGCCCCTCTCATTTACTGTCCTCTTAAAAGTATAGCAGCTTTGCATGTTTATGCACTGCCTGGTTAAGTATGCAGCGGGCGCACTGCAACGTGGCTGTACTGTCCCGAAGTACAGCACCACTGCTCAGAAGTGTCTGTGCTGCCCCGTTAACAGTACAGCAGTACTCCTGTTTAGAAGTGTTAACACTGCCCTATGGTAAGTACGGCAGGCCTCCTCATTGGTGCCTGTACTGTCCCATTAAAAGTACATCAGTCCTGCTGCTCTGCCCTGTGAGAAGTACAGCAGGCCTCCTCATTGGTGCCGTACTGTCCCATTAAAAGTACATCAGTCCTGCTGCTCTGCCCTGTGAAGTACAGCAGGCCTCCTCATTGGTGCCTGTACTGTCCCATTAAAAGTACATCAGTCCTGCTGCTCTGCCCTGTGAGAAGTACAGCAGGCCTCCTCATTGGTGCCGTACTGTCCCATTAAAAGTACATCAGTCCTGCTGCTCTGCCCTGTGAAGTACAGCAGGCCTCCTCATTGGTGCGATACTGTCCCATTAAAAGTACATCAGTCCTGCTGCTCTGCCCTGTGAAGTACAGCAGGCCTCCTCATTGGTGCCGTACTGTCCCATTAAAAGTACATCAGTCCTGCTGCTCTGCCCTGTGAGAAGTACAGCAGTCGTCCCCATTGGTGCCGTCCTGTCCCATTAAAAGTACATCAGTCCTGGTGCTCTGCCCTGTGAGAAGTACAGCAGGCCTCCTCATTGGTGCGATACTGTCCCATTAAAAGTACATCAGTCCTGCTGCTCTGCCCTGTGAAGTACAGCAGGCCTCCTCATTGGTGCCGTACTGTCCCATTAAAAGTACATCAGTCCTGCTGCTCTGCCCTGTGAGAAGTACAGCAGGCCTCCTCATTGGTGCCGTACTGTCCCATTAAGAGTACATCAGTCCTGCTGCTCTGCCCTGTGAAGTACAGCAGGCCTCCTCATTGGTGCCGTACTGTCCCATTAAAAGTACATCAGTCCTGCTGCTCTGCCCTGTGAGAAGTACAGCAGGCCTCCTCATTGGTGCCGTACTGTCCCATTAAGAGTACATCAGTCCTGCTGCTCTGCCCTGTGAGAAGTACAGCAGGCCTCCTCATTGGTGCCTGTACTGTCACATTAAAAGTACATCAGTCCTGCTGCTCTGCCCTGTGAGAAGTACAGCAGGCCTCCTCATTGGTGCCGTACTGTCTCATTAAAAGTACATCAGTCCTGCTGCTCTGCCCTGTGAGAAGTACAGCAGTCGTCCCCATTGGTGCCGTCCTGTCCCATTAAAAGTACATCAGTCCTGATGCTCTGCCCTGTGAGAAGTACAGCAGGCCTCCTCATTGGTGCGATACTGTCCCATTAAAAGTACATCAGTCCTGATGCTCTGCCCTGTGAAGTACAGCAGGCCTCCTCATTGGTGCCGTACTGTCCCATTAAAAGTACATCAGTCCTGCTGCTCTGCCCTGTGAGAAGTACAACAGGCCTCCTCATTGGTGCCGCACTGTCCCATTAAGAGTACATCAGTCCTGCTGCTCTGCCCTGTGAGAAGTACAGCAGGCCTCCTCATTGGTGCCTGTACTGTCCCATTAAGAGTACATCAGTCCTGCTGCTCTGCCCTGTGAGAAGTACAGCAGGCCTCCTCATTGGTGCCGTACTGTCCCATTAAAAGTACATCAGTCCTGCTGCTCTGCCCTGTGAGAAGTACAGCAGGCCTCCCCATTGGTGCGATACTGTCCCATTAAAAGTAAATCAGACCTGCTGCTCTGCCCTGTGAAGTACTGCAGGCCTCCTCATTGGTGCCGTACTGTCCCATTAAAAGTACATCAGTCCTGCTGCTCTGCCCTGTGAGAAGTACAGCAGGCCTCCTCATTGGTGCCGTACTGTCCCATTAAAAGTACATCAGTCCTGCTGCTCTGCCCTGTGAGAAGTACAGCAGGCCTCCTCATTGGTGCCTGTACTGTCCCATTAAAAGTACATCAGTCCTGCTGCTCTGCCCTGTGAGAAGTACAGCAGGCCTCCTCATTGGTGCCGTACTGTCCCATTAAAAGTACATCAGTCCTGCTGCTCTGCCCTGTGAGAAGTACAGCAGGCCTCTCCATTGGTGCCTGTACTGTCCCATTAAAAGTACATCAGTCCTGCTGCTCTGCCCTATGAGAGGTACAGCAGTCGTCCCCATTGGTGCCTGTACTGTCCCATTAAAAGTACATCAGTCCTGCTGCTCTGCCCTGTGAAGTACAGCAGGCCTCCTCATTGGTGCCTGTACTGTCCCATTAAACGTACATCAGTCCTGCTGCTCTGCCCTGTGAGAAGTACAACAGGCCTCCTCATTGGTGCCGTACTGTCCCATTAAAAGTACATCAGTCCTGCTGCTCTGCCCTGTGAGAAGTACAGCAGGCCTCCTCATTGGTGCCGTCCTGTCCCATTAAAAGTACATCAGTCCTGCTGCTCTGCCCTGTGAGAAGTACAGCAGGCCTCCTCATTGGTGCCGTCCTGTCCCATTAAAAGTACATCAGTCCTGCTGCTCTGCCCTGTGAGAAGTACAGCAGGCCTCCTCATTGGTGCGATACTGTCCCATTAAAAGTACATCAGTCCTGCTGCTCTGCCCTGTGAAGTACAGCAGGCCTCCTCATTGGTGCCTGTACTGTCCCATTAAAAGTACATCAGTCCTGCTGCTCTGCCCTGTGAAGTACAGCAGGCCTCCTCATTGGTGCCGTACTGCCCCATTAACAGTACATCAGTCCTGCTGCTCTGCCCTGTGAAGTACAGCAGGCCTCCTCATTGGTGCCGTACTGTCCCATTAAAAGTACATCAGTCCTGCTGCTCTGCCCTGTGAGAAGTACAGCAGGCCTCCTCATTGGCGTTGTACTGTCCCATTAAAAGTACATCAGTCCTGCTGCTCTGCCCTGTGAGAAGTACAGCAGGCCTCTCCATTGGTGCCTGTACTGTCCCATTAAAAGTACATCAGTCCTGCTGCTCTGCCCTATGAGAGGTACAGCAGTCGTCCCCATTGGTGCCTGTACTGTCCCATTAAAAGTACATCAGTCCTGCTGCTCTGCCCTGTGAAGTACAGCAGGCCTCCTCATTGGTGCCTGTACTGTCCCATTAAACGTACATCAGTCCTGCTGCTCTGCCCTGTGAGAAGTACAACAGGCCTCCTCATTGGTGCCGTACTGTCCCATTAAAAGTACATCAGTCCTGCTGCTCTGCCCTGTGAGAAGTACAGCAGGCCTCCTCATTGGTGCCGTCCTGTCCCATTAAAAGTACATCAGTCCTGCTGCTCTGCCCTGTGAGAAGTACAGCAGGCCTCCTCATTGGTGCCGTCCTGTCCCATTAAAAGTACATCAGTCCTGCTGCTCTGCCCTGTGAGAAGTACAGCAGGCCTCCTCATTGGTGCGATACTGTCCCATTAAAAGTACATCAGTCCTGCTGCTCTGCCCTGTGAAGTACAGCAGGCCTCCTCATTGGTGCCTGTACTGTCCCATTAAAAGTACATCAGTCCTGCTGCTCTGCCCTGTGAAGTACAGCAGGCCTCCTCATTGGTGCCGTACTGCCCCATTAACAGTACATCAGTCCTGCTGCTCTGCCCTGTGAAGTACAGCAGGCCTCCTCATTGGTGCCGTACTGTCCCATTAAAAGTACATCAGTCCTGCTGCTCTGCCCTGTGAGAAGTACAGCAGGCCTCCTCATTGGCGTTGTACGGTCCCATTAAAAGTACATCAGTCCTGCTGTTCTGCCCTCTGAAGTACAGAAGGCCTCCTCATTGGCGTTGTACGGTCCCATTAAAAGTACATCAGTCCTGCTGTTCTGCCCTCTGAAGTACAGAAGGCCTCCTCATTGGTGCCGTACTGTCCCATTAAAAGTACATCAGTCCTGCTGCTCTGCCCTGTGAGAAGTACAGAAGGCCTCCTCATTGGTGCATGTACTGTCCCATTAAAAGTACTTCAGTCCTGCTGCTCTGCCCTGTGATAAGTACAGCAGGCCTCCTCATTGGTGCCTGTACTGTCCCATTAAAAGTACACTCCCATTGGTGCCTGCACCGTTCCAGTAACAGCAGAGCAGCCTTGCTCAGAAGGGTATTTACTGTCCTGTCATAAGCAGACAATTCCTGCTCAGAAACACAGGCACTGCCCCAATAAACACGCAGCACCCCTGCATGGGACTGTGCTATGAAGATCAACGAGCCCTTCAGAGCTGTCCCAGAGCCCCTTCCATTAAAGCATGGCAGCTGTGCTAAGAGGGGCGGGTACTGTCCTATTAGAAGTATAACTGCCTTCCCGAAACGTGCTGTTTGCTGCTATAAGTGCTACACCTGCTCAGTGGGCAGGAAAGGAAACACTGTCCTTGCCCATTCAGCCTTGCCTCCTTTGCTGGCACCAGTGCTTATTTGAGCGGATGGTTTCCTGTGCTCAGCACCGGCACTTAATCATCACCACCAGCGCTTTACATGAGCGCCAGTTAAGGACATGTATGGTAGGCACAGGGAGATTAAGTGATTTGCCCAGGATCACAGGGTGTTGAGCCGAGACTCAGACCTGGCTATCCAGCTCCGAAGTCAGCAGCTCTGACCGTCTGAGGCACCAACAGGAGAAATGTACTGGTGAGAGCTGCCTCCTGAGGAGAACCCAGGCACTTATGTTTTTTACAAATCAACCATTGGCTGGCGCTAGCCTACCAGGACCGTACTAGGGACATGTTGGGTCAGGGGGAGGAGGAAAAGTTAGATGATGAAATGTAGAGCTGTGAAGTTCTTAATCTGGGAAAGGATAAAGATTTGGACCTCAATGTCTCGTCTGGACCATCCTATGTCGTTCTTGCTTTTTTTTTTTTATTTCACGAGTCCTGGGTCGTGATTGGCTAGCAGCTGCACAGTGGTGTGGTGCAAAATTATGCCCCCCCCCCTACCCCGCAGAACGTGACGAGGGGCCCTGAGTCTCCCATATCTCACAGATATTCATTGGCCTTGGGCTGAAGGGGGATCCCCTGAATGGTTGGGCTGGTGGAGGGTGCTGCGCTGCATGGGTCTGTTACATTCCTGGCTCACAGAGGAAATTAGAAGGCCCAATGGACGCGGAGGAAAGGAAAGCCATATCCCAAACCAGCAAATCATGCCAGGTTTGCCCAGGCATTGAGAAAAGGCTCACTCTGGAGAGGCAGGAAATTCACATGGGAGCAGGGAGGAGCCCCCAGATCTGGAACCCGCCAAGCAGGAGCAGAACTGCCGCAAGGGCTCATGGGCCGCGGTATCTGCGTGGGTCAAAAGCATGCCTAGAAATGCTGACACGATGCGTTTTTTTTAAATCATTGTTTATTTATTTTATGAAAGACAATTAAAAAAAATGTAGAAAATCAACAACAGGTGTTCTGTGAATTCCTTGCGAGTAGAGTGCCAACATCTCTCCCCCACCCTCCCTTCCTGCACATTTCCGATGAATAAAAAAACCTCCAAGTATAGCGGAGTAAAAAAAATGAGAAAGCATCCTTTTGAAGAGACACAAATTCATTCAGCGATTAAGAGGGCTCTTGGTATTCATGGAGACAATACCTAAATCAAGTCTTCAGGCCTCTCTCTGCACTACTTCCGCTGACGCACCCAGCATCTGTCCATGGGTGATGCAGAAGCAAATAGTTCCACAGTGGGCCCAAACGTCTCTAGGTTTAGACGTGTGAGGCAGCAGTTCAAGCATATAACATAACATGTATTTGTAAAGCGCACATTCACCCACAGGTCTCTTGGCGCTGAATAACGTGTTTATTGTTGCCAAATTCAATGGTACTCATTTTATCGACCTCAGATGGATGAAAGGCTAAGTGGAACCGCCGTTACTTGAACCTGTGTCCATGAGGTCGAACACAGGCCCCGCATTAGTCCACTGAGCCACCAGACCCAGCAATAAAATTTTTCAGGGAAGGGGGGTGGGGAGGGGGGGGGGACGAACTCTTCCAGCGATAGTCAGAGTGGTGATGCAGGGGCTGTAAGAAGGGGTGAAAACACAATAATGCCTCGTTAACACGTAAATGGTCTTTTAACCCCTTGTCTGCTGATGACGGAACCGCTCCGTCATCAGCTGCGGTGGCGCTGTGCTGAAGACGGAGCGGTTCCGTCATGGCCCGCTCGGAGCGCCTCCGCGGTGCAAATTCCGCGCCTGCACTGAGCGTTCTATTGAGCGGGGTGGGCCATGACGGAACCGCTCCGTCATAAGCACAGCGCTACCGACGTTGGTGACGGAGCGGTTCCGTCACCAGCATGCGGCCGAGGCGCGGCCGCCCCGCCCCCTTAGCACTGCAGCGGAATAGCCGCCGCAGTGAAGGGGTTAAAGACCTGTGAAGTGTTTGGGTGTGGCTGTGTGTGTGCACGGGAAGCTGTCTCAGCCCGGGCTGACACACACAACGGGGGGGAGGGCTGAAGCCCTTTGAGCCCAATTGGCATTGCGCGCCTGGTAAGAATTTTTTTTTTTTTTTTAATTTCTTTATTTGCAAAATAAATCACAGTATATTGTACAGGCAATCTTATAGAATAACTCCCAGATCTGCCTCCCAATGCGTACGCGCTGACCCTCACGTACACAGAAATTCAACCTGCGCTGTGCGATATAAGAGAGACTAGATGTCGTGGCGTATCCACTTGGAGCATGGTGCGGAGGGTGTCAGAGGTGGGTGGCTCATCTAGGAACCCTGAGGTGGTCGCATTAACATTGTGGCGCAATCGAATATATAGGAGAATATCCAGGGGAGATGCAATCCTATCACTGAACACATCTATCGGGGATAGAACGGATCCGTCCAGATAAAGATCCCCTCATCGCCGGAATCTGAGTCTTTGAAGCAGGAGCCTGCATGATGACTGATGAGTAACAGGAAGTAACGAGGGATCTGGAAGTGGAATAAGGGGAGAACATAGGAGTGCCTTACCCATCTTTCGGCCCTGCTTTCGCCAGGCAGTCGAGGTGATGCGATAGTAGAATCGGCCGGAGAGCCCTAAAAGTGCAGAAAGGGGATTTGGGCCATATAACCCTGTTGCACCGCCAAATGAGGGAGGAAGAAGGTAGGTTTGCGCCAGTGAGCACATAGATAGTACAACTCTATGTCTGGGGCTTCAAACCCCCCTTCAAAAATTACAAGGCCAATAGAGCTCATTGCCGCCGGGGCTGCTTGCCAGCCAATGCTAACCTTAGCACACCTGAGTTTGGAGCGCTTGAAAGAAAGAGCGGCTCAGTGGGAGGGGTATGTTTAGGTATAGATATAAGAATTTAGGTAGTATCACCACTTTCGATAAAGCAAAGCAGCCTGCCAGTGAGAGAGGGAGAGAAATCCTGTGAGTAATACAGTCAGTAAGTGGAAACAATGCTGTGCCATAAGTAGAGCACATGGCTTCCTTCTGGTCACAAGAGATCGTGATCCCCAAATTTTTATGGTCTGACTGGCACCACTGTAGGGGGATGTCTGGTACGGAAAGCTGGATAGCTGGTGCTATTGAAAAAAATTGGGATTTCTCCCAGTTTATCTGCACTCCAGACAGCCCTCCGAAGCGGGCAACCTCTCGGAGGACGGCATTGAGACTAAAATGAGGATCAAGCAAAAAAAGGGTCATATCCTCCGCTTAGAGAGAGATCAATTGATGTCTGGTAGGGTAGGGTTAAGCACTTTCTTGTGGTGACATTGCAGCAGCTTGGCAGCTAAGGTATCTATTGCAATGGCAAAACATAAGGGCGAGAGCGGGCAGCCCTGCTGTGTGCCTCTAGTGATGACAAAGGGATAGGAGATCGCCCCATTAATCCAAACTCTAGAGACAGGATGTGCATCGAGGAGCACAACCCAGGCCAAGAAAGAGCTAGGAAGTCCCATTCAATTCAACACGGCCACTGAGAAATCCCACCCAATGGAGTCCAAGGCGTTGGTGAAGTCTAAGAAAGCTGCCACCACAGCCAAGTTGGGATTGATACCTTGCATCACTGCGAACAAAGTCCACAGATTGTGGGAAGTGAAGCGACCAGGAATAAAGCCTGATTGGTCCGGGTGGACATAAAAGGTCATAAGCAGTGATAGACGACTGACCAGTACTTAGAATAGATTTTTTTTAAATTTACATTGCAATTGATAAGAGATAGTGGCCTATAGGATTCGCAACCATCAGGAGGTTTGCCTGCATTGAGCAGCGTGATCAGAGCTTCGCGCCCACACAATGTGGATTTACCTCCCCATTCGGAGTTTAACAGGGTAGAATTGGGGTGAACCTGGTGAAAATATGTTTCCCATCTTTCTGAACAGCAAAATTCAGAGCTGTGCAATTTTAGACACAAATGTTGGCAGCAATTACCCGTCACAATTTGTGCAGAAGAAGGCAGTCTGGTCAATAGGATATGTTGTGACCAACTTGTAATGTCAAATCAGGTGCAAAGCTCATTTGCACCAAATGAGGGGCTCGTCTGCCAGTCTCACGCGGCACTAAGAAGCAGCCGCCACCTGTTCACACAAGCTGCGAAACGAAAAGATGGCACGCAGACTGCAGAGAGAGGTCCTGGAGCAGGGCCAGGTGCTGAAGTTTCAACATCTTGGCAAGAATTCAAACATGAGGTTAACTCACCACCTTAAACTTAATAGTGCGAAAGAAATCCAATCCACTTATAAAAGAATGGCTAAAATCTCTCTTGGCCCTGGAATGCCAAGCCTCCATTGTTCACAATGCCAAGTCGCTTGGCTTCATCCTCAAGAATCAGCGCCACCTCCAGAGTCAAATTGCGGTCATGGCCAAGAGCACCTGGTTCCAGCTAAGGGTATCAGACAGCTCTTTCTGGAACAGAGCCTGAAGTCAGCTGTTCAGGCGCTGGTTCTCTCCAGACTAGATGACTCACTCCTCTCAGACATCCCGAAGAACTCTTAGTCCATATCAGAGCAGTTCTACATGTTGTGGTCTGCTGTTATGCCTGCTGCTCAGCCAGTGTGACTGTGGTGACAGAATGTTGGTGAGTTGAATGTTGGTGAGTGTGTGAGTCAGTTGGTACTTACTGTGTTTTTTGTTGTTGTTGGATGGTTCTTTTCTACTCCTTGTGGTTGGCAACCTATTTACTTTTCTCATGTGTGCCTGGCTAGCTGGCATGTTTTAGGTATCTGGGTTTGTTTGTGGTTTGTGGTGTGGTAGTGCATGGGTTTTGTTGTGGTAGAAAGGGAGATGGTGCATGAGTGTATTGTTCCTATAGCACTTGGGTTCCCTTTTCCTCTCTCTCTAATCTATTTTGTGTGCATGATATTTTCCACCTTTTCTCTTCATGCTGAGGTTTCAGATCGTTGCTATGTTGCTTATTTGTGGCAATGGTTCTGATATCATTCTGTTGCATGCTATTGTTCCTATGTCATCCTTTGCTTGCATCAGACTTCATTGTCATTCCATTTAGAGTTATTTTGTAATTAATATAAAGAAAGGAGATGTGTTATACTTGCTTTTCCGCCAGTGTGACTGCGGTGGCAGAATGTTGGTGAGTGGAATGTTGGTGAGTGGAATGTTGGTGAGTGGAATGTTCGTGTGTGTGAGTCAGTGTGTGGCTGGGCTGAGCAGCAGAAAGTCTGCTCCTGGTGGGGCTCTGCTTGACATCTTGCCATCTTATCCTGAATAAATCTACATGGAGAACCTACATGGAATTGGACCATCATTAATTTACTACACCCGCTTTGTTACCCAACACAAGAAATGTGACCACATCCAACCTATCTTTCTAGCTCTTCAATGGCTTCCTATTGAGGTGAGAGTACAGTTTAAAATGTCTTGCACCACACACACGGCAGCCCTGCATTCCTCTTCGCCCATGTACCTAACCAGAAAATTGAAGTTCTCGGGCGCATAACGAGATTTAAGAAACCCACAATCCAGTGCTTAATTTGTAAAAATAAAAAAAATAGAAAAAGGTGCCAGGGCTCTCATCAGGGGGCCACTGCAGCTTGCACCACACATTGTCCATGCTGCTAATGATAGTAACAACACAACTACTAACTATCACACTCCTACAAGTGTGACAATTCGGAATATTTTAGTCCCCCAACGCTATAAGAATGGCTTGGGCAGCAGATAATAGTTGTTTTTAATGTATATTGAATTGATAATAAACTGTTGTTGAGGTAATTTCTATATTAGCCAGATAGTGCCACCTTGTGGCAGACTGTCATAAGCACCGGTATTGACATGTAAGTGCTGCTGCTGAGCAGCGGAAACCACAGGTTTAAATTAAGCACTACCACAATCTCTTTCCCTGGGGCCTCCCATCTTCAAATGAGAACTGATTGAGAGCTGATTGTCCTCGCGCACTGTGCTGTAAGAATGTGGCACTCCCTCCAACCCTCTGTACGATCCGATGCATGGCTACCTTTGAAAATGAACTTCTGTTTGAATGCCTCTTGGGATAAATATATAATCTCCCATGCACTCAATTTTTCACTTTCTCTACGCTAGATCTCAAATATTTTCTCACAGTGTTTGTTGGTGAATGTAGTTTTGTAAAGCGCTGTGATGCCCATGGGCCACTTTCGCATTATATTAAAAAATATATATCACAAAAAAATAAAAAGAAGCTCCTGAAGTAGAGGCCGTGGAGCGCAACCAGACATTGATGTTCCTGCAGCAGACAACGCATTCATCAGTTTCCACAGTCATTGACCAAATGTGTTCAGGCTGAAAACAAAAGTGCCCCTTGGAATCAGGGGGGATGTAGTTTTAGGCATCAGAGCATGAAGGGAATACATGTTGATTCGGAGAGGGCAAGCACAGGTGCCCCTTGGATTCCTGGGGGATATAGTTCCTGGCTGCACACCTTCCAGCATCAGAGCCTCAAGACCCCCCATGTGAATTCTGAAAGCGAGACAAATGGCGCCCATAGCAATCATGTGGGATGTAGCCCCAGTTTGCATGATATCCAACATCATTTTTCAATAAAATAGTTTTTAGTAAGTTTTCTCCAGACACATTTTGTTAACCCTTGTTGTCAACAGCCCCTGAGCGAGAGCAAGGACCTCATTTAGATGTGGCCAGTGAGTGAAAGTTGCTGAAAATCAGCAAGGTTCCCAAACACCTAACTCTCGTCACAGCTGTTAAGTTTCCCAGTTCAATGTGTGATGTGCTGCTCCAGTCTAGTTTTGTTCTTCACATTCTTTGAATTTTGAGAGAGGATGTGGCCTAATGGCTAGGATGGTTGACCTCAAATCTGGGGAACCGGGTTCGAGTCTTGGCAACAACGCTCAACATCCTTTGATTCTGGCAAATCACTTCATCTCCCCTTGCTTAACAAAAATGAATGTGTCCTTGTGTAACGGAACTTGTGCTCAAGTAAAGCGCTCTGATACCTTCGGGTCAAGTTTGCGCTATATAAAACTCAGAAAATAAATAAAAAACATTCTGGGAGCTTTAGTTCTGTTTTTATAATGGAACAAACCAGACTGCAAGTCCCAGAATTCAAAGAAAAAACCTGGACAGGAGCAGCATGCCATGCATGAACCTGGAAAACTTGGCCGGTCAGCTTGTTTGTCCTGTCTTATCTCCAGGTGGGAAACCACTTAGTTTCCAAGAGCAGCGCCTCAGCTGGCTCTGCCAATGTAAACACTTTCCCAGCAGCCCAGCCATTGCAGGACGGAAGGACAATCACACTCCGGTCAGGGCTTCCAGCACTGTTTGTGCTACCCACAAGGCAGGAAAAAATAACAATGCAACAGGGGCTCTGATTACTATTATTTTTTTAGAAATTAAACTGGCTTTGGAGTTAGGTTCTGGGAAGCATAAAAATGCAGACTGGCTCTCTGCACGGCGCAGTGGGCTGGCCGGCGCTGCAACATTTTGATGAAAGTGCTCCAATCTTGTCGTTCGTAGCCATTTTGGCACAAACACTTAATCCCTTAGATGGGGATCTCAAACCTTGGCACCGTCCCCACCTCCCTGATAGCAGATGGTCAGCCCCTGGAGCCTTTCTCAAGGTGATATAATATAATTTCCATCAGTGTATTTAATCATCAAACCAGAGTACTCTTTACTATTTTCATGTTTTTATTGTCCTGTATTTGTGGGGGTCGTGTCTAGGGGTGGGCGGAATTTGCGAAATTCACTTTCGCAAACTATCGCGAAAATGTTGAAAATCTCTGCAAACATGCGGAAATATCGCGAAGAAGCAGAAGTTTTTTTTCCCGCCCATATGCGATATTTTCTGCATGATCGCATTAAAAAATGTCTCTCCAACTTACCGGCCATCTTGTTTTCACTTGTCCCGCCCGCTCGCGGTTGAGAATGACGTGTTCGGGTTCTCTCGCTCCTTGTCGCGTTTGATACGACGTGTCTGCGTCCCCACGCTCTCGCTCGTGGTGTAGAATGACGTGTTCGAGATCTCATACTCTTATGGTGCATGATTGCGAGATGAATGATGTGATCGCATGACGAATTACGTTAATGCGGGCGCGAACACTGGCGAGATAGTGCAAATGGCTACCAACAATCAAACATCGCGTGGACAAGGCGACCGGATCAGGAAAACTTGTCGGCGAACGCGGGGATTCAGGTAAGGCACGCGCGCGCGAGAATGTACTATTTTTACAGCGGAGCAAGAAAAAAATTCCGGTACGATGCGGATTGCGGAAATTTTTACATCTTCGTGCTATCTGCGGAATGCGAAAATGTCAAATTATCGCAATTTCCGTGAGCGGAATGGAATTTGATGCCCAGGCCTAGTCGTGTCACACCGTCAGTGAAAATCAAGCATTCAATGATTATTTCTTAGAAGAGGATTTGGCATAATGGCCAGAGCTGCCGACTTTGGAGCTGGGGTACCAGGTTGGAGTCTCAGCATCGGCTCAACATCCTGTGAATCTGGTCTAATCACTTAAACGGCCGGTGCCTAAAAAATCGAATTTGATCTTGTGTATCATACATTACCTGGTGCTTCACGCTATATAAAGTTGCTACAAAATTAAAGATTTTATGGATTCGATTTGAATTTTCAGGTTTCTTAAGGACTACGGGCAACCAGATAATATTCTCACAAATCACTGAGCCCATAAATCTTTACCGTGCTGCACAGATACAAGCCAAAAAAAAAAAAATATGAGCTCACTCCCTTTAAGGGGAGATGTCTCCGTGTGATGGTTACACGATAAAGCATGCTGCAATATTCCATTTTCAGTCGAGGAAGGCTGGTGCCAGGAGGCAGCCAATCACTGCAGCTTGTGCTCGTGTCAAAACGCGTTCATTGCTATTCATGAAAAGAATGAAAAAGACATGAGCGCTGCATAATGGTCGGAAAACAGAAGACACAAATTACAAGGAGTGAATATGGAAATGGCAGATTAGAAGGAATCGCTGAATAAAGCAGAGAGAGCAGTGTGAGAAGAGACTGGTGGCAGTGCATGAAGTGAAGGGCGATGGAATAAATCAAGGCGCCCTTAATTCAGTGAAAATGCAATATATTGTCAATTGTGAGAAAGAGTCCTGCTGGGATGCGGCCCACAATCAGGTCCACAGAAAGAAATTAGATTAGGTTCCTGAACTCACCTCTGGTAGCAACACAACACCGTGAAGAAATAAGTAGCACAGGGGTCCAAGCCAGGCTTAAAACGACAGGACTTTGTTACATTAAAAAACTTTAAGTATCAAAGGATCGTAAATTAGAGTGAAAACAAATTACCTCAATATGAGCAAAATGTTTTAAAAAACCGAAAGGAATCTAATGTCTTCATACTAAACATCCACTAGGAGGCAGCAGTTCAATGAAGTGACTCCAACCAGGCACAGAAATCCCACAAAGGGCAGAAGCTCTGGGCACATGACTCACCCTGATTGGATGGAGTATGATCTCCTGATGTAGATGGTGTAGAAAAGTCCCAAAGAAATTTCAAAGTTGCAACAATCAATATACTCCTCAGGATGGACTTCACCTCTCTACAGCCTCTTGGCGTAAGTGGTCGGGGTACCCTGTGAGACGTTTCCTCGTAAGCTGCACGCAGGAAGATTCAGAAACATTCGGAACTTACTGGGCTTCTTGGGCCTCATTTATGAGGCTGTGCGTCACTTTTACGCCGCCGGTGCGTCACTTTTTGTGATGCACCAGTGGCGTAAAAAATGCGCCTTGTTGCGCCATATGTACAAAGTGACGCATCTCGGTAGATGCGTCACTTTGTAAACCCCTGCGCCACATTATACCTGCACCAGGTATAATGTATGCAAGGGGGGCGTATTGACGCAAGGAAGGGTCGTAGACGTGACGCAGTGAAATCTATGATATTTCACTGCGTCACTTTTAGGACGCAGTTGTGTCAAAATCTTGCGCCTGCCTCACAGCAGGCGTAAGACTGACGCAGGCCCTTTCACATGGGGCTTGCCCCATCCCATGTGAAAGGATGCATTGCTGGAGTTGCGTCACTTTTGTGACACACTCCAGCAATGCGACACTTTTGCGCTTACAGATACATCAGAAATACTGTCGTATCTGTAACTCCTTGCGACATGATGGGTCATACATTAGCACCTTAGCTGCGGCGGCTATTCCGCCGCAGCGCTAAGGGGGCTTGGGGCCGCGCGGCGCACACATGCTGGTGACGGAACCGCTCCGTCACCAGCCGCGGTTGAGCTGTGCAAATGACGGAGCGGTTCGTCATGGCCTCGCCCGCTCAATGGAACGCCCAGCGCAGGCGCGGAATCCGCGACGCAGGCGCGTCGGGCAGGCCATGATGGAACCGCACCATCATCAGCACAGCGCCACCACGGCTGATGACGGAGCGGTTCCGTCATCAGCACGGAAAAGGTTAAATATGATGCATCAGGAATGTCGCAAGGAGTGCGCACTGAGAAGTGACGCATCGCTGCTTTCATGCAGCGATGCGACATTTCTCATAAATGAGGCCCTTTGTTTCTAGGGAAGGCTTTCCCCCACAAGGCGACTGTGTTGTAGAATTGAAACTGATGTGGGAACTATGGGCCAGGTCCTTGTTCTGGTGCAGGGTTAGGCACCTGGCTGGGTAAAGCAGAGCTGAAGGTTCTGCACCCATACAGAAAAGATCTCCAAAGCTGAAAAACCAACCACCTAAACTGCATGGCCACCACCACCACCACCACCCCAGTGACACCACTAGTGCAGTCCCAAGATTTGGTGTCAAAGTCAATGGTGACAGGACACCTGGTGACCAGTATCCCAGTCCCTGGATGCCAGGAGGCAGTCTAGGGTCCTATTTCTGGTGGTAGAGGCACCCATGGGATCAGAAGTACCTCTTGAGGTCACTTTCTTCACCTCTTACCACTGGGTTGTAGGGTAATGGAATCCACCAGAACTTCAGAGGTCAATATCTCCTAACCACACACACTATAAAGAGGATTTACGCAATTTCTGAATCAGGATGTCCACCCCTGCTAACAGCCTGAACATTCTAGAGCCGGGTAGGGGGGTGTCGGTGCCCAACAGACATGGGATTGAGCCTCGAGGGGGCAGGCGAACCAGCTCTTCAAAGATAGGCAATGTTGAAGGTCCATAACCCAGCTGTTGATGCACTTTGGTTCATCCTTCTCCTGCTGACCAGCTGTGGTCTGAGGATCACACGGCTCCTGGTGACCTTACTCCAGTCAGACATCCTCTGAAAATTCTCCAGTCAGCAAAGCCTTGTGCGAGTCTTCTCTGGATCCAGGTGACTCAAGCGGTCAGAGGCCGTCCTGCTCCTCATGCACGCGGGCATCTTCTCTGCTTCTGCTCAGGCCAACGAGCAAGGTTTCAACCAGGATTTCCAAAAGCAGGCCCAGTCCTGTGGAAGAGTAGCAGCCCAACAGAGGTTACAGTCCTGCAGAGATGTTCTTACCTACACTGGGGTGTAGGACCCCTTGCTGCCCGGATCGTTTGTGGAGAGTGGAGAGGTGTGGTGCAGCGGCCAGGGCAGCTGCCTTCAGAGCACAAGGTTCACAGTTCGATACCGGCTCGGCGGTAGCTCAGCTCAGCACCATGTGACTCTAAGCAATAGCTCCCTTAATTTCCACGATGCCCCCCAGCGCCTTGATACCCATAAGGGTGAGTAGTTTGCGTTTTACGAATACGTATTAAAACATTTTTTTTGTAAATTTATCGTTTCTGGCTCAAACAAGGCAGTGTTTATCCACCATCTCTGGTTACAAAGGTGCCAATCAAAAATGAGATTCCCTTTGGGCGAATGAACATAGAACAACTAGTTCTTATGGACCAAACAAATAAAGAAACATCAATTCATGACACATGGACAAACAGGAAGCAATGTGAACAGAATTAAAAACAAGTGAAAACACTCTAGTAAAAATAAATCTAAACAATTTATTCATATACACTATATTTGAATAGTGTATATAAATAAATTGTTTAGATTTATTTTTACAAGAGTGTTTTCACGTGTTTTCACTTGTTTTTAATTCTGTTCACATTGCTTCCTGTTTGTCCATGTGTCATGAATTGATGTTTCTTTATTTGTTTGGTCCATAAGAACTAGTTGTTCTATGTTCATTCGCCCAAAGGGAATCTCATTTTTGACTTACAGTCGATTACGGAACCCTGTCCCTTTGGCATTGGGGTCCCTCTCTCTTTTATTAGAGATACAAAGGTGCAAAGCCTTGTAACCAGTGTCCCCCAAACCTGAAATAGTGCCTCTTCATGCAGGATGCATTTTGCGCTACGAAAAAGGGCTACATGCAATAGAACACGAATAGAAGCGCGAGCAGCCCCTTGTGCTCGCTACATATGCGATTGGGATAGGCTTTACCCCCAACTTACTCCCGGCATTTACTGATGGGTTCTTAGCACAAAATGCCCCTCGCATCCAAAATGGACCCGAGGATGCATTTTGAGTGAAGGAATTAGCTTTAAATGCAACAGAACATATAGAGCAGCGCGAGCAGCCGCTCGCACTTGCTACATTTGTTCTTGCAATAGGATTTTCTTTTGCAAGTTACTTTTAATGATATGCACATGCTTGATCACATAATTATTGGTAATTCTGCGGCAAACAGTAATGTGAAATTACTGATATTACTTTGCTTACACAGCTTACTCCAGCGTAATTAAAATACTCCCAGGCCTAGAGAAAATGTCTCTGGCAAGACATTTTCTACCAGAACCAATCTGCGGGCAGATATTACATTTTATGAAATGATTAGGCCGGGGCAGAATTGTGATTACCCTGGAGTAATCAGAATAATATCTTTAATTCTACATGAATCTTTGACGCAGAATTACAGATAATTCCACAATTACTCCTCCTGGCGTACTTAGGAGTAATTTGGAGGGATAAAAATCCCACCACAAGAACAAATTTAGCGAGTCGTCTTTGCGTTAGATATTAACGTTCTGCTGCACTTAGTGGGGTTTCTCAGCATTAAGTGTATCCTCACGTCCATTTTGGATGAAAGGGAGCATTTTGCACTAAGAAAATAGTGCTAAATGCCGGTAATGAGCTGAAGAAAAACCCTGGTCCAAGAGCACACTTAGGAGGTGCGAGCGGCTGCTTGATCTCGCTACTCGTCTTTTGTTGCATTTTACGCTGTTTCTTAGAGCAAACTGCATCCTCGTGTCTATTTTGGACTAGAGGGGGCACTTTTGCATTAGGAAACTAGTGCTAAAAGTTGAATGATGTTTCTCACGTAATTCAAGTGTAATCTCTGTGCGTCACTCAGCTTCAAATCCAGTGAAACCTTCATTTAGGCTTGTAGGAGTGCACTCTGACTCCAGCCAAGGGTCCCGGACCATAAGGACAGCCCTGGGGGTCACGACTTACTCATACAGAGGCCAGCAAGGAGACCAGGTCAGGTCCAGATGGGTCTGGTCAGCTTGAAAGCAGGAAAGGCCTCTGGAACGTGTTCTATCCCTGTAGGTCACACAAGTGTTCAAGTAACTGACCCTTGGAGTCAGTTCTAGGGTCCTGGGTTTTTGGCATGCTGGTACAGTATTGCTTCGGGCTTCAGACAGCAGGACAGTGCTTCAGAGTCTTCACAGGCCCAAGAGTGTTCTTACTTCAGGTTCTGTGGGGTGCTGATTGTATGTAAAGTGCCAGCCTGTGAGTGGGGGTCACCCCTTTGTCTCACTCTAAAACTGGGGCTTGAAAGTCCTTCTCTTTCCCCTGGGGTTGGCTCCAGTCTAGCTAGTGGAACAAAGGGCAGGCAGGCCCAGGTCTGCTGCATCTGCAGTGACAGAGCAGACGTCTTCTGAATTCAGGAAGGGCTGGGCACATCCCCCTGGCTACCTTTTTAAGTGCAATCAGTACAAGGGCACAGCTCCTCCTCAGTCATCCTGTCAGGAAGACCCAGACTTCTCCATACCCAGCTCCTTTGTCCACAATCTGGAAGTAATACACATCATGCCAGAGTAGAGCCATTGGAAGTCAAGGGACCCTGGACACGGACATAGAGGCCCACTTGCTTAGGCAGGAAAATGCCAGCTTTCTAAAAGTTGCATTTTCGAAATAGTAATTGAAAAATAGACTTGACCTGGTTGGATTCACAAAAATTTATTACAGGAAGATTTCAAATCATTTTTCTAGCTAATTCCAAACTGTAGTTATGCATTATAAGATATTTTATAATAACCCTGTGATTTTCTAAGTGAGAACCATCCTTGCCGCTGTGAAAAATGACTTTTGAGGTGTCTCACTACTAGAACATGTAAAACTTTGAAAATATTTGTCCTACTTTTTACATGCCATGCACCCTGCCCTATGAGGTATTTAGGGCCTACCTTCGGGGTGAATTTTAAGCATTAAAAAGGAAGGTTTAGGCCTAGCAACAGGTTAATTTTTTTAACACACAAAGAAGGGACGAGAGGTACATCTCCTTTTCCATCCTCCCTATATATGAAATCTTGTGCACACAAAAGAGGAAAAGGAGGAAATGTGAATATTCTGTTGTCTTTTAGTTCTGCTACATAGATCCCTGTATACATGTATGTATTGTCTCCCATTATCTTTTTGCTCCATCCCAGGCGCTGGTTTGTGCAGGGATATTGGAGGAGCCCTATGATGAAGCATGCCACTACTTGTGGGTGAGGGCAGTTTAAAAAAAAGCTTGTGTTTTTACTATGTGATATTTCTGTTTTTACAGAATATTCACATTTCCTCCTTTTCCTCTTTTGTGTGCAAAATGATTATTTTGCCAGGTCAAAAGGGCAGGTTTGAACTGCACTACAGGCTGCAACGGCAGACCTGTGGTACAGTACTACTTTAGGTGCATGGCACAGTGGGTTCTGCAGTCCACTTGTAGCATTTAATTTACAGGCCTTGGCACACTGGCATCTTTTAATTTACTTATTAATGCCTCATCAGGTCTATACCAATTTTACCATGTTCAAAAGAGAGAGCACAAGCACTTTAGCACTGATTAGTGGGAGTAAAGTGCACAGAGCTCTATGGCCAACAAAAACTGGTTCAGCAAAAATAGGACAGGGGAGAAGGCAAAAATATCTGGGGCGACCCTGCAGAAAGGGCAGATCTCCAACAGGGAATATTTCAATCAATCAATTTGGATTTGAAGAGTGCTGCATATTACCCGGGAGGGTATACAGGTGCCGGATTTTTTTCTGAGATCAACACATATTGCATAATGCAAAGTTCAGGAATTGTGAAGGCTTACTCAGTGGAACATACATTTCACAAAGTTCTAACAAGCATCATGTGTTCAAGTTTTTTGCTGTCTGGCAGCATACAGCGACTGATGATTCTGTTATCCTCCTGGCGTGTCAAATTAGGGTTGCTTAATCAAATTCACGTCACCGTTTGATTTTCGGTGAGAGATAATTAGCTCAGCAAGTCCATATTCAAATGAACTCAAAGATGAAGGTGCTTTCACTTGCAGAACAGAAATTCTGGAATCCTTCAAGGCAGCTGAAGAATGAACACCCGGTGAAGGAATAAGGAGTAAAATCAATTATTTTACTGTTATTAAAGCGTTGATAAAGACCTGCAACATCCCAACTGCTTCTGGACCCAGTTTAATCTGTCAGTGTCTGGAGGGAAGAGTTTAGTGTGATATTGAAAACTAATCAGACGCAGGTGTGATGCAGCCATAGGGAAAGGAGAATTGGCAGTGGTACCACTAAATATCGACTCCTAGAATATTGTTGTACAAGAATATTGAGGACAGAATACTGAGGAACAAAATATCGAAAGGTAGGTGCACATAGGGAAGCATTGATTTACTATTCCTAACTCAACTGCCTACCTTGAAGATGCATAGGTATATATATGTGGAGTTAGGTAAGATAAACACTATACTTATGAACCTGTTGATATTTTGGATTCGATCTTCTGTGCCATTGACATTCTGGTTTTTATACTCAGGGTGCCTGCCAGAATTGTCTACAGCCCCTATAGCAATGGGTTTAATGACATCCTACGATAAGGTTTATACTGCCATGATACACAACTCATCGTACCGATGGCTCCGCTCGCCCACATGGTCCGAACCTACGGACCCAACATTGTGTCAAACGCAGACGACACCCAACTCATCCTCTCCATATCCAACAAACCCGAGACCGCCAGACACAACTTTCAAGAAAGCATGGAAGCCGTCGCCAAATGGATGAAAAACTGCTGCCTACAACTAAACACCCGCAAGACAGAAGTACTCATCATGGGCCCAAACCCCAGTGCCTGGAACGACACCTCGCAACCTGGGAATCATCCTGGACTCCAAGCTCAAAATGGACCACAAGATCAACTCCGTCTCGTCCTCCTGCTTCCACACCATCCGCCTCATTCAAGACCTTCAATGGATCACCATCAAACACTGAAAGACCATCATGCATGCCCTGGTTACCAGCAGACTTGACTACGGCAATGCACTCTACGCCGGAATATAGAAAAACCTCACCCGCAACCTACAGAACATCCAGAACGCCACCGCTAGGCTGGTCCTCAACCTGACAAAACACTGCCACATCTCCCAGCACCTGTGCACACTCCACTGGCTCCCCATCGAGGCAAAAGTCAATTTCAAGATGCACACCCACGCACACAAGGCCCTCCACGACACCGGACCAGCATACCTGACCATCAGCCTCAAATTCCACGCCCCCCCCAAAGGACCCCACGATCAGCCCAGCTCTCCTACGCCATGGTCCCACGCACCAGAAAAAACAGATCGGGAGGCCACTCCTCCTTCCTCGTGGCCAAATCCTGGAACGCCCTTCTGCTGCACCTCAGACAGACAACATCGCTCTCCATCTTCGTAAGAAACCTCAAAACCTGGCTCTTCGACGGATACCCTCCTTATGGGACTGGAACCTGCACCCCCCAGTGCCTTGAGACCCTTACAGGTGAATAGTCATGCTTAATAAACTCCTGATTGATTTATATACGAGGTGCATCTACAGTGGATAATTGAGCATTTAACACTACACGGGTTGAGCTCTCAGTGACACACTCAAATGTTTGACAAACAAAATAGCCAAATAAATCACCAGTTTGTAGGAATAATGGGCCAGATGTAGGTATCCAAATACCGGTCGGAAACGGCAGAAAATACCGATTTTCGGACGTTTCCGACCGGTATTTGGACATTGGTATATAGGGGTTTGAAAAACTTACAGATTCGGTAATTTTACCGAATCAGTAAAGTTACCGAATCGGTAAAATTACAGATTCGGTAAATTTACAGATTCTGTAAATTTTACTGATTCGGTAAAATTACCGATCGGTAAAAATACCGAATCTGTAATTTGCTATGTAGGTAGCACTGTTAACAGTGCTACAGGACATTCAGGATTCGGTATTTACCATGTAATACTATTACATGGTAAATAACGAATTTCTGTGTACATGCACATCTGTGCATGTACACCTGTGCTATGTGGCACACAGACATGCCCTAAGGGCATGTATGTGTGTCACATGTCACACAAGCCTGAAACAGGGGTGCAACAGGGTGTCAAAGTGACACCCTGTTCCCCCTGTCAATTCGGTAAATTTACCGATTCAGTAATTAACGAATCGGTATTTGCTTTTGAATCCTATGGGCTTCAAGGCCCATAGGAATCAATGGCAAATACCGATTCGGTAATTACCGAATCTTACCGATTCGGTATTTTTACCGAATTTTTTACCTACATAGCAATTACCGAATAGTAAATACCAAATCGGTAAAATTCGGTATTTACCATTCGGTAATTTGCTATTACCTACATCTAGGCCATTATCAATTGATGTGCAGTATTCTTACTTCATCCAACTGGTGTTAGACCTGTAAAATATGGAGTCCCCCATAGATCTGGCAGCTGTTCTTCCACCTTTAGTTGTTATTTTAGGCTGCTAGCCAGGCTGTTGTGGGTGGGAGGAGCAGGGTACTTCATTGATGTTAACATCATGCAAATTATCTTGCGGGTTAAGAGAGACATCTAAGATTTGTCACCTTCTACTTCCATCACTGCTCCTTGACACATTCGGGTTTTAGTAGCGCAATATAAATTGCTTTTCAATTCAATTCAATTCACTGCTATGATTTCTGCTGTTAGATGGTGAACATCAGGGATTTCCGAATGATGAATCTAGCTAATTCTGACTAAGCGTGAGCGCAAAATCCGTTCCGCTTGCGGATTTTGCAAATTTTCGGTAAATCCGCAATCCGCGAACTCCCACGAATTTACCGAAAATCCGCAAGTTCGCGAGTGGCGGATCCGGGGGGCAATAGTTCAAGCCTTCAAGCTTGAAGTTGTTGTAACTATTTTAGGATGGCGCCGGCAAGCTGCCAGCGCCATCCTAAAATAGTTACTAAGTTAGCCTCAACAGGAAGCACTAATAGATAAAATAAAGCAGGTGCTTGTTTATTTTATCTATTAGTGCTTCCTGATGAAGCTAACTTAGTAACTACTTTAGAATGGTGCTGGCAGCTTGCTGGCACCGATCTAAAATAGAACAGGAGTGGGGCAGAGGGCAGAAGGTCACAGAGTGGGGCAGAGGGCAGAAGGGCACAGCAACGAGTGGGGCAGAGGGCAGAATGACACAATAAAGACTGGGGCGTAGGGCAGAAGGGTACAACAAGGAGTGGGGCAAGGGGCAGAATGGCACAAAAACGAGTGGGGCAGAGGGCAGAAGGGCACAAAAACCGAGAGGGTGGCAGTGATGAACCAGAGGGCGCATCGCGGTCTCGCATGAAAAAAAACCCCGTGAACACGCAAAGCGCCCCGCGAACACGCCAAGCGCGCCACGGACACGCAGAAAAAAAATCCGCAAATTCGCACAAATTCGCGAATTTTGCGGATCGCGAATTCGCTAATCCGCAAATACGCGGATCGTGAATTCGCAAAATTCGCCCATGCTTAATTCTGACATCCTTCTCACCAAGGAAAACTTTTCCAGGTGGCTTCCTGGTCTTAAGGGCCGCCTCTCTGGCACAGAGTGCACAGCCAACGTCCCTTGTCCTAAATTTATTGATCAGTGTGGATTCAAGAATTACTCTCAATGTTCAAACCTCAGCCATGTCCAAAAACATAGCCTCCCATTTCCATCCACTCACAATGGAATGCCGCTCAAGACAACTCACTGAGGGACAGCTGAAGGATTTTGGGGCCCTGGGCAAAACCTATTTTATGGCCCCCTGTCCAGAACAGGTTTGAATTTATGATTCAGTTTCATCTCTTTCATGACCTGTTTGCCAGGCCACTGACAGTAACACAGGCACAATGGTTCAAATTCTAAATGTGTGATGTGATGTGTTTTTTCAAAATTGAACAGCAATAGTTCACTAATATTACTGCAAATAATCTCTATGACATCACATTTGTCATATGTGAGATCCTATTGTGATCTAAAAGAAACATTTTTTATGGATGTTGCATGCAAAATAAACACAACATTTCTCTGCAAAAATGTTTGCAATAGACTTTCACACATCACCCACATTAAAATAAATGGAAAATTATATTGTTTAAGAATTATTCAAGGCAATCAGGACAGGGCTCTCTGCAGAACAGAGCTGGCTCGATCGGGCCCCCTGAAAGGCTGGCGTCCTGGGCCGGAGCCCACTTTGTCCAATGCTTAAAATGTCTCTGGACTCACTAAACCTCTAGAGAACAGACGAGGGGCAGCTCGTCCACTAGGGAGGAGGAGCGTCTCACCACTGCTTTCTCCTGTGTGGAAGCAGAAACATAAAATGTTACTAACTTTCTGGTATTACCATTTTATGTTTGGTTGCGGGCAGGGGGCAGCTGGACGTGGCTGCTCTGCGAGCAGCCAGGGCAGGGGATGAGTGGTATGACCACTCCTGTGGGTGCAATGACTGTTTGGTCAGCCCTCTGGGGCCGCCAAAACCTATCATGCTCACTCTGCCCTTTCTACATGCAGGCTGCAATGTAGCCTCCCTGTAAGCCCCTAGGTGGGCGGCATCCCCACTAATCACAACGCTGCTATTGCAGCATTGTGATTGGCTATGGGGAGGGAGCCTGGATGCCTGCTTCCTGTTCCTGCCGGAACTAGTGTAGGCTGCCATGGATAGTATTGGTGGGGTGGCAGCGGGTGGGAAAAAAAGTGACACCTGCCTGCCGGCTGTCGCCTCTCCTCCATCCTCTTATGTTCCTACCGGAAGCAGGAAGCACTCAGGCTCCCCTAAGCCAATCACGACGCTGCTGTCACCAGCATTACAGCAGCATTGTGAATGGTCTGAGCGCATATATTTGGCGCTCAGGCATAGAGCGGGAACCTTTGTATGTTCTCCACTCAGGCTGTGAAATACAGTCAGGTGGGGAACATGCTAACTGATCATGACTGTTTGGTCAGCCCAAGACGGCCGGCCAGGCTGCCATGCGCATGTAAGTGCCCCAACCACTAATGTGCTGAGAATTAGGCTGAAAATATCTCCTCCCGTCAATAGAATTTCTGAAGGGTTTAATGTTCACTCTTTTACTCTAACTGAGAGGGCTAGCCCCACAGTTCTGGTGCATGATGTGTCAAATCTTAACGCAATCAATTGAATGAACATCCAGCCTTTACTGACTGCTCGTAAATCTCCTAGCGAAGCACTAGAGAGCATGACAGCTGATCCAACTGGTGATGGTATTGATCCCCCTAACACTGGGACTAGAAATCCAGGGATGGTTGGAACTAGAAATTGTGTGATTTTAGAGGTCATTGGGGTAAGAGGTCAGAAAAAATATCCCCAGATGTTTCACCATGCTTGAGTAGGCCAAATGAAATTTCCGATAGTCACAGATCTGACAAAGATAGAATGGTCGATGGCACAAATATCACACTTGCAGTTGCAATCTTATGTCGTCCGGCTGCAGCTGACCCTGCAGTCACTCCTTTGCAACCTGGCATCAGTGTAAAATCTTGGAACTTGGCAGGAATTCCATTGATGAATTCAATAAAATAAAGATGATGGGTCCTTGTTGTAATGTTCATGTAGTATATTTATTCTTGGGATTAGATAGTCAGGTACAGCATTGAAGTAGGAATGTAATATGGTAAGAAACCCCACCGAGAGCAGATAAATTCCTGCTCAGCCTCCAGGCAACTGATAAATCCCTTGAATAGCAACAGGTAGAATCATGGATGACATCACAGAGACATGACATAGACAAGCAGACACTAACACTAAGGAGGGACAAAGAGAGAGGAATAGCAGGATATAACATCCATCTAAATTGGATGGCCACTGAAAAAGTTTTTGTCGATGGGTTCACAACCTATAGTGTGGAAGCTAAACCCCCTGAGCACTTTGGGAGGGCAATTGGGGGTCTCTTGATTTTAATCAAGAACAATGTATCTAGATCATGTACCTTTTTACAACCAAAATGCCTAGATCTAATTAGCCCTGGGCGGAGCTGGCGTATTGCCTCTACGCATTGCTCCACGGAGTTTGGAAAAATCTCTGTGGAGCTACGTGTAGCTCTGCTCAGCTCCCTCTCCACCCCCAAATGCTTTAAAAAAGTATAAATAAGGCACTAACTGTCTTTTTGCCGCCTCCCATGCGCTGCCGCTCTCCTTCCTGCTCCTCTTGCGTCCTCAAAGTCCTTCTTAAAAAAAACCATTATGTTGTAAGGCTTACGCCTGAGCATGCGCACTCGCAAGACTTACAACGTAGTGGTTTTTTTTTAAAGAAAGCAGCGAGGCACGGGAGGCTGCAGACATGCAGGTAAGTGCCTTATTTATACCTTTTTAAAGCATTTGAGAGGATGGAGGGAGAGGCTAACTCCTTTCTGCCACGGAGGCGGAGTTTAGCCTTCCTTCGCCTTTGCCACAGAGCGTGAAGTAGGCAAATCTTCGCAAACTCCGCTGTCAGAGTGGACTTACCCTCCCAGGGTTAGATCTAACGGGGATCAACGTTTTGCTCCTCTCAGGATTGGACTTGGTACTTCTAAATATTTACGTAAGATCGACTGCCGCTTGCATTGAATCCCTTACCTTACCTATTCTTAAAGAAACCTTAGATTCCTTGCACCCAAACATAAAATAATATTGGTTGGAGATTTTAATACATTTTATGAACCCTCTTCATATATTAATGAGGTTACAGAGGAAGAAAATGACCAATGGGGTATCCGGGCACTAACTGGGAAGCTTTACAGCCAATGGACATACATTAGGCTACCTAACAGTTGGCAGAGCGTTGAGGGCATGTAATGGATATACCACTTCTGACCCTGATCGAGCTCCTACCTTTAGAAGGGACAAGCACACAAGTGTCATTGACTTTCTAATCTTAGATGTGAGATTGTGGACACTTTTGGCGGATATGAAAGTAGACAGGCACTCTGAAAATGATCACGACTCCTCAATTGTATCATTGGTGGAGCTCCACTTGCCAGGGAATTAAGTACATGCTACATAATAGTGCCTGAACTTGAATTATCCAATAGTCGATGTTATGTCTCCTGTCACAGAGTTATGACAAATCCAATGCTGCTGTCCAGATATATTGGCTATACGCCAAGTTTTTAACAACTATGAAGGGGTTAATGAACTAGAGATTCCAATTTTGAGCATATACAACCTGTTTTTTAAAGAACTACAAAAAGAACAATTGATGGACAGAATGCAGAACAATGTCATATATTCCCCCCTAATTGAGATCTGAGCTTAAATCCATCGTTTTTTTGCTCACCATGCCATTCCAGTTTGGACCCAGCCATATGCAAATCAGTCTTGACCCTGTAACCAATGGGAACAGTCCAGCTGGAACTGCCAGGCCAGGTTCTCCCTGGACTGGAAAAAAGCATCCATGGACTGGTTTCGAGCTTTCAGCCCTCATCAGTCAGGATAACGTCACTCCAGTGGCATAGAGAGCACGGGACCCACATCTGGGCATACCCGTCCCACTTGGGGTGATAAATGCAAAAAGAACAATTGATGGACAGAATGAAGAACAATGTCATACATTCACTCCAGTACAAGGATCTGGGCCTAAATCCATCGTTTCTTTGCTCACCGTGCCATTCCAGTTTGGACCCAGCCATATGCAAATCAATATTGACCCTGTGTCCAATGGGAACAGTCCAGCTCGAACTGCCATGCTAGGTCCTCCCTGGACTGGAAACAAGCACTCTAGGAGCGGTTTCGTGCTTTCAGCCCTCATCAGCCAGGATAGCTTGACCCCAGTGGCCTAGAGAGCACAGGACCCACGTCTGAGCATACCCGTCCCACTCGGGATGACAATTGCAAAAAGAACAATTGATGGACAGAATGCAGAACAATGTCATACATTCACCCCAGTACAGAGATCTGGGCCTAAATCCATCGTTTTTTGCTCACAATGCCATGTCAGTTTGGACCCAGCCATATGCATATCAGTCTTGACCCTGCGCCCAATGGGAGCCTGCCAGCCCGAGCTGCCAGACCAGGTCCTCCCTGGACTGGAAACAAGCATCCTATGACCGGTTTTAGGCTTTCGGCTGTCATCAACCAGGATAGCTTGACTCCAGTGGCATAGAGAGCACGGGACCCACGTCTGGGCATACCTGTCCCACTCGAAGTGACAAATGCAAAAAGACCATTTAATGGACAGAATACAGAAAAATGTCATACATTCACCCCAGTACAGAGATCTGGGCACGAATCCATCGTTTTCTTGCTCACCATGCCATTCCAGTTTGGACCCAGCCATTTGCAAATCAATCATGAACCTGCACCCAATGGGAACAGTCCAGCTCGAACTGCCATGCTAGGTCCTCCCTGGACTGGAAACAATCATCCTAGGAGCGGTTTCGTGCTTTCAGCCCTCATCAGCCAGGATAGCTTGACCCCAGTGGACTAGAGAGCACAGGATACACGTCTGAGCATACCCGTCCCACTCAGGATGACAATTGCAAAAAGAACAATTGATCGAAAGAATGCAGAAAAATGCCAGACATTCACCCCAGTACAGAGATCTGGGCACAAATCCATTGTTTTCTTGCTCACCATGCCATTCCAGTTTGGACCCAGCCATATGCAAATCAGTCTCGACCCTGCACCCAGTGGGAACAGTCCAGCCCGATCTGCCAGGCCAGATGAGGTGGCGAAGTGAGCTAAAGAATGGTGATGGAATCAACCCAGATCTGTGACTGGGGATGAGTGTCTGGAAAGTTTCAGCGCTCCGTCCATCATCTCCTTGTGTTTGCTTTGTTCGCACTAAGTTGGCAGGGTATGCCCAGAGGTGGGTCCCTTGCTCACTTTGACACTGGATTCAAGCTAGCCTGGCTGATGAGGGGTGTTACCCAGAAACTGGTCCCATGATGCTTGTTTCCGCTTCAGGGAAGACCTGACTTGGCAGTTAGTGCTGGACTATTCCCATGAGGCACAGGATCAATACTGATTTGCATATAGCTGGGTCGGAACTGAGGTGGTGACGTGAGCTAAAGAATGGGGATGGATTCAACCCAGATCTGTGACTGGGGGTGAGTGTCTGAAAAGTTTCAGCACTCCGTCCATCATCTCCTTGTGTTTGCTTTGTTCGGCCTAAGTTGGCAGGGTATGCATAGACGTGGGTCCCTTGCTCACTTTGCCACTGGATTCAAGATAGCCTGGCGGATGAAGGGTGTTACCCAGAAACCACTCCCAGGATGCTTGTTTCCGGTTCAGGGAAGACCAGGCTTGGCAGTTCGGTCTGGACTGTTCCCATGAGGCACAGGGTCAAGACTAATTTGCATAGAGCTAAGTCTGAACTGGGGTGGCAAAGTGAGCTAAAGAATGGTGATGGATTCAACCCAGATCTGTGACTGGGAGTGAGTGTCTGAAAAGTTTCCGTCCATCACCTCCTTGTGTTTGCTTTTAAAGAACTACAGTAGGCGTTTTGTAAAGACATGGTTCATAAGAAGCCAGTTTTGGGAAAAGGTATCAATTGGTATGATCTCACCTGCGAGCAAGCCAAATGGCCTTTAAGATCTGCTGTCCTTGGCGGCAACAAGGTTCTAATAGCCCAAGCTAGGCACACCTACAAAGCCTTTCAAAAAAGAATTGGGATGTCATGCTGTTTGCAGTTAAAACAAATAATAATAGCCTCTTCTGGTGCACAGTGACCCAAACTAGAGCTGACAATGTAAAGAGCTACCAGCATCATATATCTGCTGATAAATGGGTTTCCCACTTCTCTGACCTCTATGACGCAGAGACTGATGACACTTCAGGACCCTATTGTAATCCAACGACCATCACAGGTTCATCTTGCCATGACACCGCAGAAGTCTATGGCCCAGTTATTATGCTTAGTCTACAGGATACTACCAGAGCCATCTCCTCATTAAAATCTGCTTAGGCATCAGGACCGGATAAAATTCCAGGGGATTAATATAAATTGGAACCCCAGATCTGGACAGTATATATTAACCAACTTTCCAATGCTATAGCAAGAGGGGATGAGGTACCAGATTCCTGTAGGGGGGCAGAGATTGTTATAATACACAAAAACGTGGTGCATGCGTGCCCTAAAATTATAGGCCAATCAGCCTAATTGACAATGCCCAAAAGATTTTTGCCAAGCACATTCTTGATAAGTTGTTACATTGGGCAGACTCAAATAACATTATGTCAGCACTCCTAGCTGGATTCCGCTCAAAGACGAGCACTTCGATCAAATGTTTTGATTCGCCCCATTGGTTTGGAAATACCTTTTACTGCGACATCAGAAACTCTATGTGGCTTTTATCAATCTCAGGGCCGCATTTGGTCTCATTCCACGTACCAACTTGTGGCGTGTTTTAAACCAGATAGGGGTCCCTGGGCATCTGATTTACCTTACGTCTCAACTGTAGAGTAATAACTTTGCCCCGGTACAATGTGGCCACGTGGGAAACTAACTAAACGCATCCGTGTCCAGCAGGGCGTATGACAAGGGTGTGTCCTTGCTCCTACACTCTTCACCCTTTACATAAATGATGTTGTCAACATTCTGAAGAACTGTAGAAATGACTCCCCTGCCCAGAATAGCAATAAGGTACAGATTCTCTTATTTGCAGATGACTCCCTTCTCATTTCGAAGACACCGTTGGGGCTCCAGCTCCTTGTTGATAAATTTACAGATTTCTGCGTGTCAAGGGGCATGGAGCTAAATCTCAACCAGAACAAATACATGGTGTTTGGGTAGGGAGTGATTTAGAAAAGTGGAAAAAAACGCACCGGGTTGAGTGCATTGATATACAAAAACATGCATACGTTGAACACTATAGAAGACTAATTGATAAAGCAGAACTATGGATAAATATTCTGTTTATTTCAGTACTTCTATTATTTGTTGTCATTTTTTATCATCTTTTTATGAAAAAATATATATTTAATACATAGAATAGTACACACAATTCATATTGGACACTTTCTAGCTTCTATTAATTGTTCTCCATTTATCTGGTGCATATTCTACATTCATTTCATTATGCTCTTGTGTTTTCTACAGGAGACAATTAATCACAATGACAGGTTACAATGTTTTGGTTAATCACGACAATTCATGATATTATCTGTTACAGTCAAATCATTACTGTCCACATATCACTGGTAGTTTTGTACAGAACCATTCCATTTGGGAAGGGAGTGGTCACAAATTCTATTATATGGGTTGGTGGGGAAGCACTAGAGAGGGTGATTACTTAGGGGTTAAGGTAATGGGGAACTTGAAGTGGAAAGACCAACTAAGCAAAAGCATGGTACTACTCGAGCACAGAGCAAATGCTATCAACGGGTTGCATAGGCAAACAAGCTCCTGTGCAGTCTCACCGGGCCTGGAAGAATATTGAGGAAAAGTGCAAGGGGGCATTATTTATGGTGCTGAGACTTGGGGTTGTACTGATGTCTCTCCACTCACTGCTACAGAAAATACATTTATCAGACGGCTAGTTTCTGTTCACAGTAGCACACCGGTAACCCCTTCATTTTGCATTAGGACTAAAAAGAATTGCAGATCTGTCCGCTCTTAGACCACTTTTTTATTGGGTTCGATTATGGGTCACACCTGAGCTAATGGAATTTAAAGATTACCTTGCCGACCTGCTTTCCGTCAGAGGTGCAAAATCAGTAACCTGGGTTAAATTAGTTTTTGACTGGCTAAGCAAATTGGATCTGCTACGCCCATGGGCCAATCCGGGAAAAATGTGGAAAGCTGATTTTAACATTTTAAAATCCAATTTACTTGGCTCATATCCAAGACGGCAATATTACCAACCAATTAACTCACACATTGACAAATAGATTTTTAGATATGAATCAATATTCTTGCTTTGAGGTGTTTTTAGATTTTGTCTCCTCCCCCTAGCCAAAAGCCTTTATATTTGTTTCGATTTGGCACTTTCCCTCTGAGGTCCTTTACTAATAAATGTCACAAGGACCCAGTTTCTGTTTTTTTGCCCGGCGTGTGGCTTGGAGAATGAGGATGAGATACATATATTATGTTTTTAGTCCTGCTTATCTTGGCCCGTGCCGGAAATGGATTATTCCTCTATGTCGTAATCTGGATTTGACTAGATATCTAGTCGCCTTCAGAATTCTCTAAAACTCCTGAAAGAGTCATTGCCACTTGTACATTTTTACAGGTAGTCTGGTACAAACATGGCAGATTACAGACTGTGACTGCCAGTGATTAGGACACTCTCTGACTACTGATTAATGTTATCAACGAACGCCCATTTTCTATAAATGAAAGGATACATTTTATATGTTATAATGCAGCTCACTGCTTGTTTTGCACATAGCCCTTGTTTGACATTTACACTTTGTTCTGTACGTATGTAATGACTACAAGAATGATTTTCCAATAGCATTTGTTCATTTTAATATGAACTGGGTTGCGCAATGTTTACAAAAAATGAATTTTGATGTATTTATTGTATTGTTCTGCTCATGTATACTTTGATGGTAGTTGGCTACTGAATAAAGTATTTTCTACTAAAACTGCCTGAGTACAGAAAAATAAAATGAGAACGTGTTATTATCATTTTATTTTTCCTTTTTAGGTCGAGACCTGCATAGGCTGCGCTTGCGCAGTCGCAGGGAGAGATCTTCTGTTGACAGTGTGGGGGCTTGAACCCACCCCTCTTCTCCATTGGCTGGCTTCCTAAACGGAGGCCAGCCTTTGGAGGAGAGGGGTATCACTCAGTTCAAGACGGGATTCGGGGGGGTGTTTTTGGTGTTCTTTCTCTCCCTGACGTCATCGGCAGAGAGCAGCTCCTCATCACGCTGCCTGCAAGCTCAAGTCAGCTTTCTGATTGGTGTTCCTTATTAAGCAATCAGATGGCCGACTGGCACGTGCAGGCAGCGTGAGCAGACTCTGCCTCCTCTCCACACAGCGCAGCCCAGCCCAGGCACAGAGGGGGAACTTGTTTATAATTAAGACATGACAAAACGTTGAGCTACATGGATTTAGCGCATCATACATGTACTAATGTGTAGCTTAGAAGCTTGTTGCCTGTCAGTTTCCTTTCAGGCATGTACTTGCACACGCCTCGTCGTGGTCCTCTCTTTGCCCCAGCCCGGGTTGCACTGGAGTTTCCCACGCGGCACCTGAGGTTGTGATCTAAGGCAGGAAGGAGGTGATGTTAGGGACGTGTGAATAGTTTGTCGCCTGCCTCTACTCTGCTCATCCGTATATACTTCTGTACGGGTTGCAAAACTAGCGCAGTTTATTGACCCTCCCTTACTGCTGCAGCCAATTCAGCCCGACACCGCTGCTGGAGTACAACATGCTTATGCTCTTCTCAGTCCAAGAACTCTGACTGGAGAAAGTGCCCCCTCCAAGCACCCTCACTGACCACATATTTCGTCCTCAGACGAGAAAAGACACAACCCATCCCACCTTTTGTAAATTCCATTCAAAGACATCCGCAGTAGTTACTAGGTGATTTGTTTCTTTTCCAACCTATTCGAAAATGGTCGTCAGCTTTACAGCATTATTCTGCATTTCCGTTCCAATACTTTGCAAGATGTCGCCATGTTTCAGTAGCGTATAGTCCTATGTTTGTGTCGGTTAAATTGCACGGTGGAACTACTATTTCCAGCATGTTCCAAGGAAGTAGGCCTGTTGCATGGTGAGTAGTCAGTTGTTCGCTGCTTCCATTGGTGTGCCAGGCGGGGCGACACTCATTTCCCAGCATGCTTAGCGGTTGTTGCCGGAGCATGGCGGCACTCAGGCTTTGAAGGGAACATTGTTCCAACTGAGAGAGGTGAGGAGACAACGAAGCAACAGAGTGAAGCTAGAAGTGTCCTGGACTAAGGGGGGACGCTTGCTCACAGCTAAAAGGAAAGATAACTGAATCAGGTAATTATAGTGGGCAGTTTTTTTTAAATGGAAACAGAGAAGTTCAGCATTTGGGTGATAATCGCAGTTAAAAGTATTACTGCCTAGAAGTGCTGGTAGATTCCCATTCAGGTTAAACATTTGAAGGTACCCCAGTGCCTAAGAGCACCTCTCCTGTTAAAACACAGGTAAGTGGTGTCAAAGGATATCTAACGTTCAAAAACATTTTGTAACCAACTAAGCCATGGATATACCTGTACACCCATCCATGTTATAATATGGTATTCTATTGAATGGAAGTTGGATAGGGATAAATGACGAGCTAATTGACCCTGTTTAGGAGGGAGGTTTCAGATTTATAAATATTTGCCTACGCCTGACATGTACTGGTGATTCGTCCTGCATAGGTTTCTTACTTGGGGAAAATGTATCCAAACCCTATTTAGTGAATGGTTTGAGGCTGTACGCTAACTTTACATAGGTGTTTCATAAAGAAAGACAGTCTGGGCCTTGCAACTTTCCAATTTTACCCATGTTAATGTAGAGTGTCTAGTGGGGCTGCTCAGCGTGATAGTTCACAATGGAAGTTTGGATATTGCAGGTTTCTGCCTGAGGGAACTTGAGTTGAGCTGTATATCGTGCAGGTGTTGTGTTTTTTGAACTGGTATATATATTCTGGTTGTGGTACAGAGATCCAGGCAGAAAAGTACCACCACAGGAATGAGGAGGAAAGCGAATCAGCCAGTAAAATCCAGAAATTTCTTTTGAGATCCAATTAATATGGAACCCACATCAATCAATCACGTGAGGGTCTCAAGGCACTTTAGGGAGGGGGGTTGCTGCTATTGCTCGAATAACAAGGCCTTGAGGTATTTCCTGAAGGTGAGATGGTCCTGGGTCAGTCGTAGGTGTGCGGGGAGGGAGTTCAATGTCTTGGCTGCCAGGTAGGAGAACGATCTTCCTCCGGTGGTGGTTCTGCGAATCCGTGGGACGGTGGCGAGGGCAAGGCTGGTGGAGCGGAGCTGGCGTGTGGGGGTGTAGAATGAGAGGCGGTTGTTGAGGTATTCGGGCCCATGTTGTGGAGCGCTTTGTGTGCGTGGATGAGCAGCCTGAACGTGATCCGCTTGCTGACGGAGAGCCAGTGCAGGTTTCTCAGGTGAGCGGATATGTGGCTGTCGCGAGGGATGTCGAGGATGAGTCGTGCAGAGGCATTCTGTATGCGCTGAAGGCGTTTCTGAAGTTTGGTTGTGGTTCCTGCATATAGGGCGGTCCCGTAGTCCAGTCGGCTGGTGACGAGGGCCTGGGTGACCGTCTTTCTGCTTTCGTTGGGGATCCACCGGAAGATCCTTCGAAGCATGCGCAGGGTGTTGAAACATGAGGACGAGACTGCATTGACTTGCTTGGTCATCGTGAGGGAGGAGTCCAGGATCAATCTCAGGTTGCGTGCGTGGTCTGTGGGTGATGGTGCGGTGCCCAGCGTCGTGGGCCACCAGGAGTCGTCCCAGGCGGATGGAGATTGTCCAAGGATGAGGACCTCCGTCTTGTCCGAGTTGAGCTTCATATGGCTGTGCTTCATCCATTCTGCGACATCTTTTATTCCGTCCAGGAAGTTGGTTTTGACTGTGAATGGGTCTTTGGGGAGGGAGAGTATCAGTTGGGTGTCGTCGGCGTAGGAGATGATGTTAATGTTGTGTTTGCGTGCGATGGTGGCAAGGGGGCTCATGTAGATATTGAAGAGGGTTGGGCTGAGTGAGGAGCCTTGAGTTACGCCGCAGATGATCTTGGTGGCGTCGGAGCAGAAGGGAGGGAGGCAGAATCTTTGGGTTCTGTTGGAGAGGAACGATGTGATCCAGTCCAGGGTCTTTCCTTGGATCCCAGTGTTGTAGAGGCGGATTATTAGGGTGTGGTGGCAGACGATATCAAAGGCTGCCGAGAGGTCCAGGAGGATGAGGGCGGCTTTCTCTCCGTTGTCCATCAGGGTCCTGATGTCATCGGTGGCTGCGATGAGGGAGGTCTCGGTGCTGTGGTTGGCTCAAAATCTGGACTGGGATGGGTCGAGCGAGTTGTTTGCTTCGAGGAATGTAGTCAGCTGTTTATTGACAGTCTTCTCGATGACTTTAGCCGGGAAGGGGAGTAGAGAGATGGGGCGGAAGTTCTTGAGGTCTTTAGGGTCCGCTGTTAGTTTTTTCAGAAGGGCGTTGATTTCTCCGTGTTTCCAGCTTTCAGGGAAGGTGGCTGACGCGAAGGAGCTGTTGATGACGTTCCGGAGGTGGGGTGCGATGATGGTGTCGGCTTTGTTGAAGATATGATGAGGGAATGGGATGGAGGGAGAGCCAGAGTGGATGGTGTTCATGACGTTGGTGGTGTCTTCAGTGCTGATGAAGGTCCATGCGCTGAGGCTGGTGGTGGGGGTCGTTGGTTTGGTGGCTGGATGCGGAGTCTGGGGTCCAAAGCTGTCGTGTATATCTGCTATTTGCTGTGGAAGAATGTGGCAAGGGAGTTGCAGAGGTCTTGCGTCTTTTATATAGTGTAGAGCGACACCTAGTGTCCCACCACCCTCGGAAATCTGCCAACCCCCACAGACCACGCACGCAACCTGGGAATCATCCTGGACTCCGAGCTCAAAATGGACCGCCAGATCAACTCTGTCTCATCTTCCTGCTTCCACACCCTCCGCCTCCTTCGTAAGACCTTCAAATGGATCCCCCTCGAACACCGAAAGACAGTCACTCACGCCCTGGTCACCAGCAGACTCTACTACGGCAACGCACTCTACGCCGGAATAAACAAAAACCTCATCCGCAAGCTACAGAACATCCAGAACGCCTCCGCAAGACTCGTCCTCAACCTGCCAAAATACTGCCACATCTACCAGCACCTGCGCACACTCCACTGGCTCCCCGTCGAGGCGAGAATCACCTTTAAGATGCTCACCCACACACACAAGGTCCACGGCACCGGACCAGCATACCTGAACAGCCGACTCAAATTCCACACACCCCAAAGGACCCTACGATCAGCCCAGCTTTCCTAGGCCGTGGTCCCTCGCACCAGAAAGACCAGATCGGGAGGCCGCTCCTTCTCCTTCCTCGCGGCCAAAGCATGGAACGCCCTTCCGCTCCACCTCAGACAGACAACATTGCTCCCCATCTTCGCAAGAAACCTCAAAACCTGGCTCTTCGACAGACCCCCTCCTTGATGGAATGGAACCTGCACCCCACCCCCCACACCCCCACCACCCCCACCCCTAGCGCTTTGAGACCCTTACGGGTGAGTAGTCGCGCTTTAACAAACTCCTGATTGATTGATTGATTGATTGAGTGTCACATCACTATCATAGATTAGACCACATCTTTTATATGGTATCACTATCGGAGATTGGACCAGATCTTTTATATTGTATCACTTTAGGATATTGGACCATATCTTTTATATGGTGCGACTATTGGAGATAAACCATATCTGTTATAAAGTATCATGTCACTATCGGAGATCTACCGTATCTTTTATATGGTGCCACTATCAGAGATTGAACCACATCTTTTATATGGTGCGACTATCGGAGATTAAACCATATCTTTTATAAAGTATCATGTCACTATCGAAGATTGGACCATATACTTTATATGGTGCAACTATGGGAGATTGAACCATATATTTGGTATAGTATCATGTCACTATTGAAGATTGTCCTGTATCTTTTATATGGTATCACTATCGGAGATTGAACCACATCTTTCATATGGTATCACTATAGAAGAGTGGACCACTTCTTTTATATGGTATCCCTATTAGAAATTGGACCACATCTTTTATATGGTATCACTATCGGAGCTTGGACCACATCTTTTATATGGTATCACTATCGGAGATTGAACCACATCTTTCATATGGTATCACTACAGAAGAGTGGACCACATCTTTTATATGGTATCCCTATTAGAAATTGGACCACATCTTTTACATGGTATCACTATCGGAGCTTGGACCACAACTTTTATAAGGTGTCACTATCAGAGATTGGACCACATCTTGTATAGAGTGTGACTATCAGAGATTGACTTATATCTTTTATAGAGTCACATCACTATCAGAGATTGGACCACATCTTTTATATGGTGCCACTATCAGAGATTGGACCATATCTTTTATATGGTATCACTATCGGAGATTGGACCACATCTTTTATATGGTGTCACTATCAGAGATTGGACCACATCTTTTATATGGTATCACTATCACAACAGCTTTGACAACCAACCCGGAAGCCAACCCACCCTACCATCTGCTGACCATCTTCCTCCAGTAAACACCCTTAACGCCTGGAACCCAATCTCCACGGAGGACACCATCCGCCTGATGAATTCCATCCACTCTGGATCCCCCACAGACCCATGCCCCCACCACATCTTCAACAAAGCAGACTCCGTCATAGCTCCGCACCTCCGAGACGTCATCAACTGCTCCTTCAACTCCGCTACCTTCCCAGAAGACTGGAAACACGCTGAACTCACCGCCCTTCTGAAAAAACCAACAGCAGACCCCACCGAACTCAAAAACTACCGCCCCATCTCGCTTCTTCCATTTCCGGCCAAAGTCATCGAGAAAGCCGTCAACAACCAGCTCGCCACCTTCCTCGAAGCCAACAAATCACTCGACCCCTCACAATCTGGCTTCCGAGCCAAACACAGCACTGAGACCGCCCTCATCGCAGCAACAGACGACATACGAACTCTACTGGACAATGGAGACACAGTCGCCCTCATCCTCCTCGACCTCTCTGCAGCCTTCGACACAGTCTGCCACAGCACCCTTTTACAACGCCTCAGAAACATCGGAATCCAAGGAAAAGCACTGGAATGGATCACCTCGTTCCTCACCGGAAGAACACAGAGAGTCCGCCTCCCACCATTCAAGTCCGAGGCCTCTGAAATCATCTGCGGCGTACCTCAAGGATCCTCACTCAGTCCCACCCTCTTCAACGTATACATGAGCCCCCTCGCGGCCATCGCCCGCCAACACAACCTCAACATCATCTCTTACGCGGACGACACCCAACTGATCCTTTCTCTCACCAAGGACCCCAGCACCGCCAAAACTAACCTACACGAAGGAATGAAAGAAGTCGCCGAATGGATGAAACAAAGCCGTCTGAAACTGAACTCAGACAAAACAGAAGTCCTCATCTTAGGTACATCCCCCTCTGCATGGGACGACTCCTGGTGGCCGGAACCCCTCGGAAAAGCACCCATCCCGACAGACCACGCACGGAACCTTGGCGTCATCCTGGATTCTTCACTCTCAATGAACAGACAAGTCAGCGCCGTATCCTCTTCCTGCTTTAACATCCTTCGCATGCTCAGAAAAACATTTCGCTGGATCCCCTCCGAAACAAGGAAAACAGTCACCCACGCTCTAGTCACGAGCCGACTGGACTACGGAAACACCCTTTACGCAGGCACCACCGCTAAACTCCAGAAGAAACTACAACGAATCCAAAACGCCTCAGCCAGGCTCATATTAGACATCCCACGCAACGAACACATCTCTGGTCACCTTAAAGACCTCCACTGGCTACCCGTCAATAAGAGGATCACTTTCCGACTGCTTACCCACGCACACAAATCACTCTACGACATCGGACCAGATTGCCTCAACTCTCGACTGTCCTTCTACACCCCCTCCCGCCAACTTCGCTCTTCCAGCCAAGCCTTCGCCACTGTACCTCGCATCAACAAGACCACCATGGGAGGCAGATCCTTTTCTTACCTGGCTGCCAAAACATGGAACTCACTCCCCGCTTACCTTCGCCTCACCCAGAATCACCTAGCGTTCAGAAAGCAGCTTAAAACGTGGATATTTGACAAATAATCCTCCTCCCCTTCCTAAGCGCCTTGAAACCCTCTGGGTATGTAGTGCGCTATACAAATTTTATGACTTGACTTGACTTGAGATTGGGCCACATCTTTTATATGGTGTCACTATCAGAGATTGGACCACATCTTTTATATTGTGTCACTATCAGAGTTGGACCATATCTTTTATATATTATCACTATTCGAGATTGTAAGAAATCTTTTATGTGGTACAGGTGAAGGATGCTTCTGCTAGATACTTGTTAACTCTCTTCAGGAGGGATCTGCTCCTTGTTGAGCTTGCTCTTGAAGCATGGAGGCGACTATGTGGCCATTTCGAATGCCTGGTTGGCTCCTCCCCCCATTTGTTTGCTGTTTTGATGAAAAGTTGCTATCATAGTACATTAGGCCTTTATTGAAAGAGATGGGATTAAAATTAGACTTCTCCTGATATGCAATGAAAGCACATCTCTTAGCAATGATGAAATGTCGGAATAAATAAGAGCCGACTGAGAATGACTTAGAGCCGACTATTGGTTGTAATGCTGTAAACTAGGACTAGTCCACACGTTATATGATCATCGTTGCATGTTTGGATGTGATGATTTTCATATGAATAGATATAATAAAAGAAGAACAAACTTGTCCCTAGTGATGGTGTAAGAATATTGCGGACCAAAATATAGACTTGCCAAAGTGTTATGGCGGGAAGATCAACTACCACCATATTGTGAAGGTGAGTATACATGGGTAAATTGGGGGGTTTATAATCTTAACTCAACCTGAACCTTGCTGTGAGCCATCAGCATTCAACACAAGAGAAGTTGATGGGCAGCACCAACTAAGGATGTACCAGCATCTAGCATCTAGATAGATGGGATTCCTTTTTCATTGTGTCACTGTGGGAGATCCACTGGATGTTGTTGGTTGCAGATGAGTTGTTCCTTGAAGAGGATGCCTGCAGCTTCTTTGAGACAAGGCAGAGTGAGGGTGTTGATAAGATCTGCGCTGGGAGCAAACTCTATTAGCCTCTGCATGGGGGTTATTAAACTTCTAATACCAAAACTAGCCAATTAAATACATGTAGAAAAACAAGCAAAACCTGAATTACCATTTCTGATTTTCCTCTGCTTTACAAAAAGCTCAATATTAGTGTATGGGCAGTATGGTTTTTGCTAAGCATACCTTCAAAACCTGTATTAAAAATGGCTTAAATCAACTTAAGATATCGGAAGCTTCATTATGGAAAAATCTGTACATATGATTGCAAAATATACCATTTGTTTGGGAGATTTAGGTTAGACACAGTAATTTTGTTACATGGAGTAATCGAAGAAAAAGAGAAAATTATCTCTGAGCTAAAAATGTAATATGACCAGGCACACGTAGAGTTAGAGAACTACCTGTGCTCGCATCCTATCCTATGAGAAATAAGAACTACACAATTTTAAGAATCCAGGGGCATATTACCAAGGGCCTTATCACCGCTTTAGCGGGAATTTTTCCCGCTAAAGCGGCGATTATTTTATTGCCCTATTACCTAGCTGTCGCTAACACCAGTTAGCGACAACTAGGTAGGAGATAGCGATCATCTTGGGGCCAGCTTTGCATGTCAGCGCTATTTATCGCTAATGACATGCAAAGTGGGCGTGCCAAGATGTTAGCGACTGGAAGCATCGCTATCTCCTATTACCTACTTTTGGAAATATTCGCGCTAAGCGCGAATATCTCCAAAAGCTAACGCCTGCCCAGAGCAGTTCTTGGCCATGTTATCCAATGGTAGGTGGATAACATGGCTAAGAGCATTAGCTCGGTAATGCATGAATATCGCTGACTTTTCAGCGATATTCATGCATTTCGGCCGATTTTTATCGCTTTTGAGATAAACCTTGATAATAGCAAGGTTTATCTGCGATAAAAATCGGCGGAGCTCGGCGATAATAATATTGCCGCTAAGCCAACATAGCGATAATTATCGCTAGTTGTTGGTAATATGCTCCCCAGATATTAGTCAAACCCACAGACTCTGTTTTTAAACTTGAAATGTATCTATTGACATCTTGTGACCAAAAATCTACAGATTTTATATTAACGGCACTGTTCATCTACTATCAAAAATTTAAAGTGAGTGGGAAAAACGAATTGAATACTGAGAACTCTGAAAAAAGAGATATCTACATGATCTTCCAAAGTGTAGTGTTACTCTATAAATAGTGCTGGTGCAAAAGAAAACACTACATGGGGTGCATTGTCCCTGTCTTAAAATGGAAAAACTTGGTCTCCTGGAAGGGGGAAGATGTGGGGATACCAAACATAACACGCAGATTATATCCATGGTTCTTCGGTGCCCAGTAATTGTTATCTAGGAGGGAGAGTTTTAGGAAATAGCATGGGGCCTACATCCAGGAACATCAATTCTGTTGAATAACATAGTCAACTGGTCTTACTTTAGAACAAGCACGGGCAAAGCCTTTAGGTCTCGCCTTTGCAAGAGCTATTGGCTTTGTCGATGTGTTTTTGCCATGTTGTACCTAGTGTGGCTGCTGTTAAGCATTGTTAAAAGTTAGTGACATAGAGGGGAGTTGTGTGGAGTGTCAAAGACTGCAGTATCAAAGAGTAGAGTGAGTGGAGTGTCGTAGAGTGGAGTGGCAAAGAGTGGAGAAACAGAGTGGAGAAGAGTGGAGTGTCACAAAGTGGAGTGGAAGGAACTCAAGTGCAATTAAGTGTCAGAGTGAAGTCTCGTAGAGTAATGTAGAGTACGGTGAAGGGGAGTGGGATAGACTGGAGTCGAGTGATGGAGTGGAGAAGTGTAGAGTGGAGTAGAGTGTTGTAGAGTAGAATAGAGTATTGTAGAGTGGAGTAGTGTAGCATGGAGTGGCATAGAGTGGAGTAACATGGCATGGAGTGCCATAGAGTGGCATAAAGTGTCATAGAGTGGAGTGCCGAAGAGCGGAGCGGCGTAAAGTGGAATGTCATAGAGTGAAGTATATAGCCTAGACTAGAGTGGAGTGTGGTGGAGTGGAATTCCATAGAATAGAGTTCTGTAGAGTGGACAGGCTTAGAGTGTAGGGGCATAGAATGGAATAGAGTGCTGTGCAGTGAAGTGTCGTAGTGTGGACTATTCATGGTGTAGTAGCACACTACCATTACAGACAACACATTTATTTTCCATTGAAATGACCATTACATTTGCACACACTTTTTACTGATAGAATCACTGCAGGGCACAAATGATAATGCGTGTAAATGGCATTACCTAATGTACTAAGTTCTTTTGATTGTATTAAAACATTTGTTTCCATCACACTTCCGTATTACAAACAAATGTGCTTCATCTGTGTTTTCCTAATTCTGATACATTCTGAAATATTTGCACAGTTCATTTGTAGACATTCAAATATTTTTCTGTGATGTAAAAAACCTTTTCTATTCTGGTATCGGGCAAGATTGTCAGATAAATCCTCTCACATTGAAGTCAAAGAAAGAAAATGTGACAAGATAAGAAAACAATTTAAAAGTCAGTTTAGCAAAAGTGAGGTCTCCTGGAAGAATACAAGGAGCGATTGTGAAGAAGCTTTTCTCCACAGGATGTATAAAGACATGCTGAACAGCCTAAAACAAATAAAACCAGCAAATAAGAAGCCAGAAAATGTAACTTACAAACCATATAGCCAAAGGTAAACAATGGTTGGAACGCATTCCCATGGAAGCTTTCAGAATGCCCACAAGAAGGCAACCAGGCAGCTGTGTTGTCTGACAGGGTTCATTCTAAAAAGGCTAACAACTGTGGCTTCTGTGAGGAATTATGATGGCTGTAGAAATAGTGCTAAAATTGGAAATGCATCATTAAACTGCATATCGAAATATGGATACCGAGCATGGCAAATGCGTCAATTGAATAAAATATTTAATCTTGCACATCAATAAGAGCAATTTAACTCGTATGAAAAAGGCTTCTTGGATATATCTGATTTATAGTTGCCATTTTGATTTGTTTGGTCTATTACTTTCATGATACTAGAATACTCTCCCAAACATAATATACTACCATATTTTTAAATGGACCATTGATTATCCTTTCAATCTGGAAAATCAATTTTGTGCTGCACAGGAGCTGTGAATTCTTGGCTTGTAGCAGGAAAAGATCTGTTTCTGTTTTTTTGATCTACTTGGCTTTAAGATCAGAGCTGTCAAGGTTGTGCATTTGTTGTCGCGTTGAGCACCAGAGACCACTTCTGCCAGGTTTATGATGAGTTTTTATTTATTTATTTATTTTGAAAGTTTTATATAGCGCGGACAAGATCCTTGCAGATATCAGAGCGCTTTACAAAGAGAGGTACATGAGGGAGCATAGTTAGACGGATAAATCAATAGGTCAAATAGTACAAATAGGTGGCAACAAAGCCATACATGAGTACAAAATATTACAAATAGGTGGCTACACAGCCAAACATGTGCGTAATAAGACAGTTAATACAAATAATCAAGAGGGTCAAACATGAAGTATAGATCGGTGCAGAGTACTAACAGTGTTCGAGATAGTAGTTCAGGTGTATTTAGCCATGAGGATAGCTTTTACTTCATTTTTAAAGAGTGTGGTGGAAGAGATAAACCTGGTGTCGGGCGGGAGAGAGTTCCAGATCCTAGGCGCCATTCCTGAGAAGGAGCGCTTATATGTTTTTTCCTTCCGGAATCTTCGAGGTTTCAACAGAAGATTGTTTGTGCCTCTGGTGTTTCTAGCTCCTCCAGAGATTGTCAGTTTCTGAGCGAGGTATCCGGGTGAGTTTAGATGTACCGCCTTGTGTGTCATGCATGCGATTTTCAGATGTATATTAGCTTCAAAAGGCAGCCAGTTCAGGGATTTCAAGTCAGGGGTAATATGGGAGTGTTTTTTTGACCCAGTGATGAGTCTCGCTGCAGCGTTTAGAAAAGCTCTTAGGGGTGCGGTTGTAGTTAGGGGGAGTCCACAGAGGGCGATGCTGCCGTATTCAATTCGAGGGATGACTAGTGCTTGTACTGCGGTTTGGAAGTCTTTGGCTGGGAGGTAGGGTTTAAGTTTCCTCCGAGTGTTGATCTGGAAGTTTGCTCCCTTTGTTGCCTTGCTGATATGTTGCTGCATGTTCAGATTGGTGTCAAGTGTTATGCCTAGGGATTTTGCTGAGTCCACGATGGTGGGTTGGGCATTGAGTGCGGTTAGGTCTTTAAGCCAAATTTGAGTGGTGGAGACCTTCGCTGGAGGTGAGATCAGAAGGAACTCTGTTTTCAGGGCATTGAGTTTGAGATGATTATCGGCAAGCCAGGATTGGGTGCATCTGATCGTTGAGTTCAGGAGCAAGATGTCCTTGGGGGATTGTAATTTGAGATAAAGTTGGGTGTCATCTGCGTACATGTGAAATTGTACATTGGATGCTTGCAGTAGGGTGGTGAGAGGTTCCATGACTAGGTTGAACAGAGTTGGGGATAGAGAGGATCCTTGGGGGACACCTAGCGTTACGGGTATTGGCGAGGACATCAGGTTGTTGCTCTTGAATGAGTTGGAGGCAATGGTCTTGAAAATGATGCAGTGAACTTGAAAGATGATGCAAGTCAGCAGAGTGAGGTGGTGAATTCCTGATTCATGGGGAAAATTCGATGGCACTTCCTCAGTCCCTTAATGCACCATTGGCCATGAGGAGAATAAGACGGTGACCCCCGCATCTAGAAAAGGGCCGCCTTTAGTCGCCCCACGGGTTGGTGTTGAGTGTCTGCCATGGTATGGTGGTGCCCAACGATATCTGGGGAAAGGGGGTGTCTCTCTCTCCCAGTTCCTGCAGTTTACTACAGAGGGCACCGCACCTCACAGTTTTGAGGTGTGACATCATCGAGGAGCGCCAGGGCGGGGCTTAAAACACTGCAGGTCCGATGGAGTGGACTGTTCATTCTTCAGCCACGGGACTGGATGGATGTAAGATCCAGACATGAGGGCAGCTTGTTTCAGTGCCAGATTTAAGGTTGACTCTAGCAGGGGCTTATTTGTTTATTGGCCCACTAGCTCACCCGTCGCGCTTTGCTGTGATCTCAGAAGAAAGGAAATTTAATTAAACTTGTTATGATAACATTCAATTTACATTGTGTCATTTTTATTGAAACTTATTCATTTTAATATGGAAAACATTTTAAAGTGTTGTTTTAATTCTGTTTATTTATTCGAGTGCTTGTGGATACACAGCATTTTTTGTTTTTCCGTCTGGTGCGTACACAAATAAATCAGAAGGTTTTCCGAAGCGTGAGCTAGGCACATACAGTTGTCCATGTGAGAAGCACGGATTCTCCAAATCTAGTCTACACACTTGCAGCGATTGTCCTTGTGCATTGTTGATGGTCATTGCAAAAGCGAGTCGCACCGTAAGCTGTAAACGTTCAGTATCGGAAAGATTATGAGGGCCCTCGGGGGCCGATATTTAACAATTTTTTTTTTTTGCCAGAAATCTTTGCGGGAGTGTACTCAACAACTTCCCAAAATGTAATGGCGATCGGATGAATGGTGTAGTAATGCATGAAGGACAAGCAGACATACTTTCGTTTTTAAATATATAGATAGATTTTCTGATAACTGGCAACAAGTGCCTTCGCTCTGGTTCCTTGCTGTTTAGAAAGCCCGGAATCATAACCCTGGTTGCCAAGTATAGTTGGTCGTACGAGTGAGCTCCTACCCCGGTTCATGCGTCTGGTGTCCCACGGCCATGAATGCGTCTACTTCTCTCCGTGCAGAAGCTCCTCTCCAGTACATACATGGGTACCGTCGGGTATCATTTAGTTCAGCTCAGGTGTGTAGATTTGATTGCAAAGGATGAGCTACACCTTTCTGACTCAGGCCATGAGTAATTCATTCTTACAACCTTGAGGGTGATCTCCAGGGAAGTGCAGGAGGTAGAGGGGCGAGTCCACCAGTAACCTCTTTGCCCTGTGGCAGAACGTTGCATTGAAATGAATAAGGACAACTGAGAAACGTGGCTACTTAGCTGGTTTGTTCCCTTAATGAGTGTTTGGGCGCTGGGTTATCTCGAGGGGGGACAGGCATGCTGGTGGTCCTGGACCTTTCAGGCCTAAGCTGGGTAGCCTGGGATTGATAACCGACAGGCTTCATTTAGAGGATGGTCCGGCCACAGGCGCCCTGGTAGGGATGCTGCGTCATGTGGTTCCCTGGTGGTGTGAGCATGAGTATTCATTTGTATCTCTAGTTTCATCCCTCACCTAGTCTAGGGTGAAACTTGTACAAATGTATGTCGGTGGCGTTATTTGTCACTGACCCTTGGTGGGGAAGTTAACTTTGTGGCACAGGTGCCTGCCCCTGTGAGGAATGTAAATAGAAGATGATTTGCTGTCTGCAATGAGACCATTGGTAGGGGCCTGCAACTTTGGGAGCTGATCCCAAATACTGAACTGTTGATCACAGCTGAATCAATACAAAACGTATTTATTTATTATGCAATGCCTTTCTTTACTTTTCATATTAATGGTGTATGTAACTGTCTACTGTTTCGAGGTTGAATTTTAATTGATTAAATAGCTACATCTTTTAAGAACACAGACCTAGGGGCCCATGAGGATTGCGGACGGATCGCCCCCGCCAGGCTGGCAGTAGCCACCGCCGGCCTAGCGGGGGCGATCCCCCCGCCATCCTACCCGGAATGACCCCCCGCCATATTAGTATGGCGGGGGGACTGCGGCGGACGGAAAGACCGTCCGCCGCTTTTCCGCCCCAGTCGCCTTGCGGCCGGGGCGGAAAAGGTTTAATATGGTGGCGGTGTTTATCAGACACCACCAGCCATATTAGCATGGGCATTTTCCAATGCTGCCGCCACGAAATAGCATGAGGAGACACCCTGCGGGGGCCCGTTGCGGGCCCCCTGGGACTCCGGGGGGGTGCGGGGTGCACATGGGTGGTAGCTATGGTACCCCCCCAGCACTGCAAAGTACAACAGAGCAGGCACCGCACAGTGCCTGTCACGTTGTGCTTTGTAATGCACAACATGTATATTTAGCATTGCGGCGGGCCGTGCTTTCAGCACCGCCCGCCGCAATGCTAAAGATACAAGATGCACCGCCACTTGGCAGGCGCATCCTAATACCCCCAACGGGACCCTAGCCCTTATGGCAGGCGGTCCCTACACATGACGGGATGAAGGGCAATGAGCCCCCTGGTGTCTGCCTTCTCTTTCTATTATGGGATGAATGTGGAAGCTTTGCAGTCTGTCTTGCCCAGTTTGGGGCTAGCAATTGGCATGTTGTGAGCACACTATGACCTTTAGTGATGTTGGATGAGGTGAGCAGGGGTTTTCTGCAGTTCATGTGGTGACAGGTAGCGCGCTGGACTAGCAGTTCTGAAGTTGGTGCATGAGAAATATGATTTGTCAGGCAAAGATGTGCGAGCTGATGGCAACTTGTCGGAGTCTTTTGCGCAAAGTGGGTGTTGATTGGGTGTGGGCAGGATTTTGATTAGACGGGCAATCAGAGTATTTTCAGTAATTATGCATCACTCTCTGATGAGGAATTACAGATAATTATGTGATTACTTTTGCTCACCTAACTAAGAGTAATTTAGGGAAAAAATCCTACAATCCTGATTATCGGAATCACTGATAATTATATGATTACTCCTGCTTGCATATCTAAGAGGAATTTAGGGGAAAAAATCCTACAGCGAGCGCACTTTTTTTGAGTGCTCGCTATTCGCGTTCTGCTGCATTTAGCACTGATTCTTAGTACAAAATACATCCTCACATCCATTTTGGACACAATGGTGCATTTTGCTCCAAGGAAAACCTGACCCGAAGACTCAAGAGCACATTTAGCAAGCGTGAGTGGCTGCTCGCACTTGCTTTTCATATTCTGCGCATTTAACACTAGTTCTTAGTGCAAAAAGCTCCAAAATGGAATAGTGCTAAATGCAGGACTACTCTTCGTGTGTGATTCAAGGATAATCTTAATAATTATTCTTAGGTCATTCCACCCGAATTCCGCGAGTTACGCCTACCCCCAGTGTTGACGTCAGTATAGCCGTGCGACACTTGGCCATGTCAGGAGTGATGCCCTCTGAAGTTCACGGCTGCGAGATATTCTTCTGTTTCTCCTTGTCGGCCATCACTCCTGATCAGGGAGAGGTCCACTTTCAGGAGACTGCTTTTCAAGAAGGCCTCTGGCACCATGCTTTCAGGGGCAGTGTTTAGGCCTTTACGTGATGCTTGCAGATGATAGAGTTGAGTTTACACTTGAGCACAAGTAGGCCAGGTACCATCCCTAGGCTGGAAATGACTGACCATACGATGGAGTGTTGAAGTACGGTCATGGGGAACGCTCTCATCTGTTTTGTATTTATTTGGACGTTATTGAATCTTTTTGTTAGGTAGGTGGCGAGCCACAGAACAGTCAAAATAGAACACAAATGCAATATATAAAACAGCACAGAAACCAACCACAAAAAAACAATACAGCACAGCACTTCCACAAAAGAATGCACCACAAAAACATGCATACGTATTCTTGTCACACAGTACCACCTCTTGAAATCTGCTCTGATCATACTGTGGTAAGAGGTCAATGCACCAAGCACTGCCTTAGTGGCCTCCCACGGCATGAAATAGTGCTGACATCAAATGTTTACCGATCTGACCCTAGGCTAGATTTACCAATTTCTCACACAGCGCAGTACAGCAGGCGCAAATGCTGTGCTGGGGAAACATCCTTTACAACGCGGTGTTTACACAGCGGGGCCTTTACGACGCAGCCATCACAACGCAAGTCATTACTACAACTTGCGCTGGATGGCGCTCTTGTTTGAGGAATAGTTTAATTTTTTATTCCAACACCTTCCCTACTGTTACGTGGGCTGGAGTTGGAATAGAAAATTAAAATAATCCACTGTCCAGCGCCCTCCAACGCAAGTCGTTGTAACGACTTGCGTTGTGAAAACCGCGTTGTAAAGTACTGCGATCCAAATGATCGCGTTGTACTAACATACATCCCTGTGCTGCGTGAGGAGAGAGCAGGAGAGCCAAATTTGCTGAAATATGGCCCTCTCCTCCCCTGTGCCGAGCGCCGGTGCTGAAATTAGGTGTCATGCGCCAAGGAGAGTCCTTTGTGCCATAGTGCATAGGTGTCTCTGTGAATCAAGCATAGGTTTTGTACTGGCAGCATGATACCCTTCCAGGACAAAATACTGTGCTTAGACTAACTTTAAACATGTCCCTACTTTGTATGTGTGCTGTGCAGTGCAGCTCATCTGCGAAGTCGGAAAATAAAGGAGAAAAATCGCATTTCTCTTTCATAGCGCCTGGATGAAGGGTGCGCTATTTTCTGAAGCTAAACCCTGTCTACCTTATGTATTAAATTGGGTTTAGTGTCAGAAATCTTGGGGGATTGCATGGAAACTCCCATGCCCTACCCATGGTACGCCCTCTGGGCGCTAAGTAATGCAAGTAAACAAGTTGAGAGCTGGGAAAAAAAAATTCGGACAAAAACATTTTGCGCCAATTAGCATAACTTTTGTGATGCAAACACGGCGCACAAACGGTGTAAAATCTTGCAGCCTGATTCATCATAGTGTTTTGCGAGTTTGAAATAGCGATTCATAAGGAATCGCTATTCCAGACTTGCAAAACGGGATTCATGTAGGAATCGCAAAAACAAATGCGATTCCTACATATTCCTTAATTGCGATTAGCAATTTGCTAATCGCAAATAAGATAGCGATTTAAAGGGTGCCAGGGGTGTCCAAAGGACACCCTGTAGCACCCCTTAAAAGTAAATACGAACAGGTGTTGCGCACACACATGTCCAAAGGACATGTGTGTGTGCAACATGCAACTTAGAAAAATGCTTTTAAAAGCATTTTTCTTCGTTTTCGCTATTTACCACGAGGTTTGACCTCACGGTAAATAGCGGCCAAATATTGCGAATTCTCAATTTAAATTTGGTTAATGAATTGCATTTAAGGAATCTCTAATAGAGATTCCTTAAATGCTATTCCTCGCAAATTTGCGAATTTCTAAATAGCCATTTTTGCATTTGGGATGATGAATCCCAAATGCAAAAATCGCACTCGCAAAGGGCCAGATTCTCAGAATCTGGCCCTTTGCGAGCCGATTTCAGCTTGATGAATCAGGCTGTTAATAAATAGTCCCTGTGTCTTCATTTAGCGACCTCAGTGCTCACCTTGTGATACGGCCATACATGTTTCAGAGACATTAAAGCCTTGACATCCAACTTCAGAGAGTATGACGGATACAGAGAAGAAGACCCTCAGACCGAGCTGGGAGGATCTGTAGTAATCCGTCTGTGATCTGAGGGTCCCAGGTTTGACCCCAGGGAGACAGATCCTGCCTTGAGTCCTGCACAATCAATTGCACGAGCCGCTTTCTTATCAAGCACTATTAGCACGCTCTTAAAGCGCTAAAGGACGGGGTTTGGGCGAAGCTATTAGCATTTCTAAAAAAGTGGCGCTACAATTAATAACATCACTAGCGCTCTCGGCGCTACTGTAATCATGAGCTTTTATACTTGTTACTGTGATTGTTATTGTGTCTTTTCAAGGGAGATGAGGTTATCAATGCCAAGCAGCAGGCTCCACTGCCCCCCCCCCCCTCTTGTATACACACTGCACCCTCCCTGAACAGCAACCTACACCCCCCACAGCTGGGGGTGGACAGCAAACAGCAGCCTTGTAATCAGGAAATTACATCCCACCCTTAATAAGCGGCCTGGAGGGCGGATGATGGCTGTTTTGTCTTCCTCCTTTTGAGACGCAGCCCAAATATCCGCTGGCGGTGTCTGCGGGAGGGCTGCTCTCCCGAGATAACAGCGGGGAGGGTTAGAGGGGGGTGGGGGGGGGGGGGCGAGGGTTAGATGTCTGATACAGCACCCAGGTAATGCACAGGAGCTTATCGGCTGCTCGCACAAGGCCCTGCCAGGAAGGACAGAGCGACACTGCGCATAAAGGACCCGAAGATAGATGTTTAAAAAAAAAAAACATTTGTATCTATCATTGTCTGAATACAAAAAAAAGACACCTCATGCAGCAACAATTGGACAAGTCATGTTGTGGCCTTATAAAGCAGAAAGAAAAGGTGAGACATATGAAACGGACCAGTCATTTATTCGAAAACACAATACCCAGATCACTAAAGCAGCCGCGGCCCGTGCAGGTAAGAGCGGTAGGGCTGTGAGGTCGGGTGGCGGATGGGGGGATTTCGACAGACACAGACGAGGGGAATGTATCATTTATTTAATTTTCCCTTGTGGTCATCTGTCAAATCTAAACAACCACCCCTCCCCCCTCCCCCCCCCCCCCCCCCACACACACACACAACTCAACCCAGACTCACCGCTCTAACCTGCACGTGCCACGGCTGTAATAGCATACAGTAACCTCATGTGTGGAAATTTACGGATAATTCGATGGGCGCGGCGGTAGGTGTGGACACGCATGGCTCTCCACACATCCCCCATGTAGTGCATATGCTATCAACGAGGTGAACCTCTCCACATGGTCAGTCCTGGGTGGCCAGCGTGACTTGATGTAAGTAGGCATGAGGGTGTTGCCAAATGTCTCGGTGGCTGCACCTGTGCATAAAGTTCACTTGTAGTATCCCAAAAAGTTAGGCTCTGAGGCCACTGTGACGTGGTGCGTCGCTATCCACTACCCCAGTGTACAGCAATCTCACATTTGGCCAAAAGGAGCGCAACTGCCACAAAGCCGCGTACCTCCCCCGAAACATCATGGGGCAGATTTACAAACCCCTTGCGCCTCATGTACGTTGCCGTTGCGTCATTTTTGTGACGCAGCGGCAGCGCAAATCCTGCTCCATGGTGCGGGGGTACTTACAACGTGACGCATCGAGGAGATACGTCACGTTGTAAAGCCCTGCGCCACATGTAGGCGTTCCTGTGCAGGGGGGTGGTGTTCCGGCGCAGGAACGCCTCCTAAAAGTGGCTGAGTGAAATCTACAAGATTTCACTCACTTTTAGGCCCATGCTGCGTCAAAACCCGCGCCTGCAGGCGTAAGGATTGACGCAGTATTAACTAGATAGGGCCCCCAGAGCATTGCTGGAGCTGCATTGCGCTTGCGACGCAACTACAGCAATGCGTCACTTTTACGGCACAGATGCGTGACGCATCTGTGCCGTTTTTGCCCCATGGTGCGCCGCATTGTAAATGCGGCGCATCCATGATGGTGGAGCTGTGGCGCACAATAAATGGTGCATCCCTGCTTATTTGCAGGGATGCGCCAGTTATTGGATATATGCCCCCATGTACGCAGCCCAGGAACGCAATCAGGGGGTAACTGTCAGTGTTGATCCTATCATCTGGGAAATCTTGGAGAAAACATCCTATATGGCGGCACGTCCATGTGAGATGAAGAAAGTCGGCATCAGGATCAGGTACTTTACATCCGATGTATGGGCGGGGTCAATTCTATTCAATAGACTGGGTGTCACTTAGACTTGTTGAAGAAACTTAAAATGCAACAGTTTGTGTCTGTGATTAGGGAATACGAGTTTAGTCTGTAAACAGCAATAGGACCAGACGTCATCCAGTAAAGGATGCTGCAGATCTGCCCGCCACACCTCCCGCAGTCGTTCGTCCATGGTAGGTACCAAGCTCAGGCAGGCACGGTGAAACTTAGATACCAAGTGCTCACCAGTATCATCATTAATGAGAGTTGGAAGAGGGGTAAAGTCATCAGTAGCAAGAGGGTATGTCGGGATTTGGGCCCTCAAAGCGCTCTGAATGCAATGCAGTATAAGCCTATTGAGCAGTGTAGCGTCAACAAAGCGGCCGTCATCAACCCAAGAGGTAGAGCGCCACCTGTTCCCAATCCAAACAGTCATACGTAAGGCGGGCATCCCTGTGATTCCAGTGGTACGCATATTGACACTGTGATATCGGATAATACAGTTGGACATGAGTGAGGGATGGATTTACAACGAGTTTCTTGAACCATCAGGGTAAAATCAGGATATACCAAAATGGAAGAGCCCTGGTACTGAACCAGGCCTGCTCGTGCACCAGCCTCAGCGCAGTGTCCCTGTCCCTAAAATTCAATAATCTAGCAATTATGGGATGCGTTGTCACCTCTGGCAGGGGGGGTGAGGGCCCAGCGACCTATGCGCATGTTCCACCGGAAAGACAGTAAAGAACGCCTCATGGCCAAACAGATTCACCAGCAATTGTTCCACAAATACATACAATTTGCTCATGGCTGTGGATTCTGCTATTCCAATGATGCGAAGATTGTTACAGCAATAACTACCCTTCTAATCCTCGTTCTTCATAGGGACTGTCTTGACCTGCCTCTCAAATTTATGCAAACGCTTCAACACGGTAGCGGCGTGGTCTTCCAGTGTCGAAATGTGCTCCTCAGCCCTCTCAATCTTGGTCTGCTGGCGATCAAGGAGGTCAGCCATGCTGTCCAACCCACCAGAAAATGCATAAAACCGTGCATCTATTGCCTAAAACCCCACCCGGATCACAGACATCAAACTCTCAATAGTGGCCGGCTGAGTGAGATCTTGGGAGTCGCTCGTCGCCCCCCCCCCCCATACAGAGAGCTGTCAAGTCAAGTCAAGTCATAGAATTTATATAGCGCACTACATACCCGGAGGGTTTCAAGGCGCTTGGGAAGGGGAGGAGGCTTACTTGTCAAATATCCACGTTTTAAGTTGCTTTCTGAATGCTAGGTGGTTCTGGGTAAGTCGAAGGTAAGCGGGGAGTGAGTTCCATGTTTTAGCAGCCAGGTATGAAAAGGATCTGCCTCCCATGGTGGTCTTGTTGATGCGGGGTACAGTGGCGAGGGCTTGGTTGGAAGAACGTAGTTGGCAGGAGGGGGTGTAGAAGGACAGTCGTGAGTTGAGGCATTCTGGACCGATGTCGTAGAGTGATTTGTGTGCGTGGGTGAGCAGTCGGAAAGTGATCCTCTTATTGACGGGTAGCCAGTGGAGGTCTTTAAGGTGACCAGAGATGTGTTCGTTGCGTGGGATGTCTAATATGAGTCTGGCTGAGGCGTTTTGGATTCGTTGGAGTTTCTTCTGGAGTTTTGCGGTAGTACCTGCGTAGAGGGTGTTTCCGTAGTCCAGTCGGCTCGTGACCAGAGCGTGGGTGACTGTTTTCCTTGTTTCGGAGGGGATCCAGCGAAATGTTTTTCTGAGCATGCGAAGAATGTTGAAGCAGGAAGAGGATACGGCACTGACTTGTCTGTTCATTGAGAGTGAAGAATCCAGGATGACGCCTAGGTTCCGTGCGTGGTCTGTCGGGATGGGTGCTTTTCCGAGGGCTTCCGGCCACCAGGAGTCGTCCCATGCAGCTCCCCAGCACGTTTCAATGGTAGTTTGCACTGCTTCGGGTCAATACAACCCATACTGAAGAGACTGCGAAATGTAACACACTGGGGAAGGTAAGCGGGCCACCACAGACAAGCAGTACCACAACTCAGGGAGCCAAGGTGAAATGAAGCGGTAGCAGGGTCACTGGATCGGAAGGCCCGCAGTGCGCAAACAAAGTAGCCGCAACCAGGAGTAAACGAAGGATGTAGAGCTCGCCAATGGTGTGAAATGGAGCAAGGTGGCAGAAACCCCCACAACAGTATACAGATGGGGAAGCGGTCCACACCCACCACCGGTCGCTTATTCCACAGTAATTAAAGGAAGTGGGGTCGGAGGGACGCGAGTCCAGCTAGTTGCCAGTGCTCACCAGCAGACCAGGCACCAGGTAGCGCCACCCTCCTTGCACGCCACCTAATGAGCAAAGAACTCTCAGCGGCCTCCCCAGGACATGTGGGAGCAACTGCCCGGAAATGACTGCTGATCAAACCAGACTGTAACAAACTACAGGAGGTAGCCCATAAACCCGGTAGAGACCAGGGTAGAAGTGTGTAGCATTCAACAGTGTCTCGGAGGGTATTGTTTGATAGGCAATTTCTAAGGGAGCACAATTAATTGCTGTGAGCTAGGAAGGGGAAGCAGGGAGATAAATTGTGGAGACGTGGAAAATGGGAAACTTTTGCATATTTTTCGGCATATATTCAAAGACAAACAAAGCACTGTGTTACATTGAATGACATGTAACCTGTGTTATACTGTGCATAACTGCTTGTGAAGGAGTGAACGTCGCTGGTGAAACGTGTGGGAGTATATACAGTGGAAGAAGGGAGCAAACAAAACAAATTATATATACAAAGTGTATTTGTGGTGATGCCCCTCTGCCCTCCCGCAACTGAAATCCCCACAGGCACTCTTCGCTCGACCCCTGATAATCTGAACCCTCCCCCACAGACTACCTCTCTCCCCAACACAGACCCTTTTCCCCAACCCTTACTTCCCCCTTGTCCAATGTCATCTTCAATCCAGTGGTCATCCTCCCCCCTACTACCACTGCACACTCCCCTTCTGATGTCCCACATCCACAGGCACAACCAGTCTCCACCGCTTTCCTCACTGACAATCCCCATGACTTCCCCATGTCCAACGTCGTCACCAAACCAGCAGACACGTTACCCCCTATTATCACTGCACACTCCCCTTCCACCGTCGTACACCCACAAGCCTCCACCACCAAGCTCACTGACTTTCCTCGGAACTCCGACTTCCTACCTAGAAGCTCTCTCCCCCCTCACTTGGACAACAGACCCTCTGCTCCTCCTCTGAACTCCTTGAATGGGAGCATTACTAATCCAGCCCGCCTCGTCCAACCTCTCCCCTCTCCTAATCCCACTGATTCCGTCCAAACCCTGACCCCTGCTCCCTCTCCCTCCATAGATCCAAGTCATCCTCGCCCCCTGCCTAAAACCTTAAACTTTTTCAGCTCTACAGCACAGCAACTGAACAGAATGGAGCTGAAAATTAACTCCCTTGCTGCTGATTTCCTATACTTACAACAAAACCTTCTCAACAGGACCAAGCCACCGTGCTCCCTCTCCCTGGGTAGACTTGCTCCCACCCCACTCAATTCCTCTCCTTTGGCCCCACAGAGCACCCCTCGACCCTCCAGCCCTTCAGCGAATCAGGCATGTCGACCCAACCAGGATCGCCAACCATTTTAGTTACCGAATCCTGATGAGTTCATGACCCTTACCTAGCTTTGAGCCAGAAGTCAGCCCCTTTTCCCATCCCTGTTATTATTGGCACTAACAGAATCCCTAAAACTGTCCACTCGCCTAGACCTCCTGCTCAATACTCCTCTATCCACCTAACTCCCCCCATCATTGAGGCTCCCCGTCCTCTCTCTTGCATGCTCCTCAACTGCAGATCAACAGCACAACACGCCACAGACATTGCTGAAGCTCTACTCGCTGAAGAAATTGACATCGCTTTCCTCACCGAATCCTGGCTCAATGACCACTCCACCCCCATTCTTGACATTCTCACCCCTCCAGGGTACACCATCATCAGACAAGACAGACAGATCAAAACTGGGGGAGGACTAGCCATCATTCACAATGTTGAAATACAGATTACCAAACTTAAACCTGCAGAATACCTATCGTTTGAATACCTGGGTGTCGAACTCACTGCCAAGGGCACCCCACCCATCAAATTCCACAGCATCTACCATCCTCCTGGAGAGCGTACCCTTTTCCCTGAAGAACTAACAGACCTAATATCACGGTTCTCCATGACAGACACTAAAGACGTGTTTCTGGGTGACCTCAATATCCACTGGAACGGCCCAGTAGACTCCACTGTCCAAAGCCTATCCAACCTACTTGAACTATATAACCTCAAATAACTCTGCAATAAACCAACTCACATCAAAGGGGCAACACTGGATGCGATCAATGCCAACAATGAACTGGTCTCTCTGAGAGCAATCTCTCCCATTGACTGGTCCGACCACCACCTCATTCTGTTCAAGATTGATGCACTTGTCAGCCACCAACCTATTCATGATGATAAAACTAAACACTGGACCAGAAACATCAAAGAAGTCCCTTTATCCGAACTTGAATCCAGGATTCATGGCCATCTTCAACTCCAACCCTCATCATGGACGATCGATGACCTCCCTACACACTTTAACTCAAAAATGACAGAGGTTTTAGACCTAGCAGCTCCACTCAAACTCAAACAATTGAGGCAAACTAAATCTAAACCCTGGTTTAATGTGGATCTGAATGAGGAAAGGCGTCAACTCAGACAAACTGAAAGGTCTTGGAGACTAAACCCCTCGACCTTACACCTAGCGCAACTTAGATCTGCTAGAAACGTATACAAAAAACACATTTTCAGTAAAAAGGCGTCTTTACTCCGCAGCCAACTAGATCTGGCAACAAACAGACCAAGATAACTCTTCAACACTGTCAAAAAACAAACAAACTGCACTCCCTCTCAAGAAATCAAAGCCACCAATGAGCGATGTGAAGAAATTGCCACCTTTTTCACTAATAAAGTCTCAAAAATTGATCAATCCTTCGTCCAAACCGCTAACCCTCCTTCCCTCTTAACCTGCCCCCTTTAACCACCACTGACCATTCAGAAAGAGTTCTTAACAAGGACAATCAGACCTGCCTCCAGCTAAAAAACAATGCGCATTGATCCAACTTTGAGCTAATGTCAGAAAATGAGGTCTTCAGTATTATTTCTAACCTAAAACCTTCCTCCCACACCATGGACCCCCTCCCATCCACAATTATAAATGAACTCAACCACACCATTTCCCCTTTCTGGACAAACATAATCAGCGCCTCTCTCACCTCAGGCTGTGTCCCAGACTCCTTTCAACTTGGACAAATAACACCCATTCTCAAGAAACCAGGGGCCGATCCTAATGGTATTAGCAACCTCAGACCTATCTCCAACCTCCCATTCCTTGCAAAAACATTGGAGAAATGCGTTCTCCACCAAATCAACAAACACATTGATGAGTTCAACCTCCTCGACACCTTTCAATCAGGATTCAGGAAAGGTTGTAGCACGGAAAGCTCAACGTCTCTGACGATATTCACAAGGCTTTGGATGAAGGTGATGCCTGCCTACTCATCCTTATTGACCTGTCTGCGGCATTTAACACAGTAAATCATCCAGCGATCTGGAGACCTTGTCGAAGCGCTCCGGCACCAATGGCACAGTACTAAAATTGTTCACCTCCTTCCTTTAACACCGCTCGCAAGAAATTAAAATCAACTCCTGTCTCTCGAAGCCAACAAAAGTCACACTTGGGGTCCCGCAAGGCTCGATCCTCTCCCCGTCCCCCTTCAATTTCTTCATGGAGCCCATCACAATCATCTTGAAAAAAGCTGGAGTGAATTACCACCTTTACGCTGACGACACCCAAATCTATTTCAAAATCAAATCTCCCAGCGACATCTGACAATGCCACTCTAACCGAGATACAATCTTGGTTCAACGCTAATCACTTAAAGCTCAACCCAGATAAAACTGAACTAATCCTATTCTCTCCAAAAAGCAACCATCGTCCAATCCAAGTGTGGCTCAAGAATCTGGTCACCCTAAACTGCCCCATCGTAATATCCGACTCAGTTAAGTCTCTAGGCATCACCCTTGACAAGAACTTATCTATGGAGACCCACATCAAAAACTCTGCAAAAAGTGCTCTTTTCTCTCTAAAACACCTCAAGAAAGTGAAACCTTTTCCTCCCCATGATGACCTCAAGACAGTAGTCCAATCCATAGTTCTCTCTAAAATCGACTACAGGAACGCCATCCTAACAAGGACTCCTAAAGCTCACCTAGCCCCTCTAAGGGCAGTGTTGAACATGGCCGATCCACTCCTAGCTGGAGTAAAAAGATTTGAACTCATCGCTCAACCTCTCAACTCCCTCAATTGGCTTGCCATGGAAGGGAGGTATATTTACAAGCTGGCCTGCATCACACACAAAACTGTTCACTTTCCGGCCCCCAACTACCTGAACAACAAACTGGTAAGGGCAGGTCAATCCATAACTCTGAGAAGCTCCAACTCACTCCTTTTTATTCCTCCGAAACTGAAAAAGAAAACCACACAATACCGTTCGTTTTCTGGTAACGCTCGCAGGATGTGGAACGCTCTCCTTAGAGCCCTCAGATGCAACCTCTTCTTCTCCCGTTTTAAAAGGGACTGGAAACTCCATCTCCTTAATAAATACTTTTCTGACCAACGTCAACTAACCTAGTCTTCAATATCCGAGTTTACTCCTCTCTCCTGACATTCAAGGATAGTTGATGACCGGACTGTATTAACCACCTAATTTTTCATGCTGGATGTTTTTTGATCCTTGATTTGCTTCCTTACTGCCTGCCTACTATGTAATGCTATTTCCGTCTGTTCTTTTTACAGGATGTATGTAAATCGCTCTGATACCTACGGGTTAAGCTAGCGCTATAGAAAACTTTCAAAATAAAAACAAGCATTGGAAATGCAATAGGTCTCGCACCATTAGAGTTAGTGCTTTTAGAATTGTTTATGGTTTTTTTTTGTAAATGTTTAGCATTTTTGTTTCCTGTAGCCAATGCTAAAGAATTACAAATAAAAAAAGCCATAAACATTTCTTAAAGCTCTAACTGAAATGGTCTGAGACCTATTGCACTGTGTGAGGGTGAGGGGTTGAGGGTGAGTGAGGGTGAGGGTGGGTGAGGGTGGGTGAGGGTGAGGGGTTGAGGGTGAGTGAGGGTGAGTGAGGGTGAGGGGTTGAGGGTGAGTGAGAGTGAGGGTGAGTGAGGGTGAGGGTGAGTGAGGGTGAGGGTGAGTGAGGGTGAGTGAGGGTGAGGGGTTGAGGGGGAGTGAGAGTGAGGGTGAGTGAGGGTAAGGGTGAGTGAGGGTGAGTGAGGGTGAGGGGTTGAGGTTGAGGGTGAGGGGTTGAGGGTGAGTGAGGGTGGAGGGTGAGTGAGGGTGGAGGGTGAGGGGGTGAGGGTGAGGGGGTGAGGGTGGGGGGGTGAGGGTGAGGGGGTGAGGGGTGAGGTGTGATTGTTAGGGGTGATTGTTAGGGGGTGTGAGCGTTAGGCGGTGTGCGGGTTAGGGGGTGTGAGGGTGAGTGTGAGTGAGGGGGTGTGAGGGAGGACTTGTGTTTGTAGAAGAAAGCATTGCCTGCACTTCAATAGAACATAATTCCAGTTAACCTGACACTACAGATCACACAATCACCCTGAGAGGTCAACCTAATCCTTCTTCAACTGATCGTGAAAGTGTATTCTGTAACCTTGGTTGCGTACACCAAGGAAGATATTCTATTCGGCAACAGAGTAAAGTTTCTTCAAAGAGTCTGGTCAAATCCAAGCACTTAACTTAAAGGGTAAAGCGCACGTTCACGCAGGCGTGTATTCTGGCACTGAATAACATATGTTTATTGATACCCAGTCCAATGGTACTCACTTTATCGACATCAGAAGGATGAAAGGCTGAGTGGCCCTGCTGGGATTTGAACCTGTGACCCCGAGGTCGAACCCAGGCCCCGGCTTACCCAAAAGGGAATACTGGGCACAGTGAATGTTTGTGTATCCAAGTTCAGATCTTCAGTCCATTTAGTTAAAAGATCCTGTTAAAGGGGCAGCCCTGAAAGGGGATCACACAACTGATGGGCGCTGCCATTGCCGTGCTAAATACAAACCCCCAACACCAGCTGGATACTGGTCAATGCAAACTGAACCAAGGATATGCTCCGAAACCCCAAACCAGCCCATGTAAAAACAGACTGAGGTGGCATTGCCTCATTGACCCACATATTCAATCTGTGGGTACCGACCTGTATTTGGGCGAGTGTGTGTGGCTGAAAAGTTAAGTATAACTCTTGAAGCACGTCGGAGGAGGTGTAATCCACGAGTGCCTTGTGGAGAGAACGGGGCTTGGTCTGGGTGAATCCCTGATTCATGAGTCTGGAGGTAAAGAAGGCAAGTCCAAGCACAGCCTTGGCCTTGAAGCGAGAGCCAACCAAACACAGGTCTGCGACAGACGGTGATGTCACAGCACATTCCACGACTTCAAAGAAATAATGGTCTGTTCCTTGATCCACAGCGCCAGGAAGCTGCTGCCCATACGGATAAACACTGGTGTGAGCCGCAGGGAACTCCTTCTCTGTGCAGAAGGAGCGGCTCAGCACATCCACTCAGGTCTTGGCCTTGTGCTTCTAGGCACTACAATTCCGCACACTAAGTAAACAAGCAGCTTTTCATGCACAATTGCATAAGTTGCCACAACTGTTGAGTGACAGTGCGCCCTGAAGCCGTTTATCCGTCAGTAGCTCCACTAAAAGCAGTGAAGTCTGCATCAAAGCATCTGGTTTCATGATTGTCTCGAACAGACGGCGGGCAGGGGAGGGGGCGGAGCGGGGAGAGGGAACAGACGGAGGGAAGGCCAGATAAGGGGAGGGGGAGGAGAGTAGGAGGAGGAGAGTAGGGGAGGCACGGCCTAGCGGCCGTGCAATCAAGAAGTGAGGGGGCGGGAGAGTAGGCAAGGCAGGCGGCTGGGGGGAGGGGGGAGGAGAAATGCGACGCGACATGGCGACATTCTCGAGTTGAGCTCAATGAGAGGCAGTAAGCTCTACTAACTTTAGAAAAGCAGTGTAAGCGTTTTTTTAATGCCTAACTTTTTTTTTAAAGTGGACAAACGTCTATAGATTGAGAAGGCGAAAATTCTAAATGAATACACCAAGGGTTTCTGCAGTTTAGGTGCCAGCCGGAAATTACTTTAATGACATGAACATTGATGGCGATCTCTCCAGATATAAGAATATGTGCCAAAAACTAAAGTGACTGCTAATTTAATATGCAGAACCTATGGACGTTAAGCAGCAGATGGAACAAAGAAAACATTTTAGGAAAATTAATCCCTGAATTGCATTCACTTCAGGTTTTCAGAACGTTCCGCAGAAGAAGTTTGTAGGATTAGGTTATGAACAATGTATAGACTCCAGTCTGTTTTGGAAATACACAAAACACTTTTTTACTTGTTCAGATGGCAATACTACCCTTAATGTTTTCTTCCCCACAACTTGCATAAACTGTGTTTGCATGACTAAATATCGTAAACAAATCTTTTTAAAGATATAACCACTGTACAGATCACGAGAGCCTAATCTGGTATGTACTCAACTAAATAAATAAAAAGTTAAACGTGTGCAGCACAAGACCGTGTTCTGAACACATGTTTATTCTTACCCAACGGAATGGCGCCAATTTTACCAGAACAATGAACGCCTGTGACCCCTGACGCAGATGCACTAGCTCACTGAGCCACCAGAGCAACAAGAAAGGTGCACACCGGGCGAACCGTGCCTGTAAGGACGCAAAACTCTAGGAACACTGAACGCAAATGCTTTTCAGGGAGCTGCGCGGGAAGGAAGCACGCAGCCCAGGAGTCCCTGTGCCTGCCACTGCTGCACCTGAAGCAAGGAGCCGAAAGTTCCAGAAAGAAAGCACTCACTCTTGCACGACTTCCCATCGCTGCCCAGGCTGAACCCAGAGCGGCAGCGGCAGGTGCGGGTTTTGTGGCTGTTGCCGAGCAGGCAGATGTCCGAGCAGCCGCCGGGCTTGCCGTTCTGATCCACCTCACAGGCGTGGCTTCTCACTGAAAGGGAGGGGGAAAGATTTAGAATTTGAAAATGACGGAGAGCGGGCGGGCAGAGAGAGTGAGGGGGCGGAGCGGGGGTGTGGGAGGAGTGCGGGAACAGACGGGAGGGGAGGAGAGTAGGAGGAGGAGTAGGGGAGGCACGGCCTAGCGGCCGTGCAATCAAGAAGTGAGGGGGCGGGAGAGTAGGCAAGGCAGGCGGCTGGGGCCATGTGCACGCGCTTTTAAGCTCAATGCGCATGCGCATTGAGCTTAAAAGTCACGGGCACTGCAAGGAATCGCCACGATTCCTTGCAAGTTGGATAAAGAGTCGATGAGCCCCCATAGTCTCGCTTGCTCGATGCGCATGCGCATCGACAGGCGAGACCTAATGAATGCAGATAGTACAAGATAATTTAGGTGGGCAATCACGAGAAAGGCGCCGTAAATTACGCTGTGAAAGTCGATGGTGTTTTGGCCTATATACAATGTTAGGCCATCATCAGGATCAGGTTACTGATAGTTAGGGAAGAGTGCTGAGGGGTCATAAGGATCAAGACCAGATGGGATGGGCACTGGAAGGGAGACAGTGCTTGAAGTAGGAGTGGAAGAGGTTGAATCCCGGAGGGGGAGAAGACTGGATCCCGAGCCGGAGGCCAGGGGCGGCTCTAGGCACATGGCGGCCCTGGGCAGGGAGCGTAGGTAGGGGGCCCCAGGAGGAACGCAGGCGCCAAGGCCAGTGAAGGGAGGGGGGGTCAGGGTGTTTGGAAATGGAACAGAGCCGGAGGCCGCCAAATCCCTGCCAGGGGCCGCCACGCAAATATGTATCCATCCTCAGAGGATTATTATATTATGGATATATATTGGCGTGGTGGCCACTGGGGTTTGGTGGCCCTGTGCAGGTGCACAGTTTGCACATGCCTAAGGCCGCCCCTGCGGAGGCAGCAAGGATCCAGTGGGTGTGCGATAATGGGTAGGAGCCCCTTTGGAGAAAGTGGGTCCTGGTGTGAGGGCAATGAACCAGGGTAGTTTGGAAACTTTGGTGAAGGCTGCGAGTCTGGAGACATTCACTGCGCATCTATTATGAATATGAAGACGCGTCCTGTGGGTGGATCCGAAGAATTCGCGAAGTCGTCCCGTGGGGAGTGAATCCCTGGGCAGAGGAAAGGGCTGTCACCTCGGTGTGAGATCAAAGCCGACTGTCAGCAGTGGGGCAGGGACGCATCCCAGTGGCCAGCTCCAGGGACGCAGAGGGGGACGCCAGCCCCAGGGATGGCGAATATGTCACAGAACAGGCAGGGGTGGTAACCCCACGGGGCTCGATAGACCCGGCTTCAGGCTCACCCGTGGCCCCTGTCACCGCTGAGCCTCCAAGGCAGGCCCGGACCCTCCATGCACAGAAACGAACTCCACCCAGCTCCAGAGCTGGACTCCACCGCTGTGGGGAGCACCCGCCACACCCCAGGCGAGTCAAAAGGAGATCAGGACAGAAGTCAGGCTCCACATCTGGATTTATCTTGTTATGCGGAATCTGGTGCACAGAGCTTCAGTGCCGTGCAGCCATCTTGGTCACCGGCCTGGCCAGGCCCCTCCAGGACCCTAAGATAGCTTAACAGGTTAAAGCACCTCCTGCACAACTATCCAATACTGATCATATGTCAAAGACCAAAGTCTGGCTGACCACAGATGAATGAGAGCTGGGTAGGAGGATCAAGAACTGCAATATCGGAGAGAGGGAGCCCCTCAAATATGAAGCAAATCAGATCTAACACAGCGCAGCAGGGATGGGAGCATCAGAGAAGCAGGCCTGGGGAAAGCCCAGAGAGGTGTAATCACACACTGCATTGTTTACTATGTGAAGTAGTGCATACTACAAAGTGCTACTCACAAACCTACTTGTGGAGTCAGTCGCATCTGCTGGCCTTTCAGTGTGCAGTTCTCCATTACATGGCGAGATATCTGCAAGTGTAGGTATACGTTTTTGTAGTTAATCTGGGAGTTACTGGGGGGTGGGGGTGACTCGAAAATTTGAAATATTTAATACTAAACAAATGGGGTTTTGGAAAGTTTAGGGAAAGGGGTAAGGAGGAGGTATGGGAGGGTCATGCAAACACTCACCACAAAAAAAGTCTTAATATAACATTCCAATTTCCACTGTAAACAAGCACTGGCAAAGCTTTGCCAATGCAAGATCCATTGGCTTTGTCAATATTTTTTTTTTAATCTTGCACAGTGGTGCGAGCTGCTGTGCTACATAGCTGGAAGTGGAAAAAAGGGATATGACTTGGCCAAACTGCGTCACAGCGTTTTTTAGTCACTGAACCATAAGATAAAGTGAAGGAGAGTGAGGACCAGAGAGAGGAGAATCAGTTTGAAATGTTCCCCATGTTGATTGAAGAGGCTAGGTGTGCAGCCACTGATGTGGACATTGAGTAGTGCCTGCGGTGCTGCCGACGACAGGAAGACATGGAGGTAGTGTGCAAAGGAGAGCTACGATACGAGTGATTGAGAGTAAAGTAAAAGTGGCCCACATATGCATATTGCCTTTCCGCAAAACACAGCTTCAACAAAATGTTATTTAAGAAAAGGGGGTGGGGGGGAATGCACGGATTAGTTTACACTGGTGAAACCCACCTGAAAACAAATGAGGCAACTTTTGCTCAGGCACCCTGCCTCCACTCAATATGCATATATTAATGGCCAGCCCAGCGAGAGAAAGAGAGTGACACCTCTACCGTTGATAAAAGGGAGGGAATGGACACCCATCTGCCTCCAGAAAGGCCACTCAGGCACCCACTGGGCTGCTGGCGGTATCCGAACAACGCAGAAACCACCCTCAAAAAAGCAGCCCACAGCTGGAACTGGACACCGGCCACTCGGGCATTGCCCGAGTGCCCGCGTTACCAATCCAACCCTGAGTCCAGGTCAATAATACGGCCTATCCCGGGCCGTAGTAACCACAGGGAACAAATACCTACCATAACCCGTGAGAGTTTGGGACAGAGGGCAGAATGATGGTCTAGGAGGCCTTTCCCTTCTCCTCATTCAAGTGACACTGAAGATGGAGACCCTTGCTGCTCCGGCCTTTGTCTCTTGAGGGACTGCCCAGCGGCAAGGGGTAGAAGCATGGTCTAAGTCTCTTTGATCCTCTTCAATTTAATGAGCATGAAGAAACACTTTCTAGACATCCAGGAAAACTCCACTCAGTTCCAAGAGAAACTACTGAGTGTATTTGAAGTATACAGACTTAGCAGGGCTGGCGGGCGTCCATCACTGGATGCATCTGGTGGCGCCAAGCAACGGCAGCTCCTTTACAGGAGCAAAGGACCGTTGCCCCACTAGATTGGACTGCCAGTACCCCAGGGAAATAAAGCAGCTTGAATTATTTAATTTTAGGTTCTATAAATTTTGGTGAGGTTTCGATAATTTTGTGCCACTGCCACTTACTTTGATTAAACATCTCATTGTTTGTTTCACGGGCCCCGCTGGATGGAAATTACATGACGTCACATGCCAATAGAGAGGGCGTGACCGGAGAGGGCGTGGCTACAGCAGAGGAGCTGTGTCATTCACTGCGCATGACAGACTGGCCGGTCTCTGGACTCGGCCAACCTGATGTGTACTCGAGTCCTCTCAAATTCATCCTGTCTTGAGGGCAGGGCTGGGCCAGCTAACACAGCCCTCTATGTCTTCACTGGGGCGTTGTGTTGCTTGGTCCATCCAATCCCGGCGCAGCTCTCATGCTATTTAATAAAACACATATCGCTATTGGCAAAAAGCAACCTCCACCACAACATTACTCACGAAGAATCCCACCTGTAGTGAATAAACGATGAGAATCATCTCTTCACTCTGTGTGTCTTTTCCTTTGGTTTCTTTTCTATGGATTCCTAGGTTAAAACAGTTTACCAAAATTGGTGTAGTTGCTTAATACGTTTGGGAGGGGAGTTCATCGTTTGCATTAGGATTGCAAATACATTTGGAAATCTGATTGGGTTGCAACACACGAGCCTTCCGTTCTAATTCACATCCTCAGTTTTCTGTCCGGCATATATGGGGGTGATGGTGTGTGTTCATCCGCCTGGCCGCAGCCTGTTCCTGCCACACTGTCCTTTCCACTCCACAGGCTGGCTTGTGTCCAGGGATGGCTCCGACTGGCAGCCCGCGGCCGGGCCTGGGCTGTGCCGCAGAAAAGAGCGGAGTTCGTTACAGTCCAAGACGCAGAGCCCAAGGGGAACGTGCGGGAACATTGCTCCAGCTGTGATGATGCAGAAATGATAATGCTGGCCTGGCTTTCCTGCGGCTGAAATATTTGTCTGCTAAGACTCCAGTGCTGTGCACCGTGCACAGTGGATGCTGCCTGCTGAGGAACCTGCAGTACACCAAGGCATTCTCTCAATCTATGCTCCCAGGCTTGCACCCCAGCTTTGCCGCTCACTTTTTATCGAAACAGGGCGTATATGTGGCCTAGGGCCAGATGTAGGTGGCCGAAAATAGCCATTTACCGACCGGTAAATGGCCATTGACATGTAGGGGCCCTTAAATCTGGCATTTTCGGTAATTTTACTGATTCGGTAATTTTACCGATTCGGTAAAATTACCGAAAATGCAAGATTGAAATGTGGGTAGCCAATTTTCCATTGGCACATGGCTTTCAGAATCGGTATTTTACCATGGAATACAAATCCATGGTAAAATACCGATTCCTGTGTACATGCACATCTGTGCATGTACACATGTGCCATGTGACAGACAGACGTGTCCTTAGGGCATGTCTGTGTGCCACATTGCACACATGCCCTTTTTGGGGGTGCTAGAGGGTGTCAAAGTGACACCCCCTGCACCCTTGACAAATTCGGTATTTACCGATTCGGTAAATACCGAATCGGTATTTGAATTGAATCCTATGGGCTTCAAGGCCCATAGGATTCAATAGCAAATACCGATTCGGTATTTACCGAATCGGTAAATACCGAATTTTAAGGAATCAGTAAAAAATCCAGATGTTGGTACCTACATCCCATTTACCGATTTTTTCGGTAATATTCGGTATTTCAAAATCGGTAAATGTGATTTACCTACATCTGGCCCCAAGTTTCTTATGTTACATGAAGCAATAGAACATAAAGCAACGTTGTTTTCGATTAAATCAAACATAACGTGCCTTTCTACAAAACATATACTCCGGAACTTGTGTATTTTAAGGTACACTCATATGTGATAACGAAGGAAAGGGAGGCTCGGTGAGGTAAAATATTTGCCTAGGATCACAAATTTTGGTCAAGGGAAAGCCGTAATTGGTCCCAGGATTTCTGCTTTTACATCATGCAGTTCAGACCTTGTGACCATGTGGCTGCCTCACTCATGCTGTAAAAGGTAGAAAGAACGTTTACACCCCATCAATTTCAAAAGTCACCAGCCGCCACTGGGCCACCAAGCGAAGTGAGTGAAGGATTGATAGAGAAGTCCACATGGTTGAGGGTAGAACCAGTACCAAAGGGGAGTTGAATGCAACAAAGGATGCTTTATTGAATGCAATCGCAGATGTGTGCGCGGGTCACCAAATGGACTGAGAGCTCAAATTGTAAGTAAAACAAGGGCAAAGCGACAGCTGATTATTGAGAGAATCTGAAGGATGTATTTGAGAGCTACTCTGGTATACTTAGTCATACGGAGAAGGCTAAGGAAGCTGTAGGAGCTATGTTTGTGCAGGTATTGCTGCCGAATATAAGGGGTCAGTTGATGGCTGTCGGCATCGACTGCAGAATCAACCCTTCAAAATGATGTCGCTGGAGTTGCACGACATGCAGAAAACACTCATTGGACGAGGAGCCCATCACAAGGCGGAACAAGGGGAGGAGGCAACAGGGTTGTGGGAGAGACAATGGGGCAGGGGAGAGGCGCCAGGAGCAGGAGGTCCATAATTTGCCTGCTGACAGCTGGGGCATGAAAACAGAGCTGTCCAAACATTGTATTTATTGGATCGGCTGTTTCTAATCAGTCTGGGTTCCATCAGATTACTCAAAACTCGTATCCTGAATTTTAGGACAGGCCAAGAGGTTCCAAATAGGCCATGAACACTTTTTATCCGCAGATCCAAAGTGGCCGATGGAGATAGTGACATTAATGGCGCACGTACGACAAGTCTCATTGACACAGGCGCGCCTCTCTAAAAACTTCTGAATTTCATCCCTTACCTCCCTTGGGCACACCTATAGAGGCAGTGGATATGTCTAGCCAACGAGTTACTCGCTATAACACCCTGGCTATGTCTAGGGGACACGTTTTTCTTTTTTCTCCAACTAATCCGTTAAAACAGAGACATACTCTAAGTTGAATGATTCTGTTTTTTGTATTCTCCAAGACCTGTTCTTAGGTATACAGCATCAACAAAAGCACACATTTACTAAACAATGTAAATGAATCAACCATGTTTCCTGATTTAGCTAAGCTAATTCACAGATACAGTCCAAATTGTGGTCCACAGGGGCCAACGACGTGGGGGTTCATGTCATTGATGGAACCAGTGGAGGTTGACTCTCAGAAGAAGCCACCCAGGATACCCCTGTGCTGCCCAGAATACCCTTCCTCTGGCTCAGACAGAGGATGGAATCAACCCTGCAATATCAGATAATATTAAACCAGAGTTTTTAGTACCTGCGGATAGTAGATGTAATACTCTGATTCGCCTGATAGGCAAGGCGAGCCAAGCCATTGTGTACCGATTCGCACAGGATTTTAGGGATAATAATAATGACTCCAGGTAGTTCAGAATGCTGCCGCCAAACTAATATGTAATAAAAAAATATATAGTTCAGCATCCCTCTGCCTGAAGGAATTACACTGGCTCCCCGTCTGCCAGCGAGCCAGCTTCAAGCACCTCTGTTTTGCACAAAAACCCTTCATAAAAAGGGGCCATAAACTACAATTCCACATCCCTTCGCGTAACCCAAGATCAAGCCAACTAGCTCTCGCCCCTGGGTGACCGGTCCTTTTCCAAATCAGCTGCGGTCCTCTGGAACAACCTACCCCTTGATCTTCGCTTGACAGACAACTATCTACTGTTTAGGAAGAAATTGAAAACTACCCTGTTCTTTAGAGAGTGACCCTACCAATGATCAATTACACCTCACTCTAATCCGTCCTAGCGCTGCGATGTCCCTCGGGATGATTGATGCGCTTTATAAATACTGTAAAAAAAAAGTGATTATACAAAGCTTACTTTGCTTCTTTGGGATCCCCGGCGTCCTTTGCATCCCAGCAGATTCCAAATGGTTCATTGGGGTTGACCTTTTTTCTGCTTTTTTTTCCATCCCTGTACAGAAGGAGAGTCACTCTTCTTGTTCACACTTCGAGGGTCTCAGCTTTTGTGATCTCTATTTCCTCAAGGATTTATGGGGTCTCTTTCCATGTTTTCCCCAGCCCTGAAGAAGGATCTTTATATGTTGTTTTTCTCCAGGTTCCTACTGTAATCCAATATGTTGATGATCTACTTTTGAAACCTGGATCACTCGCAGGAGATCTAAGTCTGTCTCCTTACCAAATTGGCAATAAAGGGCTCAAGGCTTAAAAGGAGAAATTACAGTTGTGCCTTTCCAGGGAGCAATACCTTGGTCGAGAAATCTCTGCTGGAGAGTGCCACCTGTTCTCTGAATGAGTTGAAGCCAATTGTAAGTTGGCTAAGCCTGTAACTGTCTCCTGGGTGTGTGCCTTTTTAGGCATGGTTGGGTATTGCAGGCAGTGGTCCTGGGCTATGCCGAAACAGCAGAGCCTTTGCAAGATTATGTCTGAAAAGACACCCCAAATTGCTCCAGTGGCCTAGAGAAGCTAAAAATGCATCTGCCAAAAGCTAGCAGCCATCATGTCTGCAACTGCACTAGGACCCGCGGATTATGGCAAGCATTTTACTTTGAATTGTCATTAATGTAATGGATTTCTACTGGGAGTGTTAGTACAGGGTCATGAGGATCAGAAGTAGCCCATAGCTTATTTTTCCTAAGAAGTGAACCCGGTCACCGCTAGGCTTCCGCCATTTTTAAGGACACAAATCTTTTTGAAGCATTTGAAAATATTTTTTTGAGCTTTCCTTTAACTGTTGCTGTGCCTAGTTCTGAGGTTGCGCTCTTCCTTACTATGAAAATCAAGCACCTCTCTAAGGCACTCTGAGCTCCAGGGGACCTTTCACCACTGTGCACGGGTCCCTGGCCTCAGAGGTCCTGACTGGGTCCGGAGCATACGAGACCCCTCCGTGTATCTTGCAGGGGAACCCCTCTAGTTTCATTACGCCACCGCTCTAAAGCACAATTGTACCAGTATGAAGTGTGATTGTTGCCCACTTCTCACATTACCCTGACCAGGTGTCCAGCACTAAACCCTGTCTCTTTAATGCTCACCATTGAGGAGGGGGAACCCCAAGACTTTATCCTGGCCACTGCACATGTAACCAAACCCTGTGTGGACTTTAATGAGGTGCCTATTCTTGACTGTGAGTTAACATATTTCATTGATGGATCGAGTCTCAGGAACAATGATAGTTCTACAGTTGCTGGTTATGCTGCACGCACCATGTATCATTTTGTAGAAAGTTGTCACTAGCCAAATGTGAGATCTGCTAAGGTTGCAGTGCCTGTTGCTCTCACTAAAGCCTGCACGGCGACTGAAGAACAGATAGTGGCCATTTACACGGACTCAAAGTATGCATTTGGAGTGACGCACAACTTTGGGCTGCTATGGATGCAAAGGGGTTTCTGAACATAAGCCAGGAATACTATTAAAATGTAAAGGATGTTCAAAACCTTCTGTATGTGTTAAAGTTATCTAGGAAGGTAGCAGTGGTAAAGTGTGCCACATGAAGGTGTCTCAAGGGTCACACCCTAGCTGATTCAGCTGTTTAAAAGGCTACTTTGCCTAAAACTGGAGATGATGCTATATATGGTATGAGGACTGACTTATGTCCCTTACCAATGCTAAACGATTTGTCTCAATTACCTCAGAGTGAAAAGCAGTCCTGGAACAAGCAGAACTAAAAAAGAGACCCTGAGGGGTGTGGCGAGGCATACCCACCAGTTGGTATCACAAAATCAATGTCCTCTCCTATGCCGACAAGACATAACTCCTTCTCTCCCTCACAGACAAGGCACCCAGAACCTGGATCAAGTGCAATGCCTGCATGACTAAAATCATCCACTGGAAGAAGATCAACTGTGTAAAGCTGAACATCGACAAGACCGAAATCTTTATCTTCGGGAAGAGCACATCACCATGGGACTCCACTTTGTGGCCAACAGAGCTTGGGCCAACAATGCCAAGAACCTGAGTATCATCAACAACAGCAAACTTGACATGACCACCCAAGTCAATGCAGTCACCGCCTCATGCTTCTATACCCTCTATGCTAGGATCAACAAAAACTCTCCACAAGGCTGCAGACCATTCGGAACTCGGTGGCCAGAGTCACTCTCAACCACCCACGCCACATAAATATCACACCACACCTGAAGGAGCTCCCCTGGCTCCCCGTTCACAAACTAACACAATTCAAACTCCTCACCAACATGTTCAACACACTACATAAGATTGGCTTAGTATACCTTAACAACCGTATCTGCATTCACAAACCTTCCCGACACCTCCACTCGTCCGGACTCTTACTTGCACAAATTAAGCATGAGCGAATTTTGCGGATCTCGCGTTCGCGAATTTTGCGGATTTGCGGATTCGCAATCCGCAAAATCCGCGAATTCCCGCGAATTTGCGGATTTTTTTTTTTTTTGTGTTCGCCCGTGTTTCTGCCAGTTCGCGAGGGTTTTGTACACTTTCGCAAATTGCGAACTTACCTGTCGGGTCGCAAGTTTCGCGAACTTGTTGTTTCTACGTGTCCAGCCTGTTTGGGACACTCTTCTTCATCACTGCCACTCTCTGTCACCACTGCCACTCTCTGACTACTCATGCCACCCTCTGGCCCACCCATGCCACCCTCTGTTTCATCACCACACCCTCTGGTTGTCCAGTGTACATTATTTTCGGCAAAGCAAAGCACACCTTCCCTGCCTCAAGTGACCTGAATTAATTTGGGGCTGATTAATGTGTCACAGAATATTTTTTTAGCTGGCACCTGCTTCCTTAGTGCGCCCTGATTAGTGATCTTTTGCACTTGCTAAGTGCTTTCATTGTTGCAAAATTAGTTACAACACCTGCCCTGCCCCAACTGACAATAATGAATTAGGGGCTGATTAATGGATTTTAACTTCCAGCCTGGCTCCTGCTTGTCTCCCTTAGCTGTAATTCAGGACCTTTGTGGCATATGTGTAACTATTCTGAGGTTCAGAGCAGGGTCACATAATAGTTTCAACTGGCAACTGAACTCTGGAGGGGCCCCTCAGGAAGCACTACAGGAAATGGCTACTAATGATGAGCCTGAACTTTTGAACCTGGTAAGTAGTTACTTTCAGTTTTGCTAAGATCGTATTTCTGCAATTTTGCACTTATTCGCGGGGCGCGAACTCACGCGAACTCACGCGAACAGTGCGAGCAGTGCGAGCAAAATCCGCTGCTCGCGGATTTGCGGATTTTGCGGGAGATTCGCGAATCTCGCGGATTGCGGATTTCCCGAAAATCCGCAAAATCCGCGAGCGGAACGGATTTTCCGCCCATGCCTAGCACAAATCCCATGCATACAGAAACTCAGATCTGGTGGTCTAGCTTTTTCCCACATCACTCCTAAAGCCTGGAATGACCTGCTGCTACATGTGAGAGCCTCATCCTCACTACTTGAATTCCACAAGAAGTTTAAGGCCTGGTGTTTTTATTAGTCCACCAGGCCCTAGGTGTGGTTAGACTCACACCTGTTCAGCAGCAGGATAGCCTCCTGGATGATAATGTGTTCTATAAATCTGCACAACATAAAATATCATAGAGCAGCCCATATTGGTAGGGACGGTATGATAGGTACCATTGGTATGCACCCTTCTTTTTCCCCGTAGTCCACAATTACTGCAAGTGCTGTGCTATTTCCCTGTCACACAATCCCAGAAATGGTTTTAAGACCACTCCTGCTGCTGACCCTCCTCCTTGCAAGCCCTTGATGCACCTTCAGATGGACTTTATCCAGAGGCCAAAGTGTGTAACTATTTGTATGTTCTGGTAGTTGTGTGTATGTTTTTATGGTGGGTGGAAGCGTACTCCTGTGGCCATGCAAATGCCATTATAGTAGCCAAACAGTTGCTTAGATAGTTTATCCCTCAGTTGGGAGTACTGTTCTGCATCACAAGTGATCACAGAAAATACTTTGGGCCTCATTTATTAGAAATGACGCATCGCTGCGTGAAAGCAGCGATGCGTCACTTCTCAGTGCGCACTCCTTGCGACATTCCTGATGCGTCATATTTAATGTATGACTCATCATGTCGCAAGGAGTTATAGATCCGTCAGTATTTCTGACGTATCTGTAAGCGCAAAAGTGACGCATTGCTGGAGTGTGTCACAAAAGGGACGCAACTCCAGCAATGCGTCCTGTCACATGGGGCAAGCCCCATGTGAAAGGGCCTGCGTCAGTCTTCACCTGCTGTGAGGCAGGCGCAAGATTTTGACGCACCAGCGTCCTAAAAGTGACACAGTGAAATCTCATAGATTTCACTGCGTCACTTCTACGACCCTTCCTTGCGACAATACGCCCCCTTGCATACATTATACCTGGCTCAGGTATAATGTGGCGCAGGGGTTTACAAAGGGACGCATCTACCTAGATGCGTCACTTTCTAAATATGGCGCAACAAGGCGCATTTTTTTACGCCACTGGTGCGTCACAAAAAGTGACGCACTGGCAGCGTAAAAGTGATGCACAGCCTCATAAATGAGGCCCTTTGTGTCAGCAGTAGTCCAGGAAGTTTCCAAGGCCTTGTGAACAGACCAGCATTTACACTGTGCATATCACCTGGAGACAGCAGGCAATCAGAAAAGGAGCAATGACACTTTTGGAACCAGCAGTTTCTGATTGGCTGAAGGGATGCCCCCAACCAGGCAGAACCTCCTCTCCCATCAAGGGCAGGTGATTACACTCGCTGTAGAACCCGTGCTCACCCTTGGGTAGCTTGGCACTGAGCAGCCAGGCTCACTACAGAGGTAATGTGTGAAGCAAAGGCACAGCCACCACATGCAATAAATACACTGAGTGTCACAAAAGAGACTTCAGACAGAGTATATGTAAAAACGTTTATAGTCAAAACACATTTTCAATCATTATAACATTGCCTTTGGAGCATATAACACATTTGGAAATCTTACTAGCAGTATAAGGCCAACTTGCACGGTCAGTAGAGCCACATGAGGTACATTAAAGCAATACTACGGGTACACCCCCACCTCCGAGGGTCGCACCCTGTGAATCAGACACCACATGAAAGGAGCATGCAGTCGGTGTGTCACACAAGAGCGATGAGGCACGATTGATGAAACGGACCTTGTGAGGTCCTACAACCAGCGAATCAGTTCACCACCAACTAGACACCTTTAAGCGTCAGGGTACCCGCATTATAGGAACCACATGCCTTAAATGCGGGCAAGATTTCTGGGGCATCGCAGTAGGCAATCCGGCCTCCAGACACAAGTCTTAGTTCCGCACTAACACCACGCTACCAGTTGAGATTTAGTATTTGAGGTGGACACTTGAGAGGGTACGCCCTCCAACTTTCATAGGTAGATGGTGTAGGTCCCTGACGGTAGATCTTTGATGTCCTTGAGGTCTCCGGGAGAACAAGAGGCACGCGGTCGCGCTGTTGGAGAACACACTTCAGGTTGCCACACTTCAGTAGATCTTCAGCCCAAGCCAACCACTATTTGGACAGTTATCCACCCCACCTCTAACATGAAAAAGACTGCCTCCACTACTCACCGCCTTGAACTGTACCCCACATATCGTTGATTCAGCAAAATCCCTAGGAATAACACTAGACAACAACCTCTCCATGATGAATCACACCAGCTCCACAACCAGAGGGGCCTCTTTCCACCTCCATGTCTTAAGAAAACTAAAGCCTTTCCAGACCAATATAGATCTCAAGATGGCGGTTCAGGCTCTCGTGATATCCAAACTTGATTATGGGAATGCTACCCTTGTTGGCCTACCGAAAATAAAACTAGCACAGCTGAAGGCTAACCTCCATGCGGCTGCACGGCTCATCACAGGCGTAAAGAAAAATGATCACATAACCCCAGCCCTCCACTCTCTGAACTAGCTACCTTATTAATCTAGGATCCACCTAAAAATAGCATGCATGACATACAAACACATACACCACAACACTCCTCGCTACCTGGCTCAGAACCTGATTCTATCCGGAAGGACTGGAGCTTCTCGTAGTACATGCTCCCTACTGCTGAAACCCCAAAAATTTCACAAAAAGAAAAACTATAAGAGATCTTTCTCTGGAATTGGCTCAAGAATTTGGAATTGTGTTCCCCAGAGATCTGGATCATCCCTTTATTTGTTTTTTAAAGAACGCAGTAAAGATGAGACTACTGAATAATCTACTTCTTATCTGAGACAACTATCCATGCCAATTTGATTTCTATGATGGTGTTTTCATTATGTCTCTTTGTATTATCTTTTCATGCTGTATATTTTATATTTTGTTCCTTGTATATTTGATGCTATTTATTAGGTTGTACAGCGCTCTAACACCAACATTTTGTTCATGTTTGCGCTTTATAAAATTTTATAAATTAAAAATATTAAATGTGCACAACAAAGTCCTCTGGCATGTGACCATGCAGTCCCAGTTCTCTGGTCCCACACCCCCACAAGCATATCTCACAATCTGCTAAAGGATGGCACCCATAGTTATACTGCTGTGTCTTTGAAGTTATGGGTGGTTTAGGGGGTTTCCCTTTGAACCACAGATGTCTCCTCTAAATTGTAGGCCTGTGTGCCATGGAGCCTTGGAATGTAAATCTTAATCTTTAGTTGGACCATGATCCCGCCCCTAGAGGCTTAGTGTCAGAACCTCTATCTTCAATCTATCCCGATTGGCCCTCAAATGGCAGAGGTTTGCCATTCCTGTGGGATGCCCATGGTTTATGGCTGTTGCTTGGGGAATGAACAGATGTGCTCCTCTGTGGATCCACTTGAGCCAGGCACCTTGGGCCCGAGACTCTTGGGGCATAGAAATGCCCATATTAAGTTATTAAGGTACATTTCTAATCGAGTTTTGCCAAAACCCCCTTTACCAATGGAAAGGGTTTGGCACTGTGAATTCACTGATATTAAACATCATGAGGCTGCTCCACGGCAATCCACTATTGCAGTCTGAAGTCATGTCAACCACTTCCGCATGTTAACTTCTGGGAAGTGCAGGTCTCATAGGTAGTGAAAACTCACATAGGTATTCCTCACTACCTTTGAGCACATGCGCTAGTGAGCACTCCAACCTGCGATGGCAGGAGGGACACATACTTCTAAGCACCAAAGGTGCAAGTGCTCCTGCCCGAGTCTGCTGAGCCAGGATTTATCTGTTATCACCGTAAAGCAGATGTCTCTAGTGTTTTTGTTGGAGACAGTAAATGTAACTTTGCTGTAGAAAAAAATTCTTTTGAACTGCCCCCATATGAATTACTTCTTTTTCATTGACTGTTTTTTAATATGTGCTATCAGCAGGGGGCAATACATACTTCATTGGTAGTTCCTGGTCTATACACGTCTGCCATTATATTGTACTGGTAATTGTTATCCGGAAGATAGGCAGAGATCCTCCACTTTCTCATTAGAATTAATGGTAGATCAGTTAGATGTCCATGCTAAGATTCTGGTGGAGAATAGGATGGTATTAGATTATATATTAGCAGCGAAGGGGGTAGGAGGTTGTGCTATTGTAGGTTCTGAATGTTGCACTCATCAGCTTAACCCCTCATGCAGCATGTAACTGCACGAATTACATATTGGACAATATTTTAATCTCAAAATTTGTGTGGGGTGGGATATGCCCCCACCATATGCACCTTCTCTGCTTCCTCCACTGTCAACTTGTGATGCTGTCCCTGCAGAGTCTCAATGTTACTACATCCATCTGAGGTTGGCAGCTCCCTTCTGGATAATGGATCCCTCTGTGGTACTTGAATGCTAGATTTGCTGCTGACTTTAGTGTCTGGTTGGTGGTGGGATACACCATTGCTGCTGAGTGGGGAATCATTTCAAGGCCTAAATATACTTAACCTGCTCTCGCACTGAGCCATTGCACCACCTATGGGAGCGACTCCTACATGCGGTTGCTGGAAAAGTACAGACACATGATTCATCCTTCTTTCTCCTGGATTTGCATGCACTTGTCGATGGATGTAGGAATTAGCATTCTAAAGATCGGTATCCACATCAATGATGACTCTTTCCTTGATCTCTTCTGGCATGGACATCGACTACCAGAGTGTGCCGGCATGTTGCCCATCTCTAGTCTGGGTCTTGAGAAGTTTAACAATCCTTTCAACTTTAACTTGCCATATGTGACTCATCTTGGACTGACTGAGCCAGGATCTAACTGTGATCACCTTAAAGCAGATGTCTCCTGGGTTTTTGTTGGAGACAGTAAATGTGACTTTGCTGTAAAAAAATACCTTTCGAACTGCCCCATATGAATTACGTATTCTTCATGGACTGTTGTTTAACATATGATACTAGCGGGGGGGGGGGCAATTGATACTTCGTTGGTAGATCAGAGTCTATACGCGTCTGCCATTAGATTGTACTGGGAATTGTTATTGGGGAGATATTTAGAGATCATGGACAAATAGCTAACTCCGACACTTTCGCATTAGGATTAGTGGGAGATCAATTAGATGCCCACACTAAGATGCTGGTACAGAGTAGGATGGCATTTTTTTTTATATATAAGGCTCCCAGCTTTCCGTTTTTACTGTTTTTTTATAGATAAATACAGACAGAAAACAATGTGTTTTCTGTCTGCATTTATTTTTAAAAGTGGAAAAATACTGAAAATTGTGCTTCTTGTGAGAGACTCTCCATGCTGCCTTTCATGAACGCCAGGCAAAACCTGAACAGATAGACAACATAGGGGGTTAAAAAATAGGATGAGATTACCTTAAATACAGATATATATGTTTACATATATTTGTAGTATAATGCTAATATGTACCTGTGGGTGTAGTTTTATATTATATGTGGCTTCTTTATTTGCTAAAATGAGACAGACCGCCGTGTATAAGGACATTTGTAAGAATTAAATAAATGTACAAATATACCATTTTGTGACTCCATTTATGTTCAAAACACAAAATAAATATGGACCAATGCCAATAGGAAGGCCAACAAATAAATATGGATAAATACAGACGGAAATCTTAAAAAAACAAATACCATAAAACCAGGAGCCCTAATTATGTATTAGCTGCAAAGGGGCTATGAGGCTGTACTATTGCAGGTTCTGAATGTTGCACTCATCAGCTCAACACCACATGCAGCATGCATCAACAATTAGATACTATAAAGGATGCTGTCAGGAAATTGCATGAATTACATATCTGGCTCGATTTTAATCTCAATGGTATTTGGACGTGGTTGGACTGCATTTTTGGACACTAGGGAACAAAAATATTTAAAACAATCATTGCAATTTTTTTATCGTTGTAGTTCAAAATGTTTTAATAAAAATGATAATATTATGATAATGAAGATCTGAAAGCCAAAATATTGAGACCATTGAATTGCTCTAAAGAAATGTTGACTCTACAAAAATTGGGTTGTGAAAATATAATCTTGTATTTCTGTTTCTTTAGCACAATGCACACTGAAATACTTTACAATCAGATATGAAAAAACTGGACAAGTTTCTTGGCTTTAGTAAGCGAAGAAGCCATCTGAGTTCAGGTAGTACATTTGCACATTTCATTTATCCTGTAGGAAGGGGTAGACTCGTGTTCGACATTGAGAAGAGAATAATGACGTCGGCAGTTCATTTGTGTATGGTATGTTTCACCTCACAGCTCCATAGACTTGTATAGGGGAAAATGTATATAAAATACTTAAATATGCATGCATTTTAGAATTACATGCTCCAGATGGCTGTTTTGGGCAGGAGCTCTGATCAGTTGAAATGACAATGGTCCCTGGATTATTTGCTGTTCTGCCTCCTGTGTTTGCATTAAACATGATAGACGTGTTGCCGTCTCAACGTGTTCTGTTATATTTTAACATATGAATAGTAGTCGCACAGGCATCACAAATGCCTCCTGGGATAGTAGACATCCATAATTAACATATTTATGGCCGGCTTAACAGTGCAGGTGTCTGCAGGATGCAATGTTTCCAATTATTTAATATATACACAGAGCAGGCCTCCACCCACAGGAGGAGTACCTTCTCCCTTGACGCTATTGGCTGTTTGTAGCATCATGTCGCACTCCTGGAAGTACATTTGTTATGTTATGTTATAACGTGATTTATATAGCGCTCAGCTACTCCGAGGAGTGTCCCGGCGCTTTAACCAGAAGCGGAACAGGGCGGGCACAGTGTGACTAGCTCTATTGGACGAAAAGCCAGGTCTTCAATTCCTTCCTGAAAGCCAGCAGAGTGCTCGACTTTCTCAGGGTGGCCGGCAGAGAGTTCCACAGCTGAGGAGCACGGAGTCTAAAAGACCGGCCTCCAATGCGGGCTCGCTGAATCACAGGCACAACCGCCAGGGCCTGCAAAGCTGATCTGAGCGCCCGGGAAGGCTGATAGAAAGACAACCACTTCCTAATAAATCACGCGCCAGATCCGTGAAGGGCTTTGAAAGCCAACGTGAGTACTTTAAAAACAATGCGCTTCTGGATCGGGAGCCAGTGAAGAGTAGACAAAAGTTCACTGGCCCTGGATCTCCGGTGAAGGCCAAAGATGGCGCGCGCCGCAGCATTTTGGACTATCTGAAGACGCGAGAGAAGATACTCCGGCAGTCCCAGATATAGCGAATTCGCATAGTCCTGGCGTGAGCCAATTAACGCCTGTACCGTAATTTTCCTGTGGCCAAGGGATAGCAATGGAAGGATTTTTCTCAGCATTTTGAGGACACTGAAACACTTGCCGACTAAGCCAAGGATCTGGGGCTTCAAGGTGAGACTGCAGTCAGTTGACACTCCCAGATTTTTCGCGGAAGTGGACACCGAAGAAGGTGGGAACATGGCCGGAGGCCACCATTCCATCCATCTAGGGTCTGATAAACAACCAAAAAAGAGCACCTCAGACTTGTCCGAGTTGCACTTCAGGCCGTTGCACTGGAACCAGCTGAACACGGTTTCCAGACAACCCTTGATGCGTTCACCGTCAAAGTCGGCGCCCCTCTTGCAGGTGAATAGGAGCTGGGTGTCATCCGCATAGGAAACGACCTGGGCTCCAAAAGACTCAGCCAGAGCCGCCAGAGGGGTCATAAAGATGTTAAATAGAGTGGGACTCAGGATAGAGCCCTGGGGCACTCCCACCTCCAATGACGGCATTCTGGCTGAGTACGGGGGGCCCAGATCGTTTGACGGCGGTCCGTCAGAAAAGATTCGAACCAGCTGAACACCGTCCCCCGCAGCCCGATCTCCCTGAGCCTAGCAAGGAGGCCGCCGTGGGGGACGGTGTCAAAGCTGCCGAAAGGTCTAACATGACCAACATGGCCTTGCCTCCAGCCTCCAATACCTCCTTGATGGCCTCCGTCACTTCCAATACAGCCGTTTCCGTGCTCATATTGGTGCGGAATCCCGACTGGGTATTATGCAAGATGTTATTTGCCTCAAGGAAGTTGGAGAGAGATTGATGGACATGTTTCTCAACAACTTTAGCAAGGGCTGGCAGGAGGGAGATAGGCCTATAGCTAGCATGCGCCAAGGAATCTAGATTCCGTTTTTTTATAGCAGCGGTAAGATGAGAGCATGCTTCCAGGCCGGAGGAACCGTACCTGAGCTCAATGAGAGATTGAGCACAGGGTTGATGAGAACATTAATGGCTGAGGCTGATTTGGCAAGAAATGTAGCTGGACAGGGGTCCAACGGAGAGCCTGATTTTAGTTTGGCCAGAAGATCCAATGAAGCTAGCAAGGAAAGGTCAGGGAAGGTAGAAAGGGTAGGCATGTCAACAGATGCAGATAAGGCACTCGGGGCTATCCTGGCACCCAGGGCCAGAAAGGAGTCCTGAATGGTCTTTATTTTGTTAGTAAAAAAGGCGGCTAGTTGGAGAACCCACTCTTCCGAGAAGGAGCATGGAGGAGTGCAAGAGGAGGGAGACATGAATTATTTAACGATAGTAAATATTTCTTTGCCTGTGTTCGTGGCAGCTTCTATTCTTCTGGCTTGGAAAGCTTTCTTTTCCAGCAAGATATCACAATGATATTGTTTAATTAGGAGAAGCAAGATGGCGGCCGCTACTGCAGCCGTGTGAGGAGCTGCTTGTGTTCTCTCCGGGGGTCTGACCCAGCCTGGCGTGAGCGTGGAGCGTGGCGTCGGCTGCCTCCCATCTGTGAGCCGAGTGTTGGAGGATATGCAGGAGAGAAGACCGCTCTGTTCTTTGGTAGCTTTTGTGTAATTTTGGGGCTGCTGGTCCGAGTTGCAGGACTGAAGCCGATTCTTTCCCCGGTGGCTGGTGAGGCAAGCCGAGTGAATTGCAGTGAGAGGGGTGGAGGACGCAGCGTGGGCGTCTGTGCTGACGGTGGAACATTGTAGCAATTCCGCCCTGAAGGACTCTGCCGGTGCTTCTGGCTACATTGTTAAGTTCAAAGATCCGAGTAAAGACGTCAGTGTTGCTTGAATAAACGGCTGGCTGTGCTATACTGTTGCAATTCCGCCCTGAAGGACACAGCCGGTGCTTTGGTTACTTTGTTTAAATTTAAGTTTCAAGACGCGATTAAAGGCAACGTCAGCGGTATTGGAACAAAAGGTTGCATTTCCAAATTGCAGCTAGTAATTGTAACAGTTTTCCTCTTTCTGCTACAACGCTTGGACAAGGACACCTTGGTGAGTGGAGAACATATCTTTTGTTTTCTGAATTTGCTACATTGTGGTGCTTGAAAACTTTCATTTATCAGCCAGCAAACTCAGAAAAGTATCGAACTCTCAGAACTCTCAGAGGGGATTTAAGTGACTAGGAAAGGCTAGGAAAGACTCCTCCTATTCTTCCAATTCCCCCTTTTTTTTTTTTGGCATACTCGGGATATATCACTATTCATTTAACCATGGCTCCCAAAGGCAGAGTAACCAAAAAAAATACCTCTAACTCCGTCAACTCCACAAATGTTGTGAATTCTGCAAATGCTCCAAACACTACCAATACAGCAGACTCAGAAAACCGCAACTTACAAACAAGTGGAGTTTCTAAAGAGCCCACAATACCGGAGTTATTCAAGAAAAAGCCTACAAATATCCCTAATAAAGGCTCTACAATTGAATTGACCCCATCAAAGGTTACAGCACGCTCTAACCCCGATAAAACCAATTCGAACCAATTAGCTAAAATTGATGCTGTTATAGCTCCTGGTGATGAAGTCACTGATATTTTATTGTCAATAAGAATGGCTGCAGAATGTCTTATAACCGGGATGATGAAATCCCAACACTTCATGTGTATTCACAGCCTTTATTATACTCCTAAAAAAGTAGCTAAATGGAGTACGTCGGTAGGCACGAATTGCAGCCGATGCGGATTGTTCGCAGCCGATGAACTGCATATGTTTTATTTTTGTCCTAAATTATCATTGCTACTTCAACAAATTGAAACTTTTTTGTCTATTATTTTGAAATGTAATATAAAGCTAACTAATGAATTAGTATTGCTTGGCATAGACCACACCACTACTCGGCCTAGACCAATTTCTTATTTTCTATTTTTATGTATGGCCGCAATTAGATCTTGTATTACCAAAGAATGGATTAGTCAGGATCCCCCCACGTTTTTTATGTGGAGGGAAAAATTATTATTTATGTTTAATATGGAATCTGCTATCTATAAGTACAAGGGGGTTAAAAAAAGAATCATGGGGGAAAAAATATGGGCACCAATTGCCGAGTGGATTTGATTTAATTCTTTTTCTTATGTACTCTATAGTTGTTATTCCAATCTGTTTTATGTTAAAAATGTATCATATAATTTGTTATTCTTTTTTTTAATGACATTCTGCTCTGCTTTTTTTTGTAGTTTTTTGTGTGTTGTTTATTATAATGCTTTGCTGTATTTCCTTGCAATAAAATAATAAAACTTAAAAAAAAAAAAAAAAAAAAAAAGATATTGTTTAATTAGCCCTTTATAAACCTGCTTTGCACTAGTGTCGTACGAGCGACGCCACTCCCTTTCGGCTTTTTTACATAGCCTCCGCTTCTCAGCCAATGCAGCCGAGAACCAAGGTGCAGACATGCGGCCGCTAGGTTTACAGGCGGTTACAGCGGGAGCAAGTTTGTCTAATCTCTCCACGAATCAGGACTGGAAAAGATCCAGATCGACCTCAAGATTGCCAGTGAGCTCGCAAGGATGACACACAAGAGCTTGAGTGAACATGTCAGGGAAAATACGAAAGAAGGCACGCGCCGACCGGGAAAGACGACCAGCGGCACTAGAAGGCGTTTTATCCGAATGAAAGATCTGAAAAAGCACCAGAAAGTGATCTGACCACAAGACAGGGACCGGGGGAGAAATCCCTATAGGCACCGTGGAAAAAATCTGGTCACGTGTATGGCCTTTATTGTGGGTTGGAACACAAAGATACGGTGACAGGCCCAAAGGGGATGTAGTATCCAATAACTTGACTGTATCAGCTTCCTCCCTGATGTCCATGTGAATATTAAAGTCTCCCAAAAGGAGACAATGTTCAGTCTTTAAGCTAAGCAGATAGTAGAGACCACTGCATGGAGTTCCTCACGAAAAGCGCTGATGGGGCCAGGAGGTCTATAGATCAGAAGCCCGGCACAGGAATGCCGAGGGGGACAGCGAGAGTGAAAACCCCATGGCCTCACAGCCGCGGATTTCATCAGTAGGAGTGACTGAGCAGGTAACCCGTTTATCCACCACCAGCGCCACGCCACACCCCTTACTGGTGACTCGGTCCTTCCTAAAGATCACATAGTTGGGGGGGACTGCTAGGGCTATGTCAGGCCCTGAGCAATCGTTCATCCACGTTTCAGTAAGAAACAGGCAGGCTGGTTTAGTATCTGTAAGCAAGCTATGAAGATCTCTGGCGTGCGTACTGAGGGATCTAGTATTCAAGAGTAGACAGGTACTAGACAAAGGAGGAATCTTAGGGATACTGACGGGGGTGTTCAGAGGGGACCAATTGCAACCAGGGCAGCATCTTTTGCCCCTATGTCGACCTACCTGGAAAAACAACACAGCATTTACCTGGCTTACCCCTCAGTGACCCAAGCTCAGATGATGTGTAAGTCAACATAATGTTGAAAGCGCCTAGAAGCAGCGGAGGAGCATTGTCTGAATGTAATAGGAACTATTTTACATGTGAAAGGTACACTCATTTGTCACACGTTTTATCACATTCAGTTCTTCATATTCTCCATGGATCCTATACATAAAGCAGGTTGCTCCTTGTCGTTTTTTTTTTCCCAGCACAGCCAACAGAGCAGATTTTAATGCAGTAAAGCATTTTTAACACAAAACACATGAATAGCATTTGTAAATGCCTTTTTTATGCGTCGACACATTAAACTCAGACCTGTGGCTTTGATAATAGTTATTCTAGAAAGCAGGTATAAAAAAGTCCAAACAAGTTAAAAGTTCTCCTGTGAAGATGGGTCATGTTGAAAAAGTTTGTTCTTTGAGAAGGTGAAAGATGCTTTCTGACTTTGTCAGGCTGTACCTGAGACAAAGATGGCTCGATGCCTGGAACTGATTCCCTGCAGTCAGATGGCCTGCAAAGAAGAGAGTAAGTGGAAAGAGTTCTCCCTGCTGCCATTTAGGGCTGTATATGGCCTGTGTGGCAGCAGGAAAAAACTGTCCCTTCTCTGGGCTCTGAATGGCAACAAGAAAGTTGGTCAGGGCCTCCACATTAGTTTCTACCTTCTAGATTGAGCCCACCAGTCAGCGCAGCTGTCTGTTTGAAAAGGCCTATTGACAGCTCACCTAGATCTTAAAGTGACTTAACCTCTTCAGTGCTCAGGACGGCCTCTGGCCGTCCGATGTCACGGTGGACGTGTGCTAAGGACAGCCAGGGGCTGTCCAAATCAGGCTCACTTATTAATTCTCCCTCACAGCGGGAGAATTTGCGCAGTGCCAAAGGGGTTAAAGCCCGACCACTGCTTTCCATCTGTTGACTTTACAACCCATCTCATTTGCGCTTCTCATTCTATGACTTGGCTTATCCTTCTCGTATTTGTCCCTGCAGCATAAACTCTTTACTTATATCTTCCCACTCTTCACATCTAGGGAGCAACTTTTTACCTTTAGCTTAAGCGCTTCATGAGAGTGCAAGTGTTTTCCAGCTGTCTCCCTCCACGCTCCATATTCCTTTTGTGAGAAATTAGGTTGTAGGTTGACTGGAGTGTGAGCCCCTGTCAAGCAGCCACTACCTTCCTTGTCAGGGTAAGGCACATGGCATCCCTAAATTAACCCATGCTCACCCTTTGGTAGCTTGGGACAGAGCAGTCAGGCTTAACTTAGAAGCAATTTGTAAAGTATTTATGAAACACGTCAAACAGTAATAAAGTGAAAACACCACACAAAAAGGATCCCACTGCACATTAGAGAAATCGATCACTCTTTATCAAATAAGACATGATCAAAATGACAAAAATCCAATCAGAAAAACCGAAATATGCAATTTTAAAGATTTTAATGAAAATAGAGCCAAAAATGCACAAAGCACAAACTGTGGATATCTGGTCGTGGCGGACCTCAATAAAGTCACATGTTCAGGCCAACCACAATGGAGCATGGGAGATCTACAGGGATCTAGTTACGCCTGCTACACAGAGTACCTTATATCCTGATTTGCAGAGCATTATGAGGGTCCACATCAAAGATGCATCACACAGCTGAAGCAATGCATCACTTCCGAGATGCGGTGAGGCTGCGAAGCAAGGGCCTGCATTGTCATCAAGGATACTGTCAAAGGGGCTTGCAATGCGCAGTCCTGCATCGAAGATGCAATGCACAGTCGGGGAGATGCGTTAGTTCTGAGGAGCTGTGAGGGTGCAATACAGAGCCAAGAGTCATCATCAAGGCTGCAGTCGATGATAGAAGCGAGGGCCTGCACCGAGGATGTGTCACACAGTGATGGTTCTGAAGACATTGTGGGCTGCGGCGGCGATGCAGGTCTTTGTGATGGGTCCAATGTATGCAGCATTGGAGATGCAGTGGTTCTGTTCAGGGTGCGCCATGCATCAGAGGAGATGCGTTGGTTCCTGTGGATCCACAGAAGCTGGTAAGCACCTTAAGTCCACTTCCAAGGATGCAGGATATTGGTGGCCCCACTTTCAAGGGTAGACTCACAGATGGCAGAGTGCAGGTGCAGATGCAAGGTTTTTGGAAGCCTGTTATGTCCCTGAGGCTGCAGAACAGGAGGCCAGCAACCTTGCCCTTTGAATCACTCTGAGTTCTAGGTTTTGAGAGGTGCAGGTGCAGTCCTTCTTACCCAGGCAAGAGGTCATCACAGCAGGGTATCAATTCCTTCAGAGCAGCAGTCCAGCAGAGTGGCAGACCTTTCAGCAGCACAGCAGCCCTTCTTCCTGTTAGAGTATCCACAGGTCCAGCAAAGTCAGAAGCAAACCATGCCAAGGATGCCAGGCCTAATACCTCTCACCTGCGTGCTTCACTCCACCTGGGATTCATGGTGCTCTTTTTCTCCCATGTGCTTCTTGTAGGACGGTGGATATCTGACTACATGGTTACCCCAACTTTTTGCCTAGTGTTTAGCTGGTTTTCGACTTAGTTGGCCTGGGATCCTGCTAATCAGGGCCCAAGGCTATCTGCTCTCACTGTAAAATGGACTCCTTGTACTTTAGGTACATCTCCAATTGGATATTGGTTCACCTTATGAGCCCCTGTATAGTGTACCATAGGTACCCAGGGCATAGGTGCATCCAGGGCCTACCAGGGGCTGCCAAATGTATTTTGCCACCCCTGGCTGGCCATCCACATTGACACAACTGGCTGATCACTCAGCTGGGGCAAGGTTGTTTAATTACCCCTTGCTTAGGTATAGTATCCCTATACCTACCATTACATATAGACACATATATACCTATAAGTCACTCCTATGGCAGGCCTTAACAATCCTGAAGGCAGAGTGCTTGGTTTTATGTGAGATGGTGCTCTAGCATGAGCTGAGCCTGTCTGCAGCTTTTGAAACCATGTCCTTATAGCTGTTCTATGATATAGCCATACCATATACTCTTAAGTGCATTATAATCCTCGCGGTTAATGCTAACTTTGGTTGGCTTTATCAAAACATGTCGTGTAAGGTGTCATACGCTTTGGAATACTACCCCCTCGCCAGTTCTGGCCACGGGTGTAGCATACCACCCTTCTAGAGTGAGAAGACAAGTAGTTGTAGCTTTACCCGGTTATAGTTAAACAGAGCCTCACCATCCCAAAATAGATGCTGCTGCCACAGACACAAATCTGACCTCCTGCAGCTGGGATCCATTCCATCGAGGGAGGCCTGGACAATAGATTTCCTGCATTGGGAGGTGCTAGCACCTCCCCAGACAGGCTATAGTGTATTGGGGCAGGGTGGGTTGAATGAAATAAGACACTGCCTGGGGCACACAAGGTGCTCCATGCATATCCCGGTTCAAACCAGTTGCTGGAGCACTCCAGCCCCAGCTCTGGCGTGAAGCTAGACAAAGGGAAAGGGGTGTAACCACACCCTTCCCTGGTTCCACCCATAGAAGGGACCTAGCAGGTAATCCAGCCCCTTTAATCAGTATATAGCTAGGAGCTGAGTCTAGAGACTTTAGATTATCCTGAACTGAAACTCTGAAACAAAACTCTGGACCTTTGACATTTTACTGCAACTAGAAGACTGAAGAATCTCCCTTGTGGTCAAGGAGTGACCACCCTGTGCAAACAGGCACCACCTAGCGAATTGCCGGTTTGCTTGGTCGACGATGCCAAAGTATCCCGATGACCCTGCTTCACAGGACTGGACTTCCAGACTTCTCCGACCCCGACCCACACCTCCAGCAAAGCTGAGACCCGTGGCAGACACGAAAGACGTGGAACTAAACACCTAGTCATTTTGTTCTTTGCTAAATTGTGCAGCTTATGAGGCATCCTCGAAGTTGTGCGTTGCGACTTGAGAAGCCCCGACCCTGAGACGTAAGTGCATCGAAGCTCAGCTCTTCACACTCCACGAGTGCTGCGTGGGGCCTGCTCATGCATTTCCTCTTGACGCATCTTCACGGTTAATAGCCCGCTGGCTAGTGGCCATCTGAAGACTCCATTTTGAAATAACACTGCTTGCCTGGTTGCTCTGGGCTTGCTCTTGTTTTCCTGTAAAGGGGAAGCTCCACAGATCTTGTAGATCTGTACAAGAAGCCGATCTTTACTTCCTGCGTGGGTTGCCTTTGCCAAGGTTTGTTGACTCCAATCCGGAAGCCGACACCACCAACAGCGAGAACCTTTGTGGAACAGTCCGTATCCAGTGCCTGGACATCGTCGACGCCTCCTGGTCCACGTGGCTGCAGAGACAACTTTACTTCTTCACCTGTTCGCAGCTCGACCTCGCCTGGTTCCTTCCTGGTCACTGGCTAGTGACCCAGACTCTGTCCCCTCTGCTTTCAGGTTCTTCACTTCTCCGATCCACCCTTGGATCCATCTGGACATCTTTCTACTGGTCGCCTGCAGCATCTTCTTGCAGCTCTCCATAGGAATCGACGACGAAACCCGACACAACTTCACACCTATGCACCAGGCTTCCCTGGGTGAGTTAACTCAAGTACTCCGGTGCTCCCGTGGGTAATAACTATCCAAGTGTCCTGTTTTAACTGGGTTTCCCTGCAAGTCCACCCGGACTGTCTGAAATCAACTAGTTTCTAACTTTAATGTTCCCATTGAAAGTCTATGAAAACTTGCATGTGTGTTTAGACACTGCGCACACATCCTGTGAGACTCCTACTTCCTAACCTGTGGTTGTTCAGTGTAGTCCCAGCGATTCCCTAGGTCTATTCACCTTTTCTGAAGTGGTTCTTACACAACTTATTTAGTATATGGTTCGTGAGGCCCCTAGGGCAGAATTGTATTTGTGCAACTTATAGTATGCTTATTGAGTCACTGTGCTGTATCTCGAACTCTGACCTCATAAAGAGTGCAGAGGGGTTGTGGGGGCGTGGCTGAGCCCGCAATGGCGGCAGACGTGCCTGGGTAGAGCTCCGAGCGAATCTCCCCTACCACAGGCCATTTATCCGTTACCAGTATCCGATTCTGTCAGAAAACTTCAGCGAGGGAGCCTGAAGCACTCCTCCCCGCACTGGTGAAGTTTGGGACCGGCAGCTTGCTCCTGACTGCCCCGCCAGAGGAGACGACTACACATCCCGCCGGCGGACCCTTCCGGCCGGCGCCTGCAATCACCCGAGGTCGGGGTCGTGCCTGGCCCACTAGGCCCTGCAACGGTGGATACCCGGTGCCTCGGAGCCATCGACACTCCCCCCCCGCCTGCTGCTGCGACAACGCCGGTGCGGTGACTGAGCCCCCGGCTGCTACTGAGGCACGACGTGACCCGCGAGCTGAGCGGAGGGAGCCGACGCTAGACGCCGTCGGAGACCGCCCCCCCCTCCGACTGCCGCGTGGAGGGTCGGATCTGGGTTCGGGCCGGTGGGACTGGCGGCGGATCGCCTGCGACGCGGGAACTGGAACCCCTTTACACCTCGCCCTGACCCCTGCCCCTCACTGAGGCTGACTTTCCTTGGGGCGGCCTATTATTCCCAGCCCCCGCCCCCCCTCGGCTGACGCGTGGATGCTGGCGATCTATTCTGCCTGAGTCGACTGGACTCACCTTCGGCGCCGCCCCCCACTGGTACATGGACTTGTTGGAGCGGGGGCTGGAGGTGCACTGCTGTGGACCTCCTAAGGTGGCCTGTCGCTGGCGCTCTCCTGTTGGGATCTGCCGACCCAAACACTGCAGCAGAGACCCCCCCCCCCCGGGGAACTTGAGGAGCGACTGGCCACCCACCATGGCTGTTCTGCGGCAGTTCTAGCGACGACTGCGGTTGGGGGCTGCCCATGGACAGAGTGTCTTTGGGCACACAAGCAACTGCTGCCTGGCTTGTGCACCTGCGGAGTGAAGGGGGAGTACATCTGAAGCTGCCTACCGCACAGGACCTCTGGGCACGGGTGCCTGAGCGCGGGGGGGACTGTGACCTCCCGGAAAGCACTAACAAATGGGAGACGAAGCGGAGAAGTGTGGAGCGACGCCTGACTTCTGCCCTAACTTGCGTATTGAGGAGGCCGACTACACTTACACGTGCACTTGGCGGAGGGAGACACTTTTGCCGGGATTACACTTCCAGATTGGCTCACTAAGCTAGAAGCCCACCTCCCACCTAGATCCACTGACAATCACTAGCTGTGGCTAGGGAGGACACAAGCTGCGTCGCTCTGGCACCTCCCCATGCACGAGGCCACTCGTCCTACTGGGAGGCTCTCACATGACTCGAGGAAGTGGACAACCTACGTTTCCCTACACCTGACTTATATTGCCCTGGTGGCACGCTATTCCTGCCCGACGCCGTGAAGAGCCCTTCAACCCACGCTACAACCGGGACGCTGTCGTGACTCCCATGTCTGGGGGGCCTAAGAGAAGAGCTGGTGCGAGCGGCATGCAAGGGAAAGGGAAGATGGCGAAGCAGACTGAACCAGACCATACTGCCTCCAAATTGGACACGATGCTTGCGGCAATGGAGAGACTGGAGGAGTCGATGCAACTGACCCGCACCTCTTTAGAGACTAAAATTGACGGAGTGGCTATTGACCAGACACACCTTCGAGCTGACCATAAAAAGCTCTCGGACTGGACGACCGCCCTTGAAACCACTATGACGGATACGAAGTTCAAGATTACACAGATGGACAGACATGTCCAGGATCTTCTTAACAGAGTGGAATTCCTGGAAGATTGGGCGGAAAATGCGGAAGGACGGGCGAGGAGAAACAACGTCCGCATAGTGGGTATGCCGGAACGATGGGAGGGCAGAGAGCCAGCGGAACATGTGGAACATTGGCTCAGGAACCTACTACCGGAGGGTACCCTTTCGCAGCACTTTGTAGTGGAGCGAGCCCACCGTGTACCAACGCGTCCTCCCCCTGCAGGCTCCAACCCGAGACCCATGCTCATTCGCGCCTTGAACTACCGAGACCGCGATGCCATACTGCGCGAGGCTCGGAAATTATCTGACATCAGAGTTGAGAACACCAAAATCATGTTCTTCCCTGATTACACTGTGCAGGTGCAACGCCAACGCCACTCTTTTCTAGCGGTGAAACAGCGACTCCGCCGCCTGCCTCTGAACTATTCACTGCTCTTTCCGGCCCTCCTGCGTGTGGTGGCGCAGGATAAGACACACTCTTTCAATACTCCTGAAGCAGTTGAGACCTGGCTTGACTCGGGTGTTGATATGGAACCTAGAGAGATACCACCGAAGATGCGCCGCGACCGTGGATCCCGACGACGACGCCGCAGAAGACCTTCGCCAGCGAGTTCGACACACCCGGAAACGGAGGTGCGTCCCACGCCTGAGCGTATGCAGAGTGAGCAACAGGAGGCCCTCCGCATGGCGGCGGAGATCAGCGGCTGACAGACAGCAGGTCCTGCTTTGGAAACTAGCCCTGAAGCCCTTGTGAGTGACGATGAATACCTTTACGGCATACCAGACTCCCAAGTTTCGGTAGACCTTCTGGATGTTACACCGCAAATCGCTGATACAGTCCAATGAACATGTCCCAGGACAATCGTCCTGCTACTCAGACATTGAGGAGGTCTGCAGCAGATGTACTACTAGGATCAGGAGACACAGAGGTGTGGCTAGCAAAGCAGTCCAGGCACTGAAGGAGCGCCCACCCTTGCTTGCTATGGTTGCGTGAGCTGAACCCTAAGCTGGTGCAATGCCATGGATGTGCCCACTGTTGGGGAGTCGTGAGACTACATCAGAGGGGAGGACGAACCCCCCAGAGGTGAGTGCCTGGCTGCGACCTGCGATGTGTTGCTGTCGAGCAACTGGTCTCTGACCTCAACGAGACAGACTCAACAGACATTGAGAACTCTCGCTGGAACTGAGCTAGATGTCAATAGCTGCCTGTGGTGGGGGGCTCACCCTCGCCCTGAATGCATGTAACCCCTGTAACGATAGAGCTAAAGGCTCAGTGACCCCCCTTGAACTTACAGACTTTTAGTGCTCGCTAGAGCGTTTGGACGACAACATGTTCTGCTGTCGACCTTATGGTATTATGTTATTGTTTCCCTTGTTTATAAGACTTGTGGTAAATATTTGATTTACCGTCCTAATTTCTATGCAGGTAAGTACTTAACAAAATAACTCAATCGGAAAGAAAGAGGCAGAGTCCGTGGTGTTAGAGTTCTTAGGGGTTTTATTCCTTAAAAAGGAATGGTCATGGTACCAGATCGGATATCGTGTTCCTGCCACCACTGGGGTGCAGGAAGGGATAGAGCCATATTTTATTGACAATACATAGCTTATATACTTAAATCCTACAATAGAAACCAATACAGTAGGCGTAACAGCTGAGAGAAACAAGATAAGAGCACACACGTGGTAGTGATACGTAATTAGAAGGCGTGAACTAGGCGTGAACATAGAGGTGTGTGCTAGAAACGTCATATGTAAGTGTCACGAGAAGGTGGGTACTTAGCAGAATTTGGCAATGTCAGCAGAATCTGAGGCCTGGATGCGCGCGCAGCTGCATGACGCGTGAATGACGTGGAACTGGAGGGTGCAGGGGACTTGACATTTACACTTGCGGAAAGAGACAGAAGTCTGGCATGTCAGATCAACTCGTACCTATATCATATCTGATATCTAATGTTTGGGAACCATATTATCTAGAGGAAAAGGTCTCTTGGGCAGAGGCTATTCTATACTGACTGTGAGTGCGTGTATAAGCGTCTAAGTGTCTGCATGAGATGCGAGGGGGCATGGGCCTACCATGGTAACAGAGGCTATGAATTACTTGCACGGAGACAGTGAGGCCGGGCCCTTTGCTCTGCAGCTGGAAGATGTTTACTTGAACTGGTAGGCAGGAATGTATGTTTGAGTAGCGGAACAGATAATTCGAAGGTTGAATACAGTGTTGGCAGGCAGTAGGCTGAGCTAAGCGCCGTTAGCCGCACAGGGAGTAAGGCAGAGGTCACGGGTACAGAGGCAGCCCAGGCTGAGGCGTTCAGAATCAGAAGGCAGGAAAAGGCTCGATGGCAGAATTCAGGGCCTACTTCGCCAGAGCTGAAAAACGTGTAAAGTACACCACAAAAAGACGTTGGCATGGCATACTTAGGAACAGAATATTCAACCCATTCAGGGTGTATCTGAAAAAGGACATGTTAACGTTGGACGCAAATGTATTTGCGTCTTCACAGCTGGCACAGGAGGGAAGTTACATGCACTTTAAGCTGGTACATGGAGACGGTGGGGTACACGTTAGGGAACATTTCTTGACCATAAAATTTATATTTCCTCATTCCCTCCTTGTTCCCTACGGACCCTTCATGATATATCGATTCTCATGAACCGATCAGTCTGTTCTTGTAACATTATTTGCTCTTCTTTCTTCTTTTCGCGTTTTAAGTGAAAACGGGAATGTGCAATACATGAAGTGGCGCACAGACCACAAATCGCTGGCCCACACTGTAGGCACAGGCAGCAACTGAATACTATGACAAGGGCAATGCCTAGGAAGGATAGGATCTTCCATCCCCAAGCGGTCAACGTTGTCCAGAACCAACCGGACCAAGTCCAGGTGCCTGGATTCTGATGTATCAAACTTGCAATCTTATGAAGACGTGTAATAGCTTTATATACTGTAGGCGCGTTTTCTGGAATGAAAACACAGCAACTTGACCCGATGACCTTACAAGCTCCGCCTCTATCTGCTAGGATGACGTCAATAACAAGACGATTCTGGAGAACAACAACCCGCATGGCAGATTGCTCCTCTGTTAAGTTGCCTAGAGCGGAGGCAGTTTCATTCACTACTGCTTCGAGTGTTCTAGTTAATCTGCGTATTAGTTTACTATTTTGGACGGGGCCTGTGAAGAAAAAGAATCCTTTGTTGAAATCTGTGTATTGCTCCCATGCCGTTTCAGTATAGTCGACAATCGGGAGATCTCTTCGGAGTCTATTCTTTACTAGATTTGTATTTCTGTGATAATCAGGAGGGGCTAGAAAAACAGGTGGCAGAAGGAATGCAATGTAACAGGTACCATCCCAATCTAGAGGTAAGCGTATGTATGCGGTGTAGGAGAGTAGGGTCTGCAATCCTATGATCACCCAGATTTTTTGCTTTTGTTTCACTGGTTTACGACTTTCTCTGGCTGTGGGCCTGCTAATCAGACCCACAGCCTGGCTGTTCTCTTTCTAAATTACGACATGTACCCTAGGTGCATTTACCAATTGGTACTGGGCCACCTTATCAGACCCTGTAACTCAGGGCATAGGTGTACCCAGGGCCACCAGGGGCTGCAGCATGTATTATGCCACCCCTGGCTGGCCTCCTAAATTTGACACAACTGGCTGCACGACAGCTGGGGCGAAGTCGTGTAATCACCCTTCGCTTTAGGTATAGTAGCTCTATATCTAACCATACAATGGACACCCGAGTTCCTATCAGTCACTCCTATGGCAGGCCTTAACAATCCTGAAGGCAGAGTGCGTGGGCTCGTGTGAGCTAGGTTCAGGCCCGAGCCGAGCCCGGTTGCAGCTTGCGGAATCAAGACCCAATGGCTGTTCCATGATAACGCGTGCCACATCGGTAACTTCGGTGTCGCGTTATCAAGGCATGTCGAGTAAGGTGTCATACGAATCGGGGTGCTGCCCTCTCACCAATTCTGGCGACGAGGTTAGCATTCCACCCTTCTAGAGGGACACGACATGTACGTAACTGTGAACCCCGGTTAAAGTTAACTAAAGCCTCAGCTCCACAAAATGGATGCTGCCACCACAGACACGAGTCTGACCTCCTGCTGCTGGGAGTCCTTCCAGCGAGGAGCGCTTGGACAAAGGGTTTCCTGTCGAGGGCGGTGTTCGCACCGTCCCAGACAAGGTTTGTGTATTCTGGGTAGGTAGGGCTTTTGCGAGAAGGTGACTGCGGAGTGGCACCCCGGTGCTCACTACGCATCTGCCGGTCAGAACCAGTTCCAGGGGCGCCAGCCCTGGCCTGGGGAAAGTCCGGCAGGGGAGAGGGGTGTAGCTACCCCCCTTCCTGGTCCCACCCTTAGGGCAGGACCTAGTCATGTACCCACCCCTTTCTTTAGAATAAAGGCCGGAGCGGGGACCCTTCCAAATTAGATCATCTTTGAATCAAGAATACTTTCTACGAAAGGACTTCGAGACTCTTCTCAAGATTTCTCCCTTGTGACTAAGGAGTAGTCACCCTGCATCAGCGGGCACCAACTAAGAACTCTGCGGTTTGCTGCAAGTCCTTCCTCAAGGATCCGACGGCCCAGCTCGACGAGAACCGGCTTCCCTGGCACCTCTGACCTCTACCCACGTCATCAGCTCAGCTGTGATCTGTGGGTGCGACGAGACCTCGAGGGACCGGCCATCATCAAAACCTGCACGCTTTCTTAACCAGCACGACCATCGAGGTAACTCTCTGGTGAGTGCTCTGGGGTCCGAGAAGCCCCGACCCTGAGCCGCTCCAGCACCGAAGTGCAGTCTCCCAGCATCTCCACGATCTGCGTGGGGCCCTTCTGCTCGCTGCTCAGCACGTTGTCTGGTCACTAGCCGCTGGCTTGTGCCCTTCTGTGACGACATCCGACAATCATGACTGCTGGTCTGGTTGCTCCAGACTGGCCCTTGCTTCCATCTTTGCGAGAAGCACCCCGGACCCTCCTGGTCCACTCAAGACGCCATCTTAGGCCCACCACGTGGCCCTGAGATCTGCCAAGGCTTGTTGCCCCATCCTGGGCCCAGCGACGCCGACAGCATCATCCTTCGTGGGACAGCTCGCACCTCCACCGTGGTCGCCGACAACGCCTCCTGGTCCGTGAGACTGCAGAGCCTAGCGTCGCCCACTCACCTAGTCGAGGTGACGGCCAACCGGTGCCTTCCTGGTACCCTCTGACTACTGGCTAGTAGTACGAACTTGGTCCCCTCTGCTTTCAGGTATCAACGATCTCTGATCCAGGCTTGGATCTCTACGAACTATTCATCACTGGTCGCCGGCCAGCAACTCTTTTTCTTCCGGCTCCTGGCTCGTCAGCGAAGACCCCGACGCCTGTAAGACTTGTGCAGCCGCAGCCCTCGTGGCTAGGTAACTCGGCATTTCGGTGCCTGCATAACCTCTTTACTCTAGGGTCCTGAGTCCCTCGCTTCCGACTTGCCTTATCGGGTCCGCCCGAGACCTTAAACTTTCCGTGTCCTCGGACACTTATTTTAATTGTGCACTTGAAGTATTTTCCTAAGAGATTTGGTTTGTGCTTAGTACCCTGTCCTCATAAAGAGTACAGGGCTGTTGTGATTCTTAATAAATATCCTGTTTATTTTCATAACACTTGTGTGGTGTCCTTTCACTTGGTGTTCAAGGGGTACATGTGTGGTAAACAGCTGGCTTAACGCGCCCTCTCGAGTCTTTAGCCTTAGACTGCTCGTATCCACGCTACTAGGATAGCTGGTCTATAGGTTGACTTACAACCAAACACCATAAGGGCTCGTTGGAACGATACATAGCGGTCGCTAGAATAGCGAACGTTGCATATCGGGCCAACTTCTCACATTGGTGAGCAGCGGTTGGGATTTGAGCTTGCTGTTGTTTTACCACACGTATCCTAAGAATATCTTGTTGAAAGATCACATAAGTACTGTTAGTACATATAACTAAAGCTTAGAATACTCTGAGTTCTACTGAACCAGCTGTTGCAGCTCCTCAAGGCTTAGCACACCTTGGCTGCAACTCTTAGCAAGGGAATAGTAGGTAAACACATAGTGTAGGTAGGTGCATCACTTACACCACACTAGAAACAGTATGTCGGACAAAGGAGGAAACCATGAGTCTCCCCTTGTGTCAGTTGACCCTCCACAGGTCATCCCTTCAAGATATACTGTGCTGAGCTTCAAGGAGTTAAGACAGGTGTGTCACTCCCGGAAGATCAAGCAGGGGTCTAACCCCACCACGTCCTTTCTGATTGGTCTCTTGGAGACTTATGATGCCAGAAAAGCTGAGACCCGTCTTAGCTCTTCTAATCCAGAAGGAGACATGCCTCCCCTGGAGGGAACCAGAGACGATCCTGACCTCATCCACCTCGCAACTGAGAACGAAGATGTGGAGGATGATGAGGATGAGGATCCCTCTGGGGATGAGGCGGATAAGGGACAGGTAGAAGTCGTTAGACTAAGCAGGTCCAACTTAAGCAAACATGATAGTGGTACTGGGGGACCCCCAGCGCTACTGTCAGGTCCGCTTAACATTGGGAATGGACGAGCCCGATCTCTGTCGAGAGACTCTGGCGGATCCCTTCGAACCAATGGCTCTCACAACTCTTCTCAAAGAGGGATGACGTCCCCTCAGAGGAGAGTGTACGAAGCTAAGGAAAGGGCGGCTAATCTGAGGATCGAAAGGGAAGAACTTGCCCTGGCCAAAGAAAGGCTCGCCTTTGCTAGAGAGCAACAGTTAAGTGGGGTAGTCCCCACTGGTGGCAGCAATGTACCTAGCAATAGGGAAAGGAGTTTTGATACGAAACACCTTGGTAAGATAGTGCCCCCCTTTAAACAAGGGGACGACATCCACAAATGGATAACTGCTTTGGAGAGGGCCTGCACTGTGCAGGGCGTTCCCCAGAGTCAGTGGGCAGCTATCTTGTGGCTCTCCTTTGAAGGAAAAGGAAGAGACAAGCTCCTCACCACAAGGGTGGAGGACGCTAACGATTACCAAGTCTTGAAAAATACACTCGTTGAAGGGTTCGGCCTAACCACTGAGCAGTACAGGGTGCTGTTCAGGGATACCCAGAAGACGCAGTCTCAAGATTGGTCTGACTTTGTCGATTGTGCCACTAAGGCTTTTGAGGGCTGGTTGCTGGGCAGTAAGGTTACTGATTACAAAGGATTGTATAATTTGATGATGAGAGAACAAATTTTAAACAATTGTCAGAACCAGTTGTTGCATCAGCATCTTGTCGACTCGGATCTGACCTCTCCCCAAGAATTGGGGAAGAAGGCAGACAGATGGGTTCGTACGAGAGTTAAACAGAACCAGGGCCAGAATCAAGGTGGTCAGAAGAAAGCAGACCAGAAGGGTAAAGATTCTAAGGGGGAACAAAATGACCAGAAGTCTTCGACAGGTCCCCAACAACCCAAAGAGGGTGGGGGTCAGGCTCCCCAAAAGAAGAAAGAAGGCCAATCCAATAGATGGTGCCAGTACTGCAAAAGTAAATCTCACTGGTTTAGTGAGTGCACCAAGAAAGGAGGAGGGCAGACTCCTGCCACTGCAGCCCCTAAGGCACCTGTGCCCCCTAGTACAGTCAGCAGTGGTAGTGCGCCTCCCAAGGGTTTAGTAGGGTTAACCCTGGGTTCTGAGGGGCGTGACAACTTAGTTGGCACACTCACTCAGGCTGTCCTTGTCAGTACAGGGGACGTGGACGTGTCCCCTGACGTAAGTCCCAATACTTTGGGCAAATATCGACAGACGCCTTTCATAAATGGAAAGATGGCTCAGGCCTATAGGGACACTTGTGCCAGCGTCACCATGGTGACGCCTAACTTTGTGGACCCTGGACAGATCATGCCAGGTACAGAATTCCTGGTGACCAATGCAAGCAATGTCACTACCAATCACAGTATGGCAATTGTAGCTTTCTCCTGGGGAGGGGTAACTGGCCAGAAGAAGGTTGTAGTTAGTCCAGACCTCCCAGTGGATTGTTTGTTGGGCAATGATTTGGAGTCATCACAATGGTCAGAAGTGGAGCACCGGACTCACATGGAAATGTTAGGTTTGCCAGCACATGTGTTCGCTGTGACCAGGTCACAGGTCAGGAAATGCCCCACTGAACAGGTGCTGGATCCTGGAACAACGGACCAGACACCTCCCAAGAAAAAGAGCAGTAGGGTTAAGGCTGCGCCTTCCCCCTTGCCCCAGGTCGTGGATCAAGTCTCAGAGGAGGCTGACCTACAGGAATTGAGGGAAACTGAGCCTAGGGAATTCGAACTTGATCAAGTTGAATTCTTGGGTTCAGGGGGAATCTCAAGGGAAGACCTGGGGAGAGACCAGTTAGACTGCCCTTCTCTTGAACCCCTCAGACAGCAGGCTGCTGCTGAGGCTGCTGGGAACGCCACAGGTACCCACAAGGTATACTGGGAAGATGGACTCCTGTACACTGAGTCAAGAGACCCCAAGCCTGGCATGACCAGGAGGCTGGTTGTACCCTTGTCTCAGCGAGGTTTCCTACTTACCTTGGCCCACGAGATTCCCTTAGCAGGTCACTTAGGCCAGACGAAGACGTGGGACAGGCTTGTCTCGCACTTTCACTGGCCTCACATGAACGAAGATACCAAGGAGTTTTGCCGCTCCTGTGTCACTTGCCAAGCCAGTGGTAAGTCAGGTGGCACGACAAAGGCCCCCCTTATACCAATGCCTGTGGTGGGGGTGCCCTTTGAACGGGTGGGGATCGACATCGTCGGTCCCATGGAACCACCAACAGCATCAGGGCACAAGTTTATACTGGTGGTAGTGGATCATGCCACCAGGTATCCTAAAGCTATTCCCCTTAGGACCACTACAGCACCTGTTGTGGCAAGAGCCCTAGTTGGAGTATTCTCCAGAGTGGGCTTCCCTAAGGAGGTCGTCTCCGACAGAGGTGCAAACTTTATGTCGAGCTACTTAACTGCTATGTGGAAGGAATGTGGTGTCAACTACAAGTTCACTACACCCTATCATCCACAATGCAATGGGCTTGTTGAGAGATTCAACAGGACCCTAAAAGGGATGATTCATGGACTACCGGAAAAGCTTCGGCGTAGATGGGACGTCCTGATCCCCTGCCTTTTGTTCGCGTACAGAGAGGTCCCACAGAAGGGGGTTGGCTACAGCCCTTTTGAACTTTTGTACAGGCATCCTGTAAGAGGACCCCTGTGTTTGGTAAAGGAAGGATGGGAGAGACCTCTCAAAAAGCCTGCAGCCAACATAGTGGACTATGTGCTTGGCCTCCGCTCGCGGATGGCTGAATACATGGAAAAGGCATCTGAAAACCTTAAGGCCAACCAAGAACTCCAAAAAGCTTGGCATGACCAAAAGGCTGTCTTGACTGTTTACCAGCCCGGACAGAAGGTGTGGGTGTTGGAGCCAGTGGCCCCAGCAGCACTCAAGGACAAATGGTCCGGGCCCTACACCATCCTGGAGAAAAAGGGAGAGGTCACCTACCTGGTCGACCTGGGAACTCCCCGGAGCCCCCACAGGGTGCTTCATGTCAACAGGCTCAAAGCATATGTCGACAGGAAGGACATGAGTTTGCTCATGGCCCTAGATGAGGGACAGGAAGAGGAGAGTGACCCTCTCCCCGACCTGCTCACTCAGAATCCTGACGATGGATCGGTAGATGGTGTTGTCTTTTGTGGCAGCCTCTCCGAACATCAGCAGAGCGACTGTAAACAGGTTCTTCAGTCGTTCAGACATATGTTTTCTCTAACACCCAGTCAGACCAATTGGTGCACCCATGAGGTCGACACTGGTGACAGCTTGCCCGTTAAGAGTAAAATCTACCGGCAGCCTGATCACGTTAGAGACTGCATCAAGAGTGAAGTGCAGAAAATGTTGGAGCTGGGAGTCATTGAACCCTCGGACAGCCCTTGGGCTAGTCCCGTAGTTCTAGTGCCGAAACCTCACACCCCGGGCGGTAAGAAAGATGAGGTTCTGCGTAGACTACAGGGGTCTCAATGCAGTCACTAAGACTGACGCCCACCCAATACCAAGGGCAGACGAGCTTATTGATAGATTGGCTTCGGCCAACTACTTAAGTACGTTTGACCTGACAGCTGGGTATTGGCAAATCAGGTTAGCTGAGGACGCCAAGCCTAAGACCGCATTTTCAACCCCTGGTGGGCATTATCAGTTCGTGGTGATGCCCTTTGGTCTGAAAAATGCACCTGCCACCTTCCAACGGTTGGTGAATCAAGTCCTTACTGGGCTGGATGACTTCTGTGCGGCGTATCTTGATGATATTGCTGTCTTTAGCTCCACCTGGGAGGATCACCTGGTCCACCTGCGGAAAGTGTTAGAGGCTCTGCAAGCGGCAGGCCTCACTATCAAGGCCACCAAGTGCCAGATAGGGCAGACACAGGTTGTATACCTGGGCCACCTTGTAGGTGGAGGCCAGGTTCAGCCACTGGAGAGCAAGATACAGTCAATCAGGGACTGGGCTCCTCCAACCACCCAGACTCAGGTTCGAGCTTTCTTGGGCCTGACTGGTTACTATAGGAAGTTTGTCAGGAACTATGGTTCAATTGTGACACCATTAAATGAACTGACAAGTAAGAAAATGCCAAAAAAGGTTCAGTGGACAGCGAGCTGTCAAAAAGCATTCGATGACCTAAAGCAGGCCATGTGCACGGCGCCTATCCTCAAGAGTCCGGACTACTCCAAACCATTCATTGTCCAAACAGATGCTTCTGAGTTGGGTGTGGGAGCTGTTCTTTCTCAACTGAATTTTGATGGTCAAGACCAGCCCATTGCTTTTATAAGCAGAAGGCTGACCCCTAGAGAGAAGAATTGGTCAGCTATTGAGAGGGAGGCCTTTGCTGTGGTTTGGGCCCTGAAGAAGCTGAGGCCATACTTGTTTGGCACTCACTTCAAGATTCAGACCGACCATAAGCCCCTCTTGTGGCTAAATCAGATGAAGGGTGAAAACCCCAAACTGCTTAGGTGGTCCATTTCCCTACAGGGGATGGACTTTACAGTGGAACATAGACCTGGTACTGATCATGGCAATGCCGATGGGCTCTCCAGATATTTCCACTTAGAACAAGAAGACTCACCTGGTCAAGGTTAGCTTATTGTTCCGACGTTTGGGGGGGGGGGTCATGTAGGAGAGTAGGGTCTGCAATCCTATGATCACCCAGATTTTTTGCTTTTGTTTCACTGGTTTACGACTTTCTCTGGCTGTGGGCCTGCTAATCAGACCCACAGCCTGGCTGTTCTCTTTCTAAATTACGACATGTACCCTAGGTGCATTTACCAATTGGTACTGGGCCACCTTATCAGACCCTGTAACTCAGGGCATAGGTGTACCCAGGGCCACCAGGGGCTGCAGCATGTATTATGCCACCCCTGGCTGGCCTCCTAAATTTGACACAACTGGCTGCACGACAGCTGGGGCGAAGTCGTGTAATCACCCTTCGCTTTAGGTATAGTAGCTCTATATCTAACCATACAATGGACACCCGAGTTCCTATCAGTCACTCCTATGGCAGGCCTTAACAATCCTGAAGGCAGAGTGCGTGGGCTCGTGTGAGCTAGGTTCAGGCCCGAGCCGAGCCCGGTTGCAGCTTGCGGAATCAAGACCCAATGGCTGTTCCATGATAACGCGTGCCACATCGGTAACTTCGGTGTCGCGTTATCAAGGCATGTCGAGTAAGGTGTCATACGAATCGGGGTGCTGCCCTCTCACCAATTCTGGCGACGAGGTTAGCATTCCACCCTTCTAGAGGGACACAACATGTACGTAACTGTGAACCCCGGTTAAAGTTAACTAAAGCCTCAGCTCCACAAAATGGATGCTGCCACCACAGACACGAGTCTGACCTCCTGCTGCTGGGAGTCCTTCCAGCGAGGAGCGCTTGGACAAAGGGTTTCCTGTCGAGGGCGGTGTTCGCACCGTCCCAGACAGGGTTTGTGTATTCTGGGTAGGTAGGGCTTTTGCGAGAAGGTGACTGCGGAGTGGCACCCCGGTGCTCACTACGCATCTGCCGGTCAGAACCAGTTCCAGGGGCGCCAGCCCTGGCCTGGGGAAAGTCCGGCAGGGGAGAGGGGTGTAGCTACCCCCCTTCCTGGTCCCACCCTTAGGGCAGGACCTAGTCATGTACCCACCCCTTTCTTTAGAATAAAGGCCGGAGCGGGGACCCTTCCAAATTAGATCTTTGAATCAAGAATACTTTCTACGAAAGGACTTCGAGACTCTTCTAAAGATTTCTCCCTTGTGACTAAGGAGTAGTCACCCTGCATCAGCGGGCACCAACTAAGAACTCTGCGGTTTGCTGCAAGTCCTTCCTCAAGGATCCGACGGCCCAGCTCGACGAGAACCGGCTTCCCTGGCACCTCTGACCTCTACCCACGTCATCAGCTCAGCTGTGATCTGTGGGTGCGACGAGACCTCGAGGGACCGGCCATCATCAAAACCTGCACGCTTTCTTAACCAGCACGACCATCGAGGTAACTCTCTGGTGAGTGCTCTGGGGTCCGAGAAGCCCCGACCCTGAGCCGCTCCAGCACCGAAGTGCAGTCTCCCAGCATCTCCACGATCTGCGTGGGGCCCTTCTGCTCGCTGCTCAGCACGTTGTCTGGTCACTAGCCGCTGGCTTGTGCCCTTCTGTGACGACATCCGACAATCATGACTGCTGGTCTGGTTGCTCCAGACTGGCCCTTGCTTCCATCTTTGCGAGAAGCACCCCGGACCCTCCTGGTCCACTCAAGACGCCATCTTAGGCCCACCACGTGGCCCTGAGATCTGCCAAGGCTTGTTGCCCCATCCTGGGCCCAGCGACGCCGACAGCATCATCCTTCGTGGGACAGCTCGCACCTCCACCGTGGTCGCCGACAACGCCTCCTGGTCCGTGAGACTGCAGAGCCTAGCGTCGCCCACTCACCTAGTCGAGGTGACGGCCAACCGGTGCCTTCCTGGTACCCTCTGACTACTGGCTAGTAGTACGAACTTGGTCCCCTCTGCTTTCAGGTATCAACGATCTCTGATCCAGGCTTGGATCTCTACGAACTATTCATCACTGGTCGCCGGCCAGCAACTCTTTTTCTTCCGGCTCCTGGCTCGTCAGCGAAGACCCCGACGCCTTTAAGACTTGTGCAGCCGCAGCCCTCGTGGCTAGGTAACTCGGCATTTCGGTGCCTGCATACCCTCTTTACTCTAGGGTCCTGAGTCCCTCGCTTCCGACTTGCCTTATCGGGTCCGCCCGAGACCTTAAACTTTCCGTGTCCTCGGACACTTGTTTTAATTGTGCACTTGAAGTATTTTCCTAAGAGATTTGGTTTGTGCTTAGTACCCTGTCCTCATAAAGAGTACAGGGCTGTTGTGATTCTTAATAAATATCCTGTTTATTTTCATAACACTTGTGTGGTGTCCTTTCACTTGGTGTTCAAGGGGTACATGTGTGGTAAACAGCTGGCTTAACGCGCCCTCTCGAGTCTTTAGCCTTAGACTGCTCGTATCCACGCTACTAGGATAGCTGGTCTATAGGTTGACTTACAACCAAACACCATAAGGGGTCGTTGGAACGATACATAGCGGTCGCTAGAATAGCGAACGTTGCATATCGGGCCAACTTCTCACATGCGGTATGGCCACAAACAAAATAGGAATGACGAGTAGCTCTAAAGGAAGATTTGCCTTGATCACTGAATTCGACCACAGTAGTACATTTGCTATGACCTAAGTGTACTGAACCCTTCTTTCTGACACATAAATCACCTTTGACTGGTAATACTGACATAGCAGGGAGAACTGGTGCAGCTTCGGATTCGACAGTAAGAATCATAAGGTTAATTGTATAATTACCTAATCCATATACTTCATTTTCTAGATCAGTTCCTATTCTAGTGGGAAGTCCCTTTTTGTCAGGATAACAGGCGTTAAGTAGGACTAAGTTCAAGTTTCCCCAAACCCAGTTTCCCTCGAAAACAGCAATATCAGGATCTAAGGAATTAATTATTCTAAACCATGCTCCACAAGAGCCATTGTGTGTGAACGGGTACGGAAAGAGGGGCAGAACTCCCTTGTATTTCTGATAGGGAGGGAGTCGGCCACATATCCAACAGTTTGTAGCATTGTTAGTCTGATGAGAGTGATGTAACATACTAATGAAGGTGTTGTTGCGCAGCGCAAGTCTGTAAGATAATTCATGGGGGGGTAACTCGCTAAAAGAATGTTCGGCAGTGACATTGTAAGCAGATTGTTCACGCTTGAAGATAGGGTAGTATATGGGAAGCAATATACTAGCAACGATAATCAGAAGACTTAGAAAAAACATAATCAATAATGTCACTATACAGTGACTACGGAGTGATTTACAATATGCATGTTTCTTGAGTTGTCTCTCTCTCTCTCTATCTCGATCTAGGGGATACATGTCAGAAACTATTTAACCGATTCACCTAGGGGAGGACTTAAACAATTAAACTGTCTGACTTGCTAGATCGAAGTTTAGTTCGATACTCCTCTTGGGGAGTTTTCTCTCTTTTTGGAACTTTGAAGTCTTTAGTATCGAGGCAGTCCTTGGAGGGGGTGGACGAGTCAGTTTCTGGCAACAGTTCATTACATTTTTTAATATGACTCGTGTGGATCCACCCCTTTCGGCCTTCCACTTTGATTGCGGTCCTCGTGGTAAGAAGGACGATCTTCGGCTCCTTCCAGCGGGGCTCCAGCGGGCTTTTCCTGTCGAAGTTACGAATTAGGACTGTATCCCCAGGACGGACATCGTGTGGCTTTACATCAGTGTTGTCGGGGAAGGCTGCAGCAACCTGTGAACGACATGATTGGAGTGCAGACATCAAGGAGGCAATGTAATCGGTCAGCATGTTACAATCAACATCGGTTATTTTCTTAGGCATGGGCGTCCCCCACATATTCGGTGGTCTGCCAAAGACCACTTCATACGGGGATAGTCCTGCTCTCGAATGGGGGACCATTCTCATATAGAACAGTGCAACTGGCAGGGCGACTATCCAGTCGACCCCTTTCTCTTTACAGATTTTTGCAAGGCGTGTTTTCAGTGTCTGGTTATGCCTCTCTACAAGGCCAGCGGCTTCGGGATGTCGGACGCAGTGGAATTTCCACTGATATCCCAGCAGAAGGGAAACCTGTTTCATGAGCTCGGATGAGAATGGCTGTCCGTTATCTGAGTACACGACACGAGGCAAGCCGTACCGTGGGAAGAATTCTCGAACCAGCTGCCTGGCAGTGGTCGGAGCAGTGTAATCTGGGACTGGATATGCTTCGGTCCAACGGGAAAGTGCACAAACAACTACGAGGACGTACTTAAATCCTCGACAACGGTCCATCTGGATATAATCCATCTGGAGGACTTCAAAAGGGTGATCAGGAGGATGGAATCCACCTTGCTCTACAGGGACGCTTTTACCTGGATTGAACTGACAACAGATCATGCAAGTACGCACTTTCTGTTTTGCTGCTGCTCGTAAGTGTTTGTTGTACCAGAGATTCTGTAAACTGTCTAACATAGCTTTTTCTCCTAGATGTGCTGGACTATGTGCTGTATTTATTATGACTTGAACCATAGAGTCGGGGAGAAACCATGTAGATTTTCCCTTCGTCATCCAACCTTGATCTGTCTGGATCCCTCCATTTCTTGATTTCATCTGGAGTAGCATGTGTCTGAATATCGATTACATCTAGTGTGGGATCCCTAACTGTCATACAATGTGTCGGTACTATTGTCTTTGTCATATCAGTTGTCTGGGTGTGAGTCAATGCTGTATGTTTTGCTGTTTGGTCTGCCAGGTCGTTACCCTGGGAAATGGAATCTGTAACTTTAGTATGTGCTTTGCACTTCATGATGGATATGCCTGAAGGCAGATGTATTGCTTCTAACAGTGCTTGGATGAGGGGACCGTGTTGGATCTTGGCACCGTGAGAGGTCAGGAAACCTCGTTCTTGCCATAACACTCCGAAGTCGTGTACAACTCCGAAAGCATAACGCGAATCTGTGTATATGTTAACATTTCTGTTCTTGGCTAGTATACAGGCTCGGGTCAGAGCGATGAGCTCTGCTGCTTGAGCGGACTGTGTATCAATACGATATGTTTCTTTAACTTCAGTTTCAGTGGTCACTGCATAGGCGGCCACTAATTCTCCTGTGTTTGTTCTCATACATGAACCATCCACATAAAGTGTCAGGTCTGGATTTGTCAGTGGATCATCAGTTAAGTCTCGTCGGGGCTTTGTTACTGCATTAATGATCTCTATACAATCATGCGGGGCTGAATTAGTCATAATCAAAGGTAACAATGTTGCGGGATTCAGGATGTTACAGCGTCTGATTTCTATGTGTGGCTGGAATAGTGTCAGTTCATAACCTGTCAGTCGTGCTATAGTCAAGTGTTGAGTCTGAGTTCGGTTTAGAAGAACCTCTACAGAATGTGGAACTTGTACTGTTAATTGATGTCCTAAAACAATTGAGTCGCTCTGTCTGATTGCTAGGGCTGTTGCTGCTACTGACTTTAAGCACGCAGGGAGCGCCTGGGCTACTGAATCCAATGTACTTGAAAAATAAGCGCAAGGCTTATGTGAACCTGCTTGATCTTGAGTGAGGACAGACAACGCTGTACCATCACGTTCTGTAACAAAAAGTGTAAAAGGTTTGCTGTAACATGGTGTCGCTAAAACTGGTGCTTGACATAAAGCTTTCTTTAATTCCTCAAAGGCCTGTGTATGTTCCTGAGTCCAAGGAAGGGCAGTCGAAGTCGCTGCCTCCTGTGTTGCCAACTGAATGAGTGGTTTAGCTAGAAATGCATACTGGGGAATCCATTGTCTGCAGTACGAGGTGAGGCCTATAAAGGCCCGCACTTCCTTTTGTGTCTGGGGTTGTGGCATGTTTACAATTAACTGGATGCGGTCAGGAGTGAGCTGTCTCCCCACTTTGGACAGCAAGTGACCCAAGTACACAACTTGCTGAACACAGAATTGTAGCTTCGAAGGAGACACCTTGTGTCCCTTGTCGGCCAGAAAATGTAAAACTGTCAGTGATGCTTGTTCACATTCGGGCTCACTTCGTGCGGTGATCAGCAGATCATCGACGTATTGCAGTAAGGCGGTGTTAACTGGCATTTGAATACAATCGAGTTGTCTTTTCAGTGCTTGACTATAGATGCTGGGGCTTTCTGTGAATCCTTGAGGTGCGCGTGAAAATTTGAAACTTCGTCCATTTAAACTGAATCCGAAGAGGTATTGGCTCTCTGGATCAATGGGCACACTGAAGAAGGCGTTCTTGAGATCAATTACAGTAAAGAACGTTGCTTCTGAATCAATAGCAGTCAATAGGGAAGAGATGTCGGGAACCACAGGGTACTGTGGAACAATGCATTTATTCAGTTCTCGTAAATCAATCACCAACCGATATACTGGCGGTGCATTGGGATCAGTACGTTTAAGAATCGGAATGATAGGGGAATTACATATATTGGAGTCGGTCTCTACGACCACTCCTTGGGCAATGAGCTCTTCAATGATTTCCAGTAAAGCCACTACAGCATCGGGTGGTAACTTGTATTGCCTGATTCTTGGTAAAACAACTCCTTGTTTGAGTGTAACACGGTATGGTGTGATGTGCATGCAACCTACATCGGTCGGGCCTTGTGCCCACAGGTGCTTCAGTAAATTTTTCAATCTGACATCAAACTCTCGTAATACATAGTGACCCTTAAAGTCACGCAAAAAGAGTCTAACTCCTTCCGGAGAACAACATATCACAGCTCCTAGAGCCTTCAATGTTTTGATACCTAACAGATTTTCTGGACATGATTTCGTAAGTAACAAGTCTGTAACACATGATAATGGACCCACAGCCAGGGGGACTGGTTTCGATACCTCATTTACAATAGGCTGTCCTGAAAAACCAAGGGAAACATTCTGTGAGCCTGAGAGGGGTGCCCCTGGGACTTCATTATGGCTGATTGTTGTGCGGCTTGCCCCTGTGTCAATTAAAAACTTTCTATCTTTTCCCAATACTCGACTGTGTACGTAAGGACCCTCTTGATCTACAGGAATCTCAATAAGAGGCAAGCCAACCTCCCTCTCTAGGCTGTTTCATGTGTATCGTTGATAATCGGGATAATCAGATTGGGCATACTGGCACATCTGCCGTGAAACTTGCTGCGTTGCGGCTATGGGCTGTGACTGTGGCTGTGATACCGCTGCTGTCTGTGCTGTATGTGGTGGAGCATGCATATGTTGTGGATTCTGTGAAGTCTGTTGCTGACCCTGATCTTGTCTAGGCGGATGCGGTCTTTCTTTAGTTTTACCTGTTGCTATATTGTGTTTCAGGACTGGGCATTCATGTACGTAGTGACCTGGCTGCTTGCAATAATTGCATGTCCCTTTAACGGGAGCTGCGGCATTACCTGTCTGGGTCGTACCCTTTCTCTGGCTGGAACCGACTGGGCCACTAACATTTTCATTTTCGTGTCTTTCATGCGTCTCTGTTCGTGATCCTGTTCTTCTCTAATTCTGTTCTGATGGTATTGTAACATTTGTAACATCTGGGATGGCGTATTTGCTTGCCATGTACTTTCCACTTTATATACACGGTTTTTGACTGCTGTCAGGGAATTCTCGACTAACTTTGATACAAAAAGATGTGGGTACGACTCGCTACCTGGTTTTAGGCCACTATTAATAATGAAACATTTCTCGAATCTTGAATAGAAGTCACTGGTATCTTCATCGTGTTTCTGTTTACAGGCTGAGATTGCGTCCCAGTCTTCCTTTTTGGTGGTCAGTAATCTTGGCAGAACCTGTACTATCAAACCTGGTAATGCTTTAGCTTTCTCCCCAAGGCCTAGCCCTGGGGTACGAAGTTTCTCCTCGTCTTCTATTTCTGTCCATATAATCTTTTTGTCTCCCACCTCCCATTCTCTTTCCTTCAGTTTCTCGTAGATGCCGGTGGGCAGCAGTACCTTTAACATTTTCATGATATCTGCATATGTGTAATCTCCCATCAGTAACATGTCTTTAAGTTCTCTGTGAAAACCTGCAGGGTCTTTATCGTGACAGGGTACTAGTTTCTTCATCTCCAATAGTTCTAACTTGGTCAGAGGTGTGTGTACATACACACGTTTCAAGGTATTATCGGTACCCATAACTGGATGTACTTCTCGTAAAGGGTTCTGTCTTTCTAAACGTTCCATATGATACATTTTTCTTTCTGGGGGCGGAGCGGGAACATATTGTGGGCCTAAGAAAGTGTTATATCTGTGCCGTTGTTCTAGAATTATTTGGATTAACTTGGTACTCAGGCCTCTCCATCTATCCATGAGCAGTGCTTCTAATGTATCGTGTAAGGGACCTGGATCAGAATGTTTATTTCTGTATAACGTGAGGAGGTGCTGAATCATATATATATACCTGCTAATTTCTGCTCGTCTGGGGATAGGTTCAGAAATGTCTGTGCTACTGTGTCATCATTGTATATATTAGGATTGTCAGCCCATAGTACTGCGGACCGGGCTAGTTCTTGTTCATCCATAGAATTGAGTACATGGTACCCCATTCGTTCTCAAAGCATTTTATCAGTGTCTTGAAACAGATTTTCAGGAGAATTCGGTTTTGATATGCCAGAGAGAAAAACTCTTGCTTTCTGGACGAATGCCTTTCCTAAGGTAAGTTCCCTTACCTACATACGCTATCTTATCGGTAGTTATTTCTTGTTCTTCAGGTCCTTCCTCCTCCTCGGAGGAAGCATTTTCTTTTTCTTTTTCGTGTATTTCTATTACTGCTTTTCTTATTTTCTTGTACATGCTTGATATACAATTCACTTTATCATGTTTTCCTTCGGCTATATTTTGACCCCACCTGTTTAGTGCTTCCATTTCATCCTGTTCTGTCTCAGGCCTGTCTTGTTCTCTTATTAAGCAATTTATGAAAAAACGTTATATATATATCAACTTTCTGATGTGCCAGGGCCTCCTTAATACTTTCAGGATTTTCCCCAGTCTGGACAAAATGATATATTCTATCTAGGTGATCAGTCATCCCTGAGAATAACACTAGGTAATCTGTAGCTTGTCGCAAGCGTAGTGACGCTATCAACATTCTATCGTCTTTGCTGGGTACTGGATCGTATCTGCAAACTGGAAGTTGTTCTTTGAGTATATCGAGACGGGGTGACTGGAGTGTAGGGTGCTTCTGCATGTCTCTAAGGTGTAACCTGTGTGTTGCTGGCGGGGTCTGGTAACCCCCGGTTGCACCTCCTGAGGCGGAGGCTTGGGCATTATCCCTCTGTGGAGTCTGTATGTGTACTTGAACTTGTCTCTTAATAGAATCAGGCAAAAATGGATTTGGTATCTTAACCTTAGGTGAGGGAAGTGGTGGAGGTGGAGGAACGACAGGCTGTCGGACGGGGGAACTTTGTTGCGGTAATGGCGGGATATGGTCTGTAGGCGGGTTGCCACCTCCGTCCCCGTCACCGTCAGTAGGCGGGGCCTGTGAATTGGTGTAAGCGGGTGCTACATCGTCTAGATAGGAATTCAGAAATATGTCTTTAGTAGTCCTGTGCTTTACTTTAGTTGGAACCAATGGTGGCGGCAGATTTTTCGGTATTTCTGAAGTGGTTTCAGGCGAACCCTCGGCCACAAGATACATGCCATTTACAAGATTGTTTCGTGCGCGGTCTACTTGTTCTGCTTTTACTCGGATTCCTTCATTAACTAATTCGTTCTCTCGGGCTCTATCTGACTCTTCTCTATGTCTGTCTTCTCTACGGAGCTCTTTCTCGGCTCGTTTATGTGATTCTTTACGCCACAATTCTATGGCATCTTTCTGTGACTGTCTGGCTTTCTTTCTCCATAGTGCTTCTTCTACTTTCAGGATGCACTCAGCATCCCACGTTCCTGTAACGGGCCATCTGTGTTTTTCTTCTAGGTGCTTAGTATAATCGGCCCATAAATCTAGATACAATATGGTGTCTATGCCATGCTTATGGTACATAAAGTTTCCAGGCGTGTCCCTAGGGGGGATAGGAATTTCTTCCTCTACTATCCCTTTCCTAGTTCCTATCTGTCTTAGTTTATTGAAGAACGGCATCTTGTTACTTAGTACTGGATACTTAGTACTGGTTACTTATTCTGAACACAGCTAGTTACACAAAAACACAATAAGGCACATTAAACAATCACTCATACCACGACATTAATTACATGAAAAAACATTTTGAACATATATCTCTACCCTAGATACTGGATGTACTGCTAAACAGCACAGATACACTGTCGAAGACAGTGCAAGAACTTGAATAACTGATATACTGCTAAACAGTACAGATACACTGTCTAAAACAGTGCAGACCGCGTTTGTGTACCCAAACCCGTCTTTACCGGATACATAATAATGCACCCGTCTAGATACGTCCCAGCAATGGTACTCACCGGGAAGCACGGAATCGGAAGGCCTCGGAAAACTCGACTGGACTGGACCGGACTGGACTCGACTCGACTCGACACGTGGATACTTCGGAAACTGGTGGGCCTCTTGACACCTCGGACCTTGCTTCTTTCGGCTAGGCTCTGGTCGGGATCCTCCGCACTCCTCACCGCCTCGTCTGGGTGCTGATCGCAGTCTCCGTCACCTCCGTGGGCCAGAGGGAGAAACAGGAAATCCTGCGGGTACGCGTAGTTCCGTCTTGACTGATGGCAGGGTGCAAAGCTTGCAACGCACCATCCGGCGCGTGGGGTGGGGGAGGGGTCCCTATTCGGTCGCCAAAATAATGTGGTAAATATTTGATTTACCGTCCTAATTTCTATGCAGGTAAGTACTTAACAAAATAACTCAATCTGAAAGAAAGAGGCAGAGTCCGTGGTGTTAGAGTTCTTAGGGGTTTTATTCCTTAAAAAGGAATGGTCATGGTACCAGATCGGATATCGTGTTCCTGCCACCACTGGGGTGCAGGAAGGGATAGAGCCATATTTTATTGACAATACATAGCTTATATACTTAAATCATACAATAGAAACCAATACAGTAGGCGTAACAGCTGAGAGAAACAAGATAAGAGCACACACGTGGTAGTGATACGTAATTAGAAGGCGTGAACTAGGCGTGAACATAGAGGTGTGTGCTAGAAACGTCATATGTAAGTGTCACGAGTAGGTGGGTACTTAGCAGAATTTGGCAATGTCAGCAGAAATCTGAGGCCTGGATGCGCGCGCAGCTGCATGACGCGTGAATGACGTGGAACTGGAGGGTGCAGGGGACTTGACATTTACACTTGCGGAAAGAGACAGAAGTCTGGCATGTCAGATCAACTCGTACCTATATCATATCTGATATCTAATGTTTGGGAACCATATTATCTAGAGGAAAAGGTCTCTTGGGCAGAGGCTATTCTATACTGACTGTGAGTGCGTGTATAAGCGTCTAAGTGTCTGCATGAGATGCGAGGGGGCATGGGCCTACCATGGTAACAGAGGCTATGAATTACTTGCACGGAGACAGTGAGGCCGGGCCCTTTGCTCTGCAGCTGGAAGATGTTTACTTGAACTGGTAGGCAGGAATGTATGTTTGAGGAGCGGAACAGATAATTCGAAGGTTGAATACAGTGTTGGCAGGCAGCAGGCTGAGCTAAGCGCCGTTAGCCGCACAGGGAGTAAGGCAGAGGTCACGGGTACAGAGGCAGCCCAGGCTGAGGCGTTCAGAATCAGAAGGCAGGAAAAGGCTCGATGGCAGAATTCAGGGCCTACTTCGCCAGAGCTGAAAAACGTGTAAAGTACACCACAAAAAGACGTTGGCATGGCATACTTAGGAACAGAATATTCAACCCATTCAGGGTGTATCTGAAAGAGGACATGTTAACGTTGGACGCAAATGTATTTGCGTCTTCATAGCTGGCACAGGAGGGAAGTTACATGCACTTTAAGCTGGTACATGGAGACGGTGGGGTACACGTTAGGGAACATTTCTTGACCATAAAATTTATATTTCCTCAGACTGGTGTTTTTTTCTTATTTCCCAGATGTGTGTTCACGGGGCGGTGGCCGAGGGCAAACGATTTGCAGTGATTTATGTGGGTATCTGAGCTGTTGTGTATCTAGACTGTGTGCTGGGGGCAGGTGGCTGGAGGAGACATGGAGAAACGGACATGCAATGACTACGGTTAAATTCTGTACCTGGAACGTACGTGGTATGCATATGCCTTCACGCCGTTACCAGGTTTATTCATATCTTAGGCGACACCAAGTACATATAGCATTGTTGCAAGAGACCCATTTGACAGACCCGGAGGTGTTTACATTGCGCCGCAGGTGGAGGGGACAACTGTATGCCACGGGCTTCTCGGCATTTGCGCGATGGACTTTGGTTTGGATACGCCCTGGGGTCCCCTTTGCACTCACAGTAAATGGATGTTGAGGGCAGAAATGTGCTTCTACAGGGCAAGCTGGATGGACAACAGGTGGTTATAGCTTCTATCTATGCTCCTAACACGGAACAGGGACGATTCCTTTCATGATTGTCGTCGGTGATAGAGCCATGGCCGGGTGTGCCAGGTGTGCCATTTTTACTTGGAGGCGATTTTAATTGTGTACAGGAAGTTGCGTTGGATCGCTCGTTCCCTCCCTTAGCAAATGCGCCGGTGAGTGGAGCGCTAAAGGCGCTCACAGAATGGGCAGCACAGTGGGACTTGCATTATGTCTGGCGCACTCGGAACCCTAACATGAGAATTTATTCATACTACTTGGGTGCCCACACACTGCATGTCCGACTAGACAGGTTTATGTTATCGAGTGATTTACTTGCCCATGTCACAGACACCGGTTATTTGGGTCGCACTCACTCTGACCTAAGCATGAGCGAATTTTGCGGATCTCGCGTTCGCGAATTTTGCGGATTAGCAGATTCGCAATCCGCAAAATCCGCGAATTCCCGCGAATTTGCGGATTTTTTTTTTTTTTTGTGTTCGCCCGTGTTTCTGCCAGTTCGCGAGGGTTTTGTACACTTTCGCAAATTGCGAACTTACCTGTCGGGTCGCAAGTTTCGCGAACTTGTTGTTTCTACATGTCCAGCCTGTTTGGGACACTCTTCTTCATCACTGCCACTCTCTGTCACCACTGCCACTCTCTGACTACTCATGCCACCCTCTGGCCCACCCATGCCACCCTCTGTTTCATCACCACACCCTCTGGTTGTCCAGTGTACATTATTTTCGGCAAAGCAAAGCACACCTTCCCTGGCTCAAGTGACCTGAATTAATTTGGGGCTGATTAATGTGTCACAGAATATTTTTTTAGCTGGCACCTGCTTCCTTAGTGCGCCCTGATTAGTGATCTTTTGCACTTGCTAAGTGCTTTCATTGTTGCAAAATTAGTTACAACACCTGCCCTGCCCCAACTGACAATAATGAATTAGGGGCTGATTAATGGATTTTAACTTCCAGCCTGGCTCCTGCTTGTCTCCCTTAGCTGTAATTCAGGACCTTTGTGGCATATGTGTAACTATTCTGAGGTTCAGAGCAGGGTCACATAATAGTTTCAACTGGCAACTGAACTCTGGAGGGGCCCCTCAGGAAGCACTACAGGAAATGGCTACTAATGATGAGCCTGAACTTTTGAACCTGGTAAGTAGTTACTTTCAGTTTTGCTAAGATCGTATTTCTGCAATTTTGCACTTATTCGCGGGGCGCGAACTCACGCGAACTCACGCGAACAGTGCGAGCAGTGCGAGCAAAATCCGCTGCTCGCGGATTTGCGGATTTTGCGGGAGATTCGCAAATCTCGCGGATTGCGGATTTCCCGAAAATCCGCAAAATCCGCGAGCGGAACGGATTTTCCGCCCATGCCTACTCTGACCACAACCCACACACCCTGGGCTTTGCCTGGGAATGCCCCCGCCCGCCGGTGCCTACATGGCGACTCCAACCGGATGTCTTATTAGATGCCCCATATAGGGAGGCACTCTCGAACCACATTCTGCAATATTTTGAGGAAAATAACGGCACTGCATCTACCCCGCAAGTTGAGTGGGATGCGTTTAAGGTAGTCACACGGGGCAACTGCCTGGGCATGCAGGTGGGTATGCGGCGCCAGGGGGAAAGACACTTGACGAGTGTAGAATCCACCTTACTAGCTGGTGAACGGGAGGCAGCTGAGGGTAACGACGCAAGATTGATGACAGCCCGAGAGCAACACACTCGACTTTTATACAGGCTAAAGAACCTGAATTATGCTGCCCATTCGGCGCGCACACATCACGCTGGGGACAAACCGGGCAAACTGTTATCTTGGCTGATACGACGGGACACCCAAACCGCGCCAGTGCTGTCAATATGTACCACACAGGGCACCACAGTCTATACACAGAGGGCTATACACGAGGCCTTCACAAGCCATTATGAAGGCCTCTATCGCTCCCGGTTGCAGGTCACTGAGGATGACATCTCAGAATACCTGTCAGCGTTACCCCTGCCAACGTCTACTAATGCACAATGGGAGGAGTTAGGCGCACCGCTCGAGGCAGAAGAGATTCGAACAGTCATCTTTTCCCTCTCCAATGGCAAGACCCCAGGGCCGGATGGACTGCCTGCGAAGTTCTATAAGGCCTACTCTGTCATCCTCATACACGAACTACTGAGGATATATAAGGCAGCAATAGAAGACTCTGCTCTCCCGCCAACCCTGAACGAGGCAAATGGAATATCTCTATGGAAGCCGGGCAGAGATGGACTCAGTATGGGTTCATACAGGCCGCTTGCCCTCCTCAATACGGACTATAAGATCCTGGCGTCTACACTAGCCCAAAGATTGGCCCCCCTGGTACCTACTCTGGTACATTCTGACCAGAACGGTTTTGTGCCAACCCGCAGTACGTCTTACAACATAAGACGCCTGTTTAGAGTCCACGTCCCAATGGCCTCACTCGGGGTGTTTGGTTCTCAATCTAGAGAAAGCATTTGACTCCGTGGAGTGGCCCTACCTGATGCAGGTGCTGAAGAAGTTTGGCATGGGTGATGCCTACCTTCAGATGGTGGAACTTCTCTACCAAGATCCTGTGGTGCGGGTTTGCATGGGCAGACTCCTATCAGACTTGATCCGAGTCCGCACAGGCACAAGGCAAGGGTGCCCCCTCTCCCCCTTAATCTTTGCTCTCATGATGGAGCCCTTGGCGACACAACTCCGTGCCTCCGGCGCAGATTGGGGTATCCCTTTGGAGGATGGGCTAGACTCGGTGTCGCTATATGCAGATGATTTAATGATCTACGTCAGAGATCTGACTTGTTTTCCGCGCGTGCTCACCTCCATATTAAGCAACTTCGGGGACGTGTCGGGACTCTGAGTTAACTGGGCAAAATCAGGAGTATATTCTTTTGCTACAGACACGCCAGAAAGCGACATCATAGTAATGGGCGAAAGAATCGTCTGGTATCCAACCGTCTTCCGCTATTTAGGGATTCATATTTATCGTGACCCTGCTGACCTACTGGAGGGTAACCTCACGAGGGCCATTTCGTCACTTGCGACACAGGTGACATTTTGGAACTCCCTTCCACTAAATGTCCCAAGTCGGATTACCCTTACCAAAATTATAGCGCTGCCTAAGCTGTTGTACTTTTATGCCAACCTTCCGGTGTATATCCTGGCCCGAATTTTCCGAGAGCTGGAAACTCTGACCAAGCGATTAATCTGGAATGCGGGGAGACCCAGAGTTGCATTAAAGACGCTATATGCTGCAACGATAAGTGGGGGGTTATCTGTCCCTAATCAGGAGCTCTATTACCTGGCAGCGCAACTGCAGTGGGTTGCCTACTGGTTGAGTGGAAAGAACTTGAGAGATGCAGCCTCAGGCGACGCCGTCATGACGGTTGCGCAGATACACGCGCTGTTTCACCCCTTAGCTAAGGTACGCTGCCCAGATCAACTGCACCTTGCGGTGGCGAGGTAGTGCTATATGAGAAGCCTAAAGTTTTCAAGCTCTTACAAACCATATGCCCCTAATCTGCCACTGTTGGGACGCCTTGGGAAGGGGGCACGCTTATGGAGACTAAGCATGGGCGAATTTTGCGAATCTCGCGTTCGCGAATTTTGCGGATTTGCGAACTCGCAATCCGCAAAATCCGCGAATTCTCGCGAATTTGCGGATTTTTTTTTTTGTGTTCGCGCGGGTTTCTGCCAGTTCGCGAGGGTTTTGTACAATTTCGCAAACGCGAACTTACCTGTCGGGTCGCAAGTTTTGCAAACTTGTTGTTTCTACGTGTCCAGCCTGTTTGGGACACTCTTCTTCATCACTGCCACTCTCTGTCACCACTGCCACTCTCTGACTACTCATGCCACCCTCTGGCCCACCCATGCCACCCTCTGTTTCATCACAGCACCCTCTGGTTGTCCAGTCAGTGTACATTATTGTGGCAAAGCAAAGCACACCTTCCCTGCCTCAAGTGACCTGAATTAATTTGGGGCTGATTAATGTGTCACAGAATATTTTTTTAGCTGGCACCTGCTTCCTTAGTGCTTCCTGATTAGTGATCTTTTGCACTTGCTAAGTGCTTTCATTGTTGCAAAATAAGTTACAACACCTGCCCTGCCCCAACTGACAATAATGAATTAGGGGCTGATTAATGGATTTGAACTTCCAGCCTGGCTCCTGCTTGTCTCCCTTAGCTGAAATTCAGGACCTTTGTGGCATATGTGTAACTATTCTGAGGTTCAGAGCAGGGTCACATAATAGTTACAACTGGCAACTGAACTCTGGAGGGGACCCTCAGGAAGCACTACAGAAAATGGCTACTAATGATGAGCCTGAACTTTTGAACCTGGTAAGTAGTTTCAGTTTTGCTAAGATCGTATTTCTGCAATTTAGCGCTTATTCGCGGGGCGCGAAGTTGTACTGGGAAGCCGCGAACTCACGCGAACAGTGCGAGCAAAATCTGCTGCTCGCGGATTTGCGGATTTTGCGGGAGATTCGCGAATCTCGCGGATTGCGAATTTACCGAAAATCCGCAAAATCCGCGAGCGAAACGGATTTTCCGCCCATGCTTAATGGAGACAGCAGTTGGACGAGCGGTGATTTAGAGAGCTTGGGAGACCTATTTGCAGAAGGCACTCTACTCTCGTTTGAGACCCTGCCAGCCAACACGGGACTGCCTCCTGGACAATTTCTGACGCATGCGACACTTATCCGCCTGCTAACGCAAGCCTGGGGTGACCTAACTGAGGAACTGCCAGCTCACTTACTGATTCAGTACTTGCATGTGATGGGAAATGGCTCCCACATAGTGCACTGGCTCGCCCAAGCACTACACACATACACACAATTTTCATCACAGAGCCTACGAGACAAATGGACTGTAGATAGAGGCCACCCCTGGACCGATAAAGAATGGGCGTTGGTGCTCGCCGGGGCAATGAATGTTCCGTGCAACTCCTGTTTTAAGATCATACAGTATTATATTGTGCATTGTGCGTACTTATCCCCGGATAAAATCAACCGATACTTTGGCCTAGACTCATCAGCATGTCCCAGATGCGGACTTGTGGATGCGCAACTTCTACACATGCTCTGGATGTGCCCTCTTCTAAATGATTACTGGAAATCAGTGTCGGCCTCTTTGGCAGCAGCGACGGGGGTGGCTTGCCACACACATGGGAAGTTTGCCTGTTGGGCCTGTTTAAGCGGACGGCACGGACAAAGGTCCAGACTAGATTTCGGGACCTGGGGCTGATAACTGCGAAACGCCTTATCACCAAGCGCTGGAAGAATAGTATACCCCCACAAGCAATACACTGGCGTAATTCGTTTGACAATTGGGCAAGGGCAGAGAGTGTAGCCTTACACAGAGAGGAGACGGCGGGGCCACGCATGTATCCCATAGCGCAAGACTGGGACAACGCCCTGGCTGCTTATCATCAAGTGTGCCTTCAGAAGGGTATTATTTAGACTCAGGTGCCCTATAGACCGCTGGCCCGACTGTTCCCTCCCTCCCCAATTCCCCCCCGCCACTTCTTCATCCCCCTCCCTGCATGCGTGTCTCTCACCCCTGTAGGCCCTAGATTGGGTCTCTAGGTTGGCTTTCCCGTCCTCTCCCCCCTTCCTCATTACACCGGCTGCTTTTCGTATCTAACAGCCCCCACTACAGACATGGTACCACACATGCCCGCTCCTGACTGTCCCTTCTGAACCACACACTCATCGTTTTTACTTTACCCAGTCTTTAATCCCTACAATCCCAGGTTGTTATTCATAGTTTCTAGTTTCGAACAAAAGATTTGAATATATACTGCATATATGACACGCTTGACTTTGCTCTGAACCACAGATATAATATAGCAGATGTCCCAACCTATCCATTTCAATGGTGAGAGGTGGGGAAACGATTGGTTTATTCAGTGAACTGTTGTTGTTGATTTATGATTTTTCCTTTATTTATTACACAACCATAGCTAATGGCCTTGTCACGCTGTTCACACTATTTTGCTTTTATCATCACGTCTCTTAATTGTATTCATTAATGTGTCTGTACAATTGATACAACATGTAACGCTTATACTGCGCCATGACTATGTTTTTTGCTCACATATGTGTTCATGCCAAAAGAAAAAGAAAATGCAATAAAAGATATTCAAACAAAAAGAGTGCAGAGGGGTTGTGTTAGTAATAAATACATATATATTTGATATATACCTTGTGTGGTGTCCTTTCATTTGGTATTCAAGGGGTTATTATTGGTAAAACAGCTGGCTTCACATGCCCTCTTGAGTTTAGCCTAAGACTGCTTTGTCCATGCTACCCCTAGGATAGCTGGTCTATAAGGTTGACTTACAACCAATCACCATTAGGGTTGTTTGGACTGATACTGGGTGCTCACTAGAATAGGGAACATCACATATCAGGCCAACTTCTCACACTTCTCCCTTCCCCTCATGGTGTTCAATCCCCCGTGTGCATCTCCCTCTGTTCTTGTTGTGCCCTTGCTCCTCGGGTATTAAGCGCTATATAAATGCAATTTCAATTTGCTTCCTCCTCCCGTACCAGCTACCCCAACCAGCTCCTCCATGGATGGGACTGCACTGGGGTGGCGCAGTGAGCTAAAGAACGATGATGGATTCAACCCAGATCTGTGACTGGGGGTGAGTGTCTGAAAAGTTTCAGCGCTCCGTCCATCATCTCCTTGTGTTTGCTTTCTTTGCCCTAAGTTGGCAGGGTATGCCCAGACATCGGTCCCTTGCTCACTTTATCACTGGATTCAAGCAAGCCGGGCTGATGAGGGGTGTTACCCCGAAACCGGTCCCAGGATGCTTTTTTGAGGTCCAGGGAAGACCCGGTTTGGCAGTTCGGTCTAGACTGTTCCCATAAGTAACAGGGTCAAGACTGATTTGCATATGGCTGGGTCTGAACTGGGGTGGCGAAGTGAGCTAAAGAACGATGATGGATTCAACCCAGATCTGTGACTGGGGGTGAGTGTCTGAAAAGTTTCAGTGCTCCGTCCATCATCTCCTTGTGTTTGCTTTGTTCGACTTAAGTTGACAGGGTATGCTCAGACGTGAGTCCCTTGCTCACTTTGTCACTGGATTCAAGCTAGCCTGGCTGATTAGGGGTGTTACCCCGAAACTGGTCCCAGGATGCTTTTTTGAGGTCCAGGGAAGACCCGGTTTGGCAGTTCGGTCTAGACTGTTCCCATAAGTAACAGGGTCAAGACTGATTTGCATATGGCTGGGTCTGAACTGGGGTGGCGAAGTGAGCTAAAGAACGATGATGGATTCAACCCAGATCTGTGACTGGGGGTGAGCATCTGAAAAGTTTCAGCGCTCCGTCCATCATCTCCTTGTGTTTGCGCACATCCTCAGAATGCCTGCTTTCTCAAAAAAGACTTCTATATTCCTAAACCCTGCATCCAAAATTCATCTTAATTTACAATTTCTGCACCGACGAGCCCACATTCACATTTGAAGATGCTGAACTCCATGAATTTAGATTTTCAGAGATGGAACCAATTTACCCAGTATCCGTGCGCATCACAAATAAACCACGTAAAAATGGACGTGGGCAACTCACTATTCCACAGGCGCATGTGAAGAAAGGACACGTTCAAACAAAACACATTCATGCGGTATGCTTTGCATGCACTCCCCTTACAAACGGCTGGGGACGCCCACCCATGACACTGCAGAGAAAAGGTGCGTGAGTTTCGCACTCTCATGTTACACCCTCGTATCTCACTGCATTACGACAGGTGTTGACATTTGGTAAATACTGTGTAGCTTGCGCGAGCAACTTCCATTTACAAGCGTAAAGTTGTTCTTACATCTGATAATTTCCTTTGTAGATCAAGTCCTTTGTTCTTTTTTTTTATTTGGCACATACGTCTTTTTGTTTTCTCTAAATGTTGAATTTATCCTGTTTTTTGTAGAAGTCAAACTGTTCTCAACCTTAACTCTAGGGTTTTCAGTTACTATAGGCGACGGCATATAGGGGCATTGTCTGTGACAGCTATGTTGACATCGTTCGAGGGGGCTATATGAATGCAGCCCTCCATAGGGTATGGATGTAAAGAATACTGCATAATAGCTCCCCTGCGTCGACCTTCAAGGCGCAGCCGCGTCCTTCACACGCTTATCAAGGTCTCTCCCCTCTATGCAGCATCAGCCAACATCAAGCACAACACGGAAGAGAGGGACCACCGCCGTTGCCATGGAGACGTAATTGGCCATGATTTTTGGGAAATGCCGCAGGAAGGTTCTGCGTCTCGCGCTCAGCCCCCGCTTCCTCGATGCCCAGCCCCGCCTTCCGATGGCCCACTGCACCGGCCCGCAGTCCCTTCCACCCTCGTTGATGCGTTTATAACCGCATTAAAGGGCGTTCACCGAGGCGGCGTGTCATCATAGCTGCTGGTGCCTGGAGGGAGGGCGAAGGCGCAGGAGCATGCCTGGTGAAAGAGCCTAACGGCGCGGGGTAGCTTAGCAGGTTCGTGTGCCTACTGCCGAGATCTGCGTGCTGCCTGGAGTTTTCTGGCTGAGTTGCAAGCCACTGGCCAGTCATCCTTTCCCAGACACATTAAGTAATGCCTGGTGAGCTGAGGAGAGGTAACAGAAGCTTTACAACACCAATGACCGTGGGTGCGAGGACGAGGGGGGGGTGGGGGGGGGGGGGTGCGCAGCAGACCGGCGGTAATTTATATAGGAGAATGATTGTGGTAAAAGCTGAGCCGGCCACCCCTAAAACTCTGTGCGCTCTGCAGGTATGAGGTAGGGTGCCCTTCAGGAAGTGAACACAGCTGGGCAGGGCACCCCCAAAACTGTGCGCTCTGCAGGTATGAGGTACGGTGCCCTTCAGGAGACGATCGGAGCTGGGCAGGCCACCCCTAAAACTGCGCGCTCTGCAGGTATGAGGTAGGGTGCCTGTCAAGAGGTGATCACAGCTGGGCAGGGCACCCCCTAAAACTCTGTGCTCTCTGCAGGTATGAGGTAGGGTGCCCTTCAGGAGACGATCGGAGCTGGGCAGGCCACCCCCTAAAACTCTGTGCGCTCTGCAGGTATGAGGTAGGGTGCCCATCAGGAGATGATCGCAGCTGGGCAGGCCACCCCCTAAAACTCTGTGCGCTCTGCAGGTATGAGGTAGGGTGCCCTTCAGCAGACGATTGCAGAAGGGCAGGCCACCCCTAAAACTGCGCGCTCTGCAGGTATGAGGTAGGGTGCCCTTCAGGAGACGATCACAGCTGGGCAGGCCACCCCCTAAAACTCTGTGCTCTCTGCGGGTATGAGGTAGGGTGCCCTTCAGGAGACTATTGCAGCTGGGCAGGCCACCCCTAAAACTGTGCGCTCTGCACTTATGAGGTGGGGTGCCCTTCAGCAGACGATTGGAGAAGGGCAGGCCACCCCTAAAACGATGCGCGCTCTGCACGTATGAGGTAGGGTGCCCTTCAGGAGACGATCGGAGCTGGGCAGGCCACCCCTAAAATTGCACGCTCTTCAGTATGAGGTAGGGTGCCCATCAGGAGGTGATCACAGCTGGGCAGGCCACCCCCAAAACTGTGCGCTCTGCAGGGATGAGGTACGGTGCCATTCAGGAGGTGATCACAGCTGGGCAGGGCACCCCCTAAAACTGTGCGCTCTGCAGGGATGAGGTACGGTGCCATTCAGGAGGTGATCACAGCTGGGCAGGGCACCCCCTAAAACTGCGTGCTCTACAGGTATGAGGTAAGGTGCCCTTCAGGAGACGATTGCAGAAGGGCAGGCCACCCCTAAAACGCTGCGCGCCCTGCAGGTATAAGGTAGGGTGCCCTTCAGGAGACGATTGCAGAAGGGCAGGCCACCCCTAAAACGCTGCGTGCCCTGCAGGTATAAGGTAGGGTGCCCTTCAGGGGACGATTGCAGAAGGGCAGGGCACCCCTAAAACGCTGCGCGCTCTTCAGGTATGAGGTAGCCTGCACTTCAGGAGACGATCGGAGCTGGGCAGGCCACCCCTAACACTGCGCGCTCTGCAGGTATGAGGTAGGGTGCCCATCAGGAGGTGATCACAGCTGGGCAGGCCACCCCTAAAACTCTGTGCGCTCCGCAGGTATGAGGTAGGGTGCCCATCAGGAGGTGTTCATAGTTTGACAGGCCACCCCTAAAACTCTGTGCTCTCTGCTCTCTACAGGTCTGAGGTAGGGTGCCCTTCTGGAGGTGATCACAGCTGGGCAGGGCACCACCTAAAACTGATAGTATGCTGTGCAGGTATGAGGTAGGGTGCCCTTCAGGAGACGATGACCAGCGGACTTGATTGGCTGACAGGTCTACAGGTCCTGGAAGGAGGGTGATACATTTCCACTCTCATTTCGATGTAAAACGCTGACGCGGCCCTACTCACCACGGGGAGGGTTGGGTCCAGAGTACATGAATAAGAAGTGTCTCGAACGAAAAGACGTTTACCTGACCTCATAACAGGTATGGTGGGATTATAGAGCATCTTTCCCTGATTCTCACAATCTCCACCTTAACTCAGGGTCCTGATAAAGCGCGTAGGGATCCATTAGGGACCCATTGGCAGCGCAAAACATGTCGACCACCCTCACTTTTAACAACACAACACACACTGTATTGCGTGTTCAGAGCAGCGGGCATACATGTGTTTCCTCTCCCTTTATTTTGCTTAAGGAGCATCTCCATTCCTGTCCATATTGTAGCTTGACCTAGAGGACCCCCCAATAAATTTGTTGGGGTACCAACAGGTTATTTTATTTTTATTCACACCAGATCACCTGGCGCGCAGACCCACATGCACAAGTGCGGCAACTCCTAAAAAGATCTCCATCAAAGAGCCCTCTAGTATGGCCCGTGAGGGACTGCAGCGCCACCCCCACGAGGAGCTGTGCCCGACGATGATGCTTTACACTCGCAAGGGTGTGTGAGGGCACAAGAACACACAGGAGTACCACTCCCCACACTTGCATACTCAATCCTAGCTTTGGAAACACGCGTCCCCACTCGCAACCGATTAGGGCTGCTGAGTGTTCCCCCTTTCTCTCTATATTTCTGAGGAACTGATACCATTTACTGTGTTTGACGATCACAGCCGGACAGGCCACCCCTAAAACTGAGAGTATGCTCTGCAGGTATGAGGTAGGGTGCCCTTCAGGAGACGGTCACAGCTGGGTAGGGTACCCCCTAAAACTCTGTGCTCTTTGCAGGTATGAGGTGGAGTGCCCTTCAAGGGGATGCTGTCTAGAAGAAGAGCTCACAGTTGGACAGCCCCCTCCCCCCCCGAGGCTGTGTGGGTGACACTAGTTGTCCCGGACAATTTACTGATTTTGCTCCATCCATGTCACTGGCCAGGGGGTGTTCCCTGGGGTGTGGGGGGCAATGTTTTTTTCCTGGGGGGGGGGGGGGGTTCACTGGGGGGGAGTTCACTGGGGAGGGTTCACTGTGGGGGGGGGTTCACTGATTCCCAGTGAACACCGCCCCCGTAGGGGGGGGGGGTAGTTCACTGGGGGTATCCACCTGGGGGTTCACTGGACCTGCCTCTGATGCTTTCAAACTCCACAAACCAAAACCCCCAAGCGATTGTAGAGATGTTTGGCATTGAAACCTCACCTTGAGGAGGGGGGGGGGGTGCCAGCTCGGGAACAGTGTATCAGCAAAGAAAACACGAAATCCTAACTTTTCCCTTTATCCCTTTATCAAAGTGTATGGATGGCGGGAGAATGATTGCGAAGCACCCTTTGATAAAGCCAGTAGGCAGTGAGAGAGAGAGAAGAACTCTGTTTATTTAGACCTTAGTCTTTAAACAATTGGGTAAAATTCAAAGCCCTATACACAATCAGCTAAAAACAGAGAATACTAAACTTATTAAAATCTATCCATTCCTTCTATACACTCCGCCTTGTTACTTCTATTTGACATTTGGTTTAATTTCTGAGAGTCATTAAAATCTTTAAAAGTGTAAAAACTTATGTACATTCTAAAACAGAAAATCAAGTCTTTATAAAAATTTATAGTAGTGGAGGGTTCTTTTCATTCTACATTATCCATTTGCTGTACAATATTAAATCCGTTTGAATTTGCGTCACCCCTGATTTATCCTTCCAGTGTTGCTAGATATAGTTTACAGGGGAGTTCACTAACCTTACTTGAGCTTTTCCCTAGCCAGTAGGCAGTGAGATATTGCTTGTGAAAAGCCCTCCCACAACCGCTGAAGTCATGTGGTGGTTTACTGTGACAAGGTGTTAAAGCCGATAGCCAGTAGCTTGTAGCGAATAGAAACCCTATGCCAAATTCAATGGACATGAATTGTTTATTGAGAACACCTTATTTTACCCAAAAATAGTATTTTACCTAACTTGTGATTTCTTCATGTTAATGTATATACTTGTGCTGAATAAAGTATTTGTTCTTTTCGAGCTAAAAGCCTTGGCCACCGTGCAAGCGGTATTTAGTGTTCTCACTGTCTCTGCTCAGCTCTGAGTTTTCAGGCCACACTGCCTCCCTGAGTAAACCTTAGACCTCCCGACATCACTATCCGAGCATCAAGTGTTAAAGTGGGCCCCTAGTATGGTGGCCCCAGTAGATCTGAAGTCACAACTGGACACCAACTTGTCGCACACATCGCTAAAGTGACAAAAAGTTTGATGCATTCTTTGGCCAGCTCAAGGTCTTGAAGAAACTTCTACCTTGTATCGACAGCAACTGGTGCATACCAGTGGCCAACGTCTTGACTCAATCTAGGATGCTCTACACCAATACCAGTATTGCATCGGCCTCTGAAAACGGCTCGATCAGCTTCAATTTGTGCTAAACTCTGCTATCTGCCTTGGAGCGGACTTCTCAACATCTGAAAGGCTATCACCTTTCCTAAGAACCCTTTACTGGGTATACCTTCAAGCTAGAGCAGCCTTTACAACCCCTATGAACACTCAGAAATCCTTATATCACCACAGTCCTACCTTTATAACCTACAAAATCTTACTTTATAAGGTAAACAAAAATGTACAATGCAGCAATCAATTTCTACGGACTGTGGCATGAGTCATGGCGGTGACGTACAGAAATACATTCTTTTCCATGACAGCGGCTAAACCGCCGCTCTCCCAGCTGCCTTTTGCGCAGGACCCATTTTAATTAAATCCAAGACAGTCATCAAAACCTGGCTTTTAAACCACTGTCTTCTTTTTAAATGTTTCCTCTAGTTATGTTACCTGCTTCAAGCACAACTGTAAGTAAGGTAACATTGAAGCCCAGTAACTCATGACTGCCCCTGGAACTCTCTAGACCAGTTCTCATCACCACTAATCCGCATCTCAACTTAACCACAAGATCACATCCCATATTTAGCACTAATCATGGGATTAGCGTAACCCCAAGGTCGCATCTGGAGTTAGCATTAATTCACAGCTCAACCGGAAGATGGCATCTGAGATTTACCAGTAGCCCCATTTTAACTTTACCACTAACCCAAATCTCAGCTTAACCCCAAGTTCATATCTCACATTTGGCACTAATTATCAGATCAGCATAACCACGAGATCACATCTTAACTAGTTTAAATTCAGCAGTAACCCACATCTCAACCAGAAGATGGCACCTCAGATTTACCACTAAATAACACCCTACTCCCATCTTAACCTGACCACTAACCCATCTCAGCTTAACCACAAGATCTCATTTCAACTCAGCCATGACATCACAAACTAGACAGGAGGCCACATCTCAGATCAACTAGGAGACCAGATCTAGTATTAAATATTAACCAAATCTTCACTGATCCCCTGAAGACAGCACCCATTAATATCTGGAGCACATTTCCTTCTTGAAATGGAGAAACGCGCATTGAAGGACTTGCTGAAAATTGCTTTGTCTAGGGGCTGTTTTAGAAAAATATTTTGTTAGTGCAAGATTCAAAACAACTAGTAGTGTAATGAGGCACAGGCCACCGAGACTCCCCTATACGGCAATGGGGAACAGATGCTTACACCAACCCAACCCCAAAGGGGAACCATAAAGAGCCCAGGCAGGGTGTAAACGGGGATAGACCTGCAAGGTACATGGAGGGGGCCCCTCTGGGCTTAATCAGGAGCTCTCCGGGCAGAGAGCTGTGCTGAGGGGGCCCTCTATAGCTTGGTGGGCCACGCACCACGGGGCGGCAGGGGCCTGTGTTACGCCACTGGTCCTGTCCCTGTTTCTTCATGACACTTACGAGAGAGACCACGACCCTCTGTCTCAATTTTGTAAATCTATATTATATCTTTGTGTAACCTTGAACGCTCAACCTCTTCTTAATATGTAATCTTGGGTGAATTTTTAACCTATTTATCTCTAACTCTCACCACGAGTAACGATTGTACATATTAGTAATGTTCCCTAGTACTATGTCACCCTCGTTCCTTATGTGATTCCCTTTGCTTTATCGTAAAGCGCTCTGACACCTCTGGGTAAAGTATGCGCTATATAAGTGCATCAATAAAAAACCTTGTAATCAGGGACAGACCCCTCACCACCCGCACTGTAATAGGGGTAGACCCCACGCCCCACACTGTTTTCCGGGACAGACCCCTCGATTCACACATTGGATTGTGAGAGTTTGAAGGCTGGTTGCACTGTGGAGTCTGGCCTTAATGACAGCCAGGGCTTGGGCTAAACCCCTTACTGTTGTGTCATCAGGACTGACGCCTCACCCTGTAATCAGGGCAGGCCTTTCACCCTGCGCAATGTAATCGAGATAGATCTGTCCCTTTTACAGGTACAGACCAATTCCTGTCCTCCCTCAGTGTAATCAGAAGGCAGAGCCCTCACTTCACTCACTGTAATCAGGACTGAGCTGTCCAGGGCCGGACTGGGAACTGAAAGCAGCCCTGGCAAATTTTGCCAGACCAGCCCCCGTTCGGCGCGTTGCGAGCCGCCCACTAGCAAGTGGTTTTGGGGGGGTTTTCTCCAAGAAAATTTTGGAAAAAGACAGGCCAAAATGTTGAATTTTACAGCACATTTTTCATTACATATTCAATTGTTTCAACTTTCAAAGCACAGTAAATAGTAGATGATGACCTTAAGAGCACCAGGTTACACACCCAGTCATATGTACCCCTAGACATTCTTACAGAGAGCACCAAAAATAGACACGAGTAGTGAATCAAAGAGATCAAAGTAAAAGTGAGACCAGCCCCTATATGGTGTGTAGTGAGCAGGAACTATTAGGGGGAGTTTGGGGGGGTTCTCCCAGAAAGAAAATTTGGGAGACAGAAAGGCCAAAACAAAGCATTTTTCAACACATTTTTCATTACATATTAGATTGTCTTAACTTTTAAAGCATAGAAAATGAACTGAATTTAATTTGGAGGAATCTAAGGCCGACAAGGACTTATCTAACCATGTCTCAGCAGTCATTATGAACAATTTGTATGTAAAAAACACCCCACAAGGGAGGCCTGTGGAAGACTAGAGCTACAGCTCACCGTCCTTGAAGAGCATCACCCCACCATGTCCCAGTATCATTTTGAATGTTTAACACAGGAGAGTTTACGGATGCATATTCTTTAAAGTGCTGTGAGTGCAACTACTTCTGTAAGTGTATGGCTAGTGTAGTGTATCACTATTCATTGTTGCACTTTTCTGAGCATAGCTATTTCCACTGGAATTAAGAGTGCTTGCTCCGCTGGCAAGGGCTCTATTGCTCCACACCTTATTGGGCTGATTTAATATTGCCTGTTATATCATATGGTAACTCCATCTAGCAGTGTTTAGATATTGACAAGGCTTCAAAGGCCCAGATGTGCCCTCTAGTAGTAGCGCTTAGTAGCCATTGACTAGGGCATGTGCTTCGTCTGAAGGTAACCTGTACCTACACTCAGCTTCTGCTATGTGTCCCAGAATCCACACAGAGAAGACACAGGACATGTGCTGAGTGTTATGTGAAGCAGATTAGCAGATATGTATGTACATTTACTTTGAGGAGTTAATAATTGGCATTTCTCACTGCCATTGTATCAGCAGCAAATAGTTACAGACCCTACCACCAATCATTTAGCCCAACCATGAACATGAAGCATAGGTTGTCCTCAAGGGCACTTATGTGACAATTCACGTGACTTGTGTGACAACTTGTAGGACACTTTATGCCAGGCATGAGCTCAATAAATATCCATGACTTAACTACATGTGCATCGCATGTGCGCAGCCTTTTGAATCTCGAAAGAACACGGAGGAGACTACGGCGAGTGATCCCATTTAAATGGATGGATATATGGATAAATGGATGAATGAATGGATAGATGGATAGATGAATGAGCTTTGATGAAGATGTCTGCGAAAGACATTGTAAGAGTTTGACCCGACAGGGTTATCACTGTAGAACTAGGGTTCCTTCTCAAGGCCCCCTCTCGCCTCAAAGGCCACCTCCTATTACATAATAAAAATAGGTTCCCTCTTGCTTCCCTAAATCGGTATGTTTCCTGATGATAATGTTCCCCCAGCAGCAGGATGGCACACGAGTGAGAGACGTTATGGCTTAAGCTGCATAGTACTTCCACTGCACAATCAACTTGGAGGTTCCCTGTGCAGCAAAGTAACTTCATGTTTTCACAAAATGCAGATGTTCAGGGTTACTATCCTGGCACTAGACAGTATGCTCTCTATTCACGGCTTCCACTTCTATTGCTAGTGGCGCTGTAAGCATGTCCTTGTGTCGCTGTTGACTGTACTGGAGAGCACGTACAGACTTTTAAAGTCATACAATGCAGACTTACTGTAAGTATTTATGCAGCACAATTGGCGCACATGTGAGGCTTCAGAGCATGCGCTATGGCATCATAGCATGGGCTTGGCAGGACTTTGACGTTGTGCAAAAGGGAGGGTGACTGGCATGATTGCCTCACATGACTATGACATGCTCTGCTGGAAAAATGTGGGTGAGGTGGTGTAGCATTACCCACCTATGCATGCTCATGGATACCACTGAGGGCGGCAAATGAATATTTAGTCTAGTGCAGTGACAGGCTGATATGGGGTCTCAGATTTACATTACCTGGAGAGTTACACAAACCACGGCTCATCAGTAACTAACAACTGCCAGTTCTACCAATTTGGCTCCCAGCCAGGGCACTCAGAAGAAAGAGCACACCAGCACTCTATTCTTCGGGCCCACCTCCAGTCCCTTCGCTCGATCACTGACACTGCTTTAAATTCTGCGTGTGCCTACACTCCAGTGCAAAGGTCAATGTGATGTAATGCAATGTGGTGCAGCACAAAACAGGCCACACAAATATCGTGCTCTTTTTCGGAGGAGTCCACCATTGTGGCCAAGAGCCCTGATGTAACATTAAGAGTCCCAATTCTGACTGAATACTTCTCCATGGCACTGAATGCAGCTTTTGCTATTTTGTTGACTTTATATATCAGGCCACCAAGCCGGTGCTTGATCTATTGCTAGAAGGGCAGCCCCTGTCACCTTCCTGGGGGTTCAAAGTTTTCTTAGAGACCCACTTCAGGAGTAGCTGAAAGCTGGGGTGCCTAGACTTGTGAATAACTAATGTCATTTTCCACCACCCCCACACTGCTTTAGCTTTATTCTCTTACAGGTTCTTTTTCGTCCATGCTTTCCTCTTTTTTACTCTTTTCCTATCTCTCCTTTTTCCTTTCTCTGCCTTTATCTCTTTTACTCTGGGTAAAGTCTGAATAATGAAAAATGTGTCCCATTCCGTTAAAAAAGATCGCAAGACACCACAACCTGGACAAATGAGACGCTGGATATTTAGGATGTCAGCCAGATCTACTGTCAGGCCCTTGTCAGCAGGACACCATGTTTACACAATCCAAGGCTTTCGTTTTAGGTATCTTTATTTGCAAGTGTATTCATACAAAGTGGTCCACTGAGGGGCATATCAAGCCCACAACTCCCAGAAAGCACAGAATAGTTAAATCAGTGCCATAGCTGCCAATTTTTCAGATTGCTATGTTTGACATTCTCATAATTTCATTGTAAATATGAGTCAGCCGCCGCAGATCTTCTTAGAGTTTCTTGTTGCTCAAATCATGGGTCTAATTTTTGTATTTATATGTTTCCCTCGCCTTCATTGCTTGATTTTTGCCTGCAAGAAAGTATCATTCATACTCATTGTAAGTGAAACGTCACTCATAATTACACTGTAATTATGAAAATGTCACACATAGTAATCTGAAACTTTGGCAATGCAGCTATGCAAATCAAAAATGTTAACTATGACGATTGTCACTCACTATCGCTGACCCTGACAAACAATCATCACGATTAAAGTATTTTATTTATTGCTTGCAGGCTGCAGCCAGCCACAGCCACGCCCACGACGGTGCGCAACTCAAGCCACCACCTTGTCCGCCCTGCTTACAATTTAAATCTACTGCGCAGAACCGGGCCCGGGCATGAAATTGCAGGCAGATACTGGCCACAGGTGTACAGAAGAAAGTAGAAACGTCGAATACAAAGGAAACGTTGAAAATTATGCAGCAGCCAGCAGGGTTGCTATACATAATGATTTGTCATGTGAATTAACTGTAATAGGAAAGGGAGGGCATATTTTAAGTTTACAAAGTATGCAAAGCGCCTGATGAATATGTGATTGCGCATCTACGCGCCCAGCACTCACACAGAAATGCACCCGCACCCCTGACATCTTGTGTGATCTTTATGAGATCTCTCCTTAAGATTACACGGAGGGTGAGGAATTCTTTGCTGGACGCCCGAACGAGAATTTAATGGACATTATGTCGCAGCTAAGGTGCATTTACATGAAAACTAAAGCTACCGGCCGGGTCCTAATTATACCTTTTGCTTTTTTTAAACCCGGCCCGGTCGTGACACCCGCTCAGCAAAGCCCACACTGCCCATGATGATTGAGACTGGACAGACTCACCTGGCTGTGGACGGTAGACAGGGGGCTCAAAATATTTAAATTATGGTCGCACAAGTCGGTGCGGTGCCTTGCCTCTCCCTGTCTCATTTGACTCGTTTCTCTAGCAGGGGCCTCTGGGATGCCTTTGCGTCCTTGCCTCACCAGTCACGCGCTCTTTTTAATGTGCGAGCAACAATGCGCATGACAGATCGCCAGCCCCACCCTAAGGGTGCACTGCCGCGGAGACATCTGCGCAGCCTGCGCTGCGCACCCTATATCCGCCTGGCCAGACTGCACCGGGTGGTGCTTAGAGTGCCCCAGAGTACCAGACAGTTGAGCTTTTTGGCCGCATACAGCGGAGTGGCCTGGTATGGTGTCTTTCTAATCTCTGCTGGTGCTACTCCGCAGCCCGCAGCGGAGGTCAGGTCACACAGACAGACAGACTACTGACTAACTCATGCACAGGGTGCCGGTTTTGTTGTGGGGCTGATTTTCGATCCGTGACTCACAGACCGAAAACCGGCCCCGCAACAAAACCGGCCCCCTGTGCAAAAACCGGCCCCCACCCCAGCCAGCCTACCGGGGGATTGCCCGGTGCCCGGAAATACCAGTCCGGCCCTGGAGCTGTCTCTGAGTCTTCACACACTGAGATGACCTCCCTCCCAGGGTGTAACCAGGGGCCAACTCTCAACTCCTAGAACGTCATCATGTCAGACCACACTCATTGAGGGCCCTGTACTAGTGTTGTAATATTTTTTTAGGGATATTAGATTTTGTTTTAAAGGAAACCTGTCCTATTTATGAATGGCGAGGCAGCTGATACAGCCAATGACCTCCCTCCCAGGGTGCAACCAGGGGCCAACTCTCAACTCCTAGAACGTCATCATGTCAGACCACACTCATTGAGGGCCTGTACTAGTGTTGTAATATTTTTTTAGGGATATTAGATTTTGTTTTAAAGGAAACCTGTCCTATTTATGAATGGCGAGGCAGCTGATACAGCCAATGCCTCGAAAGGGCACCTGTTGGAAAATCTGTCATCAGTGGTTTTTAAAGTTTGAAAAGTGGTGGTGCTGGCCGTGGGGGGCTCGCTTCTGTTTATGGACCCTGTCCACGCGAGACTTCAGCAGGCCAGCACCCTCACACTGGGATCTTGACGGACCCCTCACCTCACACAGTGAGAGGGGACCGACCACTCCCTGCACCGTGTACACAGGGACAGACCTCTCTTATTACACACTGTAATCAGGAGACACCCCACACCTTCAACACTGCAATCAAGAGCGACGTCCCACTGCAAGCACTGCAAACAGAACTGACCCCTCAACTCACATCGCATCATCTGTGGCAGACCCTCACTCCCCACGGACGAACCTCACTCCCCACAGGGTGTTGAGGGCAGACCCTCACTCCCCAGGGACGAACCTCACTCCCCACAGGGTGTTCAGGGCAGACCCTCTCCCCACAGGGTGTTCAGGGCAGACCCTCACTCCCCACAGGGTGTTCAGAGCAGACCCTCACTCCCCAGGGACGTCCCCACAGCGTGTTCAGGGCAGACCCTCACTCCCCACAGTGTGTTCAGGGCAGATTCTCACTCCCCACAGCGTGTTTAGGGCAGACCCTCATTCCCCACAGCGTGTTCAGGGCAGACCCTCACTCCCCAGGGCAGACCCTCACTCCCCACAGCGTGTCCAGTGCAGACCCTCACTCCCCAGGGCAAACCCTCACTCCCCACAGCGTGTTCAGGGCAGACCCTCACTCCCCACAGCGTGTTCAGTACAGACCCTCACTCCCCAGGGCAGACCCTCACTCCCCACACCGTGTTCAGGGCAGACCCTCACTCCCCAGGGCAGACCCTCAATCCCCACAGCGTGTTCAGGGCAGACCCTCACTCCCCAGGGCAGACCCTCACTCCCCACAGCGTGTTCAGGGCAGACCCTCACTCCCCACAGCGTGTTCAGGGCAGACCCTCACTCCCCACAGCGTGTTCAGGGCAGACCCTCACTCCCCAGGGCAGACCCTCACTCCCCACACCGTGTTCAGGGCAGACCCTCACTCCCCAGGGCAGACCCTCAATCCCCACAGCGTGTTCAGGGCAGACCCTCACTCCCCACAGCGTGTTCAGGGCAGACCCTCACTCCCCACAGCGTGTTCAGGGCAGACCCTCACTCCCCACAGCGTGTTCAGGGCAGACCCTCACTCCCCACAGCGTGTTCAGGGCAGACCCTCACTCCCCAGGGCAGACCCTCACTCCCCACACCGTGTTCAGGGCAGACCCTCACTCCCCAGGGCAGACCCTCAATCCCCACAGCGTGTTCAGGGCAGACCCTCACTCCCCACAGCGTGTTCAGGGCAGACCCTCACTCCCCACAGCGTGTTCAGGGCAGACCCTCACTCCCCACAGCGTGTTCAGGGCAGACCCTCACTCCCCACGGTCTGTTCAGGGCACACTATCACCCCCCACAGGGTGTTCGGGGCAGTCCTTCATTTCCCAGAGCGTGTTCAGGGCAGACCCTCACTCCCCAGGGTAGAGCCTCAATCCCCACAGCGTGTTCAGGGCAGACCCTCACTCCCCAGGGTAGAGCCTCAATCCCCACAGCGTGTTCAGGGCAGACCCTCACTCCCCAGGGTAGAGCCTCAATCCCCACAGCGTGTTCAGGGCAGACCCTCACTCCCCAGGGCAGACCCTCTGTAAAGTAAGACGCTGGAATTAATTAAGGAAGTAAAAGGTTTATTAAATAAAAAAGCACAGGAGCAAGGTAGGGCGCAGCCTACTCAGGACTTCTTCCCCAGCAACTGTCCTGCTGGACCTGTAACGAATTCTAAGATACAATGGAATGGGGATTAAAAGAAAACATTCTACAAAACAAGCATTACAAATATTTAAAGAAACATGACACATCTTCCTCCGTAACACAAAACAAAAACAAAACACAAAAATTAACATACAAAAACGTCTAACCGTTTAGGTTTAGATGAAATACGTTTCTTAAGCTTATCTACATTACTGTTTGAAACATTCCTATTTACAAAATCAGTTTTAGACAAAATATCATTACTAGAAGTAGAAGCTTCAAAAACAGGCTCATGCAAAACCTCATTGCCAGAAGTACCAGCCCCAATGGTAACATCTCCAGAAGAAACTACCTCAGAAATGGCACCACTAGGAGGAAACGCACTTTCCGAAACAATGATGCCACCATGATCCTCCTTTTGAGGAGTATGAAACTCTCCAATTTTTGAAGAACAAGAAGAAAAAGGTATAACCGAATCATTCTTTACATCGTTCTTGCCCCTGTAAATAGCAATTCTTCTGAGGTTCCATACCTTACCATCACTCAAAAGTACAGCATTACGTAAAACATTAACCAACAAAGGTTCTGAAAATTGTGATTCACCTTTCTTCACCTTCCAAGGTTTTTTAACCTTAACCCACATGCCTGCTTTGATGTCAACCAAACCATCACCAAATTTGTTATCGAAATGCCTTTTATATTGAAGATGCTTCTCAAGCACATTATTTTTAACCTCATTGATACAAATATCCACACATGAATGTTTTTGCAACCGATCAGAATGACACTTTGTCCTAGCAATATGGCATCTCATAACCTCAAAAGGAGACATCTGCAAAGCATCATGAATATTAGTCCTATAAGACCAAACTGCCTTATACACATGTGCTTCCCTATCCTCTCCTTTAACACCAGCAATTTGGATAACAATTTTGAGCACCTTATTAAATCTCTCGCAAAGACCATTACCACTAGGATTGTACAAGGAGGTGGTCCTATGAGTTATATCAGTTCTTTCAAAATAAGATTTCGCCAATTTAGACATAAATTGTACACCGTTGTCACTTATGATTTGAACTGGAAGACCTTCTTCAATGAAAACACTGTCCAAAAACTCCAAAACTTTAACAGAATCTACTTTATCAACAATAGTGATGCTAGGCCACCTAGAAAAAACATCAATAATAGATATTATATATTTATGAAAATCACCCAACGGTCCCATAATATCAATGGCAACAGTATGCCACGGACCATCAGGAATGATAGGTACAGACATATCGGGACTTAAGGTATTAAGTACTTTGTCAGAATTAGCACACGTAACACAATCACGATCAATCATTTCAGCAGCCAAATCCACTCCTGGCCACCAATACCATCTCTTAACATTTTGTTTAGTTTTAACTATGCCACAATGGTCTTTATGACACAACTGTAAAATGGAAATTCTCAAGGAAGTAGGAGGGACAGCTCTATCACCACGAAAAATTGTACTATCCTCTAAAGTCAATTTATTCCTAACTTCCCAAAAGAGTTTACGGTCAGTAGATAAAAAGCTTTTATCGGGCCAACCTTGACGAATGTAGGAAATAACAGAAACGAGTACATCCTCCTTTAGATATTCTTCACCCCATTTCTTCTTATCTATGCAAAATGAATTTTCATCATGTACTAAAGCAACTTGTCGTGAATCCCATTCATTCACATCACACTCTTTCAAATCAGACGGCATGCGGGATAAGAAATCTGCCAGAGCATTGCTTTTGCCAGGTACATATTCAATTTTGACTAAAAATATCTTGAAGACGCATAGACATTCTTGCTATCCTGGCAGTAGCGTTGTAAAGCCCATCGGTAGAAAGAAGTTTTGTAGGAGGTTTGTGGTCAGATCTAACAACACATTCTTTTCCCCATATAAAACTGTGAAAATGCTCCAAAGCCCAAACCACTGCCAAAGTTCCCTTCTCAATTACTGAAAATTTACTCTCAGGATTAGATAGAGCTCTAGAGGCGAATGCAACAATACATTCCTTACCATCAGTATCAATTTGAGAGAGTACACCCCCCAAACCTTTGTTACTAGCATCTACTGTGATTACAGACTTTAAATCTAGGTCAAAAGGACTCAAAACAGGTGCATGAATGATGTCCATCTTAATACTGTTGAATTCATTCTCGCAAATTGCAGACCATACAAATTTCACATTGCTTTTAAGCAGCTGCCTGATATTAAAGACTTTGCTAGAAAAGCCCTTAATGAATTTAGCATAAAACTCCACCATACCTAAAAATGAACGAACATCATCTTTATTGGAATGAGGTGCAGCTTCTTTTATAGCATCTGCCAATTTGGGTTTAGTAGAGACACCATCAGAACATAACACATGGCCTAGATACGTTAAAGATTCAACACCTAACTTACGTTTAGAATACTCAGTGGTCAATCCTTTGTTCTCAAGAATGGTTAAGACCTCCTCCAAAACAGTATTATGCTCAGCTTTATCCTTACCAAAAATGAGGATATCATCCTGAAAAAATCTTACATTAGGGTGTTTACCAAATAATTGATGCATAATACGTTGGAAGATGGCGGCAGCAGAAGCCAAACCAAATGGCATTCTTTTAAACTGAAAACACCCCATGGGTGTAATAAAAGCAGTGAACTGTTTACTGTCTTCATTAAGTAAAATTTGGTGGTACGCCGAGGATAAATCGACTGTAGAAAACATAGAAGCACCACTTACAGAAGACAACATTTCCGAAATCTTAGGCAAAGGGAATTTGCCAGCAACAATATTATTGTTTAAGTGTCGAAGATCAATGCAAAGACGAATTTTGCCATTGGCACGTCTAACAAAAACGACTGGAGAAATCCATTCTGAGGATTCAATTGGTTCAATTATATCCTCCTTAACTAGCCTTTCTAACTCTTTTCAAACTTCTTCTCTAACTAAAATAGGTATATTCCTGGCCTTGAATGTTTTGGGATTAGCATTGCTTTTCAAAACAATGCGGTGTGAAAAACCTTCCAAAGTACCAATTTTCCCACTAAAAACATTTGTAAATTTGGTTAACATATGATTACCAATTTCCACACCATCATTAACAATGAGAACAGGGTCAGGACTGTTGGGATCCAACATGATGTCTAAATTACCTTGGTCACACCAACCAAGAACAGATGGCCCATGTTTAGCAACATATAATTTGCCAAAAGACTCTCTCCCCTTGAATCTAAATTTCAAAGGTCTGAACCCAATCATGTTAATTTTTTATCCCAAATACCCTTCAGGAGAAATATCAGACTCGTAAAGGGTGTTACCCAAATAACGAACAAAATCTGAATTCCACACCTTCTCGTTAACAATAGTATAAGGAGAACCAGAATCTGCATAAATATTAATTGGTACTCCACCTATCAACATGTTGCAAATTGTTTTTTTCCTAATTTCCTTATTAAAAGAGTCATTGATGTTAAAGGTTTATAATCACCCTTATTCTCCACTGAACAGTGCATGACTTTCTTGACAATGCACTCTTCATCATCTGAAGAAGAATCATAAATAACTTTCTCCTTTTTATTCTTCGTCCTATTGCAAGCCCTGGAATAATGTCCTATTAATCCACAATTAGAACATTTTTCCTTAAGAGCAGGACACAATGTGTTATTGGCTAAATGTGAGTCATGGCCACAGCGGAAACATCTTAACTGTTCACTCTTTTGGACCTCCTGAGCTTTACTTTTAATTTTAATTTTTTGTTTAAAATTAGATTTACTTTGAACTTTAGAGACAGTCTGATCAGTTACTGTTTTATCATCTTGCTTAATCGCTTTAGCACTTCGACCAGATAATTCAGCCTTCCTGACAATCGCTAAAACATCTTTGAGGTCGGCATCCCCATTGATCCATAATCTATCCTGAATCGCTGGGTCTGAAGCATGCATAACAACTTGATCTCTAATAAGTTGTTCTTGAAGATGGTCAAATTTGCAATCTTCAGCCATCTTCTTAAATTCAGAAACATAAACATCAATAGTCTCACCTGGAAGCAGTTTCCTACGAAAAAACGTATATCTGGTAATACCTATGCAAACTTTTGGGGAAAAATGATTATCAAAGTCTTTTAAAATATCAGTAAATACATTAGAATCACCACCCCCAACAGTTTTACTCATTTCATCATAAATTTTTAAACCACAAGCACCCACTGAATGTAAAAATAATTTATTTTTTCTTTCAGGTTTAATTTTTCCTTCTTCGTCGATAGTCTCAATAAAATTCAGGAAGTAAGATTTCCATTGTAACCACTTCATGCATGGTTCAGAACCAGTAGGCCAAAATGCCTGTGGGTATTGAATAGTATAGTTCTGAGAAGCCATGGTTGACAATCCAAAATGAATAAGGATTAAACAAAAAACAATTTTAAAAAATGCAATTTAGAAGGAAATAAGTCTTACTGAGAGTTCGCCGAAAAAAATCGAAGAAGAAATGAAGGAGAATAAAAACATGAAGGTTTAAAACTAGATGAAATACCGAAGATCTTAGTGTTCAAGCGTTTGTATCCAGTTGTCAAGGAAACAAAAATGGCCACTGACGTCTTACATCATCATGCAAGCGTCATACATCACAACGTGATCTGCACGATGAATCCTTGCGTCGGAGAACACAGAGGATGCCGGCGTCAGGAGGAGAAGAATGCAAAGCTCCAGCGTCGAAAACAGAACATGGAATGAAGAAAGGAATCAGTTGCTCCACGCTAAGCTTCACAACGAGGTAACGTTGAATTAAAAGATGCACTTGTAGAAACGAAGTAGAAATGCTCACAGAGTCCAAAACACGTAGCAAAATTATATGCACATAATCCAGAAGGACACTCATTAGGTAAGCTTCACCACAAAAGTCATGCAACTCGTTAATCAACGCATAATATTTAAAACAGCGTGGCAACCTTTTAAAAGCAAATAACAGTCTCAAAATTCCAGGAAAAGTACTCACACGGCTTCTATTAATCAGAAATCACAGAATCCTTGAAGTGAGCCTTGAAGAAATATAAAGATGAAAATCCAGGAATGGAAATACGAAGAAAAAAAATAAAACAAAAAGAAGATCAAAAGTGGGTCCAGGGATTCCCTAGTGCTTCTTCCACATCGTCGCCAATTGTAAAGGAAGACGCTGGAATTAATTAAGGAAGTAAAAGGTTTATTAAATAAAAAAGCACAGGAGCAAGGTAGGGCGCAGCCTACTCAGGACTTCTTCCCCAGCAACTGTCCTGCTGGACCTGTAACGAATTCTAAGATACAATGGAATGGGGATTAAAAGAAAACATTCTACAAAACAAGCATGACAAGTATTTAAAGAAACATGACACCCTCACCCCCCACAGCGTGTTCAGGGCAGCCCCTCATTTCCCACAACGTGTTCAGGGCAGACCCTCACCTCCACAAGTGAAGACAGGACAGAAAGAGATGCCATTGAAGACCCCACTAAAATAACCTGTTCAAATGAAGACCGTAATAGAACCACCTATTGAACTTTAAACAGGACCTTTAGATGACCAAAAACAAGATTGTGGTTAAATGTGTACAGGCTAGGGTCACACAGCCCCATGTATGCAGCTGTACATGGAAGGATGGTGCAAATATAACACCTTGACACGTTCCATACATAGGCAAGAGGGACTTTAAATGAACCCCCGTAGCAGCCAGGGATGTACAGATCTGGGTGCCAATGGCACATACCCTGAGTCAGACCCTTCAGAATCTGTCTGCACAAAGAAATGACTGAAACATTTCTCAGTCCCCCTAAGGGGGTTCTGAGGAGCAGCTATAGGAGTATCCCACCCTCCTATGAGTGAGTGAGTTCTATTGTCCTCAGGGGTACCTGATGCGGGGTGGTGTGGACAGGGCTCCTGAAATCTGTGATTACCATGGGTGGGTACATAGAAGGGTGCACCCACAGCTGGGTGGCAGGGTGGACGATGCTGCTGGGCTCTTTATGCATGCAAGTGGATACTAATTCTTACCAGTGTTGCTCGGCAATGATAATTATGTTGTGTTACTTTACTTGAATTTGTAAAGCGTGGCTAATCACCCGTGAAGGTATCCAGGCGTTGAGTAGGGCAGGCCTGAGGGGGAGGAGGAGGTCATGTCTGTTTTGTCTGGAAGAGCACTGTCTTGAGGTTCCTTCGGAAGTCCATGAGGTGCTTTGTGAGGTTTTGCTACTCACTCTGCCCTGTCAGGAGCAGCTCACTTGCCTTTAGTCACACACTAAAAAGAATGGACGAGAGGAAAAAAGCTTTCCCTGGTGCTCCCTCAAATATGTCTAACCACACACAAAGAAGAGAAGTCCTTAGAATTCAGTATGTATTTGATGATCTGTGTTCGGGGAAAACCCTCCGGGTTTTTAATACTGCCCTCACCCACTAGATAGTGGTATGCTTCATAATAGGGCACTTGTAAACCCTGCTGCAGGCCAACATACAGGGTGGAGTGCAAAAATATATATTTTTTAAACTCTAGGGATCCATTTATGCAGAGCCATACATTTTGGTTAAAACTATCTAGTAGGGTACCCTCTATACTACTTTATTCTTGGGTCCTTCCTGATAGGGTTAAAAAATGTATATTGTGGGTATACTTAGGGAATTATCGTCCCTGTCACCCTCTCTGCTTTATATCGACATGTTTCTTCCCAATTTTCTAGCCCTATAGGAGTCTATGGCATTCCTCAGGATATCGGTCCCGTATTTTACCTCCCAAGAATTTTTTTTCTAGGTGAATATTATAGTGTATACTCAACTGTCCTGTTACAGTAACACATCGGGAAATTCCCAAGTTTCATACATTCACCCTGGAAATTAGGGAGAGAGTGGGACGTTGGCCTAATGTCACATTTACTTCAAGGATCGATAGTCGCCCAGTTGGACTGCTCTGCTCCCTGTGCCGGACCCACTTTGCTTTTGTCCCCAACTCGCTGTTTTCTCACAAGTCTTCTAACTTCAAAAGACATATCTGAGTACACAAGATGAGTGTTTGTACACACCTCTTGCAGTAACTCTGGGTATGACCGTGCTTAGTTCCACTAGTGGCCTGAATTTTGAGCAAACGGACACTGCCGCCATCTTGAATCCTATTTTGGAGATTATGGAAATTGGTTACTAGCATGGCTACCAGTAGGACTTCTTGTACTGTGAACACACAGCAAAAGACATACTCTTAGGTTAACAGGAATGTTTTTTCTTTTTTACTTCTATCCGTCATCCCCTCAGCCAGCCAGCCAAGCTAGCCGGCCGCGTTAGCCAGCCTAACCTTCCAGCATAGCCAACCAGCCCAGCCAATGAGCCTAGCAACTCGGCAGAGCAACTCGGCCCAGCCTTCCAGCCTAGTCGTCCAGCCTAGTCAAGCAGCCTCGCCAACTAGAACCACCAAACTGTCAGCCTAGCCTATCGAAGCTTAGCCAGACAACCTAGCCGGTCAGCTTAGCCTTTAGTTGCACCTCTGCCTTTCAGCCGAGCCCGTCAGCCTAGCCAGCTACAATACGTAATCTTAGCCAAAAGGCCGATGAGTTAACACGAATGTTGCTACATCTGTACCACAATTGTAAAGCCATACTGCATTTTTATTAAATCGAGTAGGGCACTTCTCACTTAGGGCATGTTCCAAAGGCTGTGGGTAAAGTGCATCTTTCTTTTCATCCTTCCAGTGCACTGAAGAACACTTTACAATAAACCGGATCTTTACCTTTCACTGAGCATATGAGGATTTGGTGAATCTAGTGAACCTAGTCCCGCAGTCGAGGTGCATGCCGGGATACTCTAACTTTATGGTATTTTATGAAACACTGGGGCATATTATCAAGGGGGTTTATCTCCGCTTTTTTGGCTTTAAAAGCCAAGAAAGCGGAGATTAAATTATCTCCCTATTACCTAGCTGTCGCTAACACCAGTTAGCGACAGCTAGTAGGAGATAGCGACCATCTTGGGCTCCACTTTGCATGTCAGTGATATTTATCACTAATGACATGCAAAGTGGGCGTGCCAAGATGTTAGCGACTGGAAACAGTCGCTAACATCGCCATCTCCTAATACCAACCTATGGAGAAATTCGCGCTAAGCGCGAATATCTCCAAAAGCTAACACCTGCCCTGAGCAGTTCTTAGCCATGTTATCCAATGGGAGGTGGATAACATGGCTAAGAGCATTAGCTCGGTAATGCATCAATATCGCTGACTTTTCAGCGATATTCATGCATTGCGGCCGATTTTTATCGCATTTGCGATAAACCTTGGTAATACCAAGGTTTATCTGCGATAAAAATCGCCGCAGCTCAGCGGTAAATTTTTGTCTCTAACCAAGCAATAGCGATAATTATCGCTATTACTTGGTAATATGCCCCATGAACTTTAAGCTCGCTGTCCTTTTTATGGAGACCCAGAGCTAACAAGTACAACTGACTTACAATGTCTTTAACTGCTCCCTGAAGCAGCAGTTCAAAATCTCTCTCCATATTTAAAATAAATGAGAACTGGATTATATTTGAATTTCTTTCTACCAGCCTTTATTACCCTCTGTGCCCTCTGCCGATGTCAAACTTCAATAAAATCCTCATTAAACTACAAATAAATTATTTCTGGCAAACTTTGAAGAAAAGAAAATCAATAGCACGAGCATCTCCAACAAAATGTGTAATAAAGCGGCAGCGCCGATGCTGCTGCTCTAATGAATCTCACATTAACTACATTTATAAACTCCGGGACTTCCGAGAAGTCCACCCTCCCCCCTCCCCCCAGCCGCCAGCCCTGATCTGCTCACAAGGAAGCCGCAGATCTTGGCTCCAAGGTCAAGAGGCATGAGGCAGAATCAAAACCAGGCAGCCTTGGTATTCAAGAAATAGAGATAGAGAAAATTTAGGGTGGTGGGAGCAAGAAGCATGAGGTGAAATCAAGACTAGCAGCCTCGGTATTCATGAGAGAAAGAGACAGCGAGTGTAGGGTGGTGGAAGACAGAAGAATGAGGGGAAATCAAGACTAGTAGCCTCGGTATTCAAGAGAGAAAGAGACAGCGAGTGTAGGGTGGTGGAAGACAGAAGAATGAGGGGAAATCAAGACTAGCAGCCTCGGTATTCATGAGAGAAAGAGACAGCGAGTGTAGGGTGGTGGAAGACGGAAGAATGAGGGAAAATCAAGACTAGCAGCCTCGGTATTCATGAGAGAAAGAGACAGCGAGTGTAGGGTGGTGGAAGACAGAAGAATGAGGGGAAATCAAGACTAGCAGCCTCGGTATTCATGAGAGAAAGAGACAGCTAGTGTAGGGTGGTGGAAGACAGAAGAATGAGGGGAAATCAAGACTAGCAGCCTCGGTATTCATGAGAGAAAGAGACAGCGAGTGTAGGGTGGTGGAAGACAGAAGAATGAGGGGAAATCAAGACTAGCAGCCTCGGTATTCATGAGATAAAGAGACAGGAAGTGTAGGGTGGTGGAATATAGAGGCATGGAGTGGGATCAAGACTAGGCAACCTTGGTGTTCATGAGATAAAGAAACAGGAAGTGTAGGGGGATGAAAGTAAGAAGCATGAGATGGAATCTAGACTAAGCATTCTTGGTATTCATGAGATAAAGAGACAGGAAGTGTAGGATGGTGGAAGAAAGAAGCACGAGGTGGAATCAAGACAATCAAAGAGACATGACGTGTAAACTGGTGGAAGAAAGAAGCATGAGGTGAAATTAAGACTAGGAAGCCTAAATATTGACTCACTTTGGTTTTCCGCAGCGCCTGGGGTGCGCTCCTCACTCTCTGGGCTCCGGCATTGATGCTTGCACAGATTAAGCACTGGTGGGAATGCAATGTCTATTGGGTTCGATAGATCAATAAGTAGTGCACACACTGGGGTTTGCTGGAATGTCAGTGATTAATAGGATGCCCCACCTACCCTCGTGCCACCGCCACCTATGGCTGACCTGTAAGGAGAGCAGTGTGTCTTTTTTGTTATGTATATGAGTCTACTGTGTTTTTCAAAACACACATGCACACACCCTTGCATTGCAACCACAAACCATGTATATTTTTATGTGCACTGGAGCACGTGTTTGTGGATTATCGAGAGAGAAAGCGCAGGGCTGCACCTGCAGTTTGCACGTCACCAACAGCTGCAGCACAGGGACAGGCGCATTAACCCTCACTACTGCCACTCATTCACAGGACAGGAGGTGCTGCACAAGCTGGTGCAGTGCAAGCTTCCATAGCTAATTCAGACGAGGTAAAGCTCAAGCAGTCAGTGCAAGTGGAATTGCTTAATTTGTAAAAAACATAAGTGAAAGGGCTCTCGTCAAGAGACCACCTTAGCTTGGAACACCCACTGCCAGCCACTGGTGACAGTACCTACACCACTACTAACCATCACACTCCTACAGGTGTTAGAATTCAGACCGTGTACAAGACCCAAACCTATAAGAATGGATTGGGTGGCAGGAATGAGTTGTGTTTAATGTATATCAAACTAATAAACTGCTGTTCTTCTCATTTCTAAATTACGCAAACAGTGGCACCATGTGGCAGCTGTCATAAGTGTTGATGTTTTCAATTAAGTGCCAGTGCTGAGCACCAGAAAACACTGGCTCAAATTAAGAACTGGCAAGTGCCCTTCACATGAAGAACAGGTAAATGTATTTGCATTTATATAGCGCTTGCTACCCCTTACGAGGTGTTCAAGCGCTTTTTGATGAGTTGCACGCTATTCCGGAACCCAAAGAGTATTAGTGGTGAGAGGGAGAATTACTTGCTCGGCGTTCAGAGTTGGGCTGGCAGGATTTACTATACCTGGGGATGTTTTGATGGCTCCAGTACAATACACTGGACCTTTACTAAAAGAATCTACCACATGTTATTAAGCGAAGTGAGAGATTTCGTCTGGCAGGAACTGTCAGACCCACTATATGTCTGTAATTGGCTTCAGTACAATATACGAAAACAAGTATGAATAGAATCTACTACGTGAAATTGACATCCTAAGAGGAATAGGCTCATACAAGGACACGTATCGACCTTGGATGAATACAGCTATCTTGACATCACAGAGCCTGTATATTCGTTCATATTAGAGGGTTTATTGGAGTTATCATTATCTGACTTACGTAAGGATGCACACTCACCTTGGAAGATTCCCCGATTTTTTAAGTCAACAGAACACCAACATTTGCCACTGTAGGAGGGCACATTTCAGATGTCACTCTTCTATTGCCCTGATGAAGTTCCCAGAAAGGGAATGAAACGCGTTGGCTGGAGTTTCTTAGTTTGATGAATTTTACTGATTTGAAATAAAGAAGTTACTTCTAAAATTACTATCTGACTTCTGGACTTACTGAGCTGCACGACCCCATTGGACAAAAAAGTATTTCTTCGATCTGGAGCACAGTAGTGTCACTCAACGGCTGGCGTTGGGGTTGAATGCACAGCGTACGTACTGATTGGAACTGGCTTGAGGTGCGGAACTAGGGGTCCGCCTTTGCTCCATTGAACAAAGTATTAGTGGTAAATTAGTATGGGGAAACACTAAATTAATTTGATCGACGGATGTGAGTCTGTTATTTGGATTGAAAAGGATAGTGGAGGGATAGAAGAGGGAAGGGTCTAGAAAGTGCTTATTTGGAGATCATAGCAGCAGGAGCAGGATTGGGATGAGTAAAGGAGAGATGGAAGAGGGAAGAGTCTCTAGAAGTGGATTAAAGAGAAAGATGAGGTATTGGATGAGTCTAGGATGGAAGGATACATGATGGAAGAGTTTAGGAAGGCTTGTTTGGGAGAACTGAATAGTAAACGAGGTTTGGGGTGACAGGATGTGTCAGTGCAAGTGTACATCATCCATGGAACCAGCATATTACCAGCAGCAGCAGAACAAGCGTCCGTGACCCACAGAACAGGTATAGCACCGGTAGCAGACGTGCAAGCCTCATCTGACACATGCAGCGCAAGAAGCATTAGCGCAAGCGTCCATCATCAACAATACAGTCATTAGCGTCTTGGGGCAGCAGTAATTGTCGCAGCAGTGGGTTTGGTTCACACGATGTTTCGCCAGACCACGATGGGCGTGAGATTGAGGCCACCATGGAAATAAATGTTGCCCCATGACGACGACGCCGCCTATGCAGTGCAGTATGTTTACAGCCGCTTGCTGTTTACCGGTCTGTATTCAAGGCTTGGGAGCGAGAACAGCTCCTGTGGGGTAAGAGCTCTCTTGTTTATTCTTGTCCTGAAGAGGACAGAATTTTTCACTGCCAAAACGTGTCGACTTTCATAATGGAGGAGCCTCTCGTCAATTTAGCAGCTTCACAGGGAGCTAGTAAAGTTAGTTGAATTGAGCGCAGAGATACTCCTTCGGGAGTCGATTCTAGCGCTATATAAACCTACAAATAAATAAATAAATAAATACATTTCTCCAATTGACTCTTTGACTTTTATGAATCTGTCCCATGTGGATTAAGGAATGAAATCACTACATAAATACCTTTCATGATACATTCTTTGGGAGACAAGAAGCAGATTAACACTGTTTATATATTTGGTTGTATCTAATGTAATTATTCATTTGCTGTTGCGTTAATTTTGTGTTCATGAAATGTGTGTTTATATGTACATAATTAGATACCCCGATGGTCTACAGATATATTCTGGGTGGTATTTTCACTGAATTATATCAATGAGCTAATGATGTTTGATTAAATCAAGTGTCCAATGATAATGGACTGTTTGATTGTATTATTTATATCACTTTAATTCTGTTGCGTTCTAACAACTATATTACCATGCATGAGTTCACATGAAGTGTGTAGTATTTTTTTCATTTACAAATCTCATGTGGCGCTAGGAATGTGACTTTTAAAGTAATCAATATATATATGTATTTTTTATATAATTTTATGTCGATTTAGTTCTATATTGTGTATTATAATATCATGATATCTTACACAGACTGCAGGCCAGATTTTTTCTTTTTAATAAACAATGTTATTGATTTTTATAATCGGCATCAATTACAGAGTGTAACTGCGACATATAAAACATTTCGGTACATTCACAGAACATGCCTGCATCAGGCCCAGTGATGGAGAAGATCTAGATTGCCCCCGATTCACCCCACCATCACCCATGGCAGATCAGTCCAGCAATGCCAGCCATTTGCCCCATATACGTCCGTGTTTGGCCGGACAGCCTCTTGCCTCCTACACAGTTTTTTCTAGGATGGCACACCAGTCCACTCTCTTGCGCCATTTTGTAATAGAGGGAACTGCTGAGTCAGGCGAGAGTTTTTAATGTATGCATATGGCCGGGATACCCATCACCCCCTCACAACACTATCCCCAAGAATGGGAAGACGGAAACGGTTCTTGAACTTTTGGAAGGCGGGAGGGAGTTACCCTCCCGGCCGTATTTATTAAAATATGAAACAAAATTAAAACATTAAAATAACAGTTTCATATCATGTACAATTTCATTTACACATTACGATGTTTATTGGCTAACCTTAACATATCTCTTATACAAAGGTTCTCCTAGCCGATTCTACAACATCCTGTAAATGCATGTCTCAAAAATTCAAATTGTACATCCTAACATTACGGGCCAACGGCAAGGTCGTAACCGGTGTCAGATCCCTAATACCAGAACTCCCCCCCTTACTTGTGAGGGGCGGGCGCACAGAGGACTGTCCCTCTGTGCCAACTTCCAATTTCCCTTGTCTTAGCGGGGGCCCCATATTTACTCGACGCCATCTTGGTGGTCGTCCGAGGACTCGTGTGAGGTGTCTAGAAGGTAGCGTAGACCCCCCTCCCACCCCACACTGCTTACCACATCCGCCGTCGCGGATGTCCTGGCCCCGGGAAATTCCCAGGAGGGGCCCGTAGCCCCTCCTCCCCAGGGAGGGGCCTATGACCGCCTTCCCTTTCGGCGGCCCCATCCTTAGAGGGTACCGCCTCTCCGTGTGAGGGGCCAATGGCCGCCTCCCCCCGGGCGCTCCCATCCATAATGGGTGGCGCCCCACCTCTAGGGATCTTCCAATTACTGCTCACCGATCATGACCTTACCGCCCGACCAAAAATAAATACGACATTTTTTAACCTAAGGAGGACGGAATAAACAGTTATACTGGGCATTTCAAAGTATAAACTTCTAACTATGCAATAACACCTCTTTCAACTCAGCTGCGATACTTCGCCTAAAAAAGAGCAACCATTTTATTGTCACATCAAACAATCCCAACTTTATTAGAAACAACCTGAAAAAGAGATAATATCCTCGTTAATCGACTTTATTGCAATACAAATCGCTGCCATCAGGGGCTGGTGGGTGGGTCAAAATTGGCTCCTTGTTCCGTCTCGGGCTCACGTGCAACGAGGAGGTGCAGCTTCCAAGCACAGGAACAAGAGGATGCTTCCTTGGATTGTTGCTCCTTTTATTCTTCCTCGGGAGGGCGTGGACCCTCCTCCAACCGCCTACGGGGCGTGTCCAACGGTGTAGGTGTCTAGGACAACCCCTCTTGGGCGGGAAAAGGCGCGCCCCGGCTACGCCACTTCGGGCATACCAGCCGAGACACGCCTCCCGCCCAAAATGGTTTCCCGGGGGGATCGGGGCACTCCACCATACGTTCGGGGGGACCGAGTGGTCGCCCCTTTCCATATGGCCGGGATACCCGTCACCCCCTCCCAACACAATCCCCAAGAATGGGAAGACGGAAACGGTTCTTGAACTTTTGGAAGGCGGGAGGGAGTTACCCTCCCGGCCGTATTTATTAAAATATGAAACAAAATTAAAACATTAAAATAACAGTTTCATATCATGTACAATTTCATTTACACATTACGATGTTTATTGGCTAACCTTAACATATCTCTAATACAAAGGTTCTCCTAGCCGATTCTAAAACCTCCTGTAAATGCATGTCTCAAAAATTCAAATTGTACATCCTAACATTACGGGCCAACGGCAAGGTCGTAACCGGTGTCAGATCCCTAATACCAGAACTCCCCCCCTTACTTGTGAGGGGCGGGCGCACAGAGGACTGTCCCTCTGTGCCAACTTCCAATTTCCCTTGTCTTAGCGGGGGCCCCATATTTACTCGACGCCATCTTGGTGGTCGTCCGAGGACTCGTGTGAGGTGTCTAGAAGGTAGCGTAGACCCCCCTCCCACCCCACACTGCTTACCACATCCGCCGTCGCGGATGTCCTGGCCCCGGGAAATTCCCAGGAGGGGCCCGTAGCCCCTCCTCCCCAGGGAGGGGCCTATGACCGCCTTCCCTTTCGGCGGCCCCATCCTTAGAGGGTACCGCCTCCCCGTGTGAGGGGCCAATGGCCGCCTCCCCCCGGGCGCTCCCATCCATAATGGTTGGCGCCCCACCTCTAGGGATCTTCCAATTACTGCTCACCGATCATGACCTTACCGCCACAGGCCGGATAGTTGACCGGCTATCCGGACCCCCCACAAAACTCCTACTAAAGGTCATGGCTACACAAACTCTTTAACCAAGCTATGAAGTCTCCTATGAGTAAGACATTTCCCTCCCGGGACAAATGGACCCCATCTTCCAGATACATATGGTCCCCCTGGATACATCCATGTGGAATACAATGCAATTTTCCTGTATGAAACAACCTACCCAGTTTGTTATTAACCTTTTTTACCGACTGATTCAAGGCTGACACAGAGAGGGCCCCCCGCCACACCTTCCGAGGAACCATGTGTGACCATGCAATCGTGCACCCCGGAACCCTTCTCGCCAACCAACTTACTGCAGATAAGATTACCTCGAGAAGTACTCGTCGACCAATGGTCACCAAATCATTGCTCCCAAGATGCACTATGATTACAGATGGCGGTGACCTCGTCCGCCCTAACAGTCCCTCCATAAAACCTTGAAACTGGTCAATACAGAGCCCGCCCCTTCCGTGGAAGGTCACCCTGTACCCGTATTCCCCAGCCACGTGAATCATGTCACCTGCTTTGAATACGTCTGCGGCGCGCCTCACGTATGAGTGGCCAACGACCCACACCACTCTTCCCTCAGCCGGTGATCTTTGACCGCTGGTCCCCAGGTGTCGTGTCAACTGCACAGTCCGCCCCGCAAAGCCTGCTCGCGAAACTGTAAACCAAACAGAAAACAAGAAGCGTGAGTGCATGACATTAGCTTCACAACATGTGCAACCGCACATACCTTTTATAACAATTCGAGGACCAAAGCCCCAACTGTTTCACTTTTTCAACACTCAGACCCCTGGCTGTAGCCTCTGTAGCAGCCCCTATCCGGAAGGAATGGGTCCCAAAATCGCTCGGGTTCAAGCCCGCTGCCGCGATTGCCATTGTTAGCACCCGCTGAAACTGAAACCTAGTCAGTGGGGTGGCGTCGGTGTGCCTCAGCATGCTCCCCCCCCCATGATGCCGCCCTCTGCGCTAAATACTCCTCCACGCATTTTTCCGGGCACATGGGAGACCCCGGAATCCGCTGGACTACCACACTGTCCCCGATCGCTCCCTGATCGGTCTTGGACCTGGCTATTGAGATTACCATCGTCTCACCCTTAATTTGAATGTGTTCTCGACGGTACACAGTCAAAATATCGAGTTGTAAATATCGACCTACCATAATATCGAGTCTGAAATATCGAAGGTGCATAATATCGAAGGCAAGAATATCGTAGGACAGAATATCGACCCAAGGTAAGTAATATCGAAATACTTAATATCGATGTAAGTAATATCAAAGTAAGTAATATCGATAGCATATATATCGATGTTACTAATTTCGATGACACTAATATCGATATTTGTATTATTGTATAGTTTTTATTATGTATGTGTTATATGTTTAATTTAAGTATTTAGAATAATTACTATTATATGTGTATAAATTTTATATAATAATAAATACTTTTATAAGTAAATTTTATGTTTTTGTACCGGAGCGGGTTGTGGGTTTATAGGGGAATAGGGTGGGAAGTAATTTAATTATGGTAAATTGTTTAGTAATTAGTAGGATTAATTAATTAATTATAATTAATTGGTAATTATGTGAAAATAATAGGAAAATAATTTTAATTAATTTATTAATTGATATATATATGTTCTGTAGCGGGTTGTGGGTTTATAGGGGAATAGGGTGGGAAGTAATTTAATTATGGTAAGTTGATTAATAATTAGTAGGATTAATTAATTATAATTAATTGCTAATTAATATTGATTAATTGGGAAAATAATTAATTGATTAATTGATATATATTTTCTGTAGCGGGATGTGGGTTTATAGGGGAATGGGGTGGGGAGTAAGTTAATAATAATTAATTAATTAATATATGTTTTTATAAATTTATATTTAATTTATTGGGAAATAATTAATATTAATTAGTTAATTAATTATTATTATTTTGTACATATTTAACATTATTAATTAATTGGTAATTAAATAATATTAATTAGTTACATTAATTAGAGTAATTTATTGATATATAATTTTTAATTACTGTTAATTAATTAATTGGGAAAAAATAATATTAATTATTAAATTATAATAATTACAGCAAATTTGCTAATATATTTACTTATTTTGTTATTGTTCATTAATAATTAATTGCTAATGAAATAATATTAATTAATTTTGGGTAAAGGAGTATTTTTAGTGTTTAGGGTCAGTTTTGAGTTTTTGGGTAAAGGGTTTATTTAAGGGTTTAGGGTCAGTTTTCAGTTTATGGGTAAAGGGGTATTTTTAGAGTTCAGGGTCAGTTTTCAGTTTTTGGGTAAGGGGGTATTTTTTGGTTTCAGGGTCAGTTTTCAGTTTATGGGTAAAGGGGTATTTTTAGGGTTCAGGGTCAGTTTTCAGTTTTTGGGTAAGGGGGTATTTTTTGGTTTCAGGGTCAGTTTTCAGTTTATGGGTAAAGGGGTATTTTTAGGGTTCAGGGTCAGTTTTCAGTTTTTGGGTAAGGGGGTATTTTTTGGTTCAGGGTCAGTTTTCAGTTCTTGGGTAAAGGGGTATTTTTTGTGTTCAGTGTCAGTTTTCAGTTTTTGGGTAAAGGGGTATTTTTAGGGTTCAGGGTCAGTTTTCAGTTTTTGGGTAAAGGGGTATTTTTTGGGTTCAGGGTCAGTTTTCAGTTCTTGGGTAAAGGGGTATTTTTAGGGTTTAGGGTCAGTTTTCAGTTTTTGGGTAAAGGGGTATTTTTATGGTTCAGGGTCAGTTTCAGTTCTTGGGTAAAGGGGTGTTTTTTGAGTTCAGGGTCAGTTTTCCCTACTGTTGTACTCTCTGGAGTAGGAATAGAAATTTTTAGCCTTACGCTATCCAACGTTTTATTTAATTAATTGTTAAAATATCAAATATTTATTTTATATTTTATATTACTTACATTTTATTTATGTTACTCTTTTATGTTTGTAAATGTGTTAGTAAATTAGAATATATTTCATTAATTTATAAATTCGTAAAATAATTATTAATACTTATTGTTCAGTGTATATATATTACATATTTACTGTATATATTTAATTAATGTATTCTTAATATATGTATTATTTATTACTTTTAAATATTATTAGATACTTTTAAATATGTTTCTTTTATTTATTAGTCTTATAGACTTAATTTTACATTTCTATATTAAAAAAAAACGATATTTTTAACATCGATATTTTTTACATCGATATTTTTTTTTCGATATTTTTGTACTTACCATGTTGTAGATAGGATGTCGATATTTTTGCCCTCGATATTGTTGACTCGATATTCTTGTAGGTCGATATTTTTGTGGTCGAAATTCTGTCATAGATCCGTTCTCGACACAGACCTCCCCCCCGTATCCTGCTTATTCCTCGCTACCAGCTCGCTTACCCGCATAGCCCCATTGAATGCTAATGCGAAAGCGGCCCGGAACAGCACCGTCTCTGATTGAGATGAACATGTCGCAGGGAGTACGGACATTAACAGGGACAACCTTGCTAGCCCTATCGGGTGCCTCTCATCCACTCTACGACCCTCAAGGCGTTGCCACCCACGCAGTGCCTTCCTTACGAGAAAGGACGATGTGGGGTCCTGGATGCCATGAGCCTGTGCCATGAAGGCAATGGCGGCCCTGTGCCTATTGGCTGTTGCCAGTGATCGGCCTGCCTGATGTAGTGATACCAGAAATTTCAGGACATACTCCTCCTGCCCCCAATGCTCCCCCCTAGCTGAACCCAAAAATGACCAATAGGAACGGAACGCTCCTTCATATGCCTTCCTTGTCCTGGGTGCTAGACTCTCTCCCACGAGGTTTTGTAATCCGGGGCACCGAGAGACCAGAGAGCTTCGGGAAATGGTGCCGCCACCAAGTCCGCTGAGGGCAGAAAACCCCGGAAGGCCTGAATATGGGAACGAGAGAGTGCATCAGCTGCCTGGTTCAGTACCCCCGGCACGTGTCTTGCCCTAAAGTGGACGTTTAGTCTCATACATAGCAGGACAATTTCTTTCAGCAATCTCAAAATCCATTTGCAGCGTGCTGCCTGATTATTGATACATTTAACAACGGTCATATTATCAAACCAGAACACCACAGAGCGATCACGAAACCCCTCTGGCCATGTTTTCAAGGCCACCAGAATGGGGAACAGCTCAAGAAACCCAATGTTACCTGTGAGCCCACTATCGTGCCACCACGCCGGCCATGTTCGTGCCGACCATCGATTACCAAAGATGGCGCCAAAACCCACACTTCCTGCCGAGTCGGTCCACAACCCCAGCTCCTCGGAGGAAGCTGACGGTTTGTTCCATATGACGCGACCGTTGAAATCCGCCAGAAATGCCAGCCATATGCGCATATCCTGGCGAACCTCTGCTGACAGTCTTGTGCGGTGGTGCCCTTCCTTGAGGCCAACCATGGCTTGTGCGATAGAGCGGGAAAAGGGGCGAGCCATCGGTATCACTCTAAGGGCAAAGTTAAGCTGACCCACAGCTTGTTGCAACTGATGGAGAGTTACTTTTCTCTCGCCAAGGCATATTTCAAGCGAGGCCTTAAATTTCATTACCTTCTCCTTGGGCAAACGGAAGCACCCCTCTACAGAATCGAGCTCAATTCCCAGAAACTCGAGTGAAGTAGATGGCCCCACTGTCTTGCCTGATGCCAGTGGCACGCCAAATCTTTTCATGAGATTACAGAATTCCCTCAAAGCCTGTTCACATTCCGTGCCCCCGGCTGCCCCCAGAAACAGAAAATCATCAAGGTAATGCATAACCTGCGTGAAGCCCGTGGCTCTGGTGAACGCCCATTGCAAAAAAGTACTGAACTTCTCAAAATACGCACAAGAGATGGAGCAACCCATCGGCATACATTTATCCATGTAGTAGCGTCCTTGAAACACAAAACCTAAGAGACGCTGATCCTGTGGGTGTACCGGGAGCAACCAGAACGCTGACTCGATATCTGATTTAGCCATCAGCGCTCCGGGCCCCAGGCGATTCAACATGGCGACGGCCTCATCAAAGGATGCGTACCGCACCGAACAAACTCCCGGGTCAATCGCATCGTTCACCGAAAGACCCCTAGGAGCGGACAAATTATGGATTAACCGAAACTCACCTGGGTCCTTCTTGGGGACTACTCCCAACGGTGAACAAACAAAGTTAACAACTGGTGGGTTCCCATATGGTCCCGCAACCCGACCTCGGGTCACCTCCTTAGCAATCTTTGCCTGTACCACCGCCGTATTTTGTTGAACCGATAGTTGGTTTTTACACTGTGCTTCCCCCCGAAAATCCCCCGCCGGGATGTGGAAACCATATGAGAAACCGTCTCGCAACACCCCGGCGGAGACATGATCAGGGTATTCTTTCAGCCAAGGGATCAATGCCATGATGTCAACGGGAGTAGGTAACGGTGCCCCTCTGTCGATATTAGACCTGTTTGGCCCCTCCTCTACCTCCTGTATCACCATTCTTGGCTCTGCACGAACTCTCGGGGTGTGAAGACTGTCGCACCCTGCACACTCATGCCTGAACTTGCATGTCCCTTGTGGCCTAGTGCACTTGCCTCTGTTAAAGCTCCAACAGACCCCTTTTCTACCCGAGTTCCCATTATTCTTTGTGTGCTGATCACCGTTGGCGCCTGCCCGAAAGGGTGCCGCCAAATAATGGCGGGAAGGCTCCGCCCCATTCCCGCCAAGAGAAGACGACTTCGTCGTGTTCGGCATAACCTGCTTCTGCCAGGAAATGGAGTCGAAACAATCCCACGTCAGGGATGAGTCGTGCTCCTTGGCCTTACGAAATTTGTTATCATAACCCATCCATTGATTGCCTTCATACGTTTCATAAAATTCCATAATACGTGTCTGGTAACAGGCTAATTCCGACAACACTTCAGGCCTACATTCCCCCATGATCGCAGTGAACATTCCAAACGCCCTGGCCCAATTAGCGATCGTTTCATCTACTCTGAAACCCGCCATTTTGGCACGCCATACACTCGGATGCAACAACTCCTTCTGATTTTTAACGTGCTCTATCTCATAGTGATCGGTCAACAATGAAAACATGTTCACATATTTATCCGCCCAAATCCTTTCTTTCACATCCATCGGGATATGTTGGACCACCTTTTCCCTCCTTGAGGGTAACGATCCCTCCCCCGCCATTGGCAACGGCTGCTTACCCGAACCAGTAGCTGGATCTGTTGTCGCTGCTGTTCCAACGCTCGACGCCGGTTTTTCCGAGGGAACCTGCGGGGAAACAAGAGGACAAGGTGCCTTCGCAGCATCTCTCGATTGCCGCAACTGCTTCATTATTAGGGCTCCCGGTTTTATGGTATTTATTTTTTTGCCTTTTCCGTCTGTATTTATCTGTATTTATTTTTTGGGCATTTTTTCTGTATTTATCCACATTTATTTTTGACACACGCCAAAGACGACGCTACAGCTAGTATTTTTCCACATTTATTTAAATTCAAAACACAGTGAAAATAAAATTCCTTTCTACACTTGAAGTTGAAGACATTAGCTGCATTTTTTTTTATGTTTCCTTACCGGTGCTTTTGTAGCCATAGTTCATTCAGGGCCCCTGTTCCCTTTAATCTGCTTGTCATTGGATTAAAAATAAAATCAAACAGCCCGAAGCACACTGAGCAAGTGCTAAAATCTAAAGAGCTCTGTTTGAATCCCGGCTCAGCAGACTCAGGCTTTCATCCTTCTGAGTGCAATAAAATGAGTAAGATATAGTTGGGCGTTAGTGGCAGAAGATATTTGTAGCTCTGCGAAGCTGCAAACCTGAAACAGCAAGCACTATATAAATGAATACATTGTCACATTACACTCTGTGCTGGAAAACGCATCTCTGTACCTTGTGTTTGCCGTGTCTTTGAAGTATTGCAAGGGGTGGAAAGGAGAACGCCTCACTCTCTCACATATATTACTTTCTTTTGTTCAGTTCAGTAAAACTCGTATGGCCGGGTCTGTGCAATCCAGAATTTAAGTACCCACATTCATTAGCAGTATTCATTAGCAGTAACCTTACTAAGCTACCTTACAGGAATTTAATAACAATAACATTTTTTTTATGTATAGTGCTTCTACCGTAACCAAGGGCGAAAAATAACAGATGGTATTAGTGCTCAATATAAACGTTCGCCATTCACCAGCCTTAGAATAAAGGAAGGCCGAGTCAGCAGCGCCGGGATTCGAACTCCTGACCTTCAAATGACTGCATTTCATAGAAGTGAGCATCTGAAACAGAAACCATCATGTTGGCTTTTTGGAGCTAGAATCGCACTTCGCACTTCTTTGGAACTCCACAGGATTCAAACGCCCCTCCCCACCCTTGCACAGGCTGTGGACAGCCCATTGTCATTCTGACTGCAGATGATTACCAGATTTAGAATGACAATGGGCCGCGACCTGCCTTTAACATAATTGCACTGCAAGTGTCTTTGAGGCGAGTGACTCGCTTGGCGCCAGAAGATTGTAGCAGGAGTTTAACGTGCGCCCGAGGTGTGCTTCCTCACTGCTTCTTGGAACATGCCAAAAGATGACCTCATCCATATACTGTTTTACTAGTATTTTTCCGTTTCTACATATAATTACAGACAATGGAAAAATAGTTTTCCGTCTGTATTTATGTGTATAAATCCGTAAAAACGGAAAACCGGGAGCCCTATTCATTATTAACCTGGCCTCCTCGGCCGTGTCTCCCGGTGCCACAGCACTCTCGTTGTTCTTGCCTAACCACGCCGCCAACTGGGCGGCCAGCTCGGGAGGCATATCCCCCTCGTTAACAGGTGTAACTACCACAGGGATCGGCTGTCCCGCGTTCGGGATCGGAACTGGGGCCTCCACCGGACTGACGGGGCTCGCCGGAGGTGACTCGGGAACCGGGGCCTCCCCTCCTGCCGCCCTATTCCTGGCCCTTTTACCTCTCCCGGCAGGGACTACTCCCGGCAATGCTGGTCCGATGACTTTCTTCGGTCTACCCGTGCCATTCATTGCCGCCATCTGCTTCTTCATGTTCGCCATGTCCTTCACCAGCATGCAAAGCATTTGTTCGGTCCCAACCTTTTTTCCGACCTTCTTGCCAGGCATCGTTCACGGATATTCGATTCGAGGTCCTGGATGCAAAGCTTCGGAATCACTGAAAGGAAAAACACAAAATTACAAGTTCTCAAAATTGGCTCCTTGTTCCGTCTCGGGCTCACGTGCAACGAGGAGGTGCAGCTTCCAAGCACAGGAACAAGAGGATGCCTCCTTGGATTGTTGCTCCTTTTATTCTTCCTCGGGAGGGCGTGGACCCTCCTCCAACCACCTACGGGGCGTGTCCAACGGTGTAGGTGTCTAGGACAACCCCTCTTGGGCGGGAAAAGACGCGCCCCGGCTACGCCACTTCGGGCATACCAGCCGAGACACGCCTCCCGCCCAAAATGGTTTCCCGGGGGGATCGGGGCACCCCACCATACGTTCGGGGGGACCGAGTGGTCGCCCCTTTCCATTTGGTTTGCTGTGCGTTTCTGGATTTCTTGCTAAAATCCAAATAAAGTTTAATTAGATGTGATTTGACTTTGTGAACCATTATTATAGGTGATAATCTATCCTGGCTACTGTGTTGTTATTAATGTAGGTTTACCACCAGCAGCAGCAGTGCAAGCTTCCCTCACACATACAGCACAGGTAGAGTGCAGCTCACAAGATGACAACCCTAGCACTAAATTACAGTCCAAATAGTACCATGGCCCTGGTGTGCAGATAATAATTTGTCTTGAATGAGAGTCAAAGTCTAATTGTACACTAAGTGGTATGGCTAAATTATATCATGGGATGGATTTGAAATTGTGGAGTAGTAAATTTTTTATGAATTTATTTTGACCTTTCTAAGGCAAGATTAAAATCACCATAGAACGGCTATTGGGGCCCTTCATTTCTTCTCAGTATGTTACAATGTTTCTGCCCACTGTGTCAATGCTAGGCCTGAGGTCTTCTTCTGGACAGGACTCCCACTTGCCACAATACTGAAAAGGATGTACTCGGGGTAAGGAGGGGATAACCCGTAGAGTGAAAGGAGGTTCACCCAGAGAGAGATTTTGTGGGGTAAACGCTTTTTTATTGGGCTGTACTTCAAAGAAAACAACAAGAGTCTTGTGTCTTGAGACAACAAACAAAGTCTTAGGTCTATATCCGGCCAGCTTTAGGTCCTTCACTGTAGGCTCTCAGGGTGTAGTCCAACAGAAAGTCTTCAGGCTTCGAAGGTACTCAAAATAAGGAAAAGAAAGAATACCCTAGGTTACTGGCGTGACCGATAGTCCGGTTATGACAGGAAGGGGGATGGGGAGTGAAGGGGATCACCAGGGACCACAACCGATTCGTGCAATGCAGCATTTTAATGTACTCGTGGATGTGATTAGGCTCGCACGCACTCACGCATGTCCCATGACCACCCTCAACCACCCCCACCCGTTCCCTCCTGGTGTAAAGAACACTCCCCTTAGTTTCGCCCGTACCTTGTGGAGCCACACGTCTCCTCCTGAAGTGTGGCGGGGCGGAGCGTGGTCCCGTTGGCCTCCCCGCTTTTTCTTCTCCTGCGGCGACTCGGCTTCTCTGTCTTCTCTCCTCTCCTGGGGCGGCAACGTAGCTTCCGTGTTCTCCCTCTGCATGCCGAAGTCCTCCCGAGGTTCACTGGACGCTTCCTCCTCTCCTGTTCCGGTCGCGCAGTTCTCCTCCTGACTTTGCGTTAACAGTGCCTCCGTTGCTCCGGATTGGAGGAACAAGGATGACGTCACCGGCGGAGCTCCCACCTCCGGGTAAGCCCAGGCTGCCTTAAAGGTGGCGTATCCGTCCTGTGTACGCTGGGGTGGAAAGGAACAGAGGTTAATGTCGGTACCCGACTCGTGGCAGGCAGGGACCCCCTGACACATCCCTCCCCCAGGATTTCCCCGATCGGGGGAAAGAGGAAATCGGGACAAAAATTCAGCATTCCCCTGTTCCAGACCTTTGCGATGACGGACCTCAATTTGGAAGGGTTGTAGAGCCAAAAACCACCTGAGGATACGGTCATTGTGACCACGGTTCCGTTGAAGCCACGTCAGTGGGGCCTGATCCGTATATAAAACAAAGGGCCTTCCCTCCAGATAGAACCGGAGTTTGTCCGAACTCCAGCGGACCGCTAAACACTCTTTCTCTATAGTAGAGTAGGCCAGTTCTCTGGGGAACAATTTACGACTGATGAAAAGAAACGGTCTTTAAAACCCGTCTGAGTCCTCCTGGAAAAGGACTGCCCCAATACCAACCCCTGAGGCATCAGTCTGGAGGATGAAGGGTTTTGTGAAGTCCGGGGAAATCAATAGAGGTGATGCGGTAAGGACAGTTTGTAGTGTCTGGAAAGCATTGGTTTCTTTGGGATTAGGGGTTGGTAACCTAGGAGAAGACTGTTTTTTTTTTAACAAGTCTGTAAGAGGCCCAGCCATGTCCGCGAACTGTGGAATAAACCTCCAATAGTATCCGACCAGGCCCAGGAATGCTCTCAGATCTCTTTTGGTGTTGGGATAGGGGACTTCTAGGATAGCCTTCACTTTCTCTGTTTGTGGCTCTATCATTCCATTACCTAGGACATAACCTAGATATTTCACTTTTCTAAAGGCTACTCTGGTCTTTTGGGCGTTTATATGAAACCCTGTTGCCCTTAGACTAGTGAGGATCTTTTCAAGATGTTTTGTATGGTCTTCCCAAGTTTTACTGTAGACGACAATATTGTCCAAGTAAGCAGAGGAATATTGTTGGTGGGAAGACAAGACTGTGTCCATTGCCCTTTGGAACATTGCCGGAGCGCCGTGCAGACCAAGCGGAAGAACCGTAAAATGATAGTGGCCTGAGGGGGTAGAGAAAGCTGTTTTCTCTTGGTCTGCAGAGTTTAGTGGAATCTGACAATACCCCTTGGTGAGGTCAATGGTTGTGATATACCGAGCCTCACCAAGGCGTTCTAGCAGTTCGTCCGGCAGTGGATAAGCATCTTGTTTGGAGACCCTATTTACTGCTCTGAAGTCTATACAAAAACTAATACTACCATCCGGTTTGGGAACGAGTATTAGTGGAGAACACCAGTTGCTGTGTGAGGGTACAATCACCCCGGAGCGCAACATCTGGTTGATCTCATCTTGGAAGGCACTTCTTCTAGCTTCGGGGACACGATAGGGCTTTTGTTTAACTACAGTCCCGGGAGGAGTAGGTATGGAATGTATTGCAATGTTTGTTTTTCCTGGTTGGTCTGAGAAGACATCTGAGTAACGGAGGAGAAGAGATAAAACCTCTTCTCGCTGTGCTTCTGTTATGTCTGGATTTATAGGAGTGTCATAAACAGTATGAGGGGCAGTCGTGAGGGTATTTCCCCAGCCACTTTTCCAACAAATTTATGTGGTACATTTGTGTCTTATTCCCCTTAACTCGCAGGATATAAGTGGTTTTACTGATTTTCCGGAGAACCTCAAAAGGTCCTTGCCATTCTTTTCTGAGTTTGTGCGTGGAGGAAGGTAACAACACCAAAGCCCAGTCACCAACATCAAGTTCCCTCCATTTTTTTCCTTTGTCATAAAACGTCTTTGTTCTGGGCTATGGCGAGATGATCATGGGCCAAAGTCCTAAGTTTATGAAGTCTAGTCTGGAGTTGTCATGTGCAGTCTAGTAAGGCTTCTGCCTCGTATGCTCCTTCCTTTTCCCAGCTGTCTTTAGTGATTTCTAAAAGGGTTCTTGGGGTCCGCCCAAACAGCAACTCAAAAGGAGAGGTGCCTAAACTGGCTTGTTTTTGGCTCCGTAGGACAAAAAGAGCCAAGGGTAGCAACTGATCCCAGTTCGTACCATCCCCAGACAAAAGTTTCTTCAAGGTGAGCTTTAAGCTACTGTTATATCGCTCACCCAACCCATCTGTCTGGGGATGGTAGACAGACGTTTTAATGTGTGTGATTCTTAGTTGTTTACAAACCTGGGCCATTAAGAGCGAAACAAAAGGGGTTCCTTGGTCTGTAATTATTTCACGAGGAAATTCCATTCTAGAGAAAACCTCGACGAGCTTTTGAGCAATGGACGAAGAAGTAGCTGCCCGGAGGGGATATGCCTAGGGGTAGCGAGTGGCATAGTCAACTAAAACCAAGGCATATAGATGACCTCTCGCAGATTTAGGCAACGGGCCTATACGGTCCATTCCTAATCTATCAAATGGTTTCCCTATGATGGGTAATGGATTCAAAGGACCCGCAGGGGGAATATAGGGATTTTGCCGTTGACAGATCTGGCACTCCTGACAATAGCGTTGTATCTGTGCATATACTCCCGGCCAGAAGAAGTGCTGTAAAATGGCCTGCCCTGTCTTTTCTGCACCTGAATGTCCTGCAAGTAAATGTGCGTGTGCAAAAAAGAGTATTTGGTCCCTGAAGGCAACAGGTACCAACAGCTGGGGAACTGCGTCGGGTTTAGCTAGCCTATATAACAACCCATTCTTTTAATTGAAAGTGGGATAGGTTCTATATACAGGGTCCTGAGCTGAACGAGCTATGTGCCAAGCGTTGGTGAGAGAGGCATCGTTCAGCTGTGCAGTCCTGAAATGGGTATCCCTAGCCCATGGTTCGGGAACAAGCAGACTGTTACGTGGAGTACATTGTAAGGCATCTGACATAAGGTCCATGAAGCCCGGGTTGTCAGTTCCTATTATCACTGGTTCAGGAAGTGAAGGGAAAACCCCAACCACTACTTCTGTTCTAGTTCCTGCAGCGGTACAGAGGCTAATGGTAGCTAATGGATATTCCCTAACGTCCCCATGGACGCACCTTATGTGAACACTTTTCCCTGGCATTAGGCAGGAGGAAGGAACCAATTCTTGTCTTACTACCGAATGCCTACATCCAGAATCTAGTAATGTATTAACCACCTTCCCATATATGTTCACACTCACATAAAACACTGGTCCTGTCTCCTGGGTGTATAAAAGAGAATGTGGGGCGTGGCTAACGTCCATAGGTTCTTCTTCTTTCTCCTTTTGTTTTTTTCTGCAATACCTTGCTATATGGCCCCACTCACCACAGTCATAACATTGAGGACCAGGGTTGGGCTGAAAGTCTGGTTTGGGTAAACGTTGTCGTGGGGGCTCTGGCGCTGGTTTGGGGTATTTCTTCTCAAGCTTTCTGGGTATAGTTTTACTAGGTTTCTCTGGTTCTCTTACAGGGGGCGTCCTTGGGACCGGGCATAGGAAGTAGCCATTTCAATGGCGTGTTCAAGAGTCAGGCCTGCATGTTGTTTCAACCAACGCTGTGTGCCATAGGGTAACGCTTCCAAAAACTGTTCAAGATAGATTTTATTCATCACCTCTTCTATATTCCCTTCTTGTGGCTTAAGTCAAAGGTCAGCAGCAGCTTTCAACTTATAAAAGAGGGTTTTAGGAAGGTCTCCTGGGGTTTCACGTTCCTGTCGGAATTTAAGTCTGTGGGTCTCTTCATCTACACCCAGACGGTCGAGGATGTATTGTTTAACCACAGCATAAACAGAGGTGCCGTCCTTATTGACCATCCGATAGGTGGCTTGGGCCTCTCCCGTTAAAAGAGGGGCGAGGTAAAAAGGCCACCGATCACCAGGCCAAGCACTGGCCCTAGCAGCCCTCTCGAAATTCAGAAAGAAGGCCAAAGGATCGTCTCCTGGCTTGAACTTTTGTAGAGGGACTACCGTTCCTGAGGGTGGGGCATTCGTTCTTCCTTGTCCCAATACCGCCATGAGTTGGTTTTGACCTTCGGCCAACTTCAAAAGACTATCTGACTGAGCCTGTATGGCACTGGTGAACGCCGTGTTCTCCGCTTCAGCCTGAGTAGAAGTTTGTCCAATGGCCCACTCAAGTTTATCCTGGCCCTCCTTCATTTGTTGTACGAGGGCTTCCATCTTGTATCAGAGGATGGTTTGACTCCTATCTGGCTAGCCACTTGTAAAGGATGTACTCGAGGTAAGGGGGGGGGATAACCCGTAGAGTGAAAGGAGGTTCACCCAGAGAGAGATTTTGTGGGGTAAATGTCTTTTTATCGGGCTGTACTTCAAAGAAAACAACAAGAGTCTCGTGTCTTGAGATAACAAACAAAGTCTTAGGTCTATATCCGGCCAGCTTTAGGTCCTTCACTGTAGGCTCCCAGGGTCTAGTCCAACAGAAAGTCTTCAGGCTTCGAAGGTACTCAAAAGAAGGAAAAGAAAGAATACCCTAGGTTACTGGCGTGACCGATAGTCCGGTTATGGCAGGAAGGGGGATGGGGAGTGAAGGGGATCACCAGGGACCGCATCCGATTCGTGCAATGCAGCGTTTTAATGTACTCGTGGACGTGATTAGGCTCGCACACACTCACGCATGTCCCGTGACCACCCTTAACCACCCCTACCCGTTCCCTCCCGGTGTAAAGAACACTCCCCTTAGTTTTGCACGTACCTTGTGGAGCCACAATTCTCCTCCTGAAGTGTGGCGGGGAGGAGCGTGGTCCTGTTGGCCTCCTGTCTTTTTCTTCTCCTGCGGCGACTCTGCTTCTCTGTCTTCTCTCCTCTCCTGGGGCGGCGACGTAGCTTCCGTGTTCTCCCTCTGCATGCCGAAGTCCTCCCGAGGTTCACAGGTCGCTTCCTCCTCTCCTGTTCCGGTCGCGCAGTTCTCCTCCTGACGTTGCGTTAACAGTGCCTCCGTTGCTCCAGATTGGAGGAACAAGGATAACGTCACCGGCGGAGCTCCCACCTCCGGGTAAGCCCAGGCTGCCTTAAAGGGAGCGTATCCGTCCTGTGTACGCCGGGGTGGAAAGGAACAGGGGTTAATGTCGGTACCCGACTCGTGGCAGGCAGGGACCCCCTGACAAATACCTACACATGTGCATAGTGATATTTATGAAAGGAAAAATGCTCTACATTTTTGCTCTGTAGCAGCCTTCATCGCAGGAACCTGTTGCATAACATAATACCAAACTAGATCACGATTATGCGACACTTGCTCCTCAATACAGATAACAAGGGTCGCGCAGATCTACAGGCTTCAGAATGAAAACTGATACTTTTCACAATTGCGAATCATCCTCCTTTCCACAATTTTGTATGCAGCTGTAATTTGGCATATCTTTCGCTCATGAGCTTCGATCACCCACGTGGGACGCACTATAAGGCATGTACTTCACACAAGTGCATGAAAGAACGTCTCTCGGAGTAGATGACGGCATAGGGGAGTTGGAAACTTCGCACAACAACACTTGTGTAAAACCTTCACACATCCGTATCACTAGAGTAGGGGTAAGGACAATGGACCATGTAAATGTTGTATTATTTGTATAGCGCCCGAATCACCCCACATGGGGTCTCTCCGGCGCTTGTACGAATATCGCTGTGGAACCCTTCCTGGCTTTTTCCCTGTGAGGCTCCCACTCCTGGGCACCCCCAAGGTGCAGCCAGGCATCCTAACGCTGTTGGGGCCGTTGTGGAGATTAAGGCGAGAATGATCAGGTCCGAGGAAATTGAGCCCAAGACCCGCCGAGGTGGGAATTGAACCCTGGTCCCGGGCCAGACCTCTGCATCAGGGTCTGCCGCTCTAACCATTGAGCCACACATTTAAGTGAGACTGTAAATGTGTACGTTCTTGTGAGCGGCCACAGGTGTGACTCCCTACACTGGTTGCCTGAGGTCCATGGCATCCTTGATCTTTCTTTAATATTTCCTTATTTAAGAGTTTTAAAATATAACGAGAGTAAAATCGACAATACCATAGAGTAGTTAATAACAAAAATGGGATCCAGCTGATAAGCTGTTAACAAGAAACAGAGCTGCCAAGTTTTAGTAGAGTGGAGCAGTGACAGAGAAGAGGGACTAAGATGGAGGGCACGGGAAAGAGGAAGTGGAGGGGTGGATAGAAAACCGACGGTCTACAAAACATGTATAATGCTGCAATCACACTGACACGCTAACAAATTAATAACGATGAAAAAGATATAAATACAAAAATTCAACGCTGAAGCCATTGAGAAGGGCACATGCACGCCATTGCTGCTGAGGATATTAAATTGTTTAAAATCCAAGGTGCCATGACTCTGAAGCAAACCCAGAAAGACGTAGACCGAGCAATGTCCCTAGAGAAACAAGCTTGTATAGAATGTATTACAAAGTCTATAGATAAGTCTTACATATTTAGAAATACGCTTCTGGTCCGACCACCCCTCTCCAGTGGCTACACTTGTTCGGGGGGAGGGAGGTTGCCATTTCTTTGCGGGGGCGGTCACTAAAACCCAATAGTCTCAGTTGAACCATGTGTACCAGGTTCAAAGTGGGCAAAAAACTAGGCCCGGACACCTAAGTAAAAGAGGCCTCTATTAGTGAAATAAATAGCTAGGAAAAAAAGAGACCCATATCTGCAAATGGGGCAGTTTTGAACTTGTAGAGACATACTGTGTGTGTTTTGCAAGGTATGGAAGACTGCTGTGGATTTGAGCTTGCTGCAGGCAATGTTTGTTTTAATATCAGGGAAATGAACAGTAAAAACCGGCCCAGCTGACTATAAAACAGACCCACAAACAGCCAAAAAAGCGGCCCACACAGTGACGAATCGCACCAGCCTTTCAGGCGCTGCCAGGTTGCCCTAGAAGCCGGTCTAAACCTGCCGGCCTCGTGCCCTGTCACATGGAGGCGAGCGGGTCACACTTCCTCACATCGCTGCAGAGAAGAAAGGAGTGTTTGAGTCAGCGGGTGACGTCGCAGCGGTGCTGCTGACACCCCGATCACAATGCACTCCCCCCACCTCAGCAGCAGCTGACGCGCCCTGACGCTCCAGTCAGGGAGCTATTCCGAGAACTCACAGCCCCGGCCCCGTCCTCTGCGGAACATTTCACGAGGCGCTGTAGAGCCCGCAGCGCCGCCTGAGCCTGACAGCGCGCTCAGAGCCGGAAGCAGTAATTGGGATCTCACGGGTGCGCTGTCGGGGGTGGGGGTCAGGCTTCACCGCAGCCGGCTCTGACCCACTTTCGGAGCCGCGCACCTAATGCAAGATTCATTCTCAGTCAGGAAATCTCCCAAACCTTTTAAAAAGAGGACAGCGATTCGTTTCACAGCAAAAAGCGGTCTATTCCAAGAAAAGCTGCAGGCCTACACTTTTCTTCGTCCAACCAAGCAGAGACATCTTAAGGATTTTGGGGGCCCTGGACCAAACGGATTTTGGGGGCCCCTGTTCGAAACACCTTTGGATTTATGACCCAGTTTCAGCTCTTTCACCCCATCTTTGGCCAGGGCACTGACAATGCGTAGGCGCACTCGTGCGCATTCTAAATATATTCACAACAGATATAAGGGGATAGTGACCTGTTTGTAATGTTTGCAACACAGCAGCGGCTCACTAATATTACTCCAAAAAATCTGTCACACCCTCCCATTTCTCATATGTGAGGTACTGTTATTATGTAAAATAAACTTTTTTTTTTATAGCTGTTGCATGAAACAAACAAACACCGTTCTCTGCAAACTGTCTGTAATAGACTCTCACACGTCACCCACATTCAAAATTAAAGGCAAATGGTGTTAAAAAAATATGAATAAGAATTATTCAAAGTCATTAGGACAAGAGTCTTTGGAGAACAGGTCTGGCTCAATCAGGGCCCCCCTGAAAGGTGGCGCCCTGGGCCAGAGCCCACTTTGCCCACGCCTTCGTCTCTGCCACCAAGGAGCCTCATTTCTCATCCACAGCAGCGTAGGCACGTAGGTGGAGTTAGGTATAGAAAATCTAGACTCACCCTTTGATGTTTTTTTTTCAATATTCAGGGGATTTGGTCCCGTCTATTCACGCTGTCTAAAAGCAGTAATCCACACCCTTGCAGACCTGGGACCGTGTAAAAGGTACTTTTCACTGGTGCAAATATAGACCAAAGCCTCTTTGTAGTATGTTGCTTCTTGCGTAATATGGAACACGGTAAACAATTTGCACCCGGTGCTTATTAGAGAAAGGCATATTATGCAGAACAAAAATGACAAATGCATTGTTTTGTTTATAAATAATTTCATGTCACTGAATATAATCATGATCCGAGAACAAGTTATTACAAGCCTACTAATCAAAGCGCATTCAGATTTATTACTGCAGTGCAAAGGTCAAATTCCCTCTTGTCACAATTGTCTATTGTCTCACAGAATGCATGTTAAATAGAATTGACAGAGTAAAGCAACTGTGCAAATAGTTGCAAGGCCTAAGCAGTGTGCATGCATTTAACACTTTATATCCTGGTCCTGGTTAATGATAATAATGACTATACATGACATCACAGCACGGCATAAACTATTGATACAGAAGCACAGATAGTAATATGCTATTTGTAGGAAATAGGATTATATTTTCGCAATGTGTAAACTATTTGCACAGGTCCAAAACAGTTATAGAGCTGGAATGCAAAACAATCCAAATACCAAACAGAGAGTAAAATTGAATTAACAAAATAAGAGCAAAATGACAAACATCCACTGAGGGGAAGCAGTCATATGGCTTTTTAAAGTTTTAAATAGGACTAGCGCCAAAAAGCACAAAGAGCGAATGATAGTCCATGGTTGCAGTAGACCGAGACATTGGCACAATTTGACGCTGACCATAATGGAGTGAGAGTCGGATACACCAACCAGACTATCCTGGTCAAGCATTTTACCTTCTGATTTTAGTCTTTTAAGTCCCAATCTATCACAGGAGTGCACTTCTAAAGCCCACCAGAACCTCAGGAGAGGCCCTTATAAACTCACAGGGTGTCAGGTAGAGACAAACAGCAGGATTTACTCCAGGTTCAGTGGTGACTAGTCAGATGGGCGTTCCAGGAAATGCCTTTTCTAGCTTGTTTTATCCCTGTAGCTTGAAGAAGAGGTCACCCTCGTATTCCACTTCTTTGTCCTGGGTATAAGAGGAAGCAGGTTGAGTCCTTCGGGGCTCCTCTCATGCTACAGACAGTAGGTCCAGTCCTCTTTTATTCTTCCTCAGGTCCAGGAGTGTTTTGAAGTTGACGCATGAAGATCCCAAGGTTATGCCTTGCAAAAGCTAGTGGTTAGAAATTACTCTTGGGCCCACCCTAACCAATAGAGGAAACCTTCCTGGAGCCAACCCTTCCCACATTGAATATTTCAAGATCATGAAAGTCTCTGGCCATACTCAACTTGGGCTCTGAGGACTTGGATGTGTGTGGGGAGTGCACTATGGTAATACTAGTGTCCTTCCTCATCTAACACAAAAATCCAGTTCGAGAGAGCTGCCAGACCCCCATAGAACGCAGAGACAGAAGTCTGGTAGGACAAAAACAAGGCTTGCCAGTAACCAGACAATAAATACAAAACAATGGTCTTGGCATCCTGTTTCCTTACGTTCAAGTGTGTCCCAAGTATTTCATGTAAAACACAAAGGCAGAAGTCTGGTAGGACAACAGCAGGGGTTTTCAGCAACCAGAGAGTGGGTACACAAGAATTGTCTTGACACCAGTTTCATTCCTTTCATGTATGCCCCAAGTGTTATATGTAAACCCCAGCAGACCCTTTCAAGCAGGATGTGACACTCCAGCAGGATTTAACACTGTAATGTCAAATGACCATCCAGTTCAACCTGCCAATCCCACTGACCTACTGTGTAGCTCTTGGGAGGAATTTCACGCATATTCAAATACCAATCACTGGCTGGGAGAAGTTGGATTACAAATTAGCTTCCAGGAACCTCAGGAAGGGAAAAAGTAATTTTCTAAAAGTTACTTTCCTTAATAATTATTAAAAATCCAACTTCATAATTAAATTTGATTTTTAATTGCTACCACATATCTCTATTATCTGTACTCATAAGACAGCCAGGACTGACACAGTAAAACATTGCTTTTGGGTACTAATCATGGTAAGGACATGTTAACATGAAACCTCTTTATATCCTACTTTTAAATACCATGGACCGTGTCTTTTGACCTAAAAGACCTATATAAGGATGACATATTAATATTTACAAAGGAGGTTTTTACCTTTCTAAAGGGCTTATTTTAAAAGGTCGAATTGTAGGTTTTACACTGTTACAGTCAGGCTACACAGAGTAGACCGAAGCCATTTTTCCAGTGCTACTGTATTGGATGGCACAGTAGGTGCTGCAGTCTACAGGTGGCATTTAACTTCCAGGCCTGGAGTACACTTTGTATCATGCACTAGGGACTTATAGGCAAGTTAAATAGCGCTCTGATACCTCCGGGTCTAGCCAGCGATATATAAAACTTTTCAAATAAATAAACCATATCAAAGGGAGAACACATGCACTTTACAACTGGTTAGCAGGGATAAAATGCACAGATTTCTAAAACCAGCAAAGATATAGGTTCCGCTATCAGGGGAAAAAATCTGGGGTGATAATGCAGAAAAGATAGATTTCTGACACAGGATGTCCCCAGCCAGTGAGCTCTTACTGGTGAGATTCCCTGCTTCCCTGCGATAGTAGATGGACTATTTGCCACCTCTGCAATGGCCGTTGTCTGTTCTGTGCCCCTCCGAGCATCCCTGCACCCCTGAGTCAACATTTTCCCTAGCCACTGACCCTGTCTATGGGGAACCTGTCTCCTCGTCTGCAGACACTACCTCTGAGGTGACTAACCGTAGCTGGCTCTCAGGTGCATCCCAGTAGACAGACAATATCACCATGGCCAACAAGGCTATGTGGGCCATTCTGTCCCCAGCTCAGACCTCTGTCCCCTGGTGAGAACCAGCTCTGCATATAAAGCAAGCAACCAACAATCGCTCTGTTCAAGATCTATTTGGGATAACCTCTATCCTGGAACCTTTGCACCATGACCTCCTGTTTGTTCATATATAACTCTTTAGAACTAGAGTTCCTTCTGCCCTCAGCAGCTTCCTGTGATACTTCATTTAAGCAAATCCTGGTGGAGGCTAAGGGCATGAATAATACGGTTTCCTGCAGTGGGTTTCCCGTAGAGACAAACTATATAACCTCCCATCAGTTACGTGATCAATACATTCAGGAACTCTACACAAAGGGACAACAGACATGTTGGTCATGGCCCCAGCAGTTACCTGAGGACCAGCAGCCTGCGTATTACGCAGGGGGGGGAGAGGACACCAGGGCTGCGATGGGCCTGGATAACAGTGCTCTTGAGATTTGGTTAACGTTGGCCCGCTCCGGTGAGGGGGCTCATTAGACTAGTTCATTGAGCATAGCTGCGGACGGGCTTAAGAGCTGGGCATTCTTCCTGTGTGCATGTGTTCCTCTCGCAGATTCCATCTGGTGAGTGACTCACAAACCACCTGTACGCTGGACCACCGCGATAATGGGGCCCCACAGCCACTGGAAGGAAGCGGTGACTGAACGTCAGGAGAAGATGGCTACTGGGGACCAGGAGGATGGGGCTGATCCATCAGAGGGTCCCACATGGTCCTGCAGAACAAGCTCGACTCTATATTGCTGGCTGTCAGAGACATGAAAGAAACCCTGGAACATAAAATGGACACTATAGCGACGGACCAAGGCTCCTCCGTACCAACTTACTTAAACTGGCTGAGAGACTATCAAAAACTGAACTAACCATGCAGGATGTCATTCCAGCAAAGGGGAAAATGAAAGCACAGATGATCAATGTCTTGGAGAGTATCTGCCTCCTGGAGACTAGTGCAGAGGAGTCAGAAGGAAGAGCCCGCAGAAATAATATCTGGGTTGTAGGAATCCCGGAGAGAACAGAGAGAACAAGCATGGTGGCCTTTCTGGAGGACTGGCTCAGGAGTGCGGTGGCCCCAGAGGGTCTCTAACTCTTCTTTGCTCTGGAGAGGACAAATAGATTGCCGGCATGCTTGCTACCACTTGGGGGGGGCCTTCCAGGCTGACTGTCACTCGCCTCCTCCACTAATGTTATGACCATGACCATATACTCAGGTGTGACAGCGATTTCAGAGACCTGCACACAGAGAACAGTAAAATAATGATTTTCCCTGACTTTACTCCCGAAGTACAAAAGAGGAGGCTCTGTCAATTGAACATGATATATTCTATGCTGTACCCGACAAGACTGCATATTGTCACAGACCAGAGGGCTAAATATTTCTCTGATCCATGTGAGGTCTGAATCTGGCTGGAAATGTGACCACATATGGGGGCGCATGGTCCCCCCGATCTCACCCCATGCCAAATGCCTGTGTGGCGGTACACCAACAGCGGCTCAGGCGCATCAAGATCATCAAGATGCAGTGGATGCAGCTGCCAAATTCATGACTTCGGACTCCTAAAAGACACTGACACCAACAAGGGACATCTTGTGGTACACGGACTCGGACATGGATTCTGTATTATACTCTAACCAGATTATGGGCTTTCCCCGAGTCACCCCGCAGATGACCTTCATTAAGGCTGCAGCCTGTCGATGTGGCTGAAGGGAACAGGAGAAGGTAATTGGCCCAAATTACAATACCTACACCACTTACACATGTCCCGGAAGCACCAGATGCCTGGGAGTATTACTTCATTGATGTGGGCATAGCTGGGCGGCAAATAGCGCTGCCGGGGCTCCCCCTCACCAGGGACCGCCCCTTTTTTCCCTTCCTTTGTTGGGTAGGCAGATACAGTACCATACTTGTTAGGTATATTGCTATATCATGTTTGGGTGGGGTAAGTTGCCTTACTGTCCTGGGGTTGGGATTTATACTTAAGAAATCTTGTGGATGTCCATCTCTCACACTTGTAACATCATGGTAGGGATGGGAGTAATCACTTCATTGAACAGGGCTGTTTGGGGACACTTAAGTGTCTGCAGATGTTGGGTGGGTCTGACACATAAAAAATAATATCCTGGAATGTGCATGGCCTGAACAATATGATTAAGGCTCACAGTTGTCCGTTTTTACTGATTTTTACAGATAGAAACAGACAGAAAATAATGTGTTTCCGGAATGTATTTATTTGTAAAGATGGAAAGATACATACAATTGTGCTGATTGTGACTGGCTCTCTTTGCTGTCTTTCATGAATTCCAGGCTAAGAGCAGAGCAGATAGACGGCAAGAGGAGTTAAAAAAAGGATGAAATTTCCTTAAGGGCATATGTTAAAATATTTTTACATATAATGTTAATATTTACATGTGGGTATAGTGTTATACTATATTTAGCTGCTAAGTTTGCTAAAACGTCAGATGCATTGAAGTATGAGTGCATGTTTATCAGTTAAATATATGGAAATATACCATTTTATGATTCCATTTATTCTTATAACAAAAATAAATATGGATAAATACTAATAAGATGGCCCAAAAATAAATATGGATAAATACAGACGTAAATATAAAAAAAGAAATACCATACAACCGGGATCTGTAAGTATGACTAAGCACTAAAAAGAGAAGGTGAACCTAAGAGAAAAGGCGGTGTATATATAGTCCTGTTACAGGAGACTCATTTAAATGCCCGTGAATGGGTAGAGTTGTGTGAGATGGAGTGGACATACCATATATACCATGTACTCTGCTTTTGCCAGGGAGCCACTCATATGGGTGAAGCTGGAGGTGCCTTTGCGGTGAACTCTGCTCCGTTCGCGGAGTTTGGGGAGTTTTCTGCACTCCGTGCTCCGTGGAGCTCGCGGAGTGCAGAAAACTCCGCTTCGCGTAGTGCAGCAGAGTTTTTTCCCTGCTTGCGCTTGCGATCAGTACGTTTGCGAGCTGCAGGTCGGGTAGAATGTGTACCCGAGCGGTAGGTAGACCAGCACGAACAGCACCTTACACTCTGCCACTTGCGGAACTTCGCAGAGTTTTTTTTTACTTCGCGGAGTTCCGCATAGCAAAACTCCGTGAACTACGCCTAGGCCTAGGTCACTGGTGAAAAGGCAGTTGCAGAAGAGAGGTATAATATCATGAAGGGCTGCTTAGCAGGTAGGGACAATAGTCAATATCTATGCACCTAACATCAACCACAGAACAGTTTTTGAACCCCCTCTAATGCTACCGACGAAACTTATTGGTGAATACTTTAATTGTGCAGCCAATGTCAACCTGAATTGCTCTCACCCACCACTCGCCTGGCAACACCATTGGGGGATCATTGACGTATGGAGGCATGTTTACCCTAATGAATGAAATTGCTCTTACATATCGGCCCGACATGCATTGTATATCAGACTGGATACGTTCCTCTGTTCACATGATGTGCTGGGTGCGGTAACAGACGTACAATATTTGGCAAAAATTATATCTAACCATAACTTCCTTCTCCTATAACTTTCATGGGAAGGCTTGAGAACCTTTATCCCGAGCTTATGTCTGAAAACTGAAAACCTGGAAGACCTTGCGTTTTGGGGGCGACCAATGAGAAGGGGAATTAAAAATTATTTGATGGATAATGAAAGCTCGAATATCTTGGCACTCAGCGAATGGGGGGCATTTAAATTTGTCATCCTGGGTCGCTGTATATCGCAATTGGCTGGGGTCTGGTGAACCCTGCTGGCTGAGATTACTACACATGAACAATCGCAGCAGGAGCTGGAATGGGTTTGACACAATAGGGTGAACTATGGAGCTCCTCCTATGCATTGATTACAGGGAGTTTACCATACGAGCCCACGCAGAGAGAGTGAGACAAAACATGCTCCTTATTAGCCTGTTTGTCCAATTGTGCCAGACGCGGTGCTCAGATCCTGAAATTAGTCACAGCTGCAGGAGATAGGGTCTATAAACAGGATGATATAAATCGGACCTTTACTGGATATTATACCACATTATACGCTAGTGATAGAGGTGATATGGAGGCCATTATCCAGCGCTTATAGGTGGATATAACCCTGCAGACTGCTGCCTGAAGAGGTGGAGGAACTGAGGAGAGATATCTCAGTGGAAGAGATCAATGCTGAAGTGAGGAAAATGGCTGGTGGAAAGTCCCAGGAACAGATAGGATCCTGGTGGAGGTTTATATGACAACGTGGGCCAGACTGGCCATAGCAGGCACTGGGCATTTCCCCGGTGGGCCGCCAGGGTGGGGGCCGTATTTGTTGCCAGGGACCGGCCCCCTGTAACAAAAGCAGCTGCAGTGTTTTCCATCATCCCCCCACCCCTGCGGCCGTCCCAAGATTCAATTGCCAGGACTGGTTTGTATTGCCTGTCCGGCCCTGATGCAATATTTTGAACTGCTCTCTCCATGGCTGGCCGCCTCACATCTGGAAGCACTGGGGGCCCGAGCCCTGTCTCCATTATTGAGAGAGGCCCTAATAATACACCTGCTCAAACCTGGGAAACCAGTTACAGATGTGTTGGCGTATAGACCGCTGTTGATGCTGAACTATCTCCTCGGTATACTCAAACGTCACAGGACTCCAGAGAAGAGCTACCACTCAGGGTACACAGACCATACAGATGCAAACAACAGCAGAGCTATCTCCTCAGTTTACTTAAACCTTGCAGGCCTCAAGAGAAGAGCTACCACTCAGGGTACAAAGATAATACAAGTGCAAGTCATACAGAGCAGAACCATGCCACAGGTTAAACAGAGCTCACACCCCTCACTCATCAGTGCCACCAATCTGTTCAAACAGCTCATACATATACTAGTCTTAAGCAGCAGAAATATCCTTTCAGTTTATTATTATTATTATTATTATTATTATTATTATTATTTCATTTATTGAGCGCACAGCTACCCGGAGGTTTCCCGGCGCTTGCCTTGGGAACCCGTCCTGGCTTTTCCTTGTGAGATAGCCCCTACAGGGCATCCCCAAGGTGAAAGCCAGGCATCCCACCGCAGGGGGGCCGTTGTGGAGATTAAGCAAGCTTAATGCCCAGAGTTGCAGAGTGAGAACCCATGATTAGAGCAGGCACCGAAGCGAGAATTATCGAGTCCGTAGACATTTGAGCTCAAGACCCTGCCGCGTCGGGAATTGAACCCTGGTCTGACCTCAGCTTCCGGGTCTGCCTGCTCTACACCGTGAGCCACACTTCTCCACTGAGTATATATATATATGTATCCATCAGCAGCACTGCCCCTTAGGTTACCCCAGACTCACACGATTCAAACAGCAGATCTACCCAATCACCACATCCCCCAGTTAAACAGATCATAGAAAAGAAAGTCTTAGACAGCAGAAGTTTACCCTCAGGTTACACAGACCTCCCAGGTCTCAGACTGTACAGCTACCATCATGTTAAATTTACCACACAGAATGATGCTTCAGGTGCAACAGTTTAGTCTCAACAGAAGTTATCCTATAGGGATGTAGGGATCTCAGTGGCTGCAGACATCAGAGCTACCCCATAGATTATATAGACCAGGCAGGTGTAGTTCGTGGTTAATCAACAAGTAATCTAAAACAGTCTAGAACTTTGCTAGTGGAGAAAGCATTCCAATTATAGACCAATGTTGCAACTACAATTATTAAAACCTGTAGGGGAAATTGGCACAACATCATCGCTCCCGATCTGAAGACACTAAACTGGCTCCCTTATGAGGCAAGGATACAGCTGAAAATTGCTTGCATGACATATAAAGCCCTACACTTTGACACACCTAAGTACCTAGCCGACAAACTGGGGCTGTCGGCCGGCTGCAGATCCTCCAGGAGAACCCGCACCTTACTGTTAAAACCTCCGAAATTTCAGAAAACGAAAACATACAGCCGAGCCTTCCCTGGATGGCCCCTAGAATTTGGAACTCCCTACCCCTGAAACAAGACTGAACCCATCAATCACATCATTCAAAAAAGAAATCAAACTGTTTTTGATTACCAGAAATCTACCCTAGAACTCTCAGACTCATTATATTGATAATTAGCTGACAGTGTCTCAACCTGGGCTTTTACTCGCCGCCAACGTCCGGGTGTATAACTCAATGACCACCTCCCTATTTGCTAAGGGTATGGACAGCGATTGTGTTACTTGGTTGCCATGTTTTCTTTTTGCCTAACCAATTGTAAAGTGCACTACATTAAACAGATTCAGCCGTCAGACAGCAGAGCTATCTCCCCAGATTACACAGACTTTACAGATGCAGGCCTCAGACAGCAGAGCTCTTCCCTCAGGTTACACAGAGCATACAGATTCAAGCCAAAGACAGCAGATCTGCTGCTCAAATAACACACACCACACAGATTCAGTTCTCAGACAGCAGAGCTACTGCTCAAGTTACACAGACCATACAGATTCAGGCCTCAGACAGCTGCGCTGTCCCCTCAGGTCAAACACACCGAACAGATTCAGGTGTCACACACCAGAGCTATCTCCCTAGGTTACACAGATTTTACCTATGCAGGCCTCAGACAGCAGAGCTACTGTTGTTTACACAGACCATACAGATTCAGGTGGTAGACAGAAGAACTATCCCATCAAGTTACAGAGACTGAGCAGATGCAGGCCAAAGACAGCAGAGCTCATGTTCTGTTTACACACATCATACAGATGCAGGCCAAGGACAGCAGTGCTACTGCTCAGTTTACACACATCATACAGATGCAGGCCAAGGACAGCAGAGCTACTGCTCAGTTTACACACATCATACAGATGCAGGCCAAGGACAGCAGTGCTACTGCTCAGTTTACACACATCATACAGATGCAGGCCAAGGACAGCAGAGCTACTGCTCAGTTTACACACATCATACAGATGCAGGCCAAAGACAGCAGAGCTCCTGCTCAGTTTACACACATCATACAGATGCAGGCCAAAGACAGCAGAGCTACTGCTCAGTTTACACACATCATACAGATGCAGGCCAAAGACAGCAGAGCTCCTGCTCAGTTTACACACATCATACAGATGCAGGCCAAAGACAGCAGAGCTCCTGCTCAGTTTACACACATCATACAGATGCAGGCCAAAGACAGCAGAGCTCCTGCTCAGTTTACACACATCATACAGATGCAGGCCAAAGACAGCAGAGCTCCTGCTCAGTTTACACACATCATACAGATGCAGGCCAAAGACAGCAGAGCTCCTGCTCAGTTTACACACACCATACAGATGCAGACCAAAGACAGCAGAGCTACTGCTCAGTTTACACACACCATACAGATGCAGGCCAAAGACAGCAGAGCTCCTGCTCAGTTTACACACATCATACAGATGCAGGCCAAAGACAGCAGAGCTACTGCTCAGTTTACACACATCATACAGATGCAGGCCAAAGACAGCAGAGCTCCTGCTCAGTTTACACACATCATACAGATGCAGGCCAAAGACAGCAGAGCTACTGCTCAGTTTACACACATCATACAGATGCAGTCCAAAGACAGCAGAGCTGTTATGTTATGTTATGTTATATGTTTTTTAAAGCGCACAGCTGCCCCAGCAAAGAGGCGTCCCGGCGCTAACAGATCTAACTGGAACAAAACTCCCCAAAGGGCTCATCAGACAGCAACCAGGGCTATACTGAAGGGAAGAGGAGAGTTTTAATTGCTTTCCTAAAAACTAACACATCTTCCATTCCCCGGATATGGGCCGGCAAGGAATTCCATAACTTGGCCGTCATGTATCTAAATGAGCGGCCACCGATGAGGCTGAGTTTGACCCGTGGTACCGTCACCAGATGTTGTCCAAGTGAACGTAGGTTTCGGTGAGGGATATATGGTGTCAGAAGGGTGCATAGAAGTTCTGGGCTGCCAAATTTGACGATCTTAAACCCCTGACACAGAGCCTTAAACTGAATCCGGGCAGAAATTCTATTATATATACTATTCTTTATCGGGACATATTTCATTGTCACATCATACCCCTTTCTAATACTAAGGACACATTTCAGGTGTTATATTTCTCCCTCTCGGATGCTGCTAACCCAGCATTCAATGGCATCTTGATATACCGCCCCCCTGGTCCACGAGCAGGCTTTGGGTTGAAACTGATGCAGGTCTTGGAACCCTATTTTGGTCTACAAAATCTGACCATCCTAGGTGATTTTAATTTTCACCTGGAGCTACTGGAGGCCCACGACACGATTTCCTTGGTAGAAACTATGTCAGCCTGCGGACTCACCCAGTTGGTGAAGGGTCCCACCCATCGAGCGGGCCACACCCTTGACGGCATCTTTTCTAACGATCCTAGACTGACAGTTGCTAGCCCTTTTCCCCTCTCCTGGTCGGACCATCTGGCCGTTCCCTTCAACCTGCTGTATCCCGCACAGGGCTATATTACAAGGGCCGCTAGCACCACGGAAGTGCGAAGGAATCTTAAAAAGATCAGGGAAGATTCCTTCCTCCCATGGACCACTAGGCTGTCCATCCCTCGGGAAGCAGATACCTCCACTGCGGTCTCTCTATTTGAAAGTACCATTGCTGAAGCCATGGAGGAGCTTGCTCCTGTAAGGCCCTGTTATTCTGCAAGGAAGAGACCCTCCGCCCCCTGGTTCTCCGAACAACTCCGGTTTCGGAGACAGGAAGTAAGAAGACAGGAGCGCGCATGGCACTCGAGCGGGGCCTCTAAAGATAGAGAAGCCCATAGGATCTTGCTTAAAAATTATAAACTCGAAGTCATTAAAACCAAGCAGGAATACTTCACGGCACTCACCTCCTCAGTGTCATCTCCTAGAGATCTATTCAGGATTGTCGATTCCCTCACGACACTCCAGACACCGGATCCTGTGGTTGCCTCCCAGGACCTGTGCAATAAGATAGCGGCCTTTTTCCAGTCTAAAATCGCTGACATTTACACTGCTCTGGAGGTCCAAAAATCCCTTACCACCGTCCCTCTGCTGCCTGTCCTCCCTGAACCCAGCGTTGCGGTATCCTCTCCGCCTCAGGAATTGACCTCCTTTCCTCCTCTTTCCAGTCAGGATCTTGAAATCCTGCTCGATAAAACTAAATCTGGCTCTCCGCTGGATGCCTGCCCGCTAAAGATCCTCAAGCAGTGCAGAGAATCTCTCCTTCCTCCTCTGGTTGACATCATGAACAGAGCGATGAAGGAAGGCATTTTTCCCCAACAGTGGAAAAATGCTGTTGTAAAACCCTTGCTTAAAAAGCCTTCTCTGGACCCCGGGGTGCTAAAGAACTTTCGCCCCATTTCACTGCTCCCGGCTCCCGCAAAGATGCTTGAAGCCTATTTAAATAAACATCTGGCGGCATTTGTGGAGAGTTCGGGCTGTTTGGATCTTTCCCAGCATGGGTTCAGGAGGGAACATAGCACCGAGTCTGCCCTCACCATAGTGCTGGATACCATCCGCACCAGAGTTGATGAGGGTCAGACCTCCCTCCTGATCCTGTTAGACCTTACTGCGGCCTTCGACACCCTTTCTCCTGCGGTATTAACATCTCGCCTTAGGGAAATTGGTGTCTGCGGGTCTGCTCTGGGACTTCTTTCCTCCTTTCTCGAACACAGAGAACAAAGGACAATGCTGGGCTCATTCCTATCTCCATCCCTGTCTGTGCAATGTGGGGTCCCTCAAGGGTCAGCGCTTAGCCCTACCCTTTTTAATATCTACGTGACCCCCCTTGCCAGACTTATTAGATCTTTTGGGATGGAGGTAGTGTCCTATGCGGACGACACCCAGATCCTAGTCTCTCTCTCCCAGCCAGCTACGTCAACTGCCGCAAACTTTAGATCTTGCATGGAGGCAGTTGGCCAGTGGATGATCCACAATTCACTCAAGCTGAATGGGGAGAAGACAGAGGTGATGGTTTTTGGTGGAAAGGAATCGACCTGGTCGGCGGAATGGTGGCCGGACTCGCTGGGTGCATGTCCCGAGCCCACCCAGTCAGCCAAAAACCTGGGAGTTATGATCGACCCCAACCTCAGTATGTGCCAACAGGTCAACAGGACTGTTTCGACCTGCTGGGGGATTATTCACACACTGAGGAAAATCAGGCACTTCCTGTCACCCCAGGCAAGAAAGCAACTTGCTGTTGCCTTCCTGGGCTCGCGTCTGGACTACTGCAATGCGCTGTATGCAGGGTTGAACAAGAGTCATCTACAGCGCTTGCAGGTGGTCCAGAACGCAGCAGCGAGATTTGCCCTTGACCTACCCAAGCGTGCCTCTGCCACTGAAGCCCGAAAACAACTGCACTGGCTCCCCGTTGAATACCGGATCCGTTTCAAATCCCTGTGCCTGGTGTACAAAGCTCTTGCTAAACCCAACCCCACAAGTTTGGGATCCATTCTCTCTCGGCACAACCCTAGTAGAAATCTTCGCTCCGGTCACAAACTCCTCCTTTCTGTACCTCGTATCAGAAAAGTAAGATGGGGAGGTAGGGCCTTTTCCTTTTTGGCACCCAAGTGGTGGAATGCCCTCCCTCTAGAAGTAAAATCTAGCCCCTCTCTGCAAACGTTTAGGTCTGCGCTCAAGACCCATCTTTTCATACTTGCTTACCCCTAGTGGCATTCTGCATTAGTGGCACTCCATTTTCTGTATATTTTCTGTTTTTTGATTTGGATAGGCGCCTTGATACCTTCGGGTTTAGTCTGCGCATTACAAATTGCTTAATAAATAAATAAATAAATAAATTGGAAGCCAATGTAATCCCTTGATGGTAGATCGGACCAAACATCGGCGGGGAAGCCCCACCAGCATCCTAGCTGCCAGATTCAGGACTCGTTGGAGTCGTTGAGTCTCAGCTTTGTTGTCCCCTAGGAGTAACACACTTGCGTAGTCCAATCGAGACAGGATAGTAGATTGAACAGTGAGCTGTCGCACTGCTGGTTCAAAAAACTTCAGAAGAGGGTTAAGCCCTCTTAACAAGCCCATACATGTGGCAGCCACTCGCTTAGTGTGAGTCTGAAAGCTAAGCGAGGAGTCCATCCAGACTCCTAGGTTCTTCGCTAAGGTCTTAGGTATAGGCATAGTCCCTAGGGAGTCCGGCCACCAGTGCGCATTCCAAAGGGTGGTATCTTTCCCGAACAGCAGGACCTCAGTCTTGGTCGCATTAAGCTGAAGACAGTTATCTGCCATCCATTGGGCCACAGCTGTCAGCCCGTCTCTGAACCTAGTAGCCGATGTAGATGGCCCCTCAGCTAGAGTGATAACAAGCTGGGTATTGTCGGCATATGATACCATCGTTAGGTCCCAGTTCTTTGCTACAGCCGACAGTGGCTGAACATATAGGTTGAACAGAGACGGGCTTAGTGCTGAGCCTTGCGGAACTCCCTGGCCTATGGGATGGATTTGAGAGAGAAAAGGCGGTGCCGATACCCGAAAGGATCTGCCCCTCAGAAATGACCTAAACCATTCCAAAGCAGATCCAGTGATCCCTATTGCCTCTAAGCGATGTAGAAGAATGGCATGTGATACCGTATCAAAGGCAGCGCTGAGATCCAGCAGGATCAGCGCTGCACTCTGACCGGCATCCAAAATCAATCGCAGATGTTCAGATGTGGCTAATAGGGCGGATTCGGTACTATGGCCAGGTCTAAAGCCATTTTGAGATGGATCCAGAATATTATGGAGGCTCATGTATTGAGATAACACATTATTCACGTGAGCCTCAGCAATCTTCGCCACCCACGGGAGGAGAGAAATAGGTCGACAATTCTCTGGTTTTTAAGGGTCCAGCGTGGGTTTTTTAATGATAGGAGAGACCCAGGCCTGCTTCCAAATCTCCGGAACAACGGCCGTGGAGAAGGATAGGTTAATTATCTCGCCTAGTGGTTGTTGGAAAAGTGATAGACATTCAATGAATTGCGCAGGTTTCATAGGATCTAGTGGGGACCCTGATTTGATTTTGCCACAAAGCCTGGCGAGATCTTCACTAGACATCTCTGGTGTTAAAGCCAGAGAAGGGCCCTCAGCTTTTTCCCCAGCAGGGGTAGATGGGCATTGATGGTACTGCGGGAAAGATTGGAAAATGTTTGGAACTTTTTCGATGAAGAAGGTAGCGAGTTTCTCGCATTGCTGAGCGGATGTGATAATAGAAGAAGTAACTCTTTCACTCTTGAGGTTTTTTACAATGTTAAAAATACATTTGGAAGGGTTCGAGCTGTTTTTAATCTCATCCGCATAAAATGCGGCACGTGTAGAGCAAATAGCTTTATGATACTGCTTTAACTTACTCAAGTATTTTATTTTGTCTTCGCCATTGTACTCTCTTCTCCATATCCGTTCTGCCCTCTTACATTCATTCCTCATGGCTCTCAATGACTCACTATGCCAAGCTCCTGCTCAGTTTACACACATCATACAGATGCAGGCCAAAGACAGCAGAGCTCCTGCTCAGTTTACACACATCATATAGATGCAGTCCAAAGACAGCAGAGCTACTGCTCAGTTTACACCCACCATACAGATGCAGGCCAAAGACAGCAGAGCTACTGCTCAGTTTACCCACACTATACAGATGCAGGTCAAAGACAGCAGAGCTACTGCTCAGTTTACACACACCATACAGATGCAGGCCAAAGACAGCAGAGCTCCTGCTCAGTTTACACCCACCATACAGATGCAGGTCAAAGACAGCAGAGCTCCTGCTCAGTTTACACACACCATACAGATGCAGACCAAAGACAGCAGAGCTACTGCTCAGTTTACACACATCATACAGATGCAGGCCAAAGACAGCAGAGCTCCTGCTCAGTTTACACACACCATACAGATGCAGGTCAAAGACAGCAGAGCTCCTGCTCAGTTTACACCCACCATACAGATGCAGGTCAAAGACAGCAGAGCTCCTGCTCAGTTTACACACACCATACAGATGCAGACCAAAGACAGCAGAGCTACTGCTCAGTTTACACACACCATACAGATGCAGGCCAAAGACAGCGGAGCTACTGCTCAGTTTACACACATCATACAGATGCAGGCCAAAGACAGCAGAGCTCCTGCTCAGTTTACACACACCATACAGATGCAGGTCAAAGACAGCAGAGCTACTGCTCAGTTTACACCCACCATACAGATGCAGGTCAAAGACAGCAGAGCTCCTGCTCAGTTTACACACACCATACAGAAGCAGACCAAAGACAGCAGAGCTACTGCTCAGTTTACACACACCACAGGCCTCAGCCAGCAGAGTTCTTCCCACATTTTACACAGCTTGACATTGATTTTTATGTCTGCGTTTGATTTGTAAAGCACTGGCTGTGATGTGTTGACACTCCATAGAGCTGATAACAGTGAAAGAAGCAGCTTTACGCCTAATCCATTTTAGATCCAGACTGAAACCTCTATCACAGTTGTAGTGGCAGTCAGGGTATAATGGTGGAGAATATAGCAGTCTATATGGCCCTGTGCCTTCAAGGGACGAGGAGGACAGCACAGTGTTTTGATGGGTGGCCGGGAAGGCGTCTTTGAAGAGCAAGGCTCTGTTGATTCCTCGAGTCTGGTACAGCTTGCTCCAGAGCTGGCCTCCTACTACACAGACAGGCTTTCCACCACTAAGAGTTTCAATGAATTCTGATTGGCTCCAGTATAAAGAACATTACGGTAGTCCAGTCTTGAAAACACCAAAACTCTAGTTTGTTCAATGCAGCACAACAGCTGGACATTTCACAGCAGCATCAGATGAAAAGTGATGTTTTTGGTTATAGCTGTGATAGGATGGCCACAAGAACTGTCCATATTAAACCACTGCTTTCAAAGGAGCCAGCAAGACACCTGTTTCCTGTGGCCAGATGAGGAGACTGGTAAATAGCTTAACAGATTTCCCTTTAGATGTTATCAAGCAGAGACTGCAGACTTTCCAACAGGAAATTGGTTTCAGCCTGTAGCGTCCCCCCAGCCCGGGAGCATGTAACAGGCCACACCACACACAGAGCTCTGGTGTGCACACCTTTATTCTACAGCATGCAACCGTTATCTGAACGTACTGCGTCACAGACTTTTCTAACCCCACCCACCAGATTATGTAATACTTGTAAGAAGTCTGCTGAGTACCCCAAGAGGCCTCATGCACATAAACACAGGACACAACATCTCCCACTTTGTTAAATAAAAAGTATGAACAAATATATACACATTATAACTCCCCATTGGGAAATTGAGGTGCTCGCAATAGACTTCCAGATCCAATTGTACAAAATGAGAGGGCCACAGGTCAGGAGATGATGAACATCGAGGCAAAGGCTTAAAGTGTGACTAGTCTCTGGTTATGAATTTTCCCAGACATGTCATTTGCGCACCTCAACTCTTAGTGCTTCAGCATCAAACTGAGCATTGGTCTTGCGTTTGTGCTTTTGCTTGACAAGAACTCAGTCTCCTTTCTCGAAAACTGTGTCTTGAGCACATCAACGCTTATTGGCATAAGCCTAATTTTGCATTTGCGAGATGTGTAGGTGACACGAATCTCGTCAGGGTCTATTCAACTAATGGTGGTCAATTGTGGTACGTTTGATCCAAGAGATCGCCCTAACAGCAAGGTGACAGGACTTTCTCCATTCATGGAATGAGGAGTAGAACGGTAGGCATGGAGGACTGGGCATAAAGGTGACTTGAGGTCGACGCCTTCCAGCGCATTAGGCTGCACCACCCTTTTCAAAGTACTCATAAATCGTTCAACAATGCCATTTTCCTGTGGCCAGAGAGGTGTACTTTTCTGATGTTTGATGTTCAAGCGATTATGAAAGTTTTTGAACTCTCTTTTATTGAAGGGGGACCGTTGTCGGATTTGAGAATGGAGGAAACACCCCATGTTGTGAAAATGTCATTCAGCCACTTGAGGACTCGGTCATGTGTGGTTGATGATAAGTCTTCCACTAGAGGAAAATGTGAGTACTTAGCAATAACTACCAAGTGATGATATCTATTATAGAGGGGTCCAAAGAGGTCAACCGCAGTCCTCTCCGAGGCTCGCTTAGGAATATCAGACATCTTCAGCTGGTGCATCGCAATTTTGGAAGATAGTTGCACAGATGACAAGCTTTGAGTTCCCGTTCAACTTGTTCATCAAGGGGCGAGAACCACAATTGATCCCCAGGTGCTCTTTTAGTTGTGGCAATGCCATGATGTCCTTCATAAGGGTGGGTGGTGTTGGTGGAGTGGCACTACGTGGAATTCGGCAGAGTTGCATAAAAACTCAGTGGAATTCCACTCTGCCCTATACACACAGACCTGGAGGGTTCCTGACCCCCCCCGACTGCCATCTGCTTTACCAGATGAGCTTACATCTGCTGTCACCCGTGGCAGTGATAATGAAACCTCTTCACTGCAGAAGAGTGAAGACCTTAACCAGGCTTCCACACTCCATACGTGTGCATGCAAAGTCCTTGCGAGTCCTGCTGCGAAGGGGTTTCATTATTACAGCCCAGAACTGGAGAAGACGGAGAATCCTGCACCACCGAGGATGCAGCCTGGGCATGAAGAATGCCATGCCGAGATCCAGGTAAGGAGGACTCTGGCAGGAGCAGGGCTTCGTTGCTTGGGTGAGGGGTGGGTGGCAGGGGCAAACCAGACCACGTGGCGGAAGCAGAGTTTTTTTGCCAGACTTCGTGCTACCACCAGAGCACGGATTTGGCAAATCTCCACAAACTCCGCTGTCAGAGTGAAGTTCGCCACCCACCCTTTGTCCTTCATATGCCAGTTCAATAAACTGTTGCCTGAGGCTTTCAGGGATAACTATTCTTGCCCCTCCTAGTATGACACTACTGCAAAGGGAAAAGTCCACCCAAACGGATCAAGCAATGGCCCATAAAGAGTCAACTAATTTCAATGCACAATGTGGAGCTCACCAATGGGCGACAAAAAGGTCACATGGTGGAATAAACTTCAAATACAAATGTACAAAATCTTTATTTTCTTTTTCTCATATTTTCATTGCACACATTTTATCCAAGATATTTAATAACATAATACATCAATTCATTAGTTCATAAAACATACATCAATAAATACGCATAATATAATGACCCCACATCAACCTCTCAACAAACATCCACAATCTTCTCATTCAATCACACACAAGCATCCCCTTATACACCAAACACCATGTAGGAGAGTAGGGTCTGCAATCCTATGATCACCCCAGATTTTTGCTTTTTGCTTCACTGGTTTACGACTTCCCTGGCTGTGGGCCTGCTAATCAGACCCACAGCCTAGCTGTTCTCTCACTAAATTGACACGTGTACCTTAGGTGCATTTACCAATTGGTACTGGGCCACCTTATCAGACGCTGTAACTCAGGGCATAGGTGTACCCAGTGCCTACCAGGGGCTGCAGCATGTATTATGCCACCCCTGGCTGGCCATCTAAATCTGACACAACTGGCTGCACGACAGCTGGGGCAAGGTGGTGTAGTCACCCTTTGCTTTAGATATAGTATACCTATATCTAACCCTAAAAAGGACACATAGATTTCTATCAGTAACTCCTATGGCAGGCCTCGACAATCCTGAAGGCAGAGTGCTTGGAATTATGTGAGATGGTGCTCTGGCATGAGCTGAGCCCGTCTGCAGCTTGCAGAACCAAGTCCTAATAGCTGTTCTATGATAACGCATACGGAGGCAGGCGATCCCGGTGGCAGAGGGTTCGCGTCTGCAGGCAGGAGCTTAATTAGATTCCTGAGTGTGATAGCAGCGCCCTGCTGACTGAGAGCAGGGGCACTACATTTTTATCTGCAATACTTATGTTTTAACTTCACTGAAAATCAACAGGACAATAACTTTCTTTACCTTTTCAGGACTCGGTGGTGTGTGGGCGCCATTTTACATCGGGCTGCTCAGGCGACCTAGCTCGGCGCCACACCCCCGCGCTCCGCCCCTATTTAGGAGTGGTTGCACAGCGCTCGCTGTTGGAGGCAGGCGATCCCGGTGGCAGAGGGTTTGCGTCTGCAGGCAGGAGCTTAATTAGATTCCTGAGTGTGATAGCAGCGCCCTGCTGACTGAGAGCAGGGGCCTTGATTAGGGAGTATGTCCCTGCCAGAGAGCTTCGCTCATCGTCCCAATCACTTGTGCAAATTCCACGTTACAAACGCAAAAAGTGGGGAGGGGCCAATTTTTCAACTTTGGCTCCCACTTTTTGGAATTCCCTCCCCGACCACTTACGGTCTGCTAAACATTACTCCTCTTTCCGCAAAGACCTTAAAACGTTCTTGTTCAAACAGGCCTTCTCTCTGTAAACTATCATTAGCCCATTTCACTGCACCAGTATCTACTGCTTCTCTCTGCTAAATTTGTCTCCATAGCGCCAAGAAACCGCACAGTGAACGTAGCGCTTTATAAGTATTTTAAATTCAAATTCATATACTCTTAAGTGCATTATAATCCTCGCGGTTATATGCCAACTCTGGTATCGCTTTATCAAAACATGTCGAGTAAGGTGTCATACGAATTGGAATACTAACCCCTCGCCAATTCTGGCGACGGGGTTAGCATTCCACCCTTCTAGAGGGACACGCCATGTATGTAACTGTGAACCCCGGTTAAAGTTAACTCAAGCCTCAGCATCACAAAATGGATGCTGCCACCACAGACACAAGTCTGACCTCCTGCTGCTGGGAGTCCTTCCAGTGAGGAGAGCTTGGACAAAGGGTTTCATGTCAGGGGCGGTGCTAGCACCATCCCAGACAGGGTTTTGTGTATCCTGGGTATGCAGGGCTGAATAGGAAGGTGACTGCAAGTGGCACCCCGGTGCTCACTATGCATAGGCCGGCTTGAACCAGTTCCAGGGGCACACCAGCCCCTGAGCTGGGGAAGGTCCGGCATGGGAGAGGGGTGTAACCACCCCCTTTCCTGGTCCCACCCATGGGCAGGACCTAGTCCCGTACCAGCCCCTTTCTTTAGAATAAAGGTGGGAGCGGGGACCCTTCCAAATTTGATCATCTTTGAATCCTGAAATTACTTTCTATGAAAGGAACTAAAGACTTCTTCTCAAGATTTCTCCCTTGTGACTAAGGAGTAGTCACCCTGCATCAGCGGGCACCAACTAAGTAACCTGCGGTTTGCTGCACGTCCTTCCTCCGGAACCAGACCGACCAGCACGACGAGACCCAGCTTCCCTGGCACCTCTGACCTCTACCTGCATCATCAGCCCAGCTGAGATTCGTGGGTGTGACGAGACCTCGAGGGACCGGCCATCTTCAGAACTGCACTACACTTATCCAGCACGACCGCCGAGGGATCCTCGAGCGAGTGCTTTGGTGTTTGAGAAGCCCTAACCCTGAGCAGCTCCAGCACCAAAGTCAAGCCCCCCAGCATCCACGAGATCTGTGTTGGACCCTTCTGCTCTTTGCTGCTCACTGCGTTGTCCGGCCACTTGCCTGCTGGCTTGTAGCCCTCTTGACGACGAACTACGACACTTCCATCGCTGGTCTGGTTGCTCCAGACTGGCCCTTGCTTCCCTCCAACAGAGGAGCACCCCGTACCCTCCTGGTCCACTCCAGACGCCATTTTGAGTCCACCGCGTGGTCTTGCATTTGCCAAGAGTTGTTGCCCCAATCCTGGGTCCAGCATCGCCGACAGCAGATACCTTCGTGGGACAGCTCTCACCTCCATCCTGGTCGCCGACAACGCCTCCTGGTCCGAGAGACTGCAGAGCCCAGCGTCGCCCACTCACCTGGTCGAGGTGACTTCATCCGGTGCCATCCTGGTGCCCATCTAATCACTGGCTAGTGATTCAGAACTTGGTCCCCTCTGCTTACAGGTCGTCTCCATCACCGATCCAGGCTTGGATCACATCAACGATCTACACTGGTCGCCTGCCAGCAACTTCTTCTTTCAGGCTCCTGGTTCGTCAACGAAGAAACCCGACGACACTTGAACCCTATGCAGCCGCAGCCCCTGGGCTAGGTAAACAGAGTACCACGGTGCTCCAGCGTAGACCAACTCTCTAAGTGTCTAGATCCACTTTCGTTTTTGACCTACCTAGTCGGGTTTGCCCGAGAACACTAACTTTGTCATTTCTAGCAACCATAGACTTTGTCCCGCATTACGCGTGAGAGTTCCCACTCTGCACACGACGTCCCTAGGCCTCCTGCTTCTAATCCAAGGGTTCAGCATTGTAGGTCCAGCGTTTCTAAAGTCTATGAGAGTAGTACTTACCTGCTGGTAATTTCGCATTCCACTTTCAGAGTATATGGTTTTTCGTGCCCCTCGGGCATTTGTGTAAATTGTGCGACTTTCAGTATTTCTTTAAGAGCTTTGTATTGTGCTTAGCGCCCTGTCCTCATAAAGAGTCCAGGGCAGTTGTGTTATAATAAATATCCTTTTATTTTCATAACAACTTGTGTGGTGTCCTTTCACTTGGTGTTCAAGGGGTATATGTGATGGTATAACAGCTGGCTTAACACGCCCTCTAGAGTCTAGCCTAAAGACTGCTCTTGTCCATGCTACTAGGATAGCTGGTCTATATGGTTGACTTACAATCAATCATCAATAAGGGTCATTTGGACTGATACATAGTGATCACTAGAATAGTGAGCACTGCATATCAGGCCAATTTCTCACACACTATATACAAGTTCCTCAACGTAATCCCCAGAGTGACACAAGAATAGGATCCTGCGGCGTCATCGTAGCAAGTTGCCAGAGAGTCCAGATCGGTGTGGCCGGACCCCAGAAACACGTAACGCCAATGCGCATTTCGGTGCAGGGCCCGGATCTACGAGTGCACCTTCATCAGGGCTCTCACGCCGAGGGAGTGGGGAAAACACAGCACCTTTGTGATACACTCGTGGCCAATCTCTGCCCCTGGTTCCTGGGTCCAAGTATCGCCGCTGGATTATCAGAGTTCGAGATCACTTGCCCAACAGAGATGACGTAGGAAACGCACTAATCCGATTAAAATCCGCTATGGATATTTCTTCCACAACGCGTCCTTCGTAGATCTCGCAGAGATCACAACTTCCTGCTTCAAACGGCGCGGAATTGATATGCCGTAAAATAACCGACACGGGGAATAATCGCAATTTCAGGTACTCGGTCGAGGGGAGTCAGCTATAAATTCCGCATACAGCTACAGGTCCCACGTATTCTAGCACCGAGTATTGGAGGTAAAACTCTCCTCTCGGAACTGGGTCCTCACAGACGATCAGCGCCGCTTGAAGCAGGAAGTTGTGATCTCTGTGAGAAAATAAATATTTTGTACATTGTATTTGAAGTTTATTCCACCCTGTGACCTTTTTTTCGCCCATTGGTGAGCTCCACGTTGTGCATTGAAATTAGTGGACTCTTTATGGGCCATTGCTTGATACGTTTGGATGGACTTTTCCCTTTGCAGTAGTGTAATTTTCCCCTGACGTCTACCCTAATCCTTCTCAGGGGGTCCCTTTTGTATTGGTTCCCTCCTAGTATGACACCTTCATTTGCAGCAGAAAGTTCTTCCAGAACACTCTTGAACGTCTGATACTGAACATCTTCTGTAAGAGGTCTGGTATGTTTCCGCCATGATTTCATTGTAATGATTTCTTGGAGCTTAAGCCTGCCTTTGTCAGTATTAGAAGCAGTCAGAATCTGTTCAATAGAGAGAGCTGCAGGCTCACTTGACTATACTATGAAATTGATGTAGTCCTCAGCCACTTTGTATGTTGTACTAAGACGCTGTAGTGGCCCTCGTGAAAAGTAGTCTGCGGAATTTCGATTCTTCCCCAGTTTGTACACAATAGTGTAATCATATTCCTGCAGATGCAACCCCCACCTCTCGATGCAAGGGGGCATCTTGGCTTTCGGATTTACAAACATGGTGAGCAAAGCCTGATGATCTGTGACAAGGGTCAAGTGCTTTCTGTACAGAAACACGTTTAATCTGAGATTGGCTCCGGCTAACATATGCCACAACGTGTCTATGAGCATTGGGCTGTCCATTGTGTTGGGAAAGGGTCAACCCCACTGGGCTTGCATCCACCACAATCCTTGTATGCAAGTTCAGATCAAAGTCAGCCATTTCAGTTGCAATATCAACTGGGTGTTTCATTTTCTCAAAAATTCGGTCACACTCAGATGACCATTCAAACGGAACATCTCGCTTTGTTAGTACTCTTAGAGGCACACTCACCGTGGAAAAATCCGAAATGTATCTAGAGCGGAGGAGTAGCTGGCCATGCCTTAGAAGGATTGTAGCATGGTCACATCTTCTGGAGGTCAAGTAGATGACAAAGTTTGTACCTTTTCAGAGTCATAAGTCATTCCCTTTTCAGAGAAAAAATGGCCAAAGAATTTAAATCTGTTTTTGTGAAACTCAAACTTCTCTGCATTTAATGTGAGACGTGCATCAGTAAGCAGATGGCATACTTGTGTGAGTGCTTTATCATGTTCCTTTCCAAACACCAGTATATCATCACTGTAGTTAAAAGCATGTGTTACAGGCTAAATTATTCAATGATAGACATCTTGAAAGATTTGTGTAGCTGGCGACACACCAAAACAGTCTACTATATCTGAGCAAACCAACATAAGTTGAAAAAGTAGTAACATACCTACAGTTTTCTTCCAGTTCAAGTTGATGGTAGCCTGTGTTCAAATCAAGGCAGGAGTAAACTTTGGCGCCATTCAGCTGTATGATCATGTCCGCAATTTGTAGACCTGCATGTTTTTCTCTTTTGATTGCTTTGTCTAACTGTTGCATGTCATCACAAAAGCGCACTGAACCTACACTGTCCTTTTTTTACACCATCACGATGGATGAAACCCATGGTGTCGGACAAGTAGAGCACTTGATGACGTCATGCTTTAACCGTTTTTCTAGTTCTTTCTCAACAGCTTATTGTAAGTGAAAATCAATTTGACTGTGTTGCTTTGCAACAGGGAGAACATCTTCATTAATATAAAGCTGTGCCTATATTGTCTTAAGTTTCCCAAGTCCATGAAACAATGTCACAAATGCTTTCACTATTTCAGAATGGGCATTCAAGGTGTAGTTAATAGAGAATAGTCCCATGTCAGCAGCAGTACTGAAACTTAGTAAGCATGTACTCAATGACATACCAGAGAGGACATGAATTTGTGCTTGCATTGTTGTTTTCTTGTGGCACATGGCCGCTACAAAGGAACCTTTACTCTGCAAAGGTGTAGAAGCTGCCCAGGTGTACACCTTTGTTCTCGACAGTGTGAGATGTGGTATCGAAGACAGTTCTTTATACTTTTCTGCTGGTGTGAGAAAGTAATCCTTATGGCCCTGATCACCCCCATTTTTTGACCGATACTAGTGGCACCTGACTCCAACTGTGCCCTGGACTCTGCTAACTATGCCCAGGGCCAGTGCTCTGATTAAAAGGTGTATGATAAGTATAATTGGTACCGACAACCTACCTGTAAGACCCTAGTGTAGGGTAGGGCATGTAGGTCTAAAGGCCCAGCAGATTCAATGCATTTAAGGGGGCACTGCTATGTTGCCTGCTATCATTTTAAAAGTCATCCCTGCTTTGCAAGCTGCTTTTACATCGAAATTATGTGCAAATTCGACTTTGGATTTAAAGGTACTTCTAAATTATTACACAACCTATTTTTACTTAAGGCACCCCCACGGTCTACCCTAGGCGCTCCTGGTGTAGGGTGCCATGTAAAATTAAGCAGGGGCATTTTAAAAGATGTTTTATATGCCCTAGTGAGGGAAAACTACCAATTTCGTTTCTCCCCATTGTAGCATTTTAGGGCCAGATGTAGGTCGGCAAATACCGGTCGGTAGCGGCTGATTTCGGCCATTACCGACACGTATTTGCAAATGGAGATGTAGGGGCATTCAAATATACAGAATCTGTAAATTTACTGATTCTGTAAAATACCAAATCGGTAAATGTACTGAATCGGTAAATCCAGATGTAGGTGGCACTGAAAACAGTGCCACAGGCCATTACCGATTCGTTATTAACATGTAATTCTATTGCATAGTAAATAACGAATCCAGGTGTACACGCACATCTTTGCATGTACACCTGTGCCAGGTGGCACACAGACATGCCCTAAGGGCATGTATGTGTGTCACATGGCACACAAGTCAAAATCAGGGGTGCAACAGGGTGTCAAAGTTACACCCTGTCACCCTTACAAAATCGGTAATTTTACTGAATCGGTATTTACCAATTCGGTAATTGACATTGATTCCTATGGGCCTACAGGCCCATAGGAATCAATAGCAATTACCGAATCGGTAAATACCGATTCGGTAATTACCGAATCATACAGATTCGGTAAAAATTACCGAATTTTTACCTACATCTGATTTACCGAATCTAGAATACCGAATCTGTAAAATTTAGTATTCTAGAGTCGGTAAATCAGATTTACCTACTTCTGGGCCTTAGTTCCTTAGGCTAACATGGGAGTACTGAAATTAAGTAGAACTATTGACAAAAATAAGCTAAAATAACATTTCTAGGATTTAAAAGATTGGTAATGATAAATCCAACAACTTGACACTGTTGAATATATCATAATTAGTACAGAAAAGAAGTAATGGTCCTTTCTTTTCTCTGAGCCAAAATGCTTCCTTCTGACCGCCTCTCCTGATTGTCTCAGTCTGTCAAAGGCTAGCCAAACAGCTCAGATGATGTGATAAGTGGCCTGATTAAAGATAAAGCTTATCTGGTTGGGGGAAGATCTGCAGCTGCAGAGAACAGGACAGGAAGGGGGCTAGGTAAACAAACTGATCTTCACAAAAGGGGGTACAGTAAGGAGTGCCAGCCAGGTCTACATCCCTCTTCCTATTCCCCCTCCAGCCAGATAGGAGCCCCTAATGGAATTTGTAGGTCATTGGAAGGAGAGTGTTAGGGGAAATGAGCCACGCCAGTAGGTTGGCTTAGCCAGATCTTAACCCCAAGGAGAAAGTTTCTCCATCTTGAATTTTAAAGTGCAGCTCTTTGTAAGACAAGAATATGCCACGCTTTGGAGGTACCCTTTATGCTTTTGGGTGACATTCATTACCCCATTGGTCAGGGATGCCCTAATTCTTGCCACCCCAGAACGCTGCAAAAATATGAGGGAGCTACCAAACAACTCAGATCCCCTGCCTGAAAATACTAGAAGAGGAAGGACTGCCTTGCTGGAGCCCTGGCTTGCGCGAAGAAGTCTGCACTCTGAATGACTGCATCCACTGCACACTACGTAACTACAGCCCTAAGGACTTTGCTTTGCTTCGAAAAGAGCAGGAGTAGGTAGGAGTAGGGTTACTGAAAGCAACAGGTTAAAAGAGCTCCACCTGCATCATCTCCACTACAAAGAACCCAGATGACCACCTTTAGCAGGATTTTAAAGGTTTTGGATAGGTGCTTTTTGGGAACTGTAGTCTCAACTTCAGAGGAGCAACTCAGAGACTCTGAAATCCTGGATTTTGTTTGTGGACACTTTAAATCCCCCAAAAGGAGCTTCAGGAAGCACCTCCTGAAGTTTGGAGAACTTTTGAAAACTTCTGTGAAAAATCTCCATAAGGTGACTGACCCAACGTCGAGATTCAAGCCGACTAAGTCGAATCGCGACCCAGCCTGAATTTCATGTTCGTCCCACTGAAAGCTCTGGGGCTCAAGACTTCCAGGAGTTGATCGGGTGCTCCAAGCCGACAAAGCACCTACAAATTCGACCAGCTGGAGAGGCCCGCTCAAAACCGAGAGAAGATCCTCCAAAAAAGTTTCTAAGAAAGAAGGTAAAACTTTGACCGAGGCCTAACACTTAGTGTATCCGACCAGAGTTCCATTGTGGTAGGCCTGAAACTTTCACTTTGTCCTTGTAAAGAGCAGCCAGAAGTCCAAATTCAATGCTATTCCTTTTTAAGCATAAGAAAGTGTTAATTTTTTTTGTTTCATATCTCCTGTTCCCTTCATTTGGTTTTTGTTGTTTTTTTGTGTCATTTTAAAGATAAAAATATTTCCTGTTTTTGTAAATTGGTGTTGGATTTTTATTGTGTGCTGTGTCTTATTTACTGTATTGGTGTTTTTGAATGCTTCACATACCGGTCTCCTAAGTTAAGGCTGCCTGCTCATTGCCATCTACCAAGTGTTGAGCAAGGAAATCATTTTTTAAGACTTTGTCTGCATCTTATATTATGTTGGTGGCCTTCTTGCTAGTGGTAGGTGCATACTTACCCCTACTAACAATCCACATTCCAACAGCCAGTATGATGTTTATCAACAACACACCACTGTCTTTCATAAAAGTTGCAGGGCAACCATTCACCTTGAGAGTTATTTTAGGACAATATCCAAATGAGCGTTGTTGCTTTATGTGGCAATTTTCTTTACATTCCTGTTCTTCTTTGCAAGTGGTCAATGCTACAAACGTGTTGATCTGTGACTGACATCACTATCTCATATCCATCTTCCTCACTGTCACGTGATGATGACATTAACAAACCTTTGGAAGATGAATTTGATAGCAATCAACTTCATTTCATTTCCACTTGCCTTAGTTGATGTTGCTGTATGGCCTTGTGAAAGTGTCTAGAGTGCTTCTGGAACTTTCTGGCACCATCCTCTCTTCTCTTCGTGACCCAGTTAGTTGCTCTTTCACTTTGCAAAAAGTTATGTAATGGTTTTCCTTTTGTCTGAAGGCAGGACATTTACCTTAATATGGAAAGGGGAATTCACAGAAGGAACACAGGGGCATATTAACAAGGCAGGCGATTTTAAATTATCGCCACTTTTGCGCCGTTTTCGGTCGAAAAGCGGCGATAATTTCTTCACCCTAACAGCAAAGACACGCTATCGCTTGTTTTGCTGATTTTGCGCCCTTGTCAATAACACCCAGCTTTGCATCTCTAATGAGATGCAAAGTGGGCGGTCCAGGGCAAAATAATAGGAGAAATGTCGCTAAGCGACATTTCTCCTATTATCAAGCTGCTCGCTAATAAGCAGAGTGTTAGGAAAATTAAGCTAACCACAGTTAATGCTACTTTCCTAACACCTGCTTGTGACCTGTACTTAGCCATGTAATCCAATTGGAGGTGGATTACATGGCTAAGATTGTCCTGCCCTATCAGCAAGGTTATCCCCATTTTCAATGGAATATCGCTGGAAAACCAGCGATATTCCATTGAAAACGGCGATAATCCCCGCTATCGCTGGGATTTTTATCTCCATGGCGCTAAGCGTTCTTAATAAAACGCTACCATGGAGATTATCGGCAGCGATAGCGGGCGATAGATTTCCTCACGCTAGTAGCGGTCAGCGATAATTATCGCTACCGCTTGCTAATATGCCCCACAATTTCTTTTTCTTCGGAGAGATCACTCAGTGGACCTCTGCCTTGTGTTTCTGCTTGCTTTTCATGTTCAATGCTGATTCATTTTGGGTTGTTCCAGCTTCTATAACAGCAGCTTGTTGATTGGCATGTTCCTCCGCTCTTTCTGCCATGAGCACTTTCTCCAATCTGAGCATTGCTCGCAGCATTCGTTGTCGGAATGAATTAGAGATGCAGCCATTGATAACTCAAAGATTTATTGCTCCTTCATCACTGAATTCACTGAGCTTGCAGTGCTTTATAAGCGTATCAAGTCACTCAACAAACTCATCCATCATCTCGCCAGGTTGCGGTCTTGCTTGGTTAGATTGTACCTTTGATAGTCGACATTCAGCACTGGATTGAGCTTGACCTCCAACATTTACTTCAACATCTTGTGATATCTTATTTATCACTTCTTTTACTCCATCACCTGCAAGGTTCTTTAAGTGTTTGATAATCTTTTAATCATCAGCTTCTTCTATAGCATCAAATGTTTTGATGCATGCAGTACATCTGGTGCCATTCTGTTTTTTGATGGTATCGAATGGCAGGGGGGGTTTCAGGAACGTGGCAGCGCTGTATTTGTCGCTCTTTTTCGCAACCATTGACAGTGTCCACATTTTAAAGACCTTACAGTGCATTGGAAGCTGCTTGCCACTTTCCAATTATTAAAGGAAAGTCCCCCAGAACCCTTTTCTTCCTTTGTTACATAGACGTTAAATAACGTTGGGCCCAGCAACGACCCCTGAGGGACTCCACAAGGAAGTGAAAAAGGTTCAGATTCAAACTCCCAGTATGACACTGTCTGTACTCTTTCACTGAGAAAGGAGCTCAGGAGGGCTAAAGTGACCCCTTTGAGTCTGATCTTGGAGAGACGGTCAATCAGTTATTTATGGTTGACCTTCTCGAATGCTGCTGACAGGTCGAGCAGTATGAGTGCTTCCTTCACCCTGTTGAGGGTTTCCCTTATTTCCTCAGTTGCTACGATCAAAGTAGTTTCCGTGCTGTGACCACTCCTGAAGCTGAATTGGTTGTGATCAAAGAGCTGATGGTTCTGGATGAAAGTAGAGAATTGCTGTTTGACTCTTTGGTCCAGTTTTGGCTGGGAAAGGAAGCCTCGATATAGGACGAGTGCTGTTTGGGTCTTTGGGGTTAAGGTGAGATTTCTTTAGTGGTCGAAAAATCAATACTTTTCTTCACTGCTTAGGGAAATAACCTGATGTGAACATTGTATTGAAGATATCTGTAAATTGATTTGTGATGATGTTGGGTGCCAGTTTGATAACCGAAGGAGGGCAAGGATGTTGCAAAGAGACGGATTTAATAGAGTGGATTAGATTTTTTACCTGTTCCTTATCGAGAGGGGAGAATTCAGTGAACGTGGCGTACTCTGTCAGATGGGGAGCGGAGTTGTTATCCTTGGTCTCAAATTTGACCTTGGAGGAGAACTGGTTAAAGATTACTGCAACTTTATTTAAGAAACAATTAGCTAATATGTTACAAAAGGATTGACTACTAACTGTCATATTCGTGCAGGTTACATAAGACAATTTGTTAAGTGTCTGAAAGAGTTATTATGATGTGTTTTAGCTTATTCAATTTTTTGGGTAAGACATTAAGTAATTGTCTTCATCTGTTAGGATTTTGCGTTGTTCCTCATTGCTGATATAATTAATCCTCCATTTTTGATTTTTGTCTCCTCCACCTTTGTTTCTGGATTCTGAGTTTATCAGAGAACCATGGTGCAGTTGGTTTCCTTCTGTGGTACTTTACTAGTTTAGCTGGTCCTAAGACGGAGACAGTGGAGCTAATCCAGTTGTAGCAACCGGAAGTTAGCTGGTCTAAGTTTCCAGTTTTGTTAGGCAAAGATTCGGGCAGAAGTTGGTTACGTTGTTCAGAGCGGATTTTATGCCATGCCCTATGTGGTTTTGAGAGGTGCGTTGCCTTTTGGTTAAGGTTTTACATCAAATCTATACATGTTTTTGTGATCAAATACTGCCTTCCTCAGGATTGTCACAAAATAAGGCGCCTTCAAACTTCTCAGATCCTCTCAGGTGGGTCTTCCAGGTCTCCAAGTTCTGGCCCAGTTTGGGCATACACTCCAATCAATCAATCAATCAATCAGTTTTTGTGAAGCGCACTACTTACCTGTAAGGGTTTCAAGTGCTGGGGGGTGGAGGGGGGGGGGGGGTTGCTGCTGCTGCTACTGATCGAAAAGCCAGGTCTTGAGTCGTCTACTGAAAGTAAGCAGGTCTTTAGTTTGTCATAGGTTGAGTGGGAGGGTGTTCCAGGTCTTGGCGGCGCGGTGGAAGAAGGACCTGCATCCAGAAGTGGTTCTACGGACCATGGCCAGGTCGTGGTCAGCGGAGCGGAGTTTCCTGTTGGGTACGTAGAAGGAGAGTCGACTGTTGAGATAGGCTGCGCTGGTTTTGTGCAGTAATGTGGAAAAAAACAAGGGGCCCCCTGTGAAAAGGTATATACCCTAACAAGGAAAATTACTTTTTGGAAAAAGTGTATGCACCGGGTATAGTGCTGAGTTTATAGTTGTGCAGCAGCTGTAACATAGATAACTCTAGAATCATAAATCTTATACTTCAAATTTTGAAAAAATATATAATTTTTTATTTTCATTTCAGTTTTTTATCATTGTCGATATCAGAATATAAAAAACACATACATACATAAATTCAATGATCATTTGTTATAAAAAAGTACATAACAAATTTCTCCTATACATAAATTACCACAAGAATATAAATGAGGTATAGTCTGCCCACAAGGCAACAATGTCTTAAATTTCAAACAAGTGGGTAATCACAGATGTTCCTAATCTACATGAGTCATTTTGAATATCCCTATCATTTTGTGAATACCATACATACACAACAAACACTGGTTACAGATAGTTATTGCCACCGGCGCCTGTTCAGACGCCGGTGGCAATAACTATCTGTAACCAGTTCAGGCGCCGGTGGCAATAACTATCTGTAACCAGTGTTTGTTGTGTATGTATGGTGCTAAGGTGTTGGCGCAGTAGTCCATCCAGCATCTGAGGGTGCATGCACCATCGTCGGGGTTGGTGGGGTTGATCGGTGGGTTGAGTGCGAGGTTTGTCTGTAGTTGTTCTTCAGTGACTTTGCCCCAGCATCGGAGGAGGATCTGTAGGGTGCGGTGGTGTGTGAGGGGTTTACGGAAGGTGAAGCGGATGCAATGGTGGTCTGTCCAGGTGAGTTCGGAGGTGTGGCTGAAGGCGACGTGAGGGCTCGAGGAGAAGATGGCATCAAGCGTGTGACCGGCGATGTGGGTCGGCGTCGTGACGAGCTGTTTTAGTCCTAGGTTGACGAGGTTGTCCATCAGGGTGGAGGAGTTGTGGTCGTTGTTGTTTTCCAGATGATATTTCAGGTCTCCAAGGAGGATGTAGTCGATGGAGATCAGCGCGTGCGTGCTGATGAGGTCGGCGATGGAGTCACAGAATTGTGGTCGGGGTCCGGGCAGTCTGTAGACAAGGGTGCCTCTAAGGGTGGTCTTGGGGTCCGTGTGGATCTGGAAGTGCATGTGTTCGGCGGTGCTAAGAGTGACGTTGTTGTTTCTTGAAACCCTGATGGTGTTCTTGTGGAGGATGGCGATTCCTACTCAGGCTCCTTTGGTGCAGGGATGGCTATAGCGATGTCCAGAGAGGAGGCTTTGTTTAACCAGGTCTCGGTCAGGAAGGCGACGTCCGGGGATGCGGTGTCGAGTAGGTATCAGAGCTCGACGGCGTGTTTGCGTGCGGAGCGAGTGTTGATCAGGATGCATCTGAGCTGGTTGGGTTCCGCCGTGGCGGGTGTCTCGGCGGCTTTGAGGCAGGAGAAGTTGCAAATCCGGCAGGCGAAGGGACTGTGGGTGCGCTTCGGGGCGGACTTGCAGCAGGTGTGGGTCCTTCCTGGGTTGAGAGCGACGAGGGTGCCTGCGTCGAAGCGGAGTCGGTCTTCGTGGCTGGCACGGATGGGCACAGGCGGGCTTGCCTTAGGCGCACCTTCAGCGCGCCATCGGCACGTCCGCTATGTGGGGCAGCACAACGGCCGCCATATATGGGGAGGGAGGAGCAGCTGGGAGGCGGGAGGCTGGTGGCAAGGGCAGCAAATGGGCGCGGAGGGGGCAGGGCCGTAGGGGAAGCAGCAGTGTGGAATGGGAGCAGGGAAGTGGAGCGGTTGCAAGTAGGAAACAGGCAAAAGGGGTACAGAGCAGACCGGGCAGTGGGGGCACAGAAGTAAAATAAATGGAGAAATGAATAGGTCCCAACCAGACTCCTCTCACAGCTCTTCCAAATTGGGCGCAAGTTGAATATCCCAGAATGTCTTATTGTCCTTTGAGACTAATTCTGAATCATCAACTTAATCTCTTTAGCATGTATTTTAAATGTTCTTTGGGTCTCCAGCCTCATAATCTGTGTTTTCCATGCACTGGCTAACTCACTGGCCAGTTGTGAGTTAGACAGTGCAAGGAAGACACCGATTGTGAGGCTGGAGACCCGAAGAGCATTTAAAATATGCGATAAAGAGATTTGATGGAGGATTCAAATTTAGTCTCAAAGGACAGTGAAAGATTCTATTTATCCATCTTGCCCCCAATTTGGTGGCCCGTGAGAGGAGTCTGTTTGGGACCTATTTATTTCTCCAATTTGTTGGAAGTGTGTGCCCAAACTGAGCTAGAACTCAGAGATTTGGAGAAGACCCACCAGAGAGGGTCTGAGAGGTGCGAAGGGGTCTTGTTTTGTCAATCCTAAAGAAGGCGGTGTTTGATCTGCGAAACATGTGTAAGTAAGTAAGTTTGTGGATTTATATAGCTCGGCTGATCACCCGTGAGGGTATCCAGGGGCTGTCCATGGGCAGGGGGAGATTAAGTTATTGGCCCAGAATAACAGGATGTTGTGCCAATGCCAAAACTCGAACCTTTATCCCCAGCTCCCGAGTCGGCAGCTCTAGCTGCTGTGCCACATCCTCTCCTCATAGATTTGATGTAAAAGCCACAACAGAGAAGAAAATGTACTAAGGGAGTGGAAAAAAATGAATATATATAAATTGTAGAATTTGCTATGATTATTCAAGACCGGTTTTGAAATTTGTTATTGACTAAAAAATATTAAGAAGTGTTAATTTGAGGGCTGTGTGTGAATGGTGGGGTAAATGGAGTTTCTATGATAAGGAGATGGATGAATGAATATGGCATAAGATAGAAATTATACTTCTTGCATTTTTGACCTATATTAAGAACCATAAGGATAAAAAATTGAGTGACATGTGTTAAGTGTTCTATATACATTGCTCAAATGGAAGCTTTAATAAATAAGTTTTAAATGAATATTCAATGTTATATAAACAGACATAGAATGACAAAAAGATAAAGAAAAAAATAAAACTTTGGTGCACAGGCCGTATATGTATTGAAGTGGATGAAAGAGAGAATGTTTAATTATTGATTGAGGAAAAAGGTTGGCAGGGGATTTAACTCTTATAATAGTTTTTGCCCTGCCCTAGGAACCACAATTCAAAAGCAGGGGGTCCTGTTCTGTTATATAAATTTTGCCACTATGCACGCATCAGCGGCTCAACCAGGCTGGGTCATCACACCCGATTAGAGGTTGTGTGGCGTTTCCCTCGCTCGTGCTGGTAAGTAGGTTTCTACTTTCCGGTTGTTACGGTCTTTAGCGCTTCTTCATACCTGGTCATCTGTCTCTAGTGCTTTCCTGAACCTGATTGGCGCTGCTATTAGTGTGTCTTCGTACCTGGTTGTCAACGTCCTTAGCGCTCCTGCTCTGTATCAGTGCTGGCTCTCTGCTATAGTGTGGTACTGTATCTCTTCATTCGGCCTTACCAGTAGATTTTTGGCAGGCTTACTGATTATGCGCCTCTGTAGGGCCTTCACCTTCTTCTAGGGCTGCTCAAAAGCTAGAGTTGTGCTTTGACTCCACAAACAGCAACTGTAGACCGCTTCTTGAGGCGCACGAGGCACACACGAGTAGTTTGCTAACCACAGCACACTCTCAGGGAGAGCAGTCTTTTATCCTTGGGGGCATTTAGCCGCAATCTCATTGCCAGTTGTATCATCCTCCCCAGCCTGTAACCTGCCAATCCTGCCTGGGGGTGCCGAGCTACTAGTCATTGGAGACCTTGAACGCTCACCTGCTTTGGCGCACTTCGGTTTCCTTCCCGCCGCCGCTTGAGTTTCCCTCGCGGCCGCTGAGTGAAGGGAACCACACTTCCCAGACTGCACTGTGACCCGGAACACCTTCCCTGGGGTCACCGCGCCCGGAGGCGCTTGAAATTCCCGCCGTCCTCGGTGGAGCGGGTGTCTTGCCTGTAACCTGCCAATCCTGCCTGGGGGTGCCGAGCTACTAGTCATTGGAGACCTTGAACGCTCACCTGCTTTGGCGCACTTCGGTTTCCTTCCCGCCGCCGCTTGAGTTTCCCTCGCGGCCGCTGAGTGAAGGGAACCACACTTCCCAGACTGCACTGTGACCCGGAACACCTTCCCTGGGGTCACCGCGCCGGAGGCGCTTGAAATTCCCGCCGTCCTCGGTGGAGCGGGTGTCTTGCCTGTAACCTGCCAATCCTGCCTGGGGGTGCCGAGCTACTAGTCATTGGAGACCTTGAACGCTCACCTGCTTTGGCGCACTTCGGTTTCCTTCCCGCCGCCGCTTGAGTTTCCCTCGCGGCCGCTGAGTGAAGGGAACCACACTTCCCAGACTGCACTGTGACCCGGAACACCTTCCCTGGGGTCACCGCGCCCGGAGGCGCTTGAAATTCCCGCCGTCCTCGGTGGAGCGGGTGTCTTGCCTGTAACCTGCCAATCCTGCCTGGGGGTGCCGAGCTACTAGTCATTGGAGACCTTGAACGCTCACCTGCTTTGGCGCACTTCGGTTTCCTTCCCGCCGCCGCTTGAGTTTCCCTCGCGGCCGCTGAGTGAAGGGAACCACACTTCCCAGACTGCACTGTGACCCGGAACACCTTCCCTGGGGTCACCGCGCCCGGAGGCGCTTGAAATTCCCGCCGTCCTCGGTGGAGCGGGTGTCTTGCCTGTAACCTGCCAATCCTGCCTGGGGGTGCCGAGCTACTAGTCATTGGAGACCTTGAACGCTCACCTGCTTTGGCGCACTTCGGTTTCCTTCCCGCCGCCGCTTGAGTTTCCCTCGCGGCTGCTGAGTGAAGGGAACCACACTTCCCAGACTGCACTGTGACCCGGAACACCTTCCCTGGGGTCACCGCGCCCGGAGGCGCTTGAAATTCCCGCCGTCCTCGGTGGAGCGGGTGTCTTGCCTGTAACCTGCCAATCCTGCCTGGGGGTGCCGAGCTACTAGTCATTGGAGACCTTGAACGCTCACCTGCTTTGGCGCACTTCGGTTTCCTTCCCGCCGCCGCTTGAGTTTCCCTCGCGGCCGCTGAGTGAAGGGAACCACACTTCCCAGACTGCACTGTGACCCGGAACACCTTCCCTGGGGTCACCGCGCCCGGAGGCGCTTGAAATTCCCGCCGTCCTCGGTGGAGCGGGTGTCTTGCCTGTAACCTGCCAATCCTGCCTGGGGGTGCCGAGCTACTAGTCATTGGAGACCTTGAACGCTCACCTGCTTTGGCGCACTTCGGTTTCCTTCCCGCCGCCGCTTGAGTTTCCCTCGCGGCCGCTGAGTGAAGGGAACCACACTTCCCAGACTGCACTGTGACCCGGAACACCTTCCCTGGGGTCACCGCGCCCGGAGGCGCTTGAAATTCCCGCCGTCCTCGGTGGAGCGGGTGTCTTGCCTGTAACCTGCCAATCCTGCCTGGGGGTGCCGAGCTACTAGTCATTGGAGACCTTGAATGCTCACCTGCTTTGGCGCACTTCGGTTTCCTTCCCGCCGCCGCTTGAGTTTCCCTCGCGGCCGCTGAGTGAAGGGAACCACACTTCCCAGACTGCACTGTGACCCGGAACACCTTCCCTGGGGTCACCGCGCCCGGAGGCGCTTGAAATTCCCGCCGTCCTCGGTGGAGCGGGTGTCTTGCCTGTAACCTGCCAATCCTGCCTGGGGGTGCCGAGCTACTAGTCATTGGAGACCTTGAACGCTCACCTGCTTTGGCGCACTTCGGTTTCCTTCCCGCCGCCGCTTGAGTTTCCCTCGCGGCCGCTGAGTGAAGGGAACCACACTTCCCAGACTGCACTGTGACCCGGAACACCTTCCCTGGGGTCACCGCGCCCGGAGGCGCTTGAAATTCCCGCCGTCCTCCGCGTCGCGGGACGCGAGCGGGACGCCCGGACGAAGCCCGGACAAAGGGCGGACAGTCTAAGACAGTCCAAGACTGGCCACGACTGGACTGGACCAGGACACTAACATCTGCTGCACCGTGAGTTATTAGTCGCAGTGTTTACTTGCTATTGACTGTTCATACACGCAGGGGCTATTTTGTTACTCTTACTCAGCCTTCTTGACTAACCATGTCAAAGCAGAAAACACCTATTACCCCTGCCAATACTATGGAGAACTATCTAGTACACAGGGTGACAAAAATAATTAATGATCGGAGGTCCTCTCTAGGGCTTAATGACTCCCCTCCCTGCGCTCAAACAGAAGCCACTTGCTTAATCGATCTGGACACAGAAGCTACGAATCTAAGTGATGCTGAAAGTGTGGAAAATGTTGTTTGTTCAGCACTAAATGCTTCTATAAATGTTTCACAACCTGCTATAAATACTGAATCGCTAACGGGAGATGAAACCCACTTGCACTGTAATGACTTAGTGTTAGTTGATGGCAGTATTACCCCGCCAACGCCAGTCCCTGCTCCAAGAGCAGTTAAGAGGTCCACTAAAGTTCCCTCTAAAAGACCAGGACTACGATCGAATAGTAAAAAACCATCAACTCCGCCTAACACTAAATACAAAAATGTAATTGATGATATAAGGGAGGAAGGGAGTAGCACTATAGATTGGGATGACTTGTTATCGAATAAATTTATGGGCTTGTTAGAATCTAGGATTGTACGAATAATTAAACCCCTTGTATCCAAAATAGATCACTTGTCCGACAAAGTACATAAACTGGAGTCCCTATTGAAAACAGCAAATGATAATATGGGGGATATTCCGAACTCAATGATAAACAAAATAGATGAGCTTCAGGTGAATATGATTGAGAACGTAAAAGCTACATCTGCACCAACGCAGACTGGTGCAACTAGTGCCAAAAGCGATCTTAAAAACCCCACAGTTGTAGTTCCCCCACCAACACAAGAGAATGTTTTTATATCTGACTCCCACCCTGAATCAAATCCTGTAGAGCTGATAGTGGAAGCGTCGCCTCTAGTTTTAGTACTCGCTAACGTCCCACTATTGAAAAAAGATCAGATTGAGACTCCAGATTCCCTTCTAAATAAATCATTGCAGTGGTTAGGCAATAATATTCAAGCAACTCCTTGGGGTAAAGAAAAGTTGTCTGAAGATTTGTTAACAGCAAGAAGAGTAAAGTGGATAGGGTCCAAACCCAAGAAATTTGCCGGGGATTGTGTGGTATTAAATCTGAAGGGTCCAGATGTATTACCAGACATCCTACAAAATATTCTCCCACCCCAACGCAGAACGGCAGAAATAGTTCCGTTAACGCTGGACTTCTTCTACAGCAGAAGAGGCCTACTGGCAAAACCAAGTATCCTTAGAACCAAGTGGTCAGTGGTTGGATCTAGAAGGGCTAGGGGTGATCCTAGCGGTGATTGGGGGTTGAATTTGGAAAACTGCTTCTCGGCTTTATCTGATTTAAACGAATGTGATTGACTCGAAAGCCCCGATCTAGTCTCTCATATTAGGCCGATGCAGCAAAAACATGTAGGAGTAGGAAATATAAAATGCTCTAATCTGGCCAACCAGAATATAGAGAAACAGAAATTACCACACTTGGCATGTAATAATCCCGCTTCAAATGAGCCAAAGATAGCAACCGATGTTCACACGTGTGCTCCTAAGGTGAAAGAGACCAAGATTATCTCAAGGGAGGGAAAAACATCATTATTAGAAGTGTCAGCTAATGTAATCGACCAGAAAGAAGCTCAGTTAATAGACCAACGTAAACCTAATATACTATCCCTTGTATCATGGAATATTGCAGGCATAGCAAGCAAGATACACACACTGGAATGGGCTGATTATATCAATCAACATGATATTATTATGCTGCAAGAAACCTGGTCTCTCACCCCAACGTTTAAAGAGGGATATTTAAATTACTATATTCCGGCAATTAGAAACCGCCTCGGACGCCCTTCCGGAGGCTTGTTAATATGGATACGACAATCCTTGAATGTCATTATAAAACAACTATCAATACCATCTAATGACATTATGGCCCTTACTATCAGCTGGGATAATGGCCAAGAGCTTGCCCTCTTTAACGTCTACGCCAGGGGAGTGGCTAGGGGTCAATCTTCTAATACTATAGTAGTTTTAGATCAGAACATCGAATTGCTACCACCACAAAGCCAAATAGTAGTAGGTGGTGACTTCAATGTAACTTATGAGCCCCTGGGTGAAGAGGATAGGATTTTGTCTGAGGAAGAGGATGCCAAGTGGGGAATTCCCCAATTGGAGCTGCCTGCCATTAAAAAATGGAGTAATGTGGCAATTCAGTTAAAAAGTCTCTGCTTAGCTAGAGGGTTGAGAGCGGCAAATGGGCGCTCGCCATCCGACCTAATAGGTAATAAAACGTTTGATAATGGGCGATCATCTAGCAGAATTGATTATATACTAATAGATGTAAGATTTTGGAGTAAAATGCTAGACATGGTTGTAGAATCGAGACTAGAAAGCGACCATAATCCCTTGCGACTAACCTTTCTTTCCTATTATAAGTCCTCACCGCATTCTAATAACAATGGTATGGTGACGCAGGATGTAGTATGTTCAAATAACCTGCGCCACCTTAAATGGAGAAAGATGATAGAAGATAATGTAAAATTAGAGGCACTTAAAGTACTAGTAGTAAATGAAGTAAACACTATTAAGTCTAATCAAGGGATGCCTAGCTTCCAAGACTACATGATGGAGGCCCATGACAAACTCTTCTCTAAACTGCAAAGTTTTTTTATCAAGAGAGTAGATCCTAGTAAAGAAGGTAAAAAACAACCAAGGCAAGGTTGGTATGACAAAAGTTGCAGATTGGCACGACTTAGTCTGAGTTTAGAGCTAAAAACAGGCAATGCAATAGCAATTAGGAGAGCAAGAGATGTATACAGACAAACCCAAAAAAGGGCCAAGAAACGATGGGATGAAGAAGGGTGGCTGGAATTGAAGGACGCTTGCGCTGCTAAGGACTCCAAGCGCTTTTGGGCTATAGTAAAATGGGAGAGGGGAGGAATAGCTGCCCAGCCACAAAATAATGTTCCAATAAACAAATGGACTGAGTTTTTTAAACCACAGTATGCCCGCAACCCGGTGCATGCCTCTGTTCAACCTCCTCCATCTATTTTCTTCAAAAATCAAATCTTTGATGAGAATGAAGTAAGTAAAGCACTGGATGGTATAGCAGGGGGAAAAGCGCCAGGCATGGATGGCATCCCGGCAGACGTATTTTTGTCGGATCGGAATGCCTGGTGTTCATATTTTAAAATGCTGGCAAATGCTGTGGCAATGGGGGGGGAAGTGCCCCACTCATGGAAGGGAGCAGAAATCATCCCCATATTTAAAAAAGGAGACAAAACACTAGCCCAAAACTATAGACCAATTAGTCTCATAGACACAGCGCAAAAACTGATGGGCCGTCTAGTCCAACAATGGATTGACGATAAAAACATACTATCCCCATATCAGGCAGGGTTCCGGCCTTTGACTAGTAGTGTTGACCAAGTTCTCTATTTTATAACCATCTACTGGAGAAATGTCACACTCAAAAAGGGTTCGTTGTACGCTGTCTTTGTAGACCTAAAGGCAGCCTTCGACCTAGTCCCCAGAGAAAAATTGTGGCAGACCCTGGCTGATGTAGGTCTAAGCCAGGAACTCATCACCCTCCTTGTTCGCCTCCACGACAATAACTTTGCTAAAATTAGATGGGGCAAGCAAGGAGAAGCCACAGATCCCTTCCCAGTAGAACGAGGAGTTAGGCAAGGCTGTGTCCTAGCTCCAACACTATTTTCAATTTACATTAACGGAATTGTTGACCATTTAATGAAATCCCCAAGTGACGCCCCGATCATAGCAGGTCGCCACGTCCCAGTCCTAATGTTCGCGGACGACACGCTCTTACTTTCACGCACTCCGAGCGGTCTCCAAAAAGTGGTTGATGCCTTTGGGGAATTCTGTGATAGTAGAGGACTTGAATTGAATACCACTAAAACTAAATTCATGTGCCTAAACTATCAGTCCTCTTTCAAAGGAGTGATAAAATATAAAGGTACTCCCTTAGAGAAAGTGGACGCCTTCACCTATTTAGGCATCACCCTGCAAGGAAATATGAAGTGGAAATCGCATATTGATAATACTCTATTAAAGTTTAACCAGCTTGCTGGTGCAGTAGCACTGAAACATCGCAAATCATTAACAAAACCGGTTAAATGTGCACTTGAGATATACAATATGAAAGTATTAGGCGCTTGCTTATACGGCTCTGAACTGTGGGGGTTCTCTAACCTGAGAGAGCTGGGACGTGCAGAAAACAAGTTTTTAAGAGGGCTTGTCATGGTTCCACAAAGCACTCCCATGCTTCCTCTGGAATTTGGACCTTGGCAAGAAAAATATCGAGGATATAGCTAGATTACGGCCACTCCTATACTGGAGGCGCTTGATGGTGACCCCAGAGCTGAGTCACTATGCTGAAGCTCTGAAGGATGTCGTTGAGTTTGACCGTTTCCATTGTATCGAATGGCTAAAGGAACTTCAGGGGCTTCTTGTATCGTTAAAACTGGATCATTTATGGGGAAACCATGATGTGGCTAGCTTTCCTTCGAAAGCAAAATTGAAAGAACTGTACTGGGAAATGGTGTACGTAGTAACGTTCTGTAAAGGTTCCCAATCAGCATTGACAACTCGCTTTTGGGACATTAAAATGTATCCGTCCTGTGAAACATATTGGGACATTATAGAACGCCCATACGATAGGAAATTGTATTTCCAATTCCGTATTGGAACCTTACCAGTAAATGCATTTAAAAAACGTTGGTCTCCCATGTGGGATGATCATTGCTATTTTTGTAAGGACCAAATTGAACATATTTCCCATTTGCTGTTTTGTTGCCCACTATATGTTACCCCTAGACGTAAATGGCTGAAGCCAGTGTGCCAAAACATCGGCACACGTAGCCAATCGATAGCTCTGAGAATACTTGAAACGGATTGTTCCACACCTTTCGTAGTTGCCGTAGCTAAATTTCTTGCCTGGGCATGGTCAATACGCACACGCACTTTAAAGTCAATGTAAATGTGTCATGAAATAGTATTGCTCTATCAAATTACTCTATTGCATTGCATGAATTGTTCTTTTTATATAGTAATTAATTGAAATTTTTTAAAGTACTTACCATGTATAATATTCGGCTGTCAAAATGTTTAATATGTTTTTTAAAATTATTTTTAAAGGTAGTATTTATTGTATTAGGGATAGGAAGGATGCTTTTATGACAATTGTTGAATAAAGCTTTGAAATTGTAATTGATCCTCCCCAGCCTGGGAGCATGTTACATACCACGCCACACGGAGCTCTGGTGTGCACCGCTTTCTTCTTCAGCATGCAAACATTAACTGAATGCACTGCGTCACAAACTTTATTAACCCCATCCAGTCACTCCCACCAGATTATGTATTACTTGTAAGGAGTTTGCCAAGGACCACAAGAGGCCTCAAACACAAATACAGGACACAACACAGCCCATTAAGATGTTATTGCATGGCCCAGTTGGGCTACCCGTACCAAACGAAGCTGGATATTGTCAGTTTACATACGGCAATGTAGGTTGTATGTGTTGAATTAAAGAGGAAATAGGGGAGATCCCTGTGGGACCTAGCATAACATGTATTTCAAAGCAGATTATGAAGAACAAATTTTAATGTGCTGGTTACAGTCGCTCCAGTAAAGTTTAACCCTTGGTGTTGAAGGCCAGTGACAATTCCATGAGAATTAAAGGACCATCCAGCGTAGAGAAAATAAATAGTTCTCTTTGTCCAGTTCTGCATCTCTAACAATCACCATCAATGGACGTTCTAGAGTGCTCCTTTGATGTCAGCCGGGTTTGAGATGTTCTGTGACCTTATTCCATGGAAGGCCCCTTCAGCGTTTCTAGACAACCAATGTCCAAAGATGTCATCACGTCCTTCCCGGTGACAGCAGTTGTGGTTGTCTAGCCCGGTCTAAGCCAAGCTCTGAAAACATCGAGCCTCTTGCACAGAATGAAATAATGTTTATGAATCTAATTCTTGTAGTTGTGAAGTGATCCTTCTTTCCATGATCTCACTAATGGAGGGGAGGTCGATAATGGGTCTATAGTTTGTTGGATCCATTGGTTCGATCAATGGTTTACTCAATGGCGGAGTGATCGCAGCATGTTTTAGACCTCATGGATGACTCTTTGGTGAAGAGAGCTGCTTATTGACTAGTTATCCTTGGAGCAAACACAGAGAAGTTTTTATTGTGTTAGCTGTTCATGGGTCGAAGCTCATATTGAAGGTTTTGAGCACACAAGCCTCTTTTTAAGCATGATCAGGACAGAAGCCTGCAAAAGATGAGAATCAGCGGCTGCTGACACTAACTTTTCTCTAGTTTACGCCTAAATTGGAATGACTATTTTTAAAAGGACATCCGGTTTCTGCTGCATTGATCACTGGAGAAAGGATGCGTTTTTAATCAACTCTTATTTACTGGCTTGCAGAAATTGATAAAAAATATCTTGAGTTGCATTTCAAACATTGCCCCGGGAACGCTACTGGTATTCGTGCCCATTTACTGTGCCGCCCGGGCACTATAGTATTACAGAAGGGGCCGCACATGCTTGTGCGGCCCCTTCTGTAATACAGATATTGTCAACACCATCTTCAGAGGGCATTCCCTCATTTGCATGCGGGCACTAATTTGACGGTGACCCGCAGCACAAACGGGGACAGTGCACTTTATTTTTAATACACCCTCTAGTTTGGTTCGCTGCCTGGTTGAAACTGGAAGGAAAGTAAAACTCCATGAGGCTGTTGATTGTTCTGTGGGTTTCCCTCAAGTAAGCTTGGCACAGTTATCTGTCAGGTTCCTATTGAAATTTCCTTCATGTCTTTCCAATTTTCTGCCCCGATTTAATCTCAGCCACTGGTGACTGCTCTGGCCACATTCCAGTCCATCGTTTTTCACCCACTATGCCATTGTAGTCAGAGATCTGCTGTATGCAAATCCTTCTTTCTCCTGCTCCAATAGAACTATCCAACCTGAACTGCAAGGTCACCTCCAGATGAGAAGACAAGCGACCCCACCAGGTCTGGGCTTACCCGTCACACTTACTGCATCAACAACAAGGTGATGGAAGGAATGCCCTAAATAATCGCATCCATTGATGATCCCTTGGGCAGCACTGGAGTCCATCCTCATTCACACACTGTACCAGGTCCCCTCCAGGCTGCAACACAAACAACCTCAGAAAAGGGTCAGCTTCCTTAGGCATCTGCAGGGAGGTAAAGCTTGAATGCTGTGGCACAGTGAGCATGGCACCCTCATAGCGACATACCCGTCACTCTTAGAGCATCAACAGCAATAAACCACAAGAGGATGAAGGAATGCTTGAATTAGTATCAGTTAGGCATGTAAGTACAATACTTTACACGAAAGGACAAACCAGGAGACTCTTGGATGATTTTTTAGAATGTGCATTCAGCATCATGTATTTGAGGGAAAACATAAACATAAATAAACATCTAATTATGACTGCACTGTAAGCTAAAATGTGTGAACAACCCAAATTGAACTTGGTGCTTGTATGTGAAGGTGACACAATAAGTGGCGACGCAAGTGAATTGGTGGTCAGCGGAAGAGAACGGCGCAAAGTGCTAATGTGAGCAATTATATACAGTGAATAAGGTGGTTCCAGACATAGATGTACAAATGGGAGAAGAATGGATAATGATTCTGTGGAACCACCGAGGCTGCGCCTTTAGTTGCACTGAAGGGTCGACGACGTTTCGATCCAGTTACTACGGATCATCATCAGGACAGGATTGGTGACCCAAAAGGAAGAATGACTGAAACTTTGAGGTGCTGCGTGATAGTTTGCTAATGGTCGGAGGTTTAAGTTTGCTGATCTAAGGTGGCAAGTGGGAGTGTAGAGAGAGGCAATGGATTTGTGCACTAGTATTAGCATCTAGGCTAGGTTTGTGGAATTGAGCTAGCTTTCTGACCATATGTTGGAGTGTGTCGAGGAATATTGCGGAGAGTGCAGTTGGTGAAATTAAGAACTTTGGGCCAAATTTATCAAGGCAATATGCATTCGCAAATGGTGCGAATCACTACATTTGCCCATTGCAAATGCAAAATGTTCTTTCCTGATGTATGAAAGGCGCATGCTTGAATCAAAATCTTTGTGATTCCCTAAAATAACGACTCCAAATAGGGAATCGCTAAACCTATGTATGAAACATTCACAAATTAAGAATATACACAAATTCGAGGTTTTGCAAATGCAATTTACCACCAACCAAATCAGGTGGTAATCAGGGGCAACCTATATAAACCTATATAAAAAGCCCAGATTGCATCTGCATTTCCCACAATGGCTGCTCTGTATGTCATGGTAAGGATCCTGGGAGGTTTGCAGAAAAGGACGCAGACGCAGGAGTGCACTTTTAAAATTTGCATTAGCGTGTTTGATAAGAGAAAGGAGGAAATCTTTGAGAAGTACAGATTAAATTCTGCCCCGATTTTAGATTTAATCTCTGAACTTCACCCACAACTGCAGTGGCACACTCTCTGAACCAATGAAATTCCCACCCAGTTTCAGGGTTATGTTCCCTCACCTTTTAGCCTCAGGAAGCTACCAGATTGTGATAGCTGCAGCAGGAGTGGTTTCCCAATGTGCCTTCACACTTTTTCCATGCATTTCTGAATGCAATGCTCTTAAAAATCAATGATTATATCAGATATCCAGACACAGCACAGAGATTGCAGCTCACTAAATTGAATTTTTTCCAGTTAGCCAAATTTTCACATCATTGGCTGCAATGATGGGACACGTTTCAATCTGTCCATCAATTGGAAATGAATACATCTCCAGAAATTGAAAGAATACCCATACATTGAACAGTCAAGTGGTATGAAAAGCCTCAAGTATGATGACAGATATAGTGGCCAGATTCCCTGGTAGTACACATGATTCCTTCGTATTTCGTCATAGTAGAATTTACACACAGCTTCTTGGTGGGGAGTTGAGAAAAGGGTATCTACCAGGCCCGGACTGGCCATAGCGGGCACTGGGCAATCCCTCGGTGCGCCGCAAGGGTGGGGGCCGGTTTTGAACCCCGGGCGGCGATTTTGTTACAGGGCCGTTTTTGCAGCATAGCTGCGAAATAGGCCCTGCAACAAAATCGCCCGAAAACCGGCAAAGAGCTCAGCGGCACCCACACCCCCCCCCTCCCCCCCCCCCCCCTCAGTGGGGAGGGGGGGGGGGCGGCGAGCACTTTGCCAGAGCCGGTTTTGGTTCCCAATCCGGCCCTGGTATCTACTAGGTAATTCTCCATAGAGCTGTGCAGTATATAGTAGAGCTGTATTCCTATTTGATGGTACATCATCCTTTTGATTTGTCATTGTAGCCGACAGGACGCACGCTTAGTGCTTGCTGAATGTAACATCATATGTGAACCCTGCTTCTCCAAGTGAACACAGCTGCAATGATGCACATAAAACAACAGGAAATGTGATAGAGAGGACTTCGGGTCTGCTGAAGAGTCGCTTTAGATGTCTCCACAAGAGCAATGGAGCATACAATACAGGCCAGAAAACTGCTGCAAAATTGTCGCAACCAGTGCCATACTACACAACATTGCAACATCTAGGGGCATACCCCTGACCCTCTCTCACCACCACATCAACCTGCAGATGGATCAAGGGCAGCAGAAGGCAGGGTATGATGTGCACAGATTACCCATAATTTTTTGTAATGTGCGTAAAGAATAAAAACGCATTTCGGATTGTATTTGTCCATGTTTGTGTTTATTACTTTGACCTCAGGTAAAATGTATTTTCTTATCATAACGTAACATGAAATGCACATTCTGCGCTAACCCAAAATTGTCACATCAGACATTAGAAATGTGAGCAAAGGTTCTTACAACAAAAATGTGAACATAAAGCAGGTCCCAACTACTTTCTCCTCCCGTGCACTCCACTTGGCCGTTCTGTGTGCTCTGCACTTTGCCTTGGTGACCCCTGTAGATGCACTTTGTCTACAACGAGGACCCCCATTTCCTATCTCAGAGGCAGTAATACTAGAGGCTGGAGGGATCGGCTCTGTCCCCTCCTCCCAAGGCACTGTTGGCTGCGATCTGTGCTGCCTGCGTGTGTTCAATCGCATCGGCAACTTGCACTAACCCGCGTGCCATGTCTACACTCAACTTGCATGGTGACACCGCGGTGAGACAATGCTGCAGTTTCATTTGTGAGACGATGGACAGATCTGGTAAAACCATCCAATCATCCAATCAGTTGGGGTGGTGCTGACAGTGTGTGACATGATCTTGCTGCATGACTGTGCAAAGTTCCTTCGTGGCATTTGTCAGCTCCTTGTAATGTTCTGCAGCTGCTTTTTCCCCTCCTCCACTGTTGTGTTCAGCTGCTTGATGCCATCTTTGTTGTCACACGTTTTTATTGAGTGACACAAACTGTGTTTTTAGTGACTCAATATTCTCCCATTGCAGACGCTGCACCGTTAACACTGACATCTCCAGACCACCAAATACAGCTGTAGTGTCAACTTCCTAAGAAGCACGACTAACACCAAGTCTACACCTTCTGAGGGCATCGTTTCTGCTCCTAGTAAGGGGCTGGTTCTTTTGAAGGCTCTCACATCAGATAGAGGCGTAGGCATGTCTGTTGTGACAATATCATCTTCTGCAAAAGCTGGAGGGGAGACACTGTTGTTCTGCTTCTGGGTGTTGCAGGTGTTGGAGGTACAATGTTTTCAGGGTGTATCTCTAATTTTCCTTCCTGTTCATTTTCTCCTGCACATGTTGTAGATAGTTCTGTGTGATATATTGTTAATAGTTTACTTCTATGTACGTTGTGTGATGTATCAGTTTACGTGAGGTTTTTTCAAATAAGTATCTAAATCTTAAACGGTGTTTATTCATGCCATTTCACGTGACGCGTGTGTGTTTAGGAAAGACAAGGGAACCCAAAAGGTATGCCATAGGGACCTTGGGCAGTATCATGCTACAAAAAACAGTGGTCCCTACTTGTGGACACAATGGTATACTGAGCTAATAATCACACACCTGATAAGTGTTATGTCTTTTGTCCAGCCGGACAAGGAATTTATTTAATAATTTTCTTAATAAAACTGAATGAACACATTATTAACAAGTGGGCACAGCTGTGACCCACAACATTCAGACAAAACAACAAACAGAATGGTAAAAGGAGCAAATCAAAAATATGTCTGTGTACTTGTAGTCAGTGTTACAGACAGAGATTGTTATAACCACACCATTGCATTTCACAATATTTTAAATGTCATATTGCATATGGGGGTTTTTTGGTCGGCGACGTTTCGATGCCTGAATTAAATGAGGGGCATCATCATCAGGACAAAAATATAGTCATTGTTGTCTTTAAATATTACACTGCCTTTTAACGCAATTCTATACATTTATACATTACATGGGAAAAAGGAGGAGAAAAGGGGAGACAAGAATTACATGAAATTAGGCATGTTGTATTGGAAATTTGCAACCTCATCTCTTCCATTAAAACAGAGTATATTCATGTGCTCGCGGTGGAGAAAAACGGTGCTTGGTGGAACTCAGTGTACAGGATTGCGAAAGACAACAGGGAAATGACTTCATAGTGTAAGAGGGGTGTATTTGAGTGCCAGTGATGACAAAATAACGGCGCATTGAGGAGCAAATTATCAAGTACAGTGAGGGCAGACAATTTAGGCGCAATTTAGGCGCAGTGATGGAGACAAGTGTTCCAAATTTCGATGTGACACAGTGACCGGAGTGAGATTGGTCGGAAATGTTGGCAGTGAAGGTCTATAAACCATAAAACACAATTATAGACGGAGGCTGAACCGGGTTCCGTGGGGCAGTCATGTAGTGAAGGGCACAACCGTTATGAGTGCAGGGGAACATAAATACGGAGCATGCGACGGGCAAAAATAGAGACTAAAAAACCTACGCGTATTACAACAGGAAAATCATCGGATCAGCAGATACCATGAATGTAGGAGGAATCTGGAAAAGTAATGGTTGAGCATTAAAAAGGGTCGAGTGCGACCGGGGGGGGGGGGCATGGTGTGCTACTGGTAGAATAATTACCGATACTGCCTTGTCCAGCGTGGAAAGTCGTCTGGATCGGGAGCGTAATAGCTCGGTCTGGGGAGAAAGTTCAGTGGGGCATGGTGAGACTGTAGTGAAAGGAAACGGCGCGTGCGGGTTACTTACATGCAGAAGTCGGCGGCGCTGTGGCGGATGGTGGGGTTCTGGTGTTAGAGAACTGGCATGTGGCAAGTTATTTAAAAGGACCATGTGGTCTGCAGAAAGCAATGATGGACTGCAGAAGTGAGAGCCGGTTAGGCTGTGCACAGTGAAAAAGGACTGGGGAAGGGAAACCTCTAGTCATGGCGTGCAGACGCGGCGGCCATCTTAAGGTGGTGAATATTGAGAAAAGAGTAAACATTGTTCAAGTTAATCACGCGCATTGCAGTAACTAGAATAACTTTTAGCGGGTTATTTCATGTAAGCTTTGTTTACAGTAGGGAGGTCCGATCTTCGAGACGATTCAGGCCATTCCTGATGCTGTTGGTTTTAACGATCCAATGGAGTTCCTCCTTGTTGAGAAAAGGGACATGTCTGCTCCTCTAGGAGGGGGTTTGATGATTGTTATCACAGTCCATACCAAGTCTTTGTCACTGTGACCTTTTTCTGAAAAATGTTCAGCAAGCGGTGCATTAGCTGTCTTGCACCTTATCCTGCTTCTGTGTTGGCCAATCCGTAGTTTCACTTTCTGGCTCGTTTGGCCTATGTAAATGAGCATGCATGGACATAAAATAGCATATACAAGATTTGCAGAGTTGCAGTTAGAAAAGTATTTACGGTCAAATTTTATATTTCCATACTCAAAAGTTTTGCCTTCAATGGTTGAGTTGCAACATACACAGTTTCCACATTTTGAATGGCCCAAGAGTGGCGGCAGACCCCATGCATCATTTATTGTGGTTTTGAGGGGTTGCTGTGGTAGGGATGCTCTCACTAGAAGGTCCTTTATATTCTTGGCTCTTTTAAAAGCAATCATGGGGCGGTCCACAGTCAGTTGACCTGCATTGAGAACCGGCCAGTGTTTCAACACACTTTTTCTAACTGCATTGGAAACAGGGGAAAAGGTGGTCACACAGATTAGTCTATCTTGTTCTCTCTTTTGTTTGGGTTCCAAGAGGGCTTCTCTTGGGCAATACCAAGCCCTTTTAAGGGAGCGACGTACCAATTTTCTGGGATAGCCACGGTCTCTGAGTTTCTTGCTGAGTGTTTTGGCCTCTATGAAGTAATCTTCTTTAAAATAACAGTTGCGCCTGATGCGCAAAAACTGGGAAAAGGGGAGTGAGTCCCATAAGGCCCTGGGGTGGTGGCTACTGTATTCTAGCAGAGTCTTTTGCTCTGTAGGCTTGGAAGATTGGAAGGAGGCAGCTGTTCATGGTCGGTCGCGTCTCACTTCTGCAGTCCATCATCGCTTTCTGCAGACCACATGGTCCTTTTAAATAACTTGCCACATGCAAGTTCTCTAACACCAGAACCCCACCATCCGCCACAGCGCTGCCGACTTCTGCATGTAAGTAACCCGCATGCGCCGTTTCCTTTCACTGCAGTCCCACCATGCCCGCTGGGTAATTGAATCCACTGAACTTTCTCCCCGGACCGAGCTATTACGCTCCCGATCCAGACGACTCTCCACGCTGGACAAGGCAGTACCGGTAATTATTCTACCAGTAGCACGCCATGCCGCTCACCCCCCTGGTCGCACTCGACCCTTTTTAATGCTCAACCATTACTTTTCCAGATTCCTCCTATGTTCATGGTATCTGCTGATCCGATGATTTGCCTCTTGTAATACGCGTAGGTTTTAGTCTCTATTTTTGCCCGTCGCATGCTCCGTATTTATGTTCACCTGCACTCATAATGGTTGTGCCCTTCACTACATGACTGCCCCACGGAACCCGGTTCAGCCTTCGTCTATAATTGTGTTTTATGGTTTATAGACCTTCACTGCCAACATTTCCGACCGATCTCACTCCGGTCACTGTGTCACATCGAAATTTGGAACACTTGTCTCCATCACTGCGCCTAAATATTCTGCCCTCACGGTACTTGATAATTTGCTCCTCAATGCGCCGTTATTTTGTCATCACTGGCACTCAAATACACCCCTCTTACCCGATGAAGTAATTTCCCTGTTGTCTTTCGCAATCCTGGACACTGAGTTCCACCATGCACCGTTTTTCTCCACCGCGAGCACATGAATATACTCTGTTTTAATGGAAGAGATGAGGTTGCAAATTTCCAATACAACATGCCTAATTTCATGTAATTCTTCTCTCCCCTTTTCTCCTCCTTTTTCCCATGTAATGTATAAATGTATAGAATTGCGTTAAAAGGCACTGTAATATTTAAAGACAACAATGACTATATTTTTGTCCTGATGATGATGTCCCTCATTTAACTCAGGCATCGAAACGTCGTCGACCAAAAAAAACCCTTATGCAATATGACATTTAAAATATTGTGAAATGCAAAGGTGTGGTTATAACAATCTCTGTCTGTAACACTGACTACAAGTACACAGACATATTTTTGATTTGCTCCTTTTACCATTCTGTTCGTTGTTTTGTCTGAATTTTGTGGGTCACGGCTGTGCCCACTTGTTATTAATGTGTTCATTCAGTTTTATTAAGAAAATTGTTAAATATATTCCTTGTCTGGCTGGACAAAAGACATAACACTTATCAGGTGTGTGATTATTAGCTCAGTATACCATTGTGTCCACAAGTAGGGACCACTGTTTTTTGTAGCATTTCACGTAACGCAGCATGGCTTTCAAACAACCCTCATAAACCGTCTCACTTAACCCAGGAGTAAACTTGCTTTACTCTGCGGTGAGGCCCATAGCACCGCAAGTCACACACTCACACACAAACCCACTCTGCTCCTGAATCAGTGAAAAGTAGACGAGCTGCTGGATACGCGTGAGTACACCTTATTACCCTATACATTACCTTTATACATTATATACATTCTAAATTTCTCATATATTCAATAGTCATAAGGAAATAAATCATCAAGGTACGCCGCTATTTGGTAGATGGACCAACTAGTAGGAATCAGTTGATGGAGATTAAGTCCAGCTTAATCACAATGTTCCCATAACTTTTAACATTTGATTGTCGTGACTTTTAATTCAAATAAAAACGGACTTGAGTTTATATAAATTTTACAGAATTTTATCTAGTTCATTAGGAAGAAATTTTATATTGCAAAAACATTATTAGACAAGCACAATTTAAACATTATAAAATACATTTAAGGAAATGAAAATTAGAAGAACGCATTATCAATCTGCCATAGGAAGATGGCAGAAGTGCATAGAACAGGTTCACAAGCTGACTGTCTTTCTAACCTCCTTGATGTCTCCCTCCTGACATAGAATCTCCGCAACAGATCTCGTTTCTTTTCCTCATCAAAAGTTTAAAGTTCAAAATTTTTCAAAGTCTTTAGCACAATAAAATTGTTCAATCCGACAGCATGTCGTGTTGCAAAAATTATCGGAAACAAATCTCTAACACCTCTTTCACACAGGCTCTTTTATACCCTTTTCACTAACTATCTAAACTAAAATTGAAACTTTTAGGGTCTGCACTCATTTGCCATTGGTCCATTAGAAGGGTGGTGATGATCACCTCATGTCCTTCTTGTTTCAACCAGTTCATGATTCTGCATTTTTACTCTCAAGGTTTTCTCATGACTTAATGTTCACATGTGTACTTGTCGTTCATTTCTTGTATCCATTCAAAATATTTTAAGTTTCCACTTCTTCCTTTCCAAGGCTTTTAAATGCAGTCAACCTTTTGGCACGACTCCCGTTCATAGGCCATGCTGGCCTTGACATCTCTTACTCCGGGCATAGGCCATGCATTCTTAACTTGTTATTTTCATTGCGCATGCGTGGGGGCCATCTTGGATTCTATTCCACCATCGTGCTTAATCAGCAACTTTCAGACTAGGCCGTGCAGGCCGCAATGGGAACTGATATGAAAACAAACAACAGAAATTAGATATAACCCTTTTGTTTACCTTCCACCAATCTAATTTTCCTGCGTTAAGTGTTACGTAGCAAAGGGGGGCGTGGTCTGCCGAGCAGCGGAATGGCCGCTCTCTGAGTGAGCTCCGCCGGCTAGGTTATTAATCCTTAAAATAATCCAGTCATATGGTGCAGTGGGGAGCCTAACCCAACGTCCCTGTGCCCCTTACTTGAGGCGGATTGTGGAGGTGGCCAGTTCCCTTCCTGCTATAGCCCCCAGTGGGGTGACGCAAGCCCTGACTGGACCCTGCGCGGCCTCCACTTGCGGCAGGATGGTATAGGTGGTGTTCTCCAAAATTGAGCCCGGGGATTCACGAGCACTGCGGGCCTGAGGCTGCCTACGGAGGGAGGAGACACAGCTGCAGCCCCATCTGGCCCTGATCAGTGCACGAAACATTGTGGAGCGGCGCAGCGGATCCGTAGGATGCCTGGCTCCTCTGCTGCTGAGCACTGCTGCTGGCTGTGTGATATCGGGACCGTAGGAGGTGTGTGGAGTAAGCATGGGCGAATTTTGCGAATCTCGCGTTCGCGAATTTTGCGGATTTGCGAACTCGCAATCCGCAAAATCCGTGAATTCTCGCGAATTTGCGGATTTTTTTTTTTGTGTTTGCGCGGGTTTCTGCCAGTTCGCGAGGGTTTTGTACAATGTCGCAAATTGCGAACTTACCTGTCGGGTTGCAAGTTTCGCGAACTTGTTGTTTCTACGTGTCCAGCCTGTTTGGGACACTCTTCTTCATCACTGCCACTCTCTGTCACCACTGCCACTCTCTGACTACTCATGCCACCCTCTGGCCCACCCATGCCACCCTCTGTTTCATCACAGCACCCTCTGGTTGTCCAGTCAGTGTACATTATTGTGGCAACGCAAGCACACCTTCCCTGCCTCAAGTGACCTGAATTAATTTGGGGCTGATTAATGTGTCACAGAATATTTTTTTAGCTGGCACCTGCTTTCTTAGTGCTTCCTGATTAGTGATCTTTTGCACTTGCTAAGTGCTTTCATTGTTGCAAATTAGTTACAACACCTGCCCTGCCCCAACTGACAATAAATAATTAGGGGCTGATTAATGGATTTGAACCTCCAGCCTGGCTCCTGCTTGTCTCCCTTAGCTGTAATTCAGGACCTTTGTGGCATATGTAGGCTGTGGGGTTTTAGGTTTAAACCTATAATAACTGATAAAACCCCACTGAAAGAGAAATAGCCCTCACCAGTGAAAACATATAAACACTGAAAAAACACCTGCACAACCACAAACTAAATGCCATTCAAAGAAAGGAAAAAGAGAGTTAAAGTAATTTATTTTCATCCTGACGGGGCCAATACAACGTAACATTGTTTTACAAGCTAGCAGTAACAAAGCCTGGGCTAACATTATTCTGCTTGAGTTTTGTTGTTTAGGGATGCCACTAAAACATTGTTTATTAATCATTTTGCTTTTTTACAGTTTTGTGGTCTTTGGTCTAAAGATGCAGGGGTTAGAAGCATGTTTTAGGTCTCGTTTAAATATTTTATAAATTGTAGAGAATCAGGAAATATCAAAATCATATTTGATATTTTGGCTGCGTTTGATTCTTTCACTGATCGGTAAAATGGCTTGTTTCATAAGAATCTTTCCTAATATGTGTAATCACATTTACCCACAGAGATGGATAAAAACCCTTAATACATCATCCCACAGTTTCTAGTGTGTCAGTATTGACAGTAGGTGAATTGCCAACACCTTAGGCTTTAAACATTTAATGGAAGGTGTATTGACAAGTATATGTATAAAGAGTGCTATCACCAAGCATCTGGGATAGTGATGAAAACATGACACCAGACGTTTGGAAAACATGGAGTGTCACTTGGAAAGCTCTGCAAAAAATGTTCTTTTCAAGTTTAACAAAGATTGGAGTGATATTGTTTGTATTTGCAGTGATTCAGCTATACATTTGAAAAAGTTGTGTGATGACCTAACAAAATTGATACCTGAGCTGAAGTGATTCCCTGTAGGAGATCCTTGCCACTTGTTAGATGGTATGTTGAAAGCATCTTTGCAATCTTCAGAGTTAATGAGGGATGCTATTGACTTTTTAGTCCATTCTGGTGCACTGTTTCCATATGCACAGGAACTAAAATGCAAATATTTATAATTTTGTGCTTTGTGTGGCATCAAAAAAAGAGTCATCTCAACTGTGTCCCTTAGCGAATGGTTCTCACTCTAAGGGGCTATGAATGCTATATTATTATTGTGGCAACGTTTACAGAATGTTTGCTGAGTGATGGTGCCAAAGGCAAGAAATGTGAGGATCTTTAGTCGCATACAGATAGTGATTTAAAAATAGTGCACTCTACTGCATTATTAGATTTTTACAGGAAAACATAACTTCTGTAGTGGACATAATCAAAAAAACTAGAGTTTGAAAAAACCCTTGTCTGCCAAGTGTTCAGCATAAATGGTGTAGATGTGAAACCTTTCCTTGAGAGTAGGATGGGCGACACCTTTAGTGAATTTGGCACTGCAACCAGTATTGGCAGGGAAAGCTATGTCAGGGGCCAGAGTTAACAAATTGTGTATTGGCTGTTTTGGAGTTGCTAGTCTCAAGTGCCAATGTTGAGAGGGTATTTTCACAGAAGTTTACATGGGAAGGAAAGGGCGAGCGCACATGACCAAAGACTCACTGAAGAAGTATTGTATGGTGTATTACAATAAGTTTAATTTGCAAAACTCTATTTGGACCTGATATATACTATACGTACATTGTCTACATATCATGGTCTATAAGTGCTGAAAGCAAGCAATAATAAAAGGAAAACGTTCCATAAACACCGGGAAAACACTTTTTCTATGGTTTTTAGTGGCGCGAAAATGTGTAACCACTGACAACAACTGTTTTTTAAGGTATTGAAAACACTGAAAAAACCCCACCAGAATTTGCCAAAAATAGAAACTGAAAACAGGAAAGCCTAGGCATATGTGTAACTATTCTGAGGTTCAGAGCAGGGTCACATAATAGTTGCAACTGGCAACTGAACTCTGGAGGGGCCCCTCAGGAAGCACTACAGGAAATGGCTACTAATGATGAGCCTGAACTTTTGAACCTGGTGAGTAGTTTCAGTTTTGCTAAGATCGTATTTCTGCAATTTTGCACTTATTCGCGGGGCGCGAAGTTGTACTGGGAAGCCGCAAACTCACGCGAACAGTGCGAGCAGTGCGAGCAAAATCCGCTGCTCGCGGATTTGCGGATTTTGCGAGAGATTCGCGAATCTCGCGGATTGCGAATTTACCGAAAATCCGCGAGCGAAACGGATTTTCCGCCCATGCTTAGTGTGGAGGCCCTGACCGCCATTTTGGCGCCCTTGCGCTCGGAGGGTGCGGGCCTCCTGACGGGATCGGGGGTGGTGCCCTGCCATACCCAAGCGGTAAAATTCCTGTGAGAGGAGCCTGCGGTTTTGCTCATTGCGGCGGGGGCACACTGGGGGAGAGTGACATTTGCTCTTTTGTGCCAGACTCTGGGAGGAAGCTGCGAACAGCAAGAGCCATTTTGCGGTGCTGGCCACGGGTGGGGACTGAGTACTGTGGAGATCCTGCTCACCCCTGAGGGGCTCCCCTGCCGCGTAGGCCTGGCGAGGCACTTGGAGGTGTGGTACATGAGAGACCTCCAAACGCTGGCAGGATATACGCCCTGAAGCCCAGCCGAGATGTTGGTGAGGGCTGCCACTTGCGTGAGCAGTGGGGAGCCCCGGGGGGAGTCTTCTCGAGACAACGTGTACTGCCTTTCCTCTCCTGGCTACTTACCTAAGATCTTGCGCTGTACCTGAGACTGTTTTAAGGACACAAGGGAACCCAGTAGGGGGCCTTTGGACCGTGGGTTACTTAACTTATTTCAAAGAACAATGGTCCTAAGGGATCAGGATATAACAAAAAATGGCAATACAGACTACAATGAGTACTATATTTTTGAAACACGTCCAGCCGGACGCAAGTTTATTCAAAAGATAACATGAAGTTGTTGGCCCAAGAGGAGGCCAAAAAATATAATGGCAAGATAGGGTACAGTCCTGTACCTATCCCAAGAGGTTTAAGAGAAGATAAACCAGGAAGAGAGGGATAGAAAAAGGAAAACTTTTCAGGCAAAACACGAAGTTTTTGAGCCAATCGGTGACTTGTAGTTAAAGTAAATACAAATACAACAAATTCACCGTGCAGTGCCAACCATTTCATATGACCATATTAAATAATATGCTACACTGCTTATTGCGTCGACGTTTCGATCCCTAGGGGCTCATAGTACAATGGGATCATCATCAGGACTATTTTTATAGTTATTGCCTGCAATACATAAAGCCTGTAGAAAGGAAGGGGGAGATAAAAGACAATTTTAAGGCCTAGGCCTACAACAACGAAAAATCAGACAATACATGACAGGGCACAATTAAAAGTTTTAAAAGCGGTCATTATTTGGGCTCGCCGGTTTTTTGCTAGTGTATTTGTGATTTTAAGGAAAAACATTTTGTGCCGGTGAAAACGTGCGGAAAAACGGCGCAGTGACAGCGGTGTCATTCATCAAGACTTGTGCTGTATCGACGGTGACATTAGGGTCGCTTTTGTTACAATGTCGTGGTTTGTGAATAGTGACATCGTGAGTGAAACAGTGCCAAACAGCATCTACCGTTTAGGATTATGCATGCTTAATCTGGGTTTTTTGGCCCCCATGGGAATTGCTGAGCTAAAATCAACGCCTCTGTATAAAGCTGTTGCACCGGAAAACCAAGATGTGTTACCCGGTTTGCAATGTCAATTGCAAGGAATTATTAGAGTAAAGGGACCAATAGACTGTATCATGTGCTGAGCCGGTGTGTCTGGAAGGCCCTTCTTGATTAACGGAGCGGATTGGGGGGGCCTCCCCTGTTCGTCTTAAACTGTGTGTGGTCTGGGGGCCCGCCCCTTCTGTTCTCACTCACCACTGTCATAGCTGGAGCCCGGTGTAGGTGCTGGCACACGAGGTGGCAAGGTGAGACATTGCGACTCTGTGATGTGATTGAGCTGCGTGGGGCTGTACTGGAGGCCCCGTGTTGCTCCAACTGGGCTTAGGAAACTAATGGCTGAAAAACATCATGGTGTGATTGGAGTGGGGGCCCCTGACCTTTCTCTGTAACTGGACTGGCCGACGCCCGATTGATTCATCATAGGCAAACCAGATGCCAAGCAACCCAAGCGTTACTTTGACAAACGCTCCACGTGCCAGAATGATCCTTCTTCGGGGCCACAATCGGAGGAGCAGCAGGAGTAACACTGGGAGGATCGAGGGAGGACCTGCGCACCCTCATGCTGGAAATACGCTCTAGCCTACGAAACATCGACTCAAAGCTGGACACTCTAACCACACAGCTAGACTCTGTGAAGGTCCAGGTCACTGTCCATGAAACTAAACTAGACGTCTTGGAGAATCGACAAACCGAATTCCACGAGTTTCAAGTGGAAACCAAAGAGCAATTGCTACATATGGATAAGCTCCTGGGAGTAATCTGTGCAAAGAACAATGATTTGGAGGCGAGTTCCCAGAGGAATAACCTACGAATTCTCGAAATTCCAGAGACGACTGCGATTGCCGAGATGGAAACCTACGTGGCGGACCTCCTACATGCGTTGTTTGACCCTCACCTGTACCCTGTGTTTGCAGTGGAGAGGGCACACAGGGCTTTGGATCAAAAGCCTTCGGTGGGAAGCCTCCGAGGCCTATCTTGGCCAAGCTGCTGAATTACCAAGACAGGGACAACATCCTGCGGATGGCAAGAGAGAAAGGTCAACTGTCTCATCAAGATAACAACTTATCATTCTACCCGGACTTTACTCCTGCTGTTCAGGCGGTGAGGCATGGGTTTTTACCGGCCAAACGAATTCTTCTCCAGGCGCAAATTCCCTACTTGCTACTTTACCCTGCCAAATTAAAAGTCGCTTATGACGGAACTGCACATTATTTCACTGATGCGAAATCGGCCCTAAAATTTGCTAAACATATCGGAGGTAAGAAGGGTAAAGACACTAGTGGAGCGGTGGCATCGGGAACTGGACAACTTAGTGATAACGATTGACTGGTGTACTAATATACTGGTCGCCTGAGATGCATTTCCGCCGTTCTGTTGCACTGTAAGATCACTCTTATTGGAGTTATTGTGGGTCTCACAGTCCTTAAATTCTGTTCTATTATTGTTTTTTTAAGGGGGGGCAGTTTGGGAATTTCTGGGAGGGCTGGTACCGGGCACTGCCGAATCCCTAGTCACCCTGTTTACTCACGTGTGAACGCTGGTGCCACTTCGCCCCCCATGGGAGATCTCCCTTATACTATCCACGGATTGTTCTGTTTTGTGGAAAGTATTCTACAACCTGATTGGGGGGTTGGAGTGGGTGGTGGGTTGGGGGTGGGGCTTGTTTGTTTGTTGTATGTCGTTATGAGTACTAGAAGCTGGTCAGAATGCATGGTTTACATTTGGATTTATGTGCAGACAGATTTCCTCCTCCCGGGGTTAAGTCTTTATCTGATGTGCACACACTAGACCGTTAAATTTTCTAATATGGAACATTAGAGGGTTAAACGATTGTCGAAAGGCCAGACTTGTACATGCTTATTTAACAAGACATAATATTGATGTTGGCTTGCTACAAGAGACGCACTTAAATGTTGTAACATCAACGAGGCTGCGGAGCCGCAGATGGAGGTGTGTATACTCGTCCATATATTCTAATTACGCTAGAGGGTGACTATTCTGATCAGGCAGGGGTTGGACTGGCGGGAGGGGGAGGTACACGGGGACCGTGAGGCCTGATATGTGATTGTGTCTGGGGTGCTGGAGGGAATGCCCCAGGTGATCGCTGCCATCTATGACCCTAATACTGACTCCCCTGATTTTTTCTGCAACGTATGGGCTTGAATTAAGATGACAGGATGTGACACTGTATTGTGGGGTGGAGATTACAATGCTATATTTAAATGCCGTGGACAGGAGGGGAACGGCTAGGGCCTTACACCTGGCTGTGAACATTGCTTTGCAGTCCATAGTTGCAGAAGGGAACCTGGTTGACATTTGGCGCAATAGACACCCAGTGACACAGGAAGGCTCATGTATATCAGACCATCACAATGCCTGGTCTCGTTTGGATTTATGGTTAATTACTAGGGATGCCGCAGCCTGGACCATAGATATTTCGCATCTGCCTAGCACACTGTCCGACCATGCACCATGTCGGCTACAGTTATTGCTCCCGGGATCCCTACCTCGTGCATTCACCTGGAGACTCCCACCAAAAGCATTGCTAGACGAGGCCTTTAAGGAGGAGATAAGTGTGATATAGTAGATTATTTTACGAATAATGTAGGCTTTGTTGGTACTGAAGCTTCGCTATGGGAGGCCTTTAAGGTGGTGATCAGGGGCCAATGCATTGCACGACAGGCGGGAGTATTAAAGGCGGTTTCAAGCACTTGAGGGCACATTTTATTCCACGAATGATCCCCACACCGCACAAACACTGAAATTGCTGCGATTAGAATACGCAAAAGAGGCACAGTGTGAAACAACATTCTTAGGCAAGTATGCGGAGGCTCGTAGAGACGGCGAGGGGGATAGGCCAGGACGCACACTGGCACCTATGATTAGACCATCCAGATCATCATCCTTTGTACATGAAGTGTGCGATACACAGGGGGCCATGGTTAGGGGTCAGGAGGGAGTTCATGGTGAGTTTTTTGCATTCTACTCCAGATTGTATGCGACTACACAGGTGACTTGTACTGAAGAACTTAAAGCATTCTGACACACTGGCGCTGGTTTGTTTCAATGATACCCATAGGGTGTACATGGACCTCCCTTTTACGGTGGAGGATGTGACAAGTTATTAAAAGCCTAACCCTGGGGAAAGCCCCGTACCCTGATGGCCTCACTACGGCCTTTTATAAGGCATTTGCTGAAGATTTGGCGCCTAGGCTGCTGGCTGTATATGAAGAGGCATTGAAGGAGAGGGGGTGTTATCACAGACCATGAGAGACGAAACGATTCTAACACTCTTTAAACCTGGGAAACCCGAGGAGGAAATGGACTCCTATCGCCCCTTGTCCATGATAAATGTAGACGTCAAGATATTGGCGAAACTGATTGCCAATCGATTGCAGCCGCTCCTCACAATGATTGCACTGCCGGACAAATCCAGATTTATTCCGGGAAGATCCACATCTCATAATTTAAGGACCATTTTGTCGATGCTATATTATTTACATCCTAGCGTGAATGCCGCAGTGGTCTTTCTAGATGCAACAAAAGCATTCGATACCCTCGAATGGTCCTACCTCTTCCCCATTCTAGGACGTATGGGGTTCAGTCCACTTTTTTTGAGTCGCATTAAACTGCTGTACTCCGCGCCTACGGCGAACGTGCAGGTGAATGACCTAATGTCCGATCCATTCTCGATATCTCGTGGCACCAGGCAGAGATACCCGCTGTCCCCTCTACTTTTTGCTATTGCTATGGAACCTCTAACTGCCCTGGTCCAGCAACATAATACCGCACAAGGCATTGGCTTCAGCTCACGTCTGCTTATCTCATTGTATGAGGACGATGTCACGCTCTACATAATGAACCCAGAGGAGAATTTAGATGCATTACTGAGAGAGTTTATCTGGTTTGGTGGGCTTTCGGGTGTCTTTATAAACTGGACCAAATCTGTGGTTTTTCTGCTGACTGATAGCACGCCCCCTGTGGTGTTGGAATTCCCTGTGCTGGGAAGCTGATGAAGTCAAATACTTGGGGATATGGATCAGCTGAGACACGTAGGATATGTGGCGGCTTAATTATGGTCGTACAATGACATGGTTGGAAGATAAAGTATTATTATGGGCTAAATTGCTGCTATCATTGGCCGGTAGCATATCGCTAGCTAAGATGGTTATCCTGTCAAAGTTCCTGTATCTTTTTGTAAATATCTCAGTCCCCCTCACCAAACATTTCTTTAACACCCTAAAATCTCACCTAATCATGCTAGTATGGGCCGGAAAACAAGTCAGAGCCTCGTGGGATTTGTTGACTCTCCCGCTGCGACTGGGGGGGTTAGGTTGGTATGCGTTTATACGCATTGTGTGCTCAGATACAATTTTTACATTACTGGGTGCATCCTGCCCCCTTTCAACCGCATGTGGCGGTCGAAACTGATACTATGGCCCCAATCCCGTTGAAGGTCGCCCTATATCAGAAGTCGCGTCAACCCCGGGGTGATATAGACTCAGCTGGGACCTTGTGCTGGGCATGGGTGAGTTGCGTAAGAGTGCGGGTATCTCGCTATTATTCTCACCCTCCATTCCTCTAGCACAGAATCCAATGATGCCTTGCCTATGAGATACTATGAGTAAGTCCCTTGCCCAGAAAATGAAGCTCCAAATGTTCGAGGACTTATATCCTGAAGACAAGTTCAGACTCCCTCCTGAGCCGTCTGAGGGTGCCATCCACTGAACGTTTCCTGTATCATAGAATTTGCACGGCGTGTCGCTCCCTTGAGGAGGACTTCCCGAAAGCGCCACCGACACTACATGCGCTAGAAAACGTGTTAAAGTTCCCATCCCCACGCAAGCTGGTCACGCTTCTCTATACTCACATGCAGGACACGGCCCCAATAGTAATACCACCCTCTTTCAAGCATTGGAATGAAGAGCTTGATCCACAGCTGACTGACGCGCAGTGGGAATACTGCTGCGGGCAGCTCTCGGAGCTCTCTCCGAATTATAAGCTAAGGCTGATTCACTTCAAGTATCTGCATAGATACTGTAGAACACTCGTCAGTCTGCATCGGATGGGCCTCCGAGCCGATAGCAACTGCTGGAGATGTGGCTATGCCCCGGCCACTTTTCTGCATGTGGGGTGGCACTGTCCCAGACTTGTGGACTTCTGGGCGAAGGTTTTTGAGTTCATATACAGTATGTTGGGGGTGTCGCTAGAGTCGTCCCCCATTCTCTGCATATTGGGATATGTAAGAGACACACCGCCCAAACTGCGCAAGCTCCATGCTCTCCTTCTCTTGTTTGCGAAGATCGCAGTACACTGGGGTCGGAAACGAGTGCCCTCTTTTAGTGACTGGGTTAGGGAAGTTGCATATGGGCACACACAACTCAATACTTTCTGGGAATTGCTGCCATCCACCTTTAGACCACAAAAAATTTGGGAGCCGTTCATTGCTTAGAATACTAGAAACCAAACAGCAGTTGAAGATCTGATGGTGGGAAGTCTACAGAACTTATTGTAGGTCTGCTTTCTATATATGCCCCAATCATGTGGCACCACAGTGGGCGGGGGAGGCGGTCTTTCGGGTGTTGTATGGGAAGGAGGTTGTACTACTAGTTTTATTGAAGTCATGAATGTATAACATTGCAACACTCTGTTACTGCATTGACTTAGTATATGTGCATGACTATGTTATTTAAACATCCTGTTAGATATTTGGGAGGGGGTAGGCATGGAGAAGATTGTTAAAGAAAATATGCATCGAAATGTAACTATGACTAATTCCTCAATTTATGGTTTGTACCAGACTGGTTAGTCATTTGTATCGACATTGTTTGTTGGAAAATGCATAAAGATTTTTTTTTTTAAAGTGTTACCTAGGAAAAGCGAACACATAAGCGCTATTTACTTACCATCTGCATTTTTTGCCACAAAAACTTCTAACATAAGCACAAAAACACATACGTTTATTCAATTACATTTATAATATCACAACTCTCTATTAGTGTGACTCATCGTTTTTATTAGTAAATTTATATTCTGCAGAACATCAATTAGTTTCCCACGTGTTTTGTAGACTTCAGGTGCACTCGGTTAGTTAATTTACATGCTTCATACAATTAGCATTCTCATGGTTATGAGAGAATGACTTTACAAGGGGTACACAAAAAAATGTATCTCTCCCCTGCTACATCAACTCCCCTCTTTGGTGATTTTATCACCACAAAATCATCCCAACTAAATTTCTAAAAACATGTTTCAGGTTCTTTATTCTTTTGTTATAGCTTAGACATTAGTATCTTTCACATTTTGTCTTTTTGAGTTGTTATACATTTTCTCTTTATACTCTTCCAACTCAACTTCTCCAATTTCACATTCTCTTTGCTTATTTTTCTCATTATTCACTTTTATCTGTTTTTCAGCTTTTCTTTTTCTAATACATATACACCCTAATCTTAACCCCTTCCATGCTCATGACGAGCTCAGCTCGTCATACAGTACAGTGCTCCTGTGCTCATGACGAGCTGAGCTCGTCATGACCACACCAGTTTTTATTGCTGTCCAGCACAGCAGAGGAATCTCTCAAGCAGCGATGTGGTTAATATTAATGCTATCAATATTACTATTTACTGGTATTAGTACCTTCCCTACCAATGAACTAACTATTTCTGCAAACCATTTCTTTACGGCAGAATTTTTTTTACCAAGTTTCTCTAAAACACCATCATCCTCCAGTAGAGTAATTTCTTTATGTAATTCGGTAATATTCTTAATGTGTCTTTGAATGTTCTGAATTTTGTCAGGAATGTATGTGCAATAGTGTTACACTTTCAGTACTTCAAAAACTCCTCCTTCTTTTGCTAATAGAATATCAAGAGCAAGTCGATTTTGCATCATCACAGCTCTCATGGCAACCATTTCAGTATTTACCATTAAAAATCCTCCTGCAGTATTTGTTGATAAACGATCTACTATCGATGATCATTTTTGAATTTTATTTGCATTAAATGATATATCCACGGCTGGTATCATTGCTCCAAAAATGTCACTCATTATTTCTGCAAAACGTTCCCTCCTTCTACGTGTTAAGGGTCTACCTATCACATGAATTCCTTTAGTTCTTCTATCTACATGAAATATTTGTGGAAAGACCAGACCCACATAACAGGTCCTGTACCAGTGATCAGGCAAACGATAATAAGCTTTGTTCCCACACACAAAATAAATCCCGGGAAATACAGGATAATTTCCACCTTTAAAACCCCACCCCAGTGATTATATATGTGTCCTTGTATTCACTTGCACCCACAAAATAATTGTCATACATAGTATTATCTCTTTGAATACACAATTTCCCTTGTTGAGGCAAATCTAAACCTATTGCTACATTAGTATTAATTTTCTCATGATTTTCATCTTCAAAACTCTACATTGATGTTTTCACTTAATTTTCACTTGCTTTTTGATATTTAATTTTCCTGTCTTCAACCATATCTAAAAACGCCCTTTCCTCCTTGCGCATTTTACATGTTAAATTATACCTAAAAGCATATTCTAAAGTCATTTCTTTTGTTTCAAGAAAATATTCGAATAAAAAAGATTCCTCTAGCAAACACCAATACCAATTCACTCCATATAATCACAACAATGTCAAATAAATATGTTGTATACTTGGAACACTCCCAGAAGGAATACAGTGAAACAAAAAATATATACATTTAATAAAGCATCAAGATAAACAAATCACAATGTCAAATAATTTGGTTCAATACATCATAAAAACATGTCACTGGGCTCACTCTAATAGTGAAAAACATACACATTTTCAATACAAAATATCCTCAACAAAGCAATTCATAAAAGTGACAAAACCTAAATATTGCATGGAAGGATAATAAAAGAGGCAAACCAACTGTGCCTTTGTGAGGTTAATCCATTACTGTTTTTTAATTGATTCTACGTTTGAAATTTTTTATGTTTTTCCCTATTAGAGTGAGCCCAGTGAAATGTTTTTATGATGTATTGAACCTAATTATTTGACATTGTGTTTTTTTTATCTTGATGCTTTATTAAATGTATATTTTTTTTATTTTTTGTGTCATTGTATTCCTTATGGAAGTGTTCCAAGTATACAACATATGTATTTGACATTATTGTGATGATATGGAGTGAATTGGTATTGGTGTGTCCAAAGGGAATCTTTTTTATTTGCTTGTCAAAATAGGTGTTCTTTCTCTTTGGACGTTTTGAGCCCCTCTCCTTGTTTTCAAGAAAATATTCACCAATAACTTTGATATGTTACACCTTTTGATACTGATGCAGGTAACTGCATACAAAAATAGCAGTGTTGAATGTTCATTGTTTCCACATATTCGTATAACAGTCTAGTAAAAACATTCTTTGAAAAATCATTAATTGATCTATCTCTATGAAGTTCGATATTATCCACAAATTTTACATCACTCTTTAAATCATGTATCTTATCATTCTTGGTGTTATTATGTTCTCCTGTTCAGAACTCGATCTAATGGGATAACTATTTCTAAAATGACCCTTGTAAGCAATAATAAAGCTGTACAATAAAACCACATTCTACACCATTTGGGAAAAATGCCTCATTTAGATCTCCTATTAATTTCAGACATTTTGAACCTTTTTTTTTTAACAAAATCTTTCTCACACTTTTATGTGTCCTTTTTTAAAATCCTTTTCTTGTGTAATGTCTCTTTTTATCCTTTGGAAGTGTGTCCTTTAATTCTTCTCTCTTGTATTGTCTTCTCTCGATTTTTTTCCATTCGTTGGTTGCCAATACAATCACAGTTTATTTTTAGTCACTTTTTCCCTCACCAAATTGGTTCTCTTAACTACTTTCCACTTCCTCTATATCAGGCAGTGCAACATAAGTCAATTCAGGTGATTTATATTTCAGGTTTGGTCTCCTCACTCTTTTTGGGCTTTTCAAAGTTTCTCTATTTCTTTTTATTTGCTCCTCTTGACCTGTTATTTCATTCACTTGTTCCTCTTGGTTTTTATTCACATTTATCAATTTAAACTTCAGTCCTTTGATTTCTTTAGGCGAATTATCTCCTTTTCTTGGCTTTTTATTTTTAGTCTCTATTATTCCACGTTCAACTTTCCAAGCTCTTTTTCTGGGACTTTTTCTTTGACCTGTTTCTTGTTCACTTTCATCAGACTCTGTTTCTGTTCCTATCTCACTTCCACTTATCGTGAACTTTATGATCTCTAGTTCCACAACCAAATCCTGTTTTTAGTTTGTTAATTCAGTTCTTTCACAAGGACCTTTTCCATAACTGGTGCTCAGAGTCTCATCCTCTTCGTGAGTTTCTTCCTTCTCACCAGTTTCAAAATTAATACTCCGTCCTTCAGAATTTTCTGTTTGACTTGCTGAGTTCTTTCTTTCATCAGAGTCCAAACTAGTATATGATACTTCCAGATGTCGACTTGCATGTCGATCTTCAAGATCTGGAATTTCAATTATCTCAGTCTCTGCTTCCGATGCTGAATTTGTATCTGATATCTCCAGATGTCGCCTCACAGGTCGAGCTTTCGGATCTGGAGTTCTGTCTGTTTCATTTTCTGTGTCAGAATCTGAAATAGTATTTGCTTCTTCTAGATGTCGACTCACATGTCGATCTTCAGGTTTTGGAACTCTGATTCTATGGCTGGCATGAATCCACCTTTTCACGCCTGCACACTTTACTGCTGTGGTGCTGACCAGGATTACTTGGCGTGGTTTGTCCTAATGCGGAACCAGGCAGTTTCTTCTTCATTGCACCTTTATTTGAGCCCAGTCTCCAGGGCTCAGGTCATGAGCTGGATGTCTTTCCTGAGTATTCGCATCAGTTCCAACCTGGTGAAACACAGAAGTCACCACGTCAGCCAGTCCCTTGCAATAATCCAGTATAATATCATCATTTATAGTCAGCAGTTTGTTGACAGGTACACATGCTTGTCTCATTACTCGTCCCATTAGTATCTCATGAGGACTCAAAGCTGTTTTCCTGTCTGGTATGCTTCTTAAGGTCATTAGAACAAGTGGCAAAGCATCAAGCCATTTGAGTCCTGTGGCCAAACACATTTTTCCCAGTCGGTTTTTGATTGTTCCATTTACTTGTTCAACTACCCCAGAAGCTTCTGGTCTGTAAGCACAATGTAATTTCTGTTGAATGTCCAGTGCTTCACATATCATTTGAATGATATAATTTTGAAAATGACTTCCTCTGTCTGTTTCAATTGTCACTGGAAATCCGAATCACGGAATGATTTCTCTCAATAAGAGTTTTGCTACTGTAACTCCATCATTTCTCCTGGCTGGATAAGCCTCTACCTAATGAGAAAATATACAATCACAAGTACGTATCTCAGTCTGTTACATGGTGGCACTTCAATGAAATCTAATTGCAATCAGGTAAAAGGACCTCCCTCCCGTCTTATGGATCCCAGACTTGCAACAGTTTTTCTTCCTGGACTCAATTGTTGACATATAAGACATCTCTGACACAAGATTTCTGCAATTATGCAAAACGTTGGATTAAACCAAGTCTGTTTGAATAGTATAATCTTTGCATCCCTGCCAATGTGTGCCTGCACATGGTACAACCGTGCCATGTTAGAGATCATGCTATCAGGCATAACTGGTATTTCATCTTTATAAACCCAAATGTCATCTTCCTCTCTTTGTCTACATCCTACTTTTATCCATGTATCTTTTTCCTCATCACTTGCCTCTTCCTGCAATTGTCTCACTTCTTGCCAGGTTTCAACTATGTTAGTAAGCATCAAAGGACTTTAAACTATTTTTCTTTTCCCCTTTTCATGGATGGCATGTGCCTAGCATAGTATTGAGCTTTCGCATCCTCAAACCTATTTCCTTCAGTGAAGTAATCATCTCCATTTTGGTGAGCAGCACACTTTACAACCACAATCATTTTAGGCAGCTGTATCACCTCAAGCAACATTTTCTCAAACTCACAATTTCTTATGGGGGATCCCGCAGAAGTCATATTTCCTCTTTGGGACCCCAGTTGTCCATAATCATGGACAACCCTGAATCCATACTGACTGTCAGTAATTACTGTTATCTTTTCCCAATTTGCATGCTCGAATCAAAGCAATCAGCTCAGCAACTTTGGCTGAACGTATTCCTTTCAGGCAAGATGCTTCCATTATGGTGGCTACTGTGCATACAGCATTCACAGCACTCAAAACCCCCTCACCTGTTCTTAAACATGAACCATCCACAAACATCACATAATCTAATTCTTCCAAAGGTTCATCTTTGATGTCAGGTCTTGGTTTGGTACAATACTCAAGCACATCCACACATTTATGATCAATATAATTGTGTACTTCAACATCCCATGCATCAGGCAATAAAGTGGAAGGATTCACATTTACACTCCTTGCAACTGTCACATTGTCTGCACCCAGGATCACTTTCTCATATCTGGTCAAATGACTATTCGTCATAAACTGTGTCTTCGTATGAGTTAGAAGTATTTCAACTGAGTGTGGCACGAAGACTTTCACTGGATGTCCCATCACAATGCCTTCACTCTGTTCCAAACTCACACTTGTAGCAGCTACAGCTTTCAGACATCCAGGCAATGCTCCTGCTACTGGATCCAAAACAGCTAAAAAACATGCAACTGGTCGTCATTCTTCCATATCTCTGAATCAGAACTGATAATGCACACCCATCTCTTTCACTGCAATAAAATTCAAATTCTTTCTCATAATCAAGCATACCTAGCGCTGGCGCTTCGCATAGGCTGTTTTTCAACTGTTCAAATGCTTCCATTTCCTTCTCATTCAGCACTAGAGGGTCTTTCACATTCCCTTTGGTTAATCGCTGTAAAGGTTTTGCAATCAATGAAAATCCGCTTATCCATTGTCGGCCATAACCAACCATTCCAAGAAACATTCTCACTTGTTTCTGTGTCTTTGGGGGGTTAATTCCTCTTATAATCCTGATTCTTCCACTAGTCACTTCTCTCATCCCTTTTCCAATCTTGTGACCTAGATACTATAATTCTTGTTGACAGAACTGTAATTTTGATGGAGACACTTTATGTCCTCCTTCTGCCAAATGGTTCAGCAATGCAATGGTATCAGAAATGCAAACTTCTTTGGTCCTTGATGCCACTAGTAGGTCATCAATATATTGAACCAAAACAGATTTTTCAGACATATTCAATTTTTCTAGCGATGTCTTCAATATTTCATAAAAAATGGAAGGACTTTCAGTATACCCTTGAGAAACTGGGCACCATGCCAAAATATGCTCGCCAAACCTAAAGGCAAATATCAGCTGGCTGTCAGGGTGTAATCGAACTGTAAAGAATGCGTTACACAAATCAATGACTGTGTACCATTCTGCATCATGTGGAATTTGGTACAAGATTACAGCTGGATTTGGTACAATTGGACAACAGGGAACAACAATTTTATTTAACTTTCTCAAGTTCAGCACTATCCTAAAGGTTCCATTTGGCTTTTTCAGTCCCATTATTGGTGAATTACATGGACTACTCGTTATTTCTTTCAGTGTCCCTTGCTCAATCATTTTGTTAATTACTGGAATTACTCCTTCAATAATTTCTGGTGTCAGTTTATATTGTGGGATATTTGGATAAATGGCTTCTTCCTTCTTAGTAATTTTTACAGGGCTTACTTCCTTAATTAAACCTATCTCTTCTCCTGTAAAATCCCACACCTCTTCTTTAACTGTTCCTTACAATTCATTGGGAATTTTCTTTTTGTCGAACACAGGAAACGTCTCGCTTTTATCTGAATCAATTATGAACGTTGTAATTTTATACAAAATATCATTATCTGCTGTCTGGTACGCAATGCCATCTGGTGTACAGTAAATGGCACCGTTCATTTTGCAGAGTATATTGCATCCAAGTAAATTTACAGGACTGCTATCACACACTACAAAGCAAACCAATTTCCACCTCCACTGGTTGTTTGAGAGGGGTTTTAATCTGTCTGTTTGTTACACCTACAACTTGGATAAATTCTCCTGAGAGAGGAAGGTTTGGAATTTCTACTGATCTAACTGTAGAATGGGTAGCACCAGTGTCCACCAGGAGAGTAACATTTACACCATTCACATTTCCATACACAAAAGAACCAGAATGATCTACCTCTAGAGTTGCCCCAAGCACACACTCCACTTCCTCTCCTAGGCACTGTCAATAACTCTCATCAGATTCATTTCCATCTGGTCTCAGCCAATATTGAGAAATAGCAGCTGCACGCATCAATCTTTTTGCCTGCTCTCTTCCGTAGAATCCTGTCTCTGCACTCTATTTCTGAAGATTTACACTCTGTGGGAGAGGTGGTAAGGGCACCTGACTCTATTAAGTAACTACCTGTTGCTGTGGCGGTGATTGTTGATTCACTTCATTCTGCACCTGTAGATGCAATGATTTATTTTCGGGATTAACTTTTGGAGGTTTTTTACACTCGTTCTTCCAATGCCCTTTCTTTCCGTAATTACGACATGGCCATTTCTTTTTAGCTTCATCTATATTCAGCTGCCCTTTTCCTTTACCAATATTAAATTTCAATTTTGTTTGCCCCATTTCATTAGTCTGATTAATTAATTGAGCTTCTTGTTGTTCCGCAACTTTCACTTGTGATCACATAAGCTTTCTTTGTCTAGCATCTATGTCATCACTACAACATTTTGCATACCTCAATACCTCATCAACTGAACTGGATTGCCAACACATCATGTTATGTTTTATCATGTCACCTATCTCAGGTTTTAAACCAAACACAAAATCGTTATACAAAGTGACTCATATCCTTCTCACTTAATGTCTCTTATCCACTATACTATTTAAAAACTAGAAGAAATCTTTCATAATGAGCATGAATGGTTCTGTCAATTTTTACCCAATCCGTTTCTTTAGGAGGAATTTTATTTTTCAAAAATGTTATGACCTGGTCATATTTTCTAGTTACCTCCGGACCTGGAGCTCCTGTTTTTGCATCTCTTGGATATTCTTCCTTCGGACAGTCAATTGTATTTTACATTCTGTCCATGAATCTGCAGGCACAACTATATCAATGAATCCATCCAAGTCTTCCCACAACACATTTGAAACTTTTACAAACCGATCTACTTTTCTATACCATTCTACAGGTTTTTCTCGTAATCTTGGAAAATCATTTGTGAATGATAGTATGTCTTGTCTACTCCATGGTACATGTACATAACCTCCTCCTGGTATTTCTCTCATTGGCTATTCTGCTACCATTTGCGCGCAGCGTTCACGCGCAGCGAACACGCCCCATGCGCGCCAAAGGTGCGCCAAAGGTAAGCCCGTCTACACCCGTCCGCGCCTGGACTGCGCCCAGCGCCAGACCCCCTGGTCCTCGCAAAACCCACTCCACCCGCATAACGTATGACGCCGCTACCCTCTTTGCCCTTAACCCCGGACGCACACCACAATGCTGCGAAGCTGCCCCAGGACACACCCATGGACCCTTCGCCGCCACTCCTGCAAGTTCGCCTGCATCAGGACCCACACCAAATCCACTAACTCCAAACACAGCTCCGACTCTAACCACCTGAAGTGCATCCTGCTGAACACCCGCTCGGTCCACAGACAACCCACTGAACTCTGGGACCTACTCGACACTGCATCACCGGACGTCGCCTTCCTTACAGAAACCTGGATGAACGCCTCTTCAGCGCCCGACATCGCCACAGCCATCCCGGATGCTTACAAGATCATCTGAAAAGACCGCACCAACCAAACAGGAGGAGGCATCGCCATCGTCCATAAGAACACCATCCGAATCACAACCAGCTCCGACGATAAACTCGCTACCGCCGAACACCTTCACTTCCAGATCCACACCGACCCCAGGACCACACTTAGAGGCACCCTTATCTACAGACCACCAGGAACCCGCACACAATTCAACGAAGACATCACTGACTTCATCAGCCCACATGCCCTCACCTCCGAGAACTACATTCTACTGGGAGACCTCAACTTCCACCTGGAAAAGAAAAACGACAGCAACACCACCACCCTTCTGGACACCCTTTGCTATCAAATGCTTTAACAAATTTCCCTTGTCCCACCTCTGACAATGTAGAGGATTACATTGCTCTCTTTCATAACTGGCTCACAGATCGTCTAGAGAGCTTGGTTTCCGGCCAAGAAACAAAATTCTGCCGATAAGAGGACATCTGCCCCATGGTTTACCCCTCATTTAAAAAAAGCACGACAAGATCTTAAGAAAGCTGAAAGAGCATGGAGGCGATCTTACGATCATACTGAGAGGCTAAATTTTAAGACGCTGACTCGAGCCTACCATAAATCAATTTGGGAAGGTAAAAAGTCCTATTTGGAATTTAGAATAAATGAAGCGGAGCATTCTTGCAAGGAAATTTTCAGGGTGGTAAAAGATTTCACCTCTCCTTCTGCTTATACTCCGACCCATGCTCATTCAGAAGCTTGGCTGAAGGAATTGGCTGTCTATTTTGTACAGAAAATTACCACTATTCAAGAATCTCTCCAGGCCACTTTTCAGCAGCATACGATGAGTCTGGGGTGTCCCTTGCCAGACCATGGTCCCTTCCTGTGTGATTTTCCCCCATTAGATCATGAGAGTTCTCTTGACATCTTGGCAAGTCTTAAATCCGGATCTCCACAGGATCCTTGCCCTGCCAAGTGTCTAGCAAATATGGCACCTGTTCTAAATGACCTGGTTAATCCCATCCTGAATCTGTCGCTCTCTTCCGGGGTAGTTCCTAAGGCTTGGAAGAGCGCCATGATCCTGCCACTCATTATAAAACCAGCGCTCGACCCTTCAGTCCATGCCAATTACAGACCCATCTCCCTACTCCCTGCTCTGGCGAAAGTGACTGAGAGGTTTGTTCGCAGATCTATTTCTAATTTCATCGAGGAAAAGGGTTTGTTGCATAGCACTCAATCTGGCTTCCGTGCAAATTTCAGCACGGAGACTGCGCTCCTTGAAGTCACAGATGCCATCAGGGAGGAGTTGGATGTTGGAAGAAAAGTGGTACTGATTATGCTAGATCTGTCGGCGGCTTTCGACACCGTTCCCCACGCACTTCTTCTTTCCAGACTCTGGGACTTTGGTCTGCGGGGAACGGTGTGGAATTGGCTTAAATCCTTCTTAGCCGACCGCCGACAGACAATCTGGGTGCCTCCCTACTCCGCCGAAATGTCACCGCTAGAAGTGGGGGTTCCCCAAGGTTCCATCCTGAGCCCCCTCCTTTTTAACATCTTTATGGCCCCCCTGGCGGTGACGGCGGAGTCTTTCGGCGCCCGGATTGTCACCTATGCTGATGACACCCAGCTCCTCTTTGTAAGCAACAAGGATGGCCTGTTTGACGATGCCCAGGTCAGGGGCTGTTTGAGCGCTGTTTTTGAGTGGTTTGGATGTCATGGGCTGAAGTGCAACTCCGACAAGTCGGAGTTGCTCTTCTTTGGTTGTACCTCTGAACCTGATTGGAAACCCTGGTGGCCGCAAGATATGTTTCCTCCCACTAGTTCGTCTTTGAAAGCCAAAAATTTGGGAGTTATGATTGACAACGAGTTATCTTTCGGACCGCATATTTCATCTCTTACTGGGAAATGTTTCGGCATCCTTCGGATGCTTCGTAAATTCCTCCCTCTAGTCTCCATCCAGCACAGGAAAATCATTGTCCAGGCACTGATTGGCTCTAGGCTGGATTATGCGAATGTTTTGTTTCTGGGACTTCCCAAATATCTGGTTAGGCGTCTGCAAATCGCCCAGAATTCTGCAGCCCGAGCCATCTTTGGTCTTCCAAGAAAAGCCAGAGCCACTGATCTTCTCTCAACACTACACTGGCTTCCTATTGCTAAAAGGATTCTGTTTAAAACTTTGACCACGACTTTCAAGGCCCTACATGGCATAGGCCCCAAACATATTTCCAAACGATTGTCCTGGTATATCCCCCCCAGATCTCTCAGATCTTCGTCCCTATCAAAAATGAGTGTTCCCATTATCAAGCGTGCTAGAGCAGGAGGACGGTCTTTTCGCTACTTAGCTCCTCATGCTTGGAATGACCTCCCAATCTCTTTGAGACAGACCTCTAGCCTTCTGTCCTTCCGAAAGGCCCTTAAGACATGGCTTTTCCCTTAATTTGATGTTGCTTCCTGTGTCTGCACGTCCTTTCAGTGTTATGTTCTCCCTTCTTCGGTTGGGTTTCCTTCGATAAAGCGCCGGGATACTCCGTGGAGTGGCTGTGCGCTATAGAAGTATAAAAATAACATAACATAACATAACAACCTGGCCAATCTCGGACTCAAACAACTTGTTGACACCCCCACCCACCTTGCCGGACACACGCTCGACCCTATCTTCACTTCCAGCAAACACATCTCCTTCGATCACACCACAGCTCTCCATTGGACAGACCACAGCTGCGTTCACTTCAGCTACAAAAAGACCTCGACCCACAACCCCCCACAACCTATTCCTTGAAGAAACTGGAACAAAATCACCACCGACCAACTCTTCACATCGCTTAACCAAAACCCTCCTGCCATATCATCGGACCCAAACCAAGCTGCCACCAAACTCATACAATGGATCACCCACAGCGCTGACGAATTAGCACCCTTGAAAAACCAGCAGATCAAACAAAGTAGCAAAAAGGCCCCCTGGTTCAACAATGACCTTAAGAAATCCAAGAAGTTATGTCGTACACTCTAGAAAAACTGGAGAAAAAACCCAACCACTGACAACCTGACCACCTTCAAGGACGTCACCCGCAAACACCACCAATTGATCCGATCCACCAAGAAATCAGCATTCAAGGATCAACTCGACAACAATGCCCACAACAGCAAGGAACTATTCAACATCGTCAAAGAATTTACCAACCCCACCGCTGGCACCAACGACATCACTCCGTCCCAAGACCTTTGCGACTCTTTATCCTCTTTCTTCCACAACAAAATCGCCGACATACATAACACCTTTGAAAACCAGTCCGAAGAACAGTCCACTCCACCCACCTCTGAACCAAAACAGCACTCTCACAACCTTCGCGCCTGGAACCCAATCACCACTGAAGACACCATCCGCCTGATGAACTCCATCCACTCAGGATCGCCAACCGACCCATGTCCCCACCACATTTTCAACAAAGCAGACTCCATCATCGCACCCCATCTCCGCGATGTCATCAACTGTTCCTTCAACTCCGCTACCTTCCCAGAAAGCTGGAAACATGCCGAACTCAGCGCCCTTCTGAAGAAACCCACAGCAGACCCCTCTGAACTTAAGAACTACCGCCCCATCTCACTCCTCCCATTCCCTGCCAAAGTCATTGAGAAAGCTGTCAATAGTCAGCTTGCCGCCTTCCTTGAATCCAACAATTCCCTCGACCCCTCACAGTCCGGCTTCCGAGCCAAACACAGCACCGAAACCGCCCTCATCACAGCTACAGACGACATCCGAACGCTACTGGACAGCGGAGAAACAGTTGCCCTCATCCTACTTGACCTCTCCGCCGCCTTCGACACAGTCTGTCATAGCACCCTCATACAACGCCTCAGCAACGTCGAAATACAAGGAAAAGCTTTGGACTGGATCATCTCGTTCCTCGCCGGGAGAACCCAGAGAGTCCGCCTCCCCCCATTCAAATCAGAGGCCACCGAAGTCATCTGCGGCGTACCACAAGGATCATCACTCAGTCCCACCCTCTTCAACGTTTACATGAGTCCCCTCGCATCCATCGCGCGACAACACAACCTCAACATCATCTCCTACGCAGACGACACCCAGCTGATCCTCTCCCTCACCAAAGAGCCAAACACTGCCAAAACCAATCTACACGAAGGAATGAAAAAAGTAGCCGAATGGATGAAGAACAGCTGATTAAAACTAAACTCGGACAAAACGGAAGTCCTTATCTTAGGATCATCCCCCTCTGCCTGGGACGGCTCATGGTGGCCACCGGCCCTGGGTACAGCACCCATACCTACACATCACGCACGTAACCTGGGCTTCATCCTAGACTCCTCCCTCTCGATGACCAGACAAGTCAACGCCGTCTCATCTTCATGCTTCAACATCCTTCGCATGCTCAAAAAAATCTTCAGTTGGATCCCCACCGAAACAAGAAAGACAGTCACTCACGCACTGGTCACTAGCCGACTGGATTATAGAAATACCCTCTATGCCGGAACCACAGCCAAACTACAGAAAAAACTCCAACGCATCCAAAACGCCTCAGCCAGACTCATATTGGGCATCCCCCGTCAAGCTCACATTTCCGGTCACCTGAAAGACCTCCACTGGCTCCCCGTCAACAAGAGAATAACGTTCCGTCTCCTCACCCACGCACACAAGGCCCTCTACGACCTAGGACCCGAATGCCTCAACACACGACTGTCCTTCTACACACCCACCCGCCAACTACGATAATCCAATCAAGCCCTCGCCGCAATTCCGCGCATCCATAGATCCACCATGGGAGGAAGATCCTTCTCCTACTTAGCGGCCAAAACCTGGAATTCTCTCCCCACTCACCTCCGCCTTACACAGAACCACCTCTCCTTCAGAAAGCAGCTAGAAACCTGGCTATTCGATAAGTAATGCACACACCCTCCCTCAAGCGCCTTGAGACCCCCTGGGTGAGTAGTGCGCTATACAAATTCCTGAACTTGAACTTGAACTACCACTGGTTCTTTTTCTTTAACCGGGAAAGCTAAGGATGTTTTATCGCTTGTCTCCATCTATCTACATATCCCCATTTTCTCAAGAATACAATTAATTCTTTTGTCTGTGTCAATCTTCCTGCTGTGTTTAAATTATCTATGTCTTTTTCAGTGAAATCCACTCTATAAGGCTTTTGTAATAATTTTATTTTTGCAAATTCTATCCCTAATTCATTTGTTGTTTCTTCTAGCTTATTGTGTAGATTTTTAGCTCTCCAAGTTATGCTTTACACATAAACATCAGTTCTTCATCTAGATATGTCTTTAGTCTATCTGTCCCAATTGTTCTGATAATCAGTTCTTCCATATCTATTTTTAGTCTAACTACATCCAAAAGTTTAGGTTTGGTATCCTTCTTTTGTAAAGTTTTAACCCAATCATTTAATTCTTCTGCTGTTGGCCCTACTGGGGTTTTAGACAAATCTATTTTATCTATACTTCTTTCTGGAGTTTCGGTTGCTGATTCTGACCCCATAGGTATTCTATACATTGGGCTTTGATTCATTGGCAAATCAGGTGGCGTTATTCTAATTGTACTCTTTGTTTCATTGAGGTCAGGATACATTTTTTCCCTTACTTTTTGCATAGGAATTTAAAGGAATCTTAAAGAATGCTCACTATTTTCTGATTCTCAAAGACCAGTATTACAGGACCTATAGTTACTGATACAGTTACAGCTTCTACATTTTTAGTTAACTCCTTTATTTTCTCAGCTAATTCTTTTGTTGACCTTTCTAATTCGGAAGTACTAGGTTTTTCAATTTGTATTATTTCCTACCTTTCAGATGGACTTTTTTTTTCTGGATGCCGTTTTGGGGTTTCTGTTCAATCTCGATTGGTGGGGCATTTGGTGTCGCCACTGCAGAAGTTGGTTGATATGGAGGGGGTCTCCTATGTAGAATGTCCTCCAACACCTCGTCTTCTTTGTCACTAATTCCACATCCACCCTTTTCTGGTATTTGGTGTTTTCTTTTCTCTGTATATTTTCTTCTTACTGTCCCATCTACCGTATAGGATACATACCATCCCACATATCAGCACACCTCCATCTTTTCATTCTTCTCTCATGTGTAGTTCCCCATAATCCTCTTGAATTACATCGATTTTCTTTTGTGTCTCGAAATCTCTCTCTTTCCTTTTCACACATCTCATCTCCCCATTCCATCAAAGCTTCAAATTGTGTTGGTCTAGGTCTTGGCTCAAGTCTCACCATTTTCTCTCTTACATTTCTCAACACTGCTGAGTTAAATGTGCCTACTTCTGGAAATGCCAATACTCCATCATTTTTAGTATATGTTGCCCAATTTTCTAGCCAAATACAAGTATGATAGCCATATTTCGTCATCATGTATGATGCAGGCGTTTTTGGCGGAGGAAGTATTTTTCCCTCTCTAGTGACTATTTCTTAATCTTTCTTAAAAAGATTCTTAATTTTCTTAAACCATGAAGGTTTCTCCCTGTCTTGCTCATAATAATAATCAATTTTCACAGATTTTCTTCTTCAAAACAATCATACGTTCCCTTTCAATCTTATTCTGATATTCTGACCTATCACAGTGCGACTCACACTAACGCACCAATCAAGTCAGTACACGTCACAGTGTCACAGACCTATTCCAGCGCTGTTTTCGCTAATGCACCAATCAGAACTGTAGAGGTCACAGTCACGAGGACCTATCCCAGCGTGACTCTTGCTGATGTCAGCTCTACTCTCACTTCTGCTGACCCCTCCTTTACAAAATGTATTAGCACTGTATTTATATATTTTACACTACCTACATCTGTTAATTACCACACAAAACACATTTCCATTGTGTATTTCACTAACACCAAAGAGATAGTTTGTCCAAACATGCAAGATTTCTGTATTACCAGTAGGCAGCGCTTACCTCTAACCTACCACGGAATTTAGTTTTGCTGATAAAGTAGCACTTCCCTTTACCTAACCCTTCTTTCAAGCAGAAGGCAAACCTGTTTCTCTGGGGATAAAACACATGTAGAGACTACTGCTCCTAAGAATTAAAGCCCGAGTTTCACAGGAACCTAATGCTATTCATTCAACGTCTCACACAAGAATTCCCTAACATAACACCCTCCTGTGTTATCAATATTGAAATTAGACAATGCACAATTCCATGTAACTACCTTGTTACATATATCCACTCCCTACTTCCCGGAAGCTTCATAATTTCCGACTACATAAAACATGATACAAACTCAATATATAGGGTTAAGCATGAAACGTCAATAATCAATAAATATCCAAAATAATCTATAGAAACCATCCTCTGCTACCAAGAAATGCGGACGCTGCGCGGCTTTCAAATAGCCCTCATTAACCGTCTCACTTAACCCAGGAGCAAACTTGCTTTACTCGGTGGTGAGGCCCATAGCACCGCAAGTCATACACTTACACATAAACCCACTCTGCTCCTGAATCAGTGAAAAGTAGATGAGCTGCTGGATAAGCGGGGGTACACCATATTAACCTATACATTATCTTGATACATTATATACATTCTAAATTTCTCATATATTCAATAGTCATAAAACATCACGGTACTCCGCTATTTGGTCGATGAACCAACTAGTGGGATTCAGTTGATGGAGATAAAGTCCAGCTTAATCACAATATTCCCACAACTTTTAACATTTGATTGTCGTGACTTTTAATTCAGATAAAAACAGACTTGAGTTTATATAAATTTTACAGAATTGTATCTAGTTCATTAGGAAGAAATTTTATATTGCAAAAATCTTATTAGACAAGCACAATTTACACATTATAGAATACATTTACGGAAATGAAAATTAAAGAACGCAATACCAATCTGCCATAGGAAGATGACAGAACTGCATAGAACAGGTTCCCAAGCTGACGGTCTTTCTAACCTCCTCGATGTCTCCCTCCTAACATAGAATCTCTGCAACAGATCTCTTTTTTTCCCCCATCAAAAGTTTAAAGTCCCAAAATTTTCAAAGTCTCTAGCACCATAAAATTGTTCAATCCGACAGTATGTCGTGGTGCAAAAATCATCTGAACTAAAATCGCTAACACCTCTTTCGCACAGGCTCTTTTATACCCTTTTCACTAATTATCTAAACTAAAATTGAAACTTTTAGGGTCCGCACTCATTTCCCATTGGTCCATTAGAGGGGTGGTGATGATCACCACATGTCCTCCTTGTTTTAACCAGTTTGTGATTCTACATTTTCACTCTCAAGGTTTTCTCATGACTTAATGTTCACATTTGCACTTGTCGTTCATTTCTTGTATTTATTTAAAACATTTTCAGCTTCCACTTCTTCCTTCCCAGGCTTTAAAATGCAGTCAACCTTTTTGGCACAACTCCCGTTTATAGGCCAGGCTGGCCTTGACATCTCTTACTCCAGTCATAGGCCATGCATTCATAACTTGTTATTTTCATCGCGCATGCATGGGGCCATCTTGGATTCTATTCCACCATTGCGCTTAATCAGCAACTTTCAGACTAAGCCGTGCAGGGGTAACTAATATGAAAACAAACACAACAGAAATTAGATATAGAAATTTAACCCTTCTGTTTACCTCCCACCAATCTAATTTTCCCCCGTTAAGTGTTACCTAGCAAAAGCAAACACATAAGCGCTATTCACTTACCATCTGCATTCTTTTGCCAAAAAAACTTCTAACAAAAACACATACGTTTATTTAATTATATTTATAATAGCACTGCTCTACATTAGTATGACTCATTGTTTTTATTAGTAAATTTATATTTTGCAGAACAGCAATTAGTTTCCCACGTGTTGTGTAGACTTCAGGTGCACTTAGTTGGATAATTTACATGCTTCACACAATTAGTATTATTATGGTTATGAGAATGACTTTACAAAGGGTACACAAAAAATGTTGTTTCTCCATTGCTCCATCACACGTCAAGTAGCACCGTAAGCTCTTTCTCGCTGAATTTCAGCTTTCTCTTGCACTCTCCTGCATCCTTGCCATAGCCATTAGTGGCTTTGGTGGTCAATCTGCTCAAAAAACACCTACACAAAAGTTCATAACTGCTCTGCTGCCGCAGTCTTCCTTCTCCTATGGATCTGGGTTCTGAAAACAGCATGGAGTGACTCACTTCCTCATTGTGATGTCATCACGCTGCTCCATAAAATTACTATTTGGCAATCGTAAAATTGTGATTGCGCATCCTAAGGAATCACAAAATCGGTGTCACTTATGATACATTGGGAATTAAAATTTCCAAATAGCGATCCAGTAAAAAAACGCTATTTAGTAATCACAATTCCTGTTCTTGATACATATACGCTCTTGATACATATGTGCCTTTGTCCGGAGGAGCATAGTAGTCGTTAAGTAAGCCAGCTGGTAGACTGATGCAATAGTGAGTTCCGTATTGCTTAGGTAACAGAAATATAAGCGGTAGAGGTAACAGGGCACTGTGTGAGGTCAAAAGCAAAGATTCAGTCAATGACTCCCTGAAGGGTTTGCTCAGACGTGAGTCCCGTGCTCTCCACACCACCGGAGTCAAGCTATCCTGGCTGATGACAGCTGACAGCCAGAACCCGGTCCTAGGATGCTTGATTCCGGTCCAGGGAAGACTTGGCTTGGCAGTTCGGGCTGGACTGTTCCCATGAGGCACAGGGTCAAGGCTGATTTGCATATGGCCATGTCTGAACTGGGGTGGTGTGGAGTGCAAAACAACGATGCATTTAGGCCCAGATCTCTGTACTGTGGTGAATGTATGACATTGTTCTGCATTCTGTCCATCAACTGTTGTTTTTGCATTTGTCACCCCGAGTGGGAAGGGCATGCTCAGACGTGAGTCCGGTGACCGGTGCTCTCCACACCACTGGTTTCAAGCTATCCTGGCTGATGACGGCTGATAGCCAGAAACCGGACCTAGGATGCTTGATTCCGGTCCAGGGAAGACATGGCTTCGCAGTTTGGGCTGGACTGTCCCATGAGGCACAGGGTCAATGCTGATTTGCATATGGCCATGTCTGAACTAGGGTGGTGTGGAGTGCAAAAAAACGATGGATTTAGGCTCAGATCTCTGTACTGGGGTGAATTTATGACATTGTTCTGCATTCTGTCCATCAACTGTTGTTTTTCCCTGTAAAGGTAGCTAGGTTCTGAGAGTGGACGTAGGCTGTTACTCTTTAAAGAAGTGTGTCTTCAACTCTTCCCTGAATTTAAGAATGGTCCTGATAACTAGAAAGACATAATTCCAGATCCTGAGTGCATACATGGAGATGGACTGTTGCATTGTTTTGTATTTTTGTACTTCGTCTCCAGTCCGGTGGTGTGCTGGTTGTGGGTGTCGAGAGCTACAAGAGAGGATGTACTTGTCCACCAGGTATACCAGAGCGCCTGTTCTCATGACTTTGTGAACGATGGAGCTAGTTTTGAAGAAGGTGCTGGGCCACCAGAGAAGCTAGTGCAGTTCAATCAGGTTGGGGAGGTAGTGGTCAACCCCAAACTCAGGGGGTGACCACAACACCCCAACCCTGGGGTGTGGATTCTGGAAGGCAAAAGATCATGGCTTTGCCACCGTCCAGATGAGAAAGAGCAAAGACTTGAACAGCAGTTCTGAAGTTGCTTTTTGGGAGAAAAGGATTCATTTTCTTTAGTAGGAAGAGTTGGAGGCAGTGTGTTCCTTGAGCTTGAGGTCAGTATCTAGAATTAATCCGAGACACGTGGCATTGGGTGAAACTTGGTAAAGGTAAAGTTTATTATGCATAGTTAATTAAAACCAGTGCAAACATGTTACAAAAGATCATAAAATATCATACTACTAGCAGCCCGTCCCGACCTTGTCCGGGATCAATCAGGCTTCCCCGACCCCCGCCTGCCCCGACATGACATGACATTGCCCAGCAGCCGGGCCCCCGGCCGCTCCGTCCCCCGCCAGCCCCGAAGCCCGCCTGCCCCGACATTGTCCCCCGGATGTCACAAATGCCCAGTGTTGAGGCGCTCTGCATAAATCTCTATGGCAGATCCTGTAAGTCCTCGTCCCCCGCCTGCCCCGACCCCCGCCTGCCCCGACATTGTCCCCTGGAGCCTTTCCTCAGCTTGTAACTCCCCGTCCCCCACCTGCCCCGACCCCCGCCTGACCGACATTGTCTCCCGGAGCCTTACCTCAGCCGCCACTCCTCAGTTCACCGCTCCTCCTCCTGTTTTGGTGTAAGTCCCCGTCCCCCGCCTGCCCTGACCCCGCCTGCCCGACATTGTCCCCCGGAGCCTTACCTTAGCCGCCACTCCTTATTTTGCTGCACCTCGCCACTGGTCACCGCTCCTCCCACGCGCCATTTCCGCCGCTCCTCCTCGCGCTCCTGGACGCCGCACCTCCCCGCGCTCCTGACATCAGCACGCAGGTCGCGGCCGGCGTTACTTCGAAGGGACTACTTTTTTTATAATGTTTATTTTTTAAATATAACATATTTTTTAACTTTATATAGCCTATGTCCATCTGCACACCCTGAGGATTACAACAATGTATCGGGTGTGTGGATTGGCGCTGTGGTTCCCGAGTTTACCCGCCTCAAAGCCTCAAAGTTCTTCCTTTATAATAGTAGCATAGATAAAACCGTTAAAAAGTGAACATACAATAAAAAGTTCAGTTTGGCTGACTGTACGCCTTTTTTACGGAGACAGCACAGTGGGGTCATCTTACTTTCTTCTATCAGTCTGCTTCTTAGCCTGTTTTTATATTGTTCGTCCCCGATTTTGGTAGTTTTAAAATTCTTTGCTCGACCATCGCAAGAAATTTGACATATCTGCAGTTCAGTTTAGTATTTGCAGGATTCAGGCAGGCCAGCACTGCTTGCCTTCTGGTACTTATCCCTTGTTGCTTAAAGTGAAACTTGAGGAGCTGTTGACGGGCATGTAATTCTTCACAAAGACAGGTGACATGGAGAATGTCCCCCTTCTTTGAGTTACAGAGCGGGCAGGCCTCGTTGCCATCTGTTCTGAGTCAAGGTGGAAGATGCTCTGTACTTGGCAGAATGCCTAATCTATGTTTCATGAACCTCATTTTTGTGGCTTTCGGGTAGCCCTGACTAAAACTTGGGGTTCCTGTCTGTTCAGGTTTGTCTGTTTGAGCTATGTTTGGAACAGGTGATTAGTAGGAATTCTGTGTTGATGATGGGGTTGAGCTTCAGGAAGTTGCTGGACATCCAGGTCCGGATGAGGTATAGACAGTCCTTGATGTGCTGGATGTCTGGAGCAGGGAAGATGCTGACTTAAGGTGTGTGTTAATATATAGTTGAATTTTAATGATTTTATCAGTGAGCAGAGGCCAACGGCAGAGGCCAAATAACTCCAGATAGAGCCCTGGGGGAATAGGCAGGATTTTTCACAGAGCCATCCCCTCATACTGCACAGCCCCCGCACGCCTTGGACAGCAGAGCTAGCACACAGACCATAAACATACCTGCCTTACACACCTCTATGGTTAAACAAGCTGTGCAGATTTAGTCCTCAGGTAGCACAACTATCCCTCAGGTTACAAATACCTCTCAGATAAGGTAGAACAGATGGTAAAGATTCAAGCCCCAGGCAAGGCCCTACATTACACATATGTTACAGGCACATGTCTTCTACTGCAGCGCTGAACTCACTTGTTACAGCAATGTCGCAGGTGCGGGTTCCCACAAGGGTGCACTACGCCGATGTGGCAGAGCGCTTAGAATCATGTGCCGCTACGCTGCAGTGATATCCACCTCGTTTTTAGGTTTCGCCTATTATCATTCGCTTGCGAATGTAATAGGCGAAAATTCAAGGGCTCGATCGACTCGTCAAGCCACTGCGGTTTTTTCACAGTGCATGTGAGTCACGTGACCACAAAAGCGGGTCACGTGACCACACAAGCACGCGCATCTCCCTAATCCGCCTGCCACACTTCTCTCTCCTCGCTCGCATTCCCGCCCTCCCACCAGGCTCTCCCGCCCCATCCGGCTTCCCTCCGGCCATTTGCCAGGAGCTCTCCCCCGCCCGCAGCTTGTTGTCTTTGCCACTTCTTGTCTTTCGTTCCTTCTTTCTTTTTTTCTTTTCCTGTTTCTTGTGACCTCTTTCTCCCAATGCACCTCTCTCTATTCCTCACCCTTGCTCGTTGTTGCTTTCCGGGTGTTTACTTTCTTCAACCAGTAAGTCCCCCACCAGGCTCTCCCGCCCCCATCCAGCTTCCCTCCGGCCATTTGCCAGGAGCTCTCCCCTCGCCCGCAGCTTGTTGTCTTTGCCACTTCTTGACTTTCGTTCCTTCTTTCTTTTTTTCTTTTCCTGTTTCTTGTGACCTCTTTCTCCCAATGCACCTCTCTCTATTCCTCACCCTTGCTCGCTTTTGCTTTCCGGGTGTTTACTTTCTTCAACCATTAAGTCCCCCACCAGGCTCTCCCGCCCCCATCCGGCTTCCCTCCGGCCATTTGCCAGGAGCTCTCCCCCGCCCGCAGCTTGTTGTCTTTGCCACTTCTTGTCTTTCGTTCCTTCTTTCTTTTTTCCTTTCCTGTTTCTTGTGACCTCTTTCTCCCAATGCACCTCTCTCTATTCCTCACCCTTGCTCGTTGTTGCTTTCCGGGTGTTTACTTTCTTCAACCATTAAGTCCTGTATGTAAGTGGATAATACCGCACATCATCCGGTACAAGCCATTAAATGCGAGTTCAAATGATAAACGCAACCTGGGGTCAGATAAGATACGGCAAAAGGCAAACTAGGCAGAGTGTAGCCCCCTCGCGCCACTTTTAATCCAAGCGAAGGAAGGACTCACACTCGTAACCATCAAAGAACCGGAAAACGTAGGGGCCAGTCGTGAGAATGGTTGTAGAGTGAGGACGCAAATAAACACACGCCATTGACTTCAGGGGAAGCACTGGTGAATTCGAGAAAATTCCTCTCCACAACCACATACTTTTGCCTATGTGACGGCATGCGCATCACCTCACCCCTACACCCTCCCCACCCCACACACAAACATCTTCTGCCTGCCTCACCCCCTTCCACACACAGCCTGCCTCATTCCACACACTCAGTCTACTTTACCCAGTACACCCTAAGCTTACCTTACCACACATACAGGTTCAATACCACTTCCTCTGTACACCCCGGATTAATCTTTTTGATAGGACTGAAAACGTATAGAGCGCTGAAAAGTGTACTGCAGGACACAAAGTGTCCTGGAAATAGAATAAGAAACAAGCACTGGCGTTGCCAATAGGTTTCGCAATTGGAAAGTTGGAGCTATTGGTTTTGTAAATGACCTTTTATATTTATATATTGTTATTGACAATGCCAATAATGATATATAAATATAAAATGTCATTTACAAAACCAATAGCTCCAACTTTCCAAATGCGAAACCTATTGGCAACGCCAGTGCTTGTTTAAAACCTACAGGCACAAACCCATACACAGGGTGGAGCTATCTACCATGTTTCAGACATCTTACAGGTACATGTCTGCTCAGTGCAAGTCCAACTCCCCTCACCCAATGTTATTCACCTATTACAGGCACACGCCCTGCACACTGCAGCGCTACCCCCCTCTTTGTACAGAGCTGACATTCAAGCGCACCAGCATTGCTTGCTACTTCTCTCCACCATAACACAAACATAGTACAGGCACATGCATGCGATAAAATACAGCTACATTTAAGGTGCAGCGTGCCCCTCTAAGCCCTGGGCCCCGGTGCCACTACACCTGCTGTATTGTTGATGGAGACGCCCCTGCCGGTAGCGCAGAAACTGCAACGCACCTTTCCCTTGTTAGTTAGAGGTGGGTGAGACAACAAATTAACCGGGAGAGCAGAGCCGAGCCAAGAGTTTGGCTCTGAACTTAGAGCCCCTTCATGATCAGAGTCCTGCAAATATTTGCTATGCAAATCATACAAAAAACATTTTAAAAAATATGGTAAAGACTCAATAAAGTTCAAAAATTCATATTTCTTTAACATTTGGAAGCTTTAACATAAATAAGGCACCTTATAGCACTGTCGTGAGAATTACTTATTAAAAGTGATAGTTTTGTACAGCGGGTATTCTGAACTCACATATCTGAAAGTGCTTTCATACGTGATAATGAACAAATAAACACTTTGGAGAATAACATTTTTGCTTAAAATCACACAGTTTAAGTGGGGAAGCCATGATTTATCCTAGTTTTCTAGTTTCACTTTGTACACATCAGCCAAGAAATGGGTCTCGATTTCTCTATCCTTATATAAAGGCTTTGTGTTTACCTCTTAGTTCATTTTCTGAGCAAGTGCAAATGAAAAAAATATAATAATATTACAAATTAAACACTTATTGAGCTGCACCGGGCCTCTTCTTTCCTCTTCATTCTTCATCTGCAGCTGGGCCATCAGGAAACTCCCTTGCCCAATCTTGTCGCTGCTCTCATGAGAGCAGCACCCCGATTGGAGGGCGCGGCCTCACTCGGCGCTCCACAGCACTCTGGAGGGCTGCCCTTACTCTCAAGCCAGCTGTCTTGAGACAGCTGGGTTGACTGGCTGCCGCAGGAGGGCCGGCCAAAAAGACAGGCTCGTTTTGAAAAGTGCGGAGCCAGCCCCACCCCCTCCCCCCTCTCCCTGCTGCTCTCACTCAGCAGCGGTCCAGCGGGATGAAACATAAAATTGTACTGAATTACGTAGAACATCATATTGTGCTTTTTGCTTCAGGGCTGATCAGTCACTCAATGCCATGCGATGCCAACTTTGCACATAAAATATTTAATTAGTGGGGCATAGGACCAGGAAGACCTTCAGTTCTAATTAAGCCTACTGACTAATTATTATACATTTATTTAATTATGCGGGCGATGGCATTTTGGAACGCCAGCAACATGCAAGCTGACATTGATTCAACTTGTAAACTGACAGAATATATTGTTTTCAGGATGAACTCCAGAAGCAGGTACTTCAAAAAGGGGCATAAAGGAAAAGAGAATCCCTTGCATCTTAAAGGATAGTTTATAAATGGATTTTATCACGTATTATATTGAACTCGACAAAAAAAGACGGAACAAGATGTTACTGGCCACAAAAAAATGTATTTATCCTGAAGAGGCTGAAACTTTTGTGCAAACTCGATAAGAGGATGATTTCTAAACCTCCCTTTGTCAGAAGAGACACCTTGGTGTGACGTGGGCGTACGTCTGCTTAAGATTGTTTTTGGTTTTTGATAATAAATGATGTATTTTTTCTATTTTTGTAATTGTGTATTTTAAGATTTATGCCATAAAAATGATGAATACCAATAGTTTCTGATAGAAACAATAAACTAGTGGGCGTAATTATAAAAGTGATTCTAATACTGTCCCCTTTCCTTTATTATTATTATTATTATTATTATTAATATACAGTTAATAGAGCGCCTGGTTACTCCAACGGAGTGTCCCCGCGCTAAAACACCAGTTAGAACATAGCAGCTGCACTCCAGACCACCACCCTACCCAGCAGCCGGGTCCCCTAATGGGAAGGCTACCTCTGGCCTATTTCCGGCCATCCGAAGGCAGGCGGAATAGCCAGTCTCTGAAGGACACTTCCTTAGGTCGACAGGGAGGTTATTCCAAGCTTTGGCCGCAAGGAATCCAAAGCAACTCCCACCTGCCCGTACCTTCTGCACCCTAGGCACGATCAGCTTTGCCGTGCCCAGGGACCTAAGGCAGCATCCAGGTCTGTAGGCTGTAAAAAAAGCTAGTACCTTGTTTGCTGAAGATCCTATAGGTGAAACACAAGGCCTTAAAAGTAACTCTGGCCTGTATGGGCAGCCAGTGCAATTTCCTCAGAGCCGGGGCCCGCCTAGGGATATCCAGTATTAGACGGGCTGCCGCATTCTGGACCTTCTGCAGGATGTACACATTTTTCTGGGTCACCGCCAGGTACAAGATGTTGCAATAGTCTAGACTCGACGTAACAAGAGCCTGTATAATCGTCCGTCTAGCCTCTACTGGGAGAAGGTCCACATTTTTCGCAACATCCTCAGAGTTCCAAAACAGACGCCAGCCACAGATAATGTCTGTACAGAGAATGAAAGGGAGTCATTGAACCACACTCCTAGGTTCTTAGCCTTACGGGTCGAGGGTGGGCCCATCTCCTCCGGCCACCACAAGTGTGATGAGAGGGAGGATTGCTTACCCACCACCATCACCTCCGTCTTTCCTGCATTCAGCTGCAAGCAGCTGAGCTTCATCCAGTTGGCGAGCTCCTCTAAACAGGCCTTAAACTTGGCAGCCGTTCCTGCTTCCTCTTGCTCCAGGGTGACAATCAACTGTGTATCATCAGCATATGATACCAATTTTACCCCATGTTTCAGCACAATATTTGCCAACGGGCGCATGTAAATATTAAATAGGGTAGGGCCGAACCCAGCGGCACCCCTTGCAACAATGGGCAGACTCTGGATTCAAAAGGATGCTGGAGGACCTGGAAAGACCTGTTCTCCAGGTAGTTTTTGATCCACCTCCATATCACTCCGCTGACCCCAGCCTCCCTCAGCCATTCTAAGAGAAGGCCGAGGGAGACCGTGTTGAACACGACTCTGAGGTCAAGGAGGATGAGTGCGGTAGTTCTACCCTCGTCGGTCTCCCTTTTTAGAGCCTCTGAGGCAAACAGAAGAGCGAACTCTGAACTATGTTTGGGTCTAATCCCAGATTGAGTTTCATGCAGTACTTGTCTCTCTTCCAGGAATAGGGACAATTGATAGTTCAGATGTTTCTCCGCAATCTTAGCCACATATGGTAGAAGATATACAGGTCTAAGGTTTTCTGGGAGAGTAGGGTCGAGGGACATTTTTTTTAACAATGGTACCACCATGGCATGCTTCCAGTTACTAGGGACCTCGCCAGAGCTGAAAGAAGTGTTCGGTAGTGAAGAGAGGACTGGGGCAATTACTTCTTTCCCCAGCCTCACATATTTTGGGGGAATCGGGTCATGGGGCAACCCAGATTTAACTGCCTCCATAAGGTTAAGAACCTCACTTTCTCCAGGTAGGCAGAAAGTAAAGCGATTTTTAATACCTAACCCCTCAATTGCAGGAGCAGGTATATGATTCCTGCTACGGGTAGGCAGCATAAATGATATAGATCTTGCTCATAAAGAAGTCTGCAACCTGATTGCAGTAATCAATGGAGGAGGGCACTGTAGCTGTTGTGCGATCTAAAGAGGACAGTTCTCTTATCACATTAAAAATGTTCTTAGTGGAGTTTTTGGCAGCTTCAATATATTCACAGTAACACTCCCTTCGTACTCTCCTAATGTGTTGATGGTACATCTTTAGGGCTGTAAGGTAAAGCACCCTATTCTCATTAAGGTAGTTCTCAGAGAGACTATCCCCTCCGCTATATCTACTTTAGTCCCCAAAACTAAGATACCAGGCGCCAACTTATCTCCAATGGCCTCGGCGCTTGACGCGTCCCATTACCAAACCAATGGGAGCGCCAAGCGCTTTTCTAAATTGCAGAGGGTCTTTGAAGGGTGCGTGATGGTAAAAGGAGAACAAAGTGGTCAGACCATACTATGGGCACCGTTGGCAGTGCTTCTACCACAGTACTGTTGGTAAAAATATTGTCCTGAGTATGACCTTTGTTATGAGTCGGGGAGTTGACCAAATGAGTTAGCCCCATAGCCTGAAGCCCTTGAAGCATTTCCCGTGAATCTCTGTTATCTAAATCCTCCAAATGAAGATTCAGATCCCCCAACAAGATAAAATTAGGGTAACGAATGACATAGCGGGGCAATGTCTCAGCTAGATCATTGAGAAAGGATCTCACCGGGCCGGGAGGCCTATACAGAAGCAGGCCTGCAATAGAACTAACGCTGCTCATAACCAAACTAAAAAAGGCTTTGCAGCTAGGCAGCGTAATTCTAGCCAACTCTAACTGGGATTCCTTCCTGAATATCACAGCAAGACCTCCCCCCCTCTGCCCAAGTCTGTCAACCCTGAGAATGGCATACCCCTCGGGTAGAGCAACCAGGACATCCGGTGCAGAGTGTTCATTTAACCAGGTTTCCACCAGGAACAACCCCACTGGTTTCTGGTCCATACGTAGATCATATATTTCAAGACTGTGTTTGCTAAGGGACCTGCAATTAAGGGAGAGGCAGAGCAGAGGGTCCGAGGTATTGCGCATACCTTTCTCACTTTGTCTGCCGCCCCTGCCTGCGGAAGAACGGAAATCACAGTGCCCACACCTCCCTGCACCTACCTCAACTGTTATAGAATGGAGGAACGTCGGGGCCATAACCCCTCTCAGGTCCCGCAATTCCACAGAAGTATAAACCACTGAATGCTCAGTAAAAGATCCAGGGGTCCTGGCCCCTGGCACCGTTCGGGCGCGGACGGGTGCAGACGGGCTTGCCTTAGGTGCCTTTATGGCACTTGATTAATTCAGCTGTAATGGTATATATAGCAAATGTTTAGTTTTGCCAAAGAAATGTTAAAAAAATGAATTTTTGGTTTTCGATGTTCTACATTGAGTCATTTTGCATTCCTTTTTATCCGAGGGCTCATCTAAATGAAAAAGTCTTGTGGGATCCCTGCGGGAGATTGGTTTGAGTGTGAAATGTTTAGGAAAGAAACATTTTCTACTGGAACTAGTCTCCATCTTGTATCTTGAAAGATTTCTGAATCCGATGTGCTTGGGTAAAGAAGTGATGCAACAAACAGCGGCAACCCACATTTTGTTACAAAAGTTCAATTTTGTAAAATGTTCATGAAGTTTTGTGAAATTTCGTGTGAAAAATTACTTAAATTTGCACAGCCTTAATAAAATAGAATGTTTTAACTATCAGTCTTCGTATTAAGTAACTTATTACGTCAGTGTTATTTGGGGGCTCCCAGCAACCTTCTATCTATGCCATCCCCAGGCCCACAGGTACCAACCTCTTCGAAGAGGTGTTGAATGTGTGAGGCGACCCCAGCATGTGTGCTGCACCTGTTCAAAGTGGTGAGAACGGCCACTGGCCTTCTTGCCCCGCACACTACAGATCTACCCCCTTCATACACAGAGCATACAGGCACGTGCCCCAAACTCTACAGATCTGCACCTCTTTTTACACAGGTCGTACAGGCATGTGTCCCAAACTCTACAGATCTGCACCCCTCTTTACACAGGTCGTACAGGCATGTGTCCCCAACTCTACAGCTATGCACCCTTCTTTAGAAAGATCTTACAGGCGCATGTCCCAAACTCCACAGATCTGCACCCCTCTTTACACAGTTCTGACAGGCACATGTCCCCAACTCTACAGATCTGCACCCCTCTTTACACAGGTCGTGCAGGCATGTGTCCCAAACTCTACAGATCTGCACCCCTCTTTACACAGTTCTGAGAGGCGCATGTCCCCCACTCTACAGATATGCACCCTTCTATAGAAAGCTCTTATAGGCGATTGTCCCAAACTCCACAGATCTGCCCCCTCTTTACACAGGTTTACAGGCACATGTCCCAAACTCTACAGAGCTGCTCCCATCTTTACATCGGTCTTACAGGCATGTGTCCCAAACTCTACAGATCTGCACCCCTCTTTACACAGTTCTGACAGGCACATGTCCCCAACTCTACAGATCTGCACCCCTCTTTACACAGGTGTCGCAGGTATATGCCCCAAACGCTATAGATCTGCACCCCTCTTTAGAAAGATCTTACAGGCACATGTCCCAAACTCTACAGAGCTGCTCCCATCTTTACATCGGTCTTACAGGCGCATGCCCCAAACTCCAGAGATCTGCACCCCTCTTTAGAAGGATCTTACAGGCACATGTCCCAAACTCTACAGATCTGTACCCCTCTTTACACAGGTCTCATAGGCACATACCCCAAACGCTACAGATCTGCAACCCTCTTCACACAGGTGTTGCAGGTATATGCCCCAAACGCTACTGATCTGCACCCCACTTTACACAGGTCTCATAGGCACATACCCCAAACGCTACAGATCTGCAACCCTCTTCACACAGGTGTCGCAGGTATATGCCCCAAACGCTACAGATCTACACCCCTCTTTACACAGGTGTTGCAGGTATATGCCCCAAACGCTACAGATCTGCACCCCTCTTTACACAGGTGTCGCAGGTATATGCCCCAAACGCTACAGATCTGCACCCCTCTTTAAACAGGTCTTACAGGCACATGTCCTAAACTCTACAGATCTGCAGCCCTCTTTATACAGGTCTTACAGGCACATGTCCCAAACTCTACAGATCTGCACCCCTCTTTACACAGGTCTCATAGGCACATACCCCAAACGCTACAGATCTGCAACCCTCTTCACACAGGTGTCGCAGGTATATGTCCCAAACGCTACAGATCTGCACCCCTCTTTACACAGGTCTCATAGGCACATACCCCAAACGCTACAGATCTGCAACCCTCTTCACACAGGTGTCGCAGGTATATGTCCCAAACGCTACAGATCTGCACCCCTCTTTACACAGGTCTCATAGGCACACACCCCAAACGCTACAGATCTGCAACCCTCTTCACACAGGTGTCGCAGGTATATGCCCCAAACGCTACAGATCTGCTCCCCTCTTTACACAGGTCTTACAGGCACATGTCCCAAACTCTACAGATCTGCACCCCTCTTTACACAGGTCTCATAGGCACATACCCCAAAAGCTACAGATCTGCAACCCTCTTCACACAGGTGTCGCAGGTATATGCCCCAAACGCTACAGATCTGCACCCCTCTTTACACAGGTGTCATAGGCACATACCCCAAACGTTACAGATCTGCAACCCTCTTCACACAGGTGTCGCAGGTATATGCCCCAAACGCTACAGATCTGCTCCCCTCTTTACACAGGTCTTACAGGCACATGTCCCAAACTCTACATATCTGCACCTCTCTTTAGAAAGATCTTACTGACAACATGTCCAAATCTTTCTAGCTCTACACCACCGCCCCCTTACAGCCACATGCCCCAGATTCATTAGGTCTGCCCCCTCCTACACAGATCTCACGGGCACGTGCCCAGACTCATTAGATCTGCCCCAGTGTCCCCCCTACTTTCACAGATCTTACAGACACATGCTCAGACTCATTAGATCTACCTTTTTACAAAGATCTTACAGCCACGCGCCTTAGACCGCAGCCTCCCCCGCGCGCCTCCACACATCCTGGGGGCTGCTGCTTCAGAGAGGAGCGGTCCCTCCGGCCCTCATTACACGGTTTTATGCAGCTGCGTCTGGGCTGGGGGGGTGGGGGGGGGGGGGCGCAAACTGGGTCAGCACAGTCAGTCCCAGGCACCCTCGCGGTTCAGAGGCACTGATCCAACGGAGACAGTCCTGGGTTTCATTCCTGCTATTTTGGGCCCACCCTGGAGGTTTGACTCTCCTATCCGGACAATTAGAGGACAGATGCTGAAAGGCTGAGCCATCAGCGATGACTGTCCTGGGGACGCTGTCTGCGGTGGAACAGGGGACACTATTACTGTGGTGAGAGTGACTGAGTGCCATTTAACTGGGGCAGGCCCTTCCCTCTCTGGTGAGACAGTGAGTGACTGCCCTGAGACAGGCACTTCGCGCTCTGCTGAGACTGTGTGTGTGACTGCACGGAGAGGCGGGTTCTTCACCTCTGCTGAAAGGCTGAGACCTGGCTGTCCTGGGGACTCTGTCTGCGGGCGAAAAGGCGGCACGAGTGAGGTGCCCTGTTACAGTGGTGACAGACAGGTACTGAGTGCGACTAAAGTGAGGCAGTCTCGTCCCTCGCTGATGAGACAGTGAGTGACTGCCCTGAGACAGGCTTTTCACGCTCTGCTGAGACGGTCAGTGAGTAACTGACCGGAGACAGGTTCTTCACGCTCTTATGGGACTGTCTCAGCGTGACAGCATTAAGACAGGCCTTCTACCCTCTGTCGAGACTGTCTGCGTGTTATAGACTGTCTCAGCAGAGGGGGGGAAGCTTGTGCCTGTACTGATTGTACGACAGACAAAAGCCCCCCCTTCTCTCGAGACTGTTATGACTACACTGAGACAGGTCCGCTATGCTATGTTGAGACTACCTGAATGTGATCGTACAAACACAGGCTCTCACCCCTCTGACGAGACTGTCTGGGTGTAGTGCTGGGTGAAAGTCTGTGAGTGTGGTGGCACGGAGTGTGACTACACTCAGACAGGCTCTTTCCCCTCTGTTGAGCCTCAGTGTGACTACACTCAGACAGGCTCTTCCCTCCCCCGTTGAGTCTCAGTGTGACTACACTCAGACAGGCTCTTCCCTTCTCTGTTGAGTCTCAGTGTGACTGCACTGAGACAGGCTCTTTCCCCCTCTGTTGAGTCTCAGTGTGACTACACTCAGACAGGCTCTTCCCTCCTCTGTTGAGTCTCAGTGTGACTACACTCAGACAGGCTCTTCCCTCCTCTGTTGAGTCTCAGTGTGACTACACTCAGACAGGCTCTTCCCTCCTCTGTTGAGTCTCAGTGTGACTGCACTGAGACAGGCTCTTTCCCCCTCTGTTGAGTCTCAGTGTGACTACACTCAGACAGGCTCTATCCTCCTCTGTTGAGTCTCAGTGTGACTACACTCAGACAGGCTCTTCCCTCCTTTGTTGAGTCTCAGTGTGACTGCACTGAGACAGGCTCTTTCCCCCTCTGTTGAGTCTCAGTGTGACTACACTCAGACAGGCTCTATCCTCCTCTGTTGAGTCTCAGTGTGACTACACTCAGACAGGCTCTTCCCTCCTTTGTTGAGTCTCAGTGTGACTGCACTGAGACAGGCTCTTTCCCCCTCTGTTGAGTCTCAGTGTGACTACACTCAGACAGGCTCTTCCCTCCTCTGTTGAGTCTCAGTGTGACTACACTCAGACAGGCTCTTCCCTCCTCTGTTGAGTCTCAGTGTGACTACACTCAGATAGGCTCTTCGCCCCTCTGTTGAGTCTCAGTGTGACTACACTCAGACAGGCTCTTACCCCCTCTGTTGAGTCTCAGTGTGACTACACTCAGACAGGCTTTTCCCCTCTGTTGAGTCTCAGTGTGACTGCACTTAGACAGGCTCTTTCTCCTCTGTTGAGTCTCAGTGTGACTGCACTTAGACAGGCTATTTCCCCTCTGTTGAGTCTCAGTGTGACTACACTCAGACAGGCTCTACCCCCCTCTGTTGAGTCTCAGTGTGACTACACTCAGACAGGCTCTTTCCCCTCTGTTGAGTCTCAGTGTGACTGAACTTAGACAGGCTCTTTCCCCCTCTGTTGAGTCTCAGTGTGACTACACTCAGACAGGCTCTTCCCCCATCTTTTGAGTCTCAGTGTGACTACACTCAGACAGGCTCTTCCCCCCTCTGTTGAGTCTCAGTGTGACTACACTCAGACAGGCGCTTCCCTCCTCTGTTGAGTCTCAGTGTGACTGCACTGAGACAGGCTCTTTCCCCCTCTGTTGAGTCTCAGTGTGACTACACTCAGACAGGCTCTTCCCTCCTCTGTTGAGTCTCAGTGTGACTGCACTGAGACAGGCTCTTTCCCCCTCTGTTGAGTCTCAGTGTGACTAATCTGAGACAGGCTCTCCCCTCCTCTGTTGAGTCTCAGTGTGACTGCACTTAGACAGGCTCTTTCCCCTCTGTTGAGTCTCAGTGTGAATGCACTCAGACAGGCTCTTTCCCCTCTGTTGAGTCTCAGTGTGACTGTACTCAGACAGGCTCTTTCCCCCTCTGTTGAGTCTCAGTGTGACTGCAGTGAGACAGGCTCTTTCCCCTCTGTTGAGTCTAAGTGTGACTGCAGTGAGACAGGCTCTTTCCCCTCTTTTGAGTCTCAGTGTGACTGCACTCAGACAGGCTCTTTCCCCCTCTGTTGAGTCTCAGTGTGACTACACTCAGATAGGCTCTTTCATCCTCTGTTGAGTCTCAGTGTGACTGCACTCAGACAGGCTCGTCCCCCCCCCCCAGTTGAGTCTCAGTGTGACTGCACTCAGACAGGCTCTTTCCCCCTCTGTTGAGTCTCAGTGTGGCTACACTCAGACCGGCTCTTCCCTCGTGACTGCACTGAGACAGGCTCTTCTCCCCTCTCTTGAGTCTCAGTGTGACTATACTCAGACAGAGTCTCAGTGTGACTGCACTCAGACAGGCTCTTCCCTCCTCTGTTGAGTCTCAGTGTGACTGCACTGAGACAGGCTCTTCTCCCCTCTCTTGAGTCTCAGTGTGACTGCACTCAGACAGAGTCTCAGTGTGACTGCACTGACACAGGCTCTTTACCCCTCTGTTGAGTCTCAATGTGACTGCACTGAGACAGGCTCTTCCCTCCTCTGTTGAGTCTCAGTGTGACTGCACTCAGATAGGCTTTTCGTCCCCTCTGACGAGACTGTCTGGTGTAGTGCTGGGTGAAAGTCTGTGAGTGTGGTGACACGGAGTGTGACTACACTCAGACAGGCTCTTCCCCCCTCTGGTGAGTCTCAGTCTGACTGCACTCAGACAGGCTCTTTCCCCTCTGTTGAGTCTCAGTGTGACTACACTCAGATAGGCTCTTCCCCCCCCTCTGTTGAGTCTCAGTCTGACTGCACTCAGACAGGCTCTTCCCTCCACTGTTGAGTCTCAGTGTGACTACACTCAGACAGGCTCTTCCCTCCTCTGTTGAGTCTCAGTGTGACTACACTCAGACAGGCTCTTTCCCCTCTGTTGAGTCTCAGTGTGACTGCACTCAGACAGGCTCTTTCTCCTCTGTTGAGTCTCAGTGTGACTGCACTTAGACAGGCTCTTTCCCCTCTGTTGAGTCTCAATGTGACTGCACTGAGACAGGCTCTTCCCTCCTCTGTTGAGTCTCAGTGTGACTGCACTCAGATAGGCTTTTCGTCCCCTCTGACAAGACTGTCTGGTGTAGTGCTGGGTGAAAGTCTGTGAGTGTGGTGACACGGAGTGTGACTACACTCAGACAGGCTCTTCCCCCCTCTGGTGAGTCTCAGTCTGACTGCACTCAGACAGGCTCTTTCCCCTCTGTTGAGTCTCAGTGTGACTACACTCAGATAGGCTCTCCCCCCCCCCTCTGTTGAGTCTCAGTCTGACTGCACTCAGACAGGCTCTTCCCTCCACTGTTGAGTCTCAGTGTGACTACACTCAGATAGGCTCTTCCCCCCCTCTGTTGAGTCTCAGTGTGACTACACTCAGACAGGCTCTTTCCCCTCTGTTGAGTCTCAGTGTGACTGCACTCAGACAGGCTCTTTCTCCTCTGTTGAGTCTCAGTGTGACTGCACTTAGACAGGCTCTTTCCCCTCTGTTGAGTCTCAGTGTGACTGCACTCAGACAGGCTCTTTCTCCTCTGTTGAGTCTCAGTGTGACTGCACTTAAACAGGCTCTTTCTCCTCTGTTGAGTCTCAGTGTGACTGCACTTAGACAGGCTCTCTCCCCTCTCTTGAGTCTCAGTGTGAATGCACTCAGATAGAGTCAGAGTCAAATACACTTTATTCGATTATTTTAAAATCATAACAAAAAAAAGAAATTATAAAATTCTTTAAAAACAGGAATTCGTTATGTACAGATCTTCAATGGTAATCAAGATAACTATACAAAAATTATATACAACTACATAATTTTTAGAACCACTGCAGATTGTTCAGATCTTTCAAAGGATTTACATAGTTTGTACATTGAATTTACTACAGGTCTATTTACAATTCTATTTACAGTTCTATTTACAATCAATTTACAACCATAACCTTGCGAGGTATGCAGACTTTGAGGAATTCAGGGAACTAAGTCAGATGGTAATAGCCTAGAAAAATTTCAGTCAAAATGCCAATTCCCATACTATCAGGCTAGTGGTGGTCGAAGTCTTTTTTGCCTGGACCGAATAGACATTGTCAGGAAATTGGCTACCCCGTACATTACTAATGGTGATTCCATAAGCTGCAAGAACAATAAAGCCGGTTTAACTTGCATAAACTCTTGGTCTTTCAATATAGGCTTAATAAACTTCTCCCTGGCACTTTTAAAAAAAGGACAAAAAAACAGAAAATGCAATAAATCCTGATCAGAGGAATCATCACAACTGCAGGGAGCATTCTCGTGGGGCCTACACCACTTATCATATTCACCCAGCAGAAAGTGAGCTTGATTAAAACGAAATTTCGTAAGGAGCCACCGGCGATATGGTTTATTTACTATCATCAGATATGGTTGGATAGCTAAAGTTGTAATCGTCATATAGTGAGACCTTACAGTTGGCTTCATTATTTCACATGACTCTCTTTCTGCTTCCCTTTTCTTTATAAAGTGGGACTTGGCCCAGCTAATGTCTTCTCTTTTTAGATCTTCGGGTTTAGTATATAGATCAGGGCGGCCCAGATATCCTGCTGTTGTTTTAATATGTGTTAGCCACTCGATCTCAGCCACTCTGTCCCGCCCCATACAGTCTCTAATGATCTTATGATTTAGAGTTAGGTTGGAGTTAAGCCATGTTTTAATCCATGACAAGAGTGGGGCCAAGGACAACGTGTCTTCAATATACCCCATCCCCAATTCCATATGGATTGAAAAAGCAGGAGTAGATTGGGGAAGACCCATAAGAGATCGCAAAAACATGTTCTCCGCTCTTTGGATACGGGACATGTTTTGAAAACCCCATATCGAGGCCCCGTACCTGGCTATAGCCAGGGTTTTGGCTCTATAGATAGACAAGATAGCCTCGGCTGGTTTGCCACCAAGTCGTTTTGCGAAACCCAGAATAGCGGCAGACGATCTTTTTACTGCTGCTGCTTTATTCTGGATTTGTGGTGCCCATGTCCCTTTCTCATCAAACACCACTCCTAGATAGGCGAAAACTTTGACTTTAGAGAGCACGGAGCCATTACAAGAGAGGGTTTTGATGTTATTCTTGCGATTGCCCACTGCCATGACATGTGATTTATCTGTGTTTATTACTAAATCCAGATCTTGCATAAAAGCCCCAAATGCATTTAGTAGATGTTGTAAACCATTAGGGGTTCTTGACAACAATACCGTATCATCGGCATATAATAGGACCGGCATCATGGAACCACCCATGCGCGGTACATCAATAGAGGCCGCTTCCAGAGACTCTCCCAGTGAGTTAATATAAAGAGAGAAGAGCATGGGGGCCAGGATGCACCCTTGGCGCACACCCCTTCCAGATTTAAAGAATGCGGTACATTTTCCCTCCTGGGACATACGAATGGTCGCCCTTAGATCACTGTGAAGTTGCGCTAAAAAATTCACAAGTGCTCGGTCCAGTCCCCTTTCAAGGAGTATTGTCCACAGCTTTGACCTATTAATTAGGTCAAAGGCTGTGCACAAGTCCATGAAAGCCAGATACATCATCCCCCTTGATGCTACTGTATATTTGCTCAGTGTGAGATGTAAATTTAGGCATTGGTCTTCTGTACCTCTGGCAGATCGAAAGCCATACTGAGCCTCGCACTAAATATCTTTATTAGTGGCCCAAGCTGAGATTCTTTCTAGGATAACCTTACCTAGGATTTTAAATGAAGAATCTAGCAATGATATGGGCCTGTAGCATCTTGGGTCCCCCCTTTGGCCCATCTTAAATATGGGGATAATGATGGATTGTGACCATGTAGTTGGGGGGTCTTGTCTTATCTATACTGACTACATTAAAGACATTTGTGAGTACAACTGACCACATGGCCGAGTTTGCTTTAAACATATCGGCAGGTACGCCATCTGGGCCAGGGGCCTTCTGGGCTGCCGTGTCCTCAATTGCCTTCTGTACCTCTTTAATAGTAAAACTTGGTAGAGCGTCTTGTATGTCAATCGGTATTGGGTCTATGGGTCCTAGATTAAGATTACTGCCATAGATCCTTTGGAAGTGATCCAGCCAGTCCTGCTCTGGGATATTTACCTCTAGTGGCGCATTTTCTTTCCCTTTAAACAAGGGGGTATTAACAATGGTCCAGAATTTTGCGCTATCCCTCAGGGTAGCCTTCTCGTACAAATCATCCCAAGCCTGTCTTTTTATTTCTTTTTTTCTCCTTAGAATATCCAAGTTATACTGTTTCCTAAGCCTGGCCACCTCAGATCTATCTCGGGGTACCATTTTCAAAGCTTTATGTAATTCTCGGTGAGATTTGGAGCATTCATTATTAAACCACCCCTCTACCTTTTTCTCCCTGTTTTTCATTTTACATTTTAGATCATCTGCTGCCTGGCGGCAGATGGATTCAAAAGACCGGATTATATTCCCCTCAAATTTAAGTGGTTCCCTACAGATGTTAATTTCTTTACCCACTTTTTAATTTAAGGAGTGGAAAAAATCCTCTGGGATGACTTTGCTCCATTTCACCCGCCTCCCCTGGTCCCTTGGAATTAAGTCTGCAGAAATTTCTGCTTTAGTATTTTTATTAAATAAAAACAGGTTGTTATCATCTACTTTCAACACAACCGGATTATGATCACTAAATGTAGTGTGTATAGCATTATAAAAAATAACATTATGTAACATAGCCGGAGAAATTAATATATAGTCAATAATGGTGTTGCTATGCCTGGCACTGTAGGTTGGGACCCTTTCATTACTATCGAAGAACTCTGGTTGAAATAATTCATTCTCTAGAAGAAGTTCTTCTAGGGCAGACCCTTTTACAGAATGTTCGAAGTGTGGGAGTGGCAACATATCTATATTTACAGTATCTCTTAACTGGCAATTCTGTTGACATAAATGTACATTAAAATCTCCCATCAGGGTGAAATATACCGGAGTGGTTTGACCCTCTTTAAAACTCAGTCAGAGAGTTGATATTTTCATTGGCACCTGTATTTTGGGGGGCATTATAAAAGTTGATATAAACACATTTAGATTTATTAGTCATTGTGACTTCCAGAACTAAGTAGTTTTGGGATGGTGTGTGTAATACCTTAACAGTTCCATTCCCTTTAACTGAAATTAAAAACTGCAACCCTACTTTATTTCGGCCTGAGCTCGATGTCTGTGCAGCTAAAAAATAAGATGTATATCCATCTAACCAAAAATCACAATCCCTATCCCACGTTTCCTGTAAGGCTACCACATCATATTCTTTTAATAAACCCAGCCATCTTGTGTCATCCCTTTTCGAGCGTAGTCCTGCGATATTCCAGCTCAATATTTTGACAACATTACCCTTTTCGTTTCTAGTAGGCAGTGTGGGCAGTAGATGGCTACAAGTATTATCACAAGAAGTCAGTCAATCGTTTTCCTCTAAATTTGATAGGGCAGAAAACCTATTTGTAAGCACCAGACTACTTCTTGCTTCGCTTCCCTGATTATCATGGGTTTTTGGTAGCATGCCAGTTGTTTGCGTGGCCCAAGAGCTGGGACAGGAGATATTAGTGGGAGTAACGTTGCGAGTAACCCTTCCTGGAAGCATCTTATGTGGTGCAGGTGGAGGGTAGAAAAAACCTAGGGGTACCGCTCTAATCCTGTCTTCTTTGACCTCTGTAGTATCCCAAAATAAACGCGAGGCCTCATGGGGTCTATTAAAGTTGACGATCATACAGTCACCAGCAAATTTTTTTTCTGTGTGTCCCACCCAATCAACCCGTCTACCTGTCTGAATGCACTCTGAGATATTATTCGGGCCTGTACAATTTGCATCACACCACGTCTTAATATTGACCAGCTGTGTACCATTTGACTCAAATTCACCCGGTTTTAATACAGGTATATTCACCAGAACAGCGACATAGGGTGTAGCTTCCGGGGGAAGGTGAACTGGAGGTCTGGGGCGCTGTCTCCTAGGCCCTGCTGAGTTATGCTCATCTAGAAGGGGTGCCATAGGCTTAGCCTGAGGAGGACATGGTTTACTTATCAAATGTGCCCTAGATGTAATTTTACTATCTATTTGCCTAGTACCACAACCTTTAGACTCTAGTGGTAGGGCGGGTGGAATCAAAGGGCATGTTGGTACAGTATTCCCCTGCTCCATAGGGGATTGGGGTTGCCTATGTTGATTAGAAAATGGCCATGATGTAGTTTTTGATAATGGACCCCGAGAATCTTTCTCAAAAGACGTTATGTAATCATTAATCCTATCACATTTCCCCAATATTTCAGTAACACATTCCTTAAGTGTATCTATAATGTCAGTGGAGATTTGTATGAGTACCCCTTCAAGCTTATCTACAAGGACCTTCTCCACCATGTCCTTAATTGAGATTAAGAGGGCACTCAATGGAGTTCCTTGTTTCTTTCGAGAAAGTGCGCCTTGAGCCTTAGATTTATAAAGAATCCGTTTAGGGCGCTTAGTGGTCTGAGGATCAGGCTCCTGAGTACAATCATGTATGGGTTGCTGAAGGACTTGATTACTGTTCACTTGATCCTCTTGTTCCGGGGTGTTGGCTATATCTTGTTGCCTAATAATGGGTGCATTTTCAATCAATATTACCGGTTCCAGGCGAATGGGTAGTCTATTTACTGTGGGCGATGGTTGGCTATCCAAAAATATTGGGTCCAAACCCAGTTCGCGTTCTTTGTCAGCAATTTCTTGATTCAATTTGCCCACAGCTGATGTAAAAAATGTCATAATATTAGATGATGCTGTAGCTTTTCGCGCAATTTTAGCTTTAACTGTACCCCCATTACTGGATGTTTGCAGTTTGCGCTTACCCATTTCCGTAGTGCAGATCGAAGGGGGGATGCCCGTCCCGTCCCCTGTCGTCCCCGGACGGCCACAGACGGCCCGCCCTCTGCCCGGGCTCAGCCCGGCGACGTCCGCGCGTGTCCGCGACGCGGAGGAAGCTGTTGCCTTTTGTGCGCCTCCTGGCACTGGAGACAGGAAGTGGGCGCTGTTGTGGTGGGGCAGGCTGGGAACTGTGGTCCGCCCCGCTCTGCGGCCGTGCAATGGAGCTGCTCGGCGGCGGAGGGCGACCACAGCGTCAGGAACCCAGCGGTGCGGCGGTGTCCAGGCAGGTGGTGCTGTGACCCCTCCTAGCGTCAGTCTTCACTTGTTGTGCTCCGGCTCCTCAGTGGGAGCTGTTGCCTTTTGTGCGCCTCCTGGCACTGGAGACAGGAAGTGGGCGCTGTTGTGGTGGGGCAGGCTGGGAACTGTGGTCCGCCCCGCTCTGCGGCCGTGCGATGGAGCTGCTCGGCGGCGGGGGGCGACCACAGCGTCAGGAACCCAGCGGTGCGGTGGTGTCCAGGCAGGTCAGTGCTGCGACCCCTCTTAGCGTCAGTCTTCGCTTGTTGTGCTCCCGCTCCTCAGTGGGAGCTGTTGCCTTTTGTGCGCCTCCTGGCGCTGGAGACAGGAAGTTGGCACTGTTGTGGTGGGGCAGGCTGGGAACTGTGGTCCGCCCCGCTCTGCGGCCGTGCGATGGAGCTGCTCGGCGGCGGGGGGCGACCACAGCGTCAGGAACCCAGCGGTGCAGCGGTGTCCAGGCAGGTCAGTGCTGCGACCCCTCCTAGCGTCAGTCTTCGCTTGTTGTGCTCCCGCTCCTCAGTGGGAGCTGTTGCCTTTTGTGCGCCTCCTGGCGCTGGAGACAGGAAGTGGGCGCTGTTGTGGTGGGGCAGGCTGGGAACTGTGGTCCGCCCCGCTCTGCGGCTGTGCGATGGAGCTGCTCGGCGGCGGGGGGCGACCACAGCGTTAGGAACCCAGCGGTGCGGCGGTGTCCAGGCAGGTCAGTGCTGCGACCCCTCCTAGCGTCAGTCTTCGCTTGTTGTGCTACTTGTAACTATTCTCTGACCCTGCTTCAAGGGTCAGAGCAGGGTCAGAGAATAGTTGCAAGTAGGCAACGAGGCGCCAGGAAGCAATTAGCAGCAGGTGTCCAAGTTGAAGTTAATTTGTTTGTAACCCTTTTGTAAAAGGTTACAAAGAAATTAGGTTCAACTTTTGCACCTGCTGCTGTAACCCTTGCTTGGCTGAAAATGTGTCCCCGCTGATTCGCGGATTTTACCGCGATTTCACGAGATTCGCGGATCGCGAAATCGCGTAAAATCCGCAAATTCGCCCGCGAAACGGATTTTACGCCCACCCTTATCAGACACCCCCAGCAGCCCCTCTGAGAAACCGACACTTCTTAAAACTTTGCAGAGCCAGTTACACCCTCTTTAAACTATCTGTGTAACTAACACCCTCTGTTACATCTCAGTATCACTGACACCATGGAGACCCCTCATGTTCACTCACGACCCATGTAACCTACAATGAATTACTTATACCTCTGTGATACATTAGACTGATACCTAATGACTCCATCAAGCCACTGACTCATTTGTATGCTGTACGAGTCCCTTATAGCCCCTGCTGCCCCACACTTCCCTGCACATTTCTATACTTCACTAATACCCCCACTGAAACCACTAGTGGTCCTGGGCAGAGAGTTTGCAGAGTTTTTCACTAAAATTTCACCAAATTCCGTGGAGTTCAGTGAGTGGGCGAATGGAGTATTGCTGGGCCACCCCAAACAAAGTCCCAGTGGAAGTTGAGAGTAATTGTGAGCCAAGAACCCCTGTTGTTGTCATAAGTAAGTCCCCCAAGCAAGTCCCCCAAAGTGGAATTTCTAAGACCTTGCTGGAGGCCCTGCTCCCTTTCTTAATCACGCTGCAAACACACCTCCTGGCGCAGTACTGGTTGGGGGATGAAGTCCCCATGGCTGATGTGGGTCATTGGGGGCTAAGAACCCCTATTGTTGCTACAAGTAAGTCCCCCACAACTGGATTGCTGAGACTAGGGGTGAGCGTGCCAGGTAACCCAGGAAACTCCGCTCCACCCAGAATGTTTGCCGAGCTCCACATTCCAAGCAGAGCATGGAGGGGCAAAACTCCGCAAACTCCACCCACGGAGCAGAGCTAACCACTCACCCCTTTCCACTACTAGGCTTCAGATATGACTTTGCAGTAGAAGCAATATTTCCCTTGTTGAATAGTATTTTAGGACGCTATTGGAATTTTCCCAATTCATACCCTTATATAGGTATAAATCACCAGAATCTTATATAGGCATAGAAATCATAACCATATTTAGACATAGCTCATACAGTCCAAATATGGCAGGGCTACTTCCACTAGTTGCGAAAATCCACAACGATTTCTTGGAAAACTCGGCTTCAGCAGCAAGGGGCTTCCCCTTGCTCGAATACTGACTTGTCCAAAGAACTCTTTGAGTTTTCAAAGAACTGAGACTCTTTGATGACGTTATTATGTCCATCTTTACGTCAAACTCGGCACCTTCAAGGTATAAATATGCCCACACTTGCCATAGCAAACACACTGTGGTTTGGAGTAGTTCGACTACCTACTTGCCCGACGCATCCTGCTACAGCAAGTGCTGAAGGAAGACGAACCTCCAGCAGACGCACTGAGAGAGAATCTGTTGTTTCTCCTGCAGAGAAATCCAGCTCCAGTGCTTCCAAGCTACCCTTGCGGGTTGTTGGGAAATCAAGTCCTGAGATTGACCTTCTTCATTCTAAACCAGGGTACGGAGCTCATTAGACCCTAAGAGAAATCTTGGATAGATTCTTGGCAAAGGAATACTAAATTTATGCTACATCCCACTTTCTTCTTCCCTCGTACTAAGCTTAGGTTAGGTACATCGGGGTAGGCGTATTTTAGAAGAATCACTTGAGTACTTTTTAGCCTTTGTTATTTATGTATGTATTGATATATGGTTTAGGAACCATACAATGCTCTTACAGTATTATTTTATTCCACTCTTTTTACTGTATGCATTATATTTTGCAACCAGTTTTACGATTGTAGCAGTTCATTTCTTATGCTTGATTAATTAGACTGTTCAATAAAACCTTTTATTGAAAACGACCTCTGGTGAAACGAAGCATGCACGATTGAATGAGTAAAATATCTATCTATTGTTTCCACGACTCTGAAGATCAGTTTTATCTTGGGAAACAAAGTTGTCATATTTATGCCGTTGTCAGAAACTAAATCCCTTCTTGTGAATTCGAGAACGTTTCTAGTGACCTCTGAGCTAGCTGGCACTCACAATTAAGTCTAATATATTTCGATAGAGACCTAGTAGACATAAGTCCTACGTCACATCTATAGGATATATTATTCCAATGCACATAGCCTATTGGGAATATAGGAACTAAACTACATGGCGCCCAACGTTTGGTAAGGCACTAATTTAACGCTAGATACTAGAGTAACTCAGTCGCGCTTTTCACAGAGACTCCTTTATCCCGTAAAATACTCCAATAGACGTCTGGAGTGGGTTGAAGGATAAAATATCCGCCTTAAACTGAGTAGGACGAAAAATCCTATTTTATTAGTTTTTGGTTTTGTTCAACGTTGAAGGATACAGTGTTCCAAAATATTGTGCATCTTATTTCCTCGAAACTTGCTCTCCAAGACTTTCAACAGAATGTCGGATACCAACGAAGATAATCCCAGGGTAAATGGAACTGCAGTAAATACAAACCAACCAGGTCTTGACACTACAGGTTTCCGACAAGACGATGCGGATGATATAATCATCCCAGAAAATATAAGGAAAACCATAGCTATAAAGCTTATAGAAAATGGCCTATCAGCAAGAGGTGGTAGGGTAATTTTTGTCATAGAGGCACATGAATATCGGCAGACAGAGGTATTCTATTCATGGATTATGTTTCCACAAGCAAATCCAACAACACATGTGTTGCACTTCTATAAGATAGAGGAACACCCAGTGGAATACGTTCTTTTCGAGGACATTGAAATTCCACTAACTTACCAAAAGCATCAGCTCTGGTTTAAAGGCGCCCTACAACATCAAAATCACATTACCAGGCTCGGTCCACTAGGTAGACCAGGAGCAACATGGCGGAGACTAGCCAGCTATACACCACATCCTGCCATTGAACAAATGACAGGTCCAGAACTATTAGCTCAGCTAAAACAATTAATTAAAATCCATAGACAATTGGTACAATATGTCATGCAGACTCTAACAGTCCAACCTGCTATAAGGATTCCACAGCACACCCCTCATCAGGGGAACACAAACAAAATTACATCACAGACTATACAATCAGTCATCAGTAAATTACCCCAAAAAAGGGAACAAATTCCATTCTGGTTAGCTCAAAAAATGACTCAGATCGATGCAGTATTTCCCGATAGTACACCTCATGAGAAACACAGGATTCTTACAATCGGTTTACCAATGGGGATCGCACCACACCTGGAGGACTGTGACACTTGGGGTAAAGTCTTTGCTGCAATCTACACAAAGGCACACAGTGTTCTGTTCATGGCAGTAATACCAGACGTCCTGAAACAAATTCAAAATGAATATGGTTCAGAGCCTGCTTTAAATCTCGGTATGAAGTTACTGAAGGATTTTAAACAGTTTTCAGCTATAATATTAGCTAATATTAAAGGTGAAGCAGCATCCAGGGCAATCCGCCAAAAACTAAAAGAACTTGATGTAACTGAGCAACCATATGAACTTGCCAGAATAATAGAAAAATACTATGAAGAACTAGGAAGGGATAGTTTGGGAGGGAAACAAGTAAAACCTGAACTAACAGAAAATCCTGAAAAGGTTGTTATTAAAAATACTCTCACTACTCCTAAAAAGAAGTGGGAAAATACTAGACAGACACTTCCTAAAGAGAAGCGTTCTCAATCAAGAGGTAGATCTCTTCAAAAGGAGCCCTCTGAAAAGAGGTATAACCTCAGAAACAGGGATAACTTGAGAAAGCCCGATAGATATCAAGATACTGATACACGTTCCTCTCATACCTTTCAGACTTCCTCGCAGAAATCTGAAATAAGAGAACGATCAGAACACAAGGAAGAATGTGTGAAGTCCAAAGACGATCAACACGTTCCGAAAATTAAGAAAACTCAATTCACCAAAAAGAAGGTAACAAGTCTATAATCAGACATGCCGAGGATCTTGAGGACACAACTCAAGAACAGGGAGTGGGCCCAAACAATGCTGGACAGCGCTGCAGAGGTTACCATAGCTCGCAAGATCCTGAATGATCATCTGGAGACAGTGGACCTGAATGAATGCATTCAGGTTGAAACTGCGGATACCAGGGTTAGTGTACCACATAAGTTATACGAAGTAACACTCCGAATAGAGGGGGATATAACTAGGAAAATAAAAGCACTCTTTTGGTAACAATTATCTAAGGGTTATGACATCCTTCTGGCTGAAAAAGACTGGCCACCTGAATTTGTCAGGGAGTGCCCACATGGCGAAGAGATCATTATGCCAGCCTTCTCAAATCATATTCCTATTCATAAAAAATACACCTATGCCAGAAAATGGGCTGTGGCCCAGGCTCCAGCGTTATATAAAAATCATGTGGGATGGGATGAGGATTCACCTCACCAGAAGATACATTTAAAAAATCAACCAACTGCTCAAAATCAGTAGTATCCAGTTAAACAAGAATCTAAAAAGCAGGCCAGGGAGATCCTAGATCAACTTAAATACCAACGGGTGATTGAAACATGCACCTCGTCCATGAACAATCCTTTGTTTCCTGTCTCCAAACCAGACAATACATATTGTCTCGTTTTGGATTACAGACATTTAAATTCCTGTTGCAAAACCTTTGCAGTACAAAATACACACAGTGCAGCACTGAGGAATAACATTGTGTGCAAAAAATACAAAACAACATTACATATTTCAAACGGTTTCTTCTGTCAAAATATTGCACCTGAAAGCAGGTACTTGACCGCTTTCTCTATACTCGGGACACAACAACACTTTTGTCATCTCCCCCAGGGATTCAAGAACAGTCCTGGGTTATTTTCAGCCAGAGTAAGAGAGTTACTCCAAACGTACGATGATGAGGCATTATCTTATGTCGATGACATCTATCTTACAGATTATGATTTGGACAAGCATTTGAACAGGGTGAACACCATAATACTTGGTTTCACTTCTGAAGGGTAGAAATTCAATTTTAAAAAATCAAGAATTGCCTACTTCAACATCCTATTCTTAGGATATGAACTTTCAAGTGAAGGCAAAAGCCTGGCAGCAAACATTTTGGAAAAATGTACGCTGCTCCAACCTCAAAAAACACTGAAAAACTTGCAGTCAGTTCTAGGATTCCTGAATTTCGGAAGAACTTACATTCTAAATTACGCAGAAAGGGTTAAACCGCTCTACGAATTTATCAAACCTGATTTCAAACCTACTAATTGGACTCAAAAACACACAGAAATGTTGCGTTCAGTGCAAACAGACATGATGGCAACAACACATTTGCATACACGCGTAAATGAACGCAACCTTGTAATCCGAATCATCCCAGTGAGATGCGGATTCACATACCTAACCTTTAATGAAGGTGAAAAGATACCAATAGCTTACAAATCACACTTGTACACACAAGCTGAAATGAAATTCACTTCAATAGAAATAATTCTGACAGCGGTTCAAACTGCTGTAGCAAAGGAGAGAGAGCACTTGCACAGGGTAAACGCATTAAAGTCGTTACTCCTGTACCTGCCTCAGAAGCAGTGACAAAAGCAAGCGTTCAAAATGCAATAGCTCTACATCTGAGATGGATACAATGCGTTAATTCTCTTGCTGCAACAGACGTTGAATACGTTTTTGACCCTTACTTGAAGACACAAGAATTTCTCAAATACGAACGAGAATGTCCTCTGCCTACTGAAATTCTGCCTCTAGAACATTACGGATGTATAATATATACAGATGGATCAGCACAACCCGCAATTGGGGGTAAACAAGCTTATAGTGATGCGTGCGCGATTGTTAAAGGTCGCTGGCGCGATGGTAAATTCGGACCTATGGTCACAAAAACTCAATCTCTCGGAGACTGTACATCTCAGCGAGCTGAACTACAGGCTTTCAAGATGGCGCTTGAAAATACTGATAAGATAGATTTTTTAATTTGTATTTTGTACCCTGGTCCACCAACCCACTTGTGTACTTTCATTGTAAACTTTTAAATTTGATGGTGTGTTAAAAAAAAAAAAAAAAAAAAAATACTGATCGCGAATTCCCCACACTCATAGTGTGCGATTCGTATTACTGCGTCCAGTCTTACAATGAATATCTGCAGAACTGGGTTCAAAATGGTTTTAAAGATGCAAAAGGTGGTACAATCAAGCATAAAATGCTTTTGGAACAAGTAGTTCTTTTTAAGGGTGGGCATAGTGTGCGTAGTGGGGCTACGTGAAGCTTTGTGAAGCGGGCAGGAAGCTACGCCCACCGACACACTTCGCGTAGCCCACACTCTTCTACAGCTTGCACATTTGGCTGGAAGAAGCCGGCGTGAAACAGAAGAGGGAGCCCCGGGACGCCGCATATTAGGTAAGTGATTTTAATGTACTCTTACACTATTTTTAATCAAAATTAGGCATGTAGAAGAGGGCGGGAGGGAGGCGGGTGGCGGGCAACTTTGCTCTGTCCACAGGGTGTTCGTAGTGTTGCCTACTACGCCTACTTTGCGAATCGCGAAGTAGGCAAGACTACGTACACTCCGTGGACGGAGCGAAGCACTGTGCCCAGGGTAAGTTCTTTTACAGAAAGAACTACAATAGACTCACGTGATCCATACACGGAGTCATTAGCGTGATGGCGTCCGCGTTGAAGGGAATTCATTGGCTGATGAAGCTGCGAAGTGTGGTAAATGTTTGATTTACCGTCCTAATTTCTATGCAGGTAAGTACTTAAACAAAAATAACTCAATCGGAAAGAAAGACGCAGAGTCCGTGGTGTTAGAGTTCTTAGGGGTTTTATTCCTTAAAAAGGAATGGTTCTTGAACCGGATATCGGGTTCCTAACACCACTGGGGTGCAGGAAGGGATAGAGCATACTTTATTGACAAGACATAACTTTTATACTTAAAGCATATACTGGATACCAATACAGTAGGCGTAACAGCTGAGAGAAAACAAGATAAAAGCACACACGTGTTAGCAATACGTAATTAGGAGGCGTGAACTAGGCGTGAACATAGAGGTGTGTGCTAGAAACGTCACATGAAAGTGTCACAAGTAGGTGGGTACATAGCAGAATCTTGCAATGTCAGCAGAAATCTGAGGTCTGGATGCGCGCGCAGCTGCATGACGTGTGATTGACGTGGAGCTGGAGGGTGCAGGGGACTTGACATTTACACTAGCGGAAAGAGACAGAAGTCTGGCATGTCAGATCAACTCGTACCTATATCATATCTGATATCTGATGTTTGGGAACCATATTATCTAGAGGAAAAGGTCTCTTGAGCAGAGGCTATTCTATACTGACTGTGAGTGCGTATATAAGCGTCTACGTGTCTGCATGAGATGCGAGGGGGCATGGGCCTACCATGGTAACAGAAGCCATGAATTACTTGCACGGAGACAGTGAGGCCGGGCCCTTTGCCCTGCAGCTGGAAGGATGTTTACTTGAACTAGTAGGCAGGAATGTGTATTTGGAGGAGCAGAGCAGATAATTCGAAGGTTGAATACAGTCTTGGCAGGCAGCAGGCTGAGCTAAGCGCCGTGAGCCGCACAGGGAGTAAGGCAGAGGTCACGGGTACAGAGGCAGCCTAGGCCGAGGCATTCAGTGTCAGAAGGCAGGAAAAGGCTCGATGGCAGAATTCAGGGCCTACTTCGCCTGGGCTGGAAAACGTGTAAAGTACACTACATAAAGACGTTGGCACGGCATACTTAGGAACGGAATATTCAACCCGTTCAGGGTGGATCTGAAAGAGGACATGTTAACGTTGGACGCAAATGTATTTGCGTCTTCATAGCTGGCACAGGAGGGAAGTTACATGCACTTTAAGCTTGTACATGGAGACGGTGGGGTACACGTTAGGGAACATTTCTTGACCATAAAATGTATATTTCCTCATTCCCTCCTTGTTCCCTACGGACCCTTCATGATATATCAATCCTCATGAACCGATCAGTCTGTTCATGTAACATCATTTGCTCTTCTTTCTTCTTTTCGCGTCTTGAGTGAAAACTTGAATGCGGAATACATGATGTGGCACACAGACCACAAATCGCCGGCCCACATTGTAGGCACAGGCAGCAACTGAATACCACTGCATTCCTCTTTGAGGTGTTTTGTCGCTAGAGGGAGCCAGAGAGCAGAATTGTGAGAACGCCAGAACGCCATTGCCTCGAGGCGAGTGCAGTGCTGCTGCTACAGAGGGAAGCGGAAAAACCTCTGTAGTGAGAAAGTAAAGGAAAGCAAGCTGCCGGTCGGGCGGCCGGCCCTCGGCCTCACATCCGTCACTCGTCTCCATCTGCCGTCTCAACCATCATAAGGTAAACAAGGCAATTAACCAGCACAAACAGCGCAGCAGAGCACAGCACTATCGGCGCCTCAGCATCCTGTGGCATCTTTAACCTCACAGCCTCGTAGCTTTACAGGACTTTTGCTCTAGATAAATTCTCCCCGAGTGCACCACTGCCAGCCACCTGCCACCGGGGTTGGGAACCCTCTGGCGGAACATCGAGTCTCCCCCTCTGCAACCTGCAATTTGGGACCCACCTGTTTGCTTGGAGGACTGTGTGTCGGACAGGCAAGGATTTTTGACCTAGCCCATTCTCTCTGGCCTCTTCGCCTTTCCCCCGGCGCGAGCGGCTCACAGGGTGGTGGCTTGGCTGTTCCCTGCCCCCCCTCTGCTGTGCAGAGCAGAGCAGAGCGTGGGAGCACGACCGCAGGTCTCGCAGCCTTTGCAGCAGCGGCCGCGGGCAAAAATCGGGAGTGGCCCGGTAGCGGCGGGAGCTGGCTGGGGGTCACGAGAGCTCTTGGTCAGCATAGGGGCCAGTCTGGAAAGCGGAGGAGGATTGCAGCAAGGTCCCCTACAGCGGCAGGAGCATTCCAGAAGCCGCGGGAACATTCAGCAGCCCAGATATCAGTAGCAGCCAGGGCTACCCCTGAGTTGGCGGGAGTCGCAGGAGCCACTGAGACCGGCCTGTGCATCTGTGCACCTTTCGACGCGGGAGACAAGAGGTAAGAGGTGGAGGCAAGCGCGGCAGCCGTTAGAGGTCGCCGCTAAGTAGGAGCCAGAGGGAGAGGTCTGAGGGGCTGGCAGACTAGGTCTCCAGCTTGCAGCCCCCCTCGCGTGCACCGCTTGCTAACTCCTCCGTGCCCTCAAAAGAAAAAAACACAGCTCAACACAGGGGCCCACATCAGCACTAGTACTGGTATTCCCTCCCCTCCAGCACAATCAGGCACAAACAAGCCTAGCCCTAGCCCTAGCCCCAGCAAACGGCGCAATAAGAGATGACGCTGAGGAAGACTAAATCCTGCACGGAGGATGAGGGGGAAATGAACCCTGAGAGTCGAGCACAAAGAAGGGTAACCAGAAGCATAAGTACCCAAAAATCCCAGGACCTGGTCACTGGCAATTCCCTCCCCCAAGGCCTTATCACTCAATTCTTTCAGGCCTCAAACAGCCCGTCGCCTTTGGATGAAACGTCACAAGATCCCGCGACTAATGCCATACCTGGGTTCCCTAAGATCCACCTGGCCCCAGGGGACTCTCACTCCTGCGAGCCTGCTAACTTCGAGTCACCTGGGAGCCTTGAAGCTTGTTTTCAGCCTGAGGCCAGGACAAAGAGCCCGATTAGGGTCACTGCCGACATTCATGACAGGCCAACTCTGGGGGCGAACGAGGATTCAGATACTGGGAGGGCAAGCGAGGCTGTCGCATCCTCCTCCCCAAAGAGCACAGGCACAGGCAAGGGTCTGAATGCAATTGTGACACCTAGGGAAATACAGAGGCCAATCCCTCAGGGTACGGAGGTTCCAACAACTTCGTTCTTACTAAAATTGGAACAGACCATTGAACGAACACTTGAAACTACTCCCATTAATTTAGGAAGAGCTAAGGCCCCGAGAACTGCACAAACGGAGGGTTGGAGTCCGCTGAGTTTAACTCATCACCAAGACTTAACCGACCCAATTGATGAGCCCACTTTCAAAGACCTTAACTTGTCTGCAATAAGAGAAGTCCAGGACACAATGGCTAGGGCACTGCTATGGCAGTCCGCAAAGATGGAACTCCAAATCGACCTTTTGCAGTCGATAGCCCAACATTTGGTGTGCCAAGATGACAAGCTGGCAAAGCTGGAAGTTCAACTTAACGCCCAACAAGCTCATGTCGCCAGCACCAATTCCTGTGACGTCTTAATTGATAAATGGGCAAGTCTTCCCGAAGTCTTAAAAGAGATGCTTGCATTAGCCAGGGGTCATGGCGAGATAACCACGCAAGATCAAGCCGCACAAAAGCTACCACCACAGACGACAGAGCATGCCGAAACAGCAACCCTTAGCACAACGGGCAATAGCGCCACAAAGGTTCCCCTAGTAGGGCCCCGCATTAACTTTACTTCGGCTAATAAAGGGAATGGTGACCCCGAGGCCTCGGATCTCGAGACCGTTAGTGATGACCTGTCTGTTACTACCCCTCAAGTGGAGAGGGCCGAAGGAGCATTAGCAAGTGCCAAAGCTCCGTTATCAAGGAGAGCCAAAAAAAGACTTAAAAAACAACTTAAGAAGTCCAAAGCTAGAAGCAGAAACACATCCTCGGTGGTATTAACCCTGGGCGACACTGAAACTAAACGTATCACCAAACCACTCTTCCCCATTTTCATACCCAAGCAGGTGTCTAAAATGGGCAAGCCATGTGACGCACCTCTTGTTCGCGGTGAGGCCCAAAGACAACAAATCCCTCTCATGGAGGGTCAAACTAATGAGGCTCTTCAACAAAGGCCTTCACAGGTGGCCGTCTCAGCACCTTTAAGTGCCCCCAGCCCTTCCGGTTGGGTTCTGAAACATGAGTCTGTAACAAATCCCAAACTACAACAGGGCGCACAACCAGTACTGTCAAGATTGGTAGGTCTACCAACTGAGGGGCAAGGGAATCAGCAACCAGGAGTCGTACTCAAAAATTACCTAAATTTAACATCAGACCAGGGGGAGTGGCAAGGATGTCCGAGTGTGGAAGGCCAATCAAGTGTGGGGCCCAACGGGCAGCAGCCTGAATCCACGCTCATAAACCCTTTAAATTTCAATAACCCGAGGCTAAAGCTCCAGGGAGAAGGGGTGAGTTTGTGCTCCATCACACAAAAAAACAAACAATCCACCTATGAGCTGCAGTTAACCCCAAGGTATACAGCAAAAGGCTCATTTGACATCTTGAACAGATCCAATATTGTCCGCCTCTTTGGCCATATTGCCTCGCTGGCCCAAATCACCTCAGAAAATATTGAGTGGGTGATATTCAAGAGACTGGAGACAGACACTCATGACGATTCCACCATAATCGGACTTGCGAGTCAGCAAGTCCAACAGGCTGTCCTTAAGGAAGCAACACTGTTCGCTGAATGGGGCATTGAAGTCGTCGCGCCAAGAACATTGAAATATCCACACGTCCTGTTGCCGCAACAGGACACACACGAACCGTCATCCATTCTTAAAGGCATAAGGTACACCCGCCCAGAAATAGGGGCGAAATCAGGGCGGGCAAAAACCCCGCTAAAAATCAAAATCCAGCAAAATGACGGGCAACGGAGCGTGCAGCGGCATCTCCAGACATCGGATCACCTGGAGGCCACATGGAGACAGCGTCCCTAACCTAATAAACAGCTATGCAAATAACGCCTGTTCAAACCCACTCAGGGGCCTAGTCCGCGAGTTATCCATTATTTCATGGAACATTGCGGGGGTGAGCAACATCTTTAGGGACATAACTACATCTGAATACCTCGCACAGGGGGACATACTGTGTATTCAGGAAACCTGGGCAAGGGCAACGACCGCCATTGGTGGCTTTTACGAACATTTTAAACCAGGAACCAAAAGGACAATCTTTGGACGCCCGTCAGGGGGTCTTTCTATCTACGTAAGTCATGCGTGCAAAATTAACACAACTGAATTAAAGTTGGGGTCTCCTGATCTTCAAGCCATCATAATCAGTGGGTTGTCATCGGGTCAAAAATCTCGCCCCCTTCTACTAATTAATTGTTATTTCAATCCAAGCAAGTATCAATCCTCCCAGGCCATGGAATCACTTATTTCAATTTTGGAAGATCTTTTAATAAATTGGAAGGACCAAGACGTAATAATCGCGGGCGACTTTAATCACAGAGGCTTGGGTTTAATTTCGGAGGCTCCATCAAGCAAGAAGTCAGCCCTACTGACTGAATTTCTCGCAAATTTTAAGCTGCACTCCACCCATAGAATACAAAAACAGACCCAACCTGAATGGCCCACCATCCCGACCTTTAGAAATGTCTCTACAATAGACTACATCTTTATCAACGAAGGGCTTGTCCACAATCTTTGCAACTTCACAGTGGACGACAGAGAGGAAAGTGATCATAGGCCCCTCCGCGCCACATTCAATCTGGCGCGGGTACAAGCAGAATTACAAGTAGTTATTGGAACTACCACGGGGGAGGAACATCACAAAGTGCTTAAAAGAATAAAATGGTCAATCAATCTCAGTCATAGCCTGCTAGACTATGTAGCTAGAAGGGAGGAAGAACCTAACCCAGTTCAAACTAAGAACGTCATTCACCTCTGGGAAACCCTGACCTCCGATTTATTGGAACGTCTGGGCAATAACCGTCACCCAAGAAGTCGCCAATTCCACTCTGGTCCTCGCCGTGCAACATCGTGGTGCCTGTCACAGTGTAAGCGTGATCTAAATAAGGCAATCAGGGCACAAAAGAAAGGCACTCATCTGTCAGGGAGATACTCCATTGCTGCTCTGCGAACTGACTATAAAAAGAAAGTCTGGGCCCACAAAAAACGGCAGACTGAACAGAATTGGTTGACTGTGTTTTCCTTAATTAAAGGAAATGACAATAGCAAGCTTTGGCGTTTCATCAACAGTCTGACCCCCAGAGGAGAGCAAAAGGAAAATAGTGTTGCAGGGAAAGTGTGGGAACAGTATGCCAAGGGGCTGTATACCTGCGAGTCAAATCAAGCCACTGCAGGAAGCCGTGCGTGGTCCAAGGTGGTGGCGGAAATTATCGAACCCGAAAGAGTTACGTCAGAAGGCGTAAATCCGACCTGCACCGGATTGTTCACAGAAATGGAGGTACTAAAGTGCATCAAGGCCATTAGAACTGATGGCGCTCCAGGCCCAAATGGGATTCCGGCCCAGGTTCTGAAAACTGCCTCAGCCTTTTTTGCATCCAGACTCACCCCTTTATTTAACCATTCTTTTGCCACGGCAATGTTGCCATCCTCTTGGAAAGGTTCTATTCTATTCCCCATCCATAAAAAGGGGGACCACACGAACCCGGCCAATTATAGGCTTATAGCTCTCCTCGACGTAGAAGCAAAGATATACGCCCGCCTTCTTCTCAGGGATCTGGAGGACTGGGTGGACAAGAACGGCATTCTTCCGCCCACACAGACCGGCTTTAGGGCTTACAGCTCCACCCTCGACAACATCTTAGCCCTTTCCTACCTTGCGAAGAAGGCCAATATGAGGAACAAACCGCCCCTGTTCTGCTGTTTCATAGACTACTCCACAGCCTTTGATCGAGTGAACAGGGGCCGGCTCTGGGCAAAACTCGACTCGTGGGGGCTACCACAGGCTCTACTAAAAGCTATAAAAGCGCTCTATGAGGGCACCTGGGTCAAGGTGAAGCTAAGCCCTACAATAACAACTGCAAGAATTGAAACCAACTCGGGCCGCAAGCAGGGGTGCGTCTTGGCCCCCATGCTTTTCAACTTGTATACTGCGGACATGGGGACAGCTCTGAAAGATGCCAACTTAGCACCTCCAAAACTGGGGAGGCTCGTCTTGGGAACACTCCAGTATGCAGACGACACGGTGATCATGGACCACACTAGGGTGGGGCTCCAAAGAGCCTTAAGCAGTTTGGCATTATACAATAAGTCAAATGACTTACGGATCAATGTGGGCAAGACCAAAATTGTCATTTTTGGCAAATACCCCCACAAAAAAGAAGCTTCATGGTCCCTGGGGGAGCACCGTATCGTCACTGCCCCATCCTACAACTATCTGGGCACCTGGGTCTCTGAGAGTGCCTCTGCAGCCAAACATCTGAAGGAGCTTAAACCTAAAATTGACAAAACCATTCTGTCGCTAAGACGCTTATGCCACCGCTTGGACAGTCCCTCAGCAGAACCAATGTTGACAGTGCTCAGGGCAAAACTGATCCCTGCCATTGCATATGGGCACATAGCCTACCCTGGTGCATTTGACAAAGTGGTCAACGCAGCCCAGGCGAAAGCCTATAAATTGGTGCTACAGGCCCCTAGATATGCAAGGAACACTAGATTAAGGCTAGAAATAGGCCTCAAGCGACCGGAGCTGGTATTATTGGGGGACCTTTTAAAACTCTATATTAGAGTATTGAAAGCACCAGAACATTCGCTAAAGCACTCCCTAAAATCAATCTTTGATGAGGTGGGCTCCCCCTGGTACTCAAAGGTAGGACAAGCTATTGCAGCATTGAAAATCGAAAGAAGGAGTTTGCCCCTGCACGAAATTCCTTTCTCAGCCTGGGCCCAAGCTGTTAAGCGCCAAGTCCGGATCATCTCCTTTGGACTTGACCTTGCATCTCTTCGGCAAAATCCACTAACCCAGGCCCTGGACAAATCATATATTCCAGGTAAACCCCAACCTTACCTGCAAGATCCAGTATCCACTTACGCGAGAAAGAAAATTTTGTACTTTCGACTTTTGGCCCTCAGGATCATGGACTTCAACCCCAAATGGGCCCGTACGGATGGCACCTTGGCCTGTCGTCTATGCAATTACCGTAGAGAATCCTGGCTACACTTGCTGTGCTGCTGCACAAAGCTGGCCAATGACCGCCATCGCTTGCTGCTTCCGATTTTACGTAACACGGCCTATAGAACTTGTAGAGAGGCCTCGGACTGGTGCCTCTCAGTCTCCACGACCTGTTTGATAGCCAGAGTTGGGAAATTTATACACCAGGTAAAAATGGCACTCGACTCCCACTCAACGGCATTGTCTGCAAAGTAACTGGAAGCCTCCTGCCGCAGTTACCTAACTTGGGCTGGTTTAAAGATCCACGAAGAATCCATCTTTCGTCAACAGCCCTTGGTACATGAATTGACTCTACCGAACTTTCATGTGCCCCCCTTTATCAGCTGGGAAACACTTGTACAATCTATTCATCACTCCTTTTAAAAGAACCATGTTTAGGACAGCTAATCAGGACTAATATGTTAGTATTTTAACTTAAAGTGACTCTCACTTTTATGTTTGGATGGGACTTGAGAGTGGGGGAGTCGGGACGTTCATAAAGCTTTTTATTCTTTTTTTCACTTTTATACTGTAAAGATTTTAAGTAATCATGCAGTTTATTAATAAAAAAAAAAAAAAAAAAAAACTGAATACTATGACGAGGGCAATGCCTAGGAAGGATAGGATCTTCCATCCCCAAGCGGTCAACGTTGTCCAGAACCAACCGGACCAAGTCCAGGTGCCTGGATTCTGATGTATCAAACTTGCAATTTTATGAAGACGTGTGATAGCTTTATATACTGTTGGCGCGTTTTCTGGAATGAAAATACAGCAACTTGACCCGATGACCTTACAGGCTCCGCCCCTATCTGCTAGGATGACGTCAATAACAAGACGATTTTGAAGAACAACAACCCGCATGGCAGATTGCTCCTCTGTTAAGTTGCCTAGAGCGGAGGTAGTTTCATTCACTACTGCTTCGAGGGTTCTAGTTAATTTTCGTATCAGTTTACTATTAAAGACAGTACCTAAGTAGGGGAAGAAACCTTTATTGAAGTCTGTGTATTGCTCCCATGCCGTTTCAGTATAGTCGACAATCGGGAGATCTCTTCGTAGTCTAGTAGTTACTAGATTTGTATTTCTGTGATAATCAGGAGGGGCTAGGAAAACAGGTGGCAGAAGGAATGCAATGTAACAGGTACCATCCCAATCTGGAGGTAAGCGTATGTATGCGGTATGGCCACAAACAAAGTAGGAATGACGAGTAGCTCTAAATGAAGACTTGCCTTGATCACTGAATTCGACCACAGTAGTACATTTACTATGACATAAGTGTACTGAACCCTTCTTTCTGACACATAAATCACCAGTGACTGGTAATACTGACATAGCAGGGAGAACTGGTGCAGCTTCGGATTCAACAGTAAGAATCATGAGGTTAATTGTATAATTACCTAATCCATATACTTCATTTTCTAGATCAGTTCCTATCCTAGTGGGAAGTCCCTTTTTGTCAGGATAACAGGCGTTAAGCAGAACTAAGTTCAGGTTTCCCCAAACCCAATTTCCTTCGAAAACAGCGATATCAGAATCTAAAGAATTAATTATTCTAAACCATGCTCCACATGAGCCATTGTGAGTGAACGGGTATGGAAAGAGAGGCAGAACTCCCTTGTATTTCTGATAGGGAGGGAGTCGGCCACATATCCAACAGTTTGTAGCATTATTAGCCTGATGGGAGTGATGTAACATACTAATGAATGTATTGTTGCGCAGCGCAAGTCTGTAAGACAATTCATGAGGGGGTAATTCACTAAAAGAATGTTCGGCAGTGACGTTGTAAGCAGATTGAGTATGCTTGAAGATAGGGTAATATATATGCAGCAATATACTGGCAACAATAATCAGAAGGCTTAGAAAAAACATAACCAATAATGTCACTATACAGTGACTACGAAGTGATTTACAATATGCACGTTTCTTGAATTGTCTCTCTCTCTCTCTATCTCGGTCTAGGGGATACATGTCAGAAACTAATTTAACCGATTCACCTAGGGGAGGACTTAAACAATTAAACTGTCTGACTTGCTAGACCGCAATTTCGTTTTGTACTCCTCTTGTGGAGTTTTCTCTCTCTTGGGAACTTTAAAGTCACTAAAATCGAGGCAGTCCTTTGAGGGGGTGGAAGAGTCAGTTTCTGGCAACAGTTCATTACATTTTTTAATATGACTCGTGTGGATCCACCCCTTTCGGCCCTCCACTTTAATTGCCGTCCTCGTGGTCAGAAGGACGATCTTCGGCTCCTTCCAGCGGGGCTCCAGTGGGCTTTTCCTGTCAAAATTTCGGATTAAGACTGTATCACCAGGACGGACATCGTGTGGCTTTACATCAGTGTTGTCGGGAAAGGCTGCGGCAACCTGTGAACGACATGATTGGAGTGCAGACATCAAGGAGGCAAGGTAATCTGTCAGCATATTACAGTCAACATCGGTTATTTTCTTAGGCATGGGCGTCCCCCACATATTTGGTGGTCGGCCAAAGACCACCTCATACGGGGATAGTCCTGATCTCGAATGGGGGACCATTCTCATATAGAACAGTGCAACTGGCAGGGCGACTATCCAGTCGACCCCTTTCTCTTTACATATTTTGGTGAGACGTGTTTTCAATGTCTGATTGTGTCTTTCTACAAGGCCAGCTTGCTCGGGATGTCGGACGCAATGGAATTTCCACTGATATCCTAGCAGAAGTGAAACCTGCTTCATGAGCTCGGACGAGAATGGCTGTCCGTTATCTGAGTACACGATACGAGGCAAGCCGTACCGTGGGAAGAATTCACGAACCAGCTGCTTGGCAGTGGTCGGGGCAGTGTAATCTGGGACTGGGTATGCTTCGGTCCAACGGGAAAGTGCACAAACAACTACGAGGACATACTTGAATCCTCGACAACGGTCCATCTGGATATAATCCATCTGGAGAACTTCAAAAGGGTGATCGGGAGGATGAAATCCACCTTGCTCTACTGGGACGCTTTTACCTGGATTGAACTGACAACAGATCATGCAAGTACGCACTTTCTGTTTTGCTGCTGCTCGTAAATGTTTGTTGTACCAGAGATTCTGTAAACTGTCTAACATAGCTTTTTCTCCTAGGTGTGCTGGACTATGTGCGGTATTTATTATGACTTGAACCATAGAGTCGGGGAGAAACCATGTAGATTTTCCCTTCGTCATCCATCCCTGATCTGTCTGGATCCCTCCTAGTTCAGTCCATTTCTTGATTTCATCTGGAGTAGCATGTGTCTGAATATCGATTACATCTAGTGTGGGATCCCTAACTGTCATACAATGTGTCGGCACTATTGTCTTTGTCACATCAGTTGTCTGGGTGTGAGTCAATGCTGTATGTTTTGCTGTTTGGTCTGCCAGGTCGTTACCCTGGGAAATAGAGTCTGTAACTTTAGTATGTGCTTTACACTTCATAATGGAAATGCCTGAAGGCAGATGTATTGATTCTAATAGTGCTTGAATGAGAGGACCGTGTTGGATCTTGGCACCGTGAGAGGTCAAGAAACCTCATTCTTGCCATAACACTCCGAAGTTGTGTACGACTCCGAAAGCATAACGTGATTCTGTGTATATGTTAACATTTCTGTTCTTGGCTAGTATACAGGCTCGGGTCAGAGCGATGAGCTCTGCTGCTTGAGCGGACAGTGTATCAATACGATGTGTTTCTTTAACTTCAGTTTCAGTGGTCACTGCGTACGCGGCCACTAATTCTCCTGTGCTTGTTCTCATACATGAACCATCCACGTAAAGTGTCAGGTCTGGATTTGTCAGTAGAACATCTGTTAAGTCTCGTCGGGGCTTTGTTACTGCATTAATGATCTCTATACAATCATGCGGGGCTGAATTTGTCATAATCGAAGGTAACAATGTAGCAGGATTTAGAATGTTACAGCGTCTTATTTCTATGTGTGGCTGGAATAGCGTCAATTCATAACCTGTCAGTCGTGCTATAGTCAAGTGTTGAGTCTGGGTTCGGTTTAAAAGAACCTCTACAGAATGTGGAACTTGTACTGTCAATGGGTGTCCTAATACAATTGAATCGCTCTGTCTGATTGCTAGGGCTGTCGCTGCAACTGATTTTAAGCACGCAGGGAGTGCCTGGGCTACTGAATCCAATGTACTTGAAAAATAAGCACAAGGCTTATGTGAACCTGCTTGATCTTGAGTGAGGACAGACAACGCTGTACCATCACGTTCTGTAACAAAAAGCGTAAAAGGTTTGCTGTAACATGGTGTCGCTAAAACTGGTGCTTGACATAAAGCTTTCTTTAATTCCTCAAAGGCCTGTGTATGTTCCTGTGTCCAGGGGAGGGCAGTCGAAGTCGCTGCCTCCTGTGTTGTCAACTGAATGAGTGGTTTAGCTAGAAATGCATATTGAGGAATCCATTGTCTGCAGTACGAGGTGAGGCCTATAAAGGCCCGCACTTCCTTTTGTGTCTGGGGTTGTGGCATGTTTACAATTAACTGGATGCGATCAGGAGTGAGCTGTCTCCCCACTTTGGACAGCAAGTGAGCCAAGTACACAACTTGCTGAACACAGAATTGTAGCTTCGAAGGAGACACCTTGTGTCCCTTGTCGGCCAGAAAATGTAAAACTGTCAGTGATGCTTGTTCACATTCGGGTTCACTTCGTGCGGTGATCAGCAGATCATCGACGTACTGTAGTAAGGCAGTGTTAACTGGCATTTGGATACAATCAAGTTGTCTTTTTAGTGCTTGGCTATAGATGCTGGGGCTTTCTGTGAATCCTTGAGGTGCGCGTGAAAATTTGAAACTTCGTCCATTTAAACTGAATCCGAAGAGATATTGGCTCTCTGGATCAATGGGTACACTGAAGAAGGCGTTCTTGAGGTCAATTACAGTAAAGAACGCCGCTTCTGAATCAATAGCAGTCAATAAGGATGAGATGTCGGGAACCACAGGATACTGTGGGACAATGCATTTATTGAGTTCTCGTAAATCAATCACCAGCCGATATACTGGCGGTGCATTGGGATCAGTACGTTTAAGAATCGGAATGATAGGGGAATTACAGATATTGGAGTCGGTTTCTACGACCACTCCTTTGGCAATGAGCTCTTCAACGATTTCCAGTAAAGCCACTACAGCATTGGGTGGTAACTTGTATTGTCTGATTCGCGGTAAAACAACTCCTGGTTTGAGTGTAACACGGTATGGTGTAATGTGCATGCAACCTACATCGGTTGGGCCTTGTGCCCACAGGTGTTTCGGTACATTTTTCAATCTGACATCAAACTCTCGTAATACATAGTGACCCTTAAAGTCACGCAGGAAAAGTCTAACTCCTTCCGGAGAACAACATATCACAGCTCCTAGAGCCTTCAATGTTTTGATACCTAACAAGTTTTCTGGACATGATTTAGTCAGTAACAAGTCTGTAACGCGTGATAATGGACCTACAGCTAGAGGGACCGGTTTCGATACTTCATTTACAATAGGCTGTCCTGAAAAACTAAGGGAAACATTCTGTGAGCCTGAGAGGGGTGCCCCTGGGACTTCATTATGGCTGATCGTTGTGCGGCTTGCCCCTGTGTCAATTAAAAACTTTCTGTCTTTTCCCAATACTTGACTGTGTACATAAGGACCCTCTTAATCTACAGGAATCTCAATAAGAGGCAAGCCAACCTCCCTCTCTAGGCTGTTTCATGTGTATCGCTGATAATCGGGATAATCAGATTGGGCATACTGGTTCATCTGTCGTGAAACTTGCTGCGTCGCGGCAATGGGCTGTGGCTGTGATACCGCTGCGGTCTGTGCTGTATGTGGTGGAGCATGCACAGGCTGTGAATTCTGTGAAGTCTGTGGCTGAACCTGGTCTTGTCTAGGCGGATGCGGTCTTTCTTTAGTTTTACCTGTTGCTATATTGTGTTTCAGGACTGGACATTCATGTACGTAGTGACCTGGCTGTTTGCAATAGTTACATGTCCCTTTAACGGGAGCTGCCGAATTACCTGTCTGGGTCGCACCCTTTCTCTGACCGTCGGCTGGAACCGACTGGGCCACTAACATTTTCATTTTTGTGTCTTTCATACGTCTCTGTTCGTGATCCTGTTCTTCTCTAATTCTGTTCTGGTGGTATTGTAACATTTGTAACATCTGGGATGGCGTATTTGCTTGCCATGTACTTTCAACTTTATATACACGGTTTTTAACTGATGTCAGGGAATTCTCGACTAATTTTGTTACAAAAAGGTGTGGGTACGACTCGCTACCTGGTTTTAGGCCACTATTAATAATGAAACATTTCTCGAATCTGGAATAGAAGTCACTAGTATCTTCATCGTGTTTCTGTTTACAGGCTGAGATTGCGTCCCAGTCTTCCTTTTTAGTTGTCAATAATCTTGGCAAGACCTGTACTATTAAACCTGGTAATGCTTTAGCTTTGTCCCCAAGGCCTAGCCCTGCGGTACGACCTTTTTCCTCGTCTTCTATTTCAGTCCAGATAATCTTTTTATCGCCCACCTCCCATTCTTTTTCTTTGAGTTTCTCGTAGATGCCGGTGGGCAGCAGTACTTTTAACAATTTCATAATATCTGTATACGTGTAATCTCCCATGAGTAACATGTCTTTAAGTTCTCGGTGAAAACCTGCAGGGTCTTTATCATGACAGGGTACTAGTTTCTTCATTTCTAACAATTCCAACTTTGTTAAAGGTGTGTACACAAACACACGTTCCAAGGCGTTATTGGCATTCATAACTGGGTGTACTTCTCGTAAAGGATTCTGCCTGTCAAAATGACACATTTTTCTTTCTGGGGGCGGAGCTGAGACATATTGTGGGCCTAAGAAGGCGTTATATCTGCGGCGTTGTTCTAGGATTATTTGAATTAATCTGGTACTTAGGCCTCTCCATCTATTCATAAGTAGCGCTTCTAATGTATCAGGTAAGGGACCTGGATCAGAATTTTGTTGTCTGTATAACGTGATGAGATGCTGAATCATGTATACACCAGCTAATTTCTGCTCGTCTGGGGAAAGGTTCAGAAATGTCTGTGCTATTGTATCATCATTGTATGTGCTAGAGTTGTCAGCCCATAGGACTGCTGACCGGGCTAGTTCTTGTTCATCCATAGAATTGAGTACATGGTACCCCATTTGTTCTTGAAGAATTTTATCGGTAACTTGAAACAGATATTCAGGAGAACTCGGTTTTGATATGCCAGAGAGAAAAACTCTCTTGCTTTCTGGGCGAATGCCTTTCCTAAGGTAATTTCCCTTACCTACATACGCTATCATTTCTTTAGTCGTGCCGTGTTCTTCAGGTCCTTCCTCCTCGGAGGAGTCATTCTTGTCACTTTCTTTTTCTTTTTCTTTTTCGTGTATTTCTATTACTGCTTTTCTAATTTTCTTGTACATACTTGCTATACAACTCAGTTTGTCATGTTTTCCCTCGGCTATATTTTGACCCCACTTGTTTAGTGCTTCCATCTCTTCCTGGTCTACTCCAGGCCTGTCTCGTTCTCTTATTAAGCAATTTATGAAGAAACGTAATATACAACCTTGAGTGTCTACTTTCTGGTGAGCCAGGGCCTCTTTAATACTTTCAGGATCTTCCCCAGTCTGGACAAAATGATATATTCTATCTAGGTGTTCAGTCATTCTTGGAAATAACACTAGGTAATCTGCAACTTTTCGTAAGCGTAGTGATGCTAACAACATTCTATCGTCTTTACCGGGTACTGGATCATATCTGCAAAATGGAAGGGGTACTTTAAGCATGTCGAGACGGGGTGATTGGGGTGTACGTTGCTTCAACATGTCCCTAAGGTTTAATCTGTGTGTTGCTGGCGGAGTCTGGTAACCTCCTGTCGCACCTCCTGTAGCGGGGGCTTGAAAATTGTATGTCTGTGGAGTCGGTACCTGTACCTGAACTTGTCTCTTACTAGGATCAGGCGTAAACGGATTTAGTGTGTCAATCTTAGATGTGGGAAGTGGTGGAGGTGGAGGAGCAGGCGGAGCAGACTGTCGAACGGGTGAACTTTGTTGCGGTGATGACTGGACATTGTCTTGGAGCAGATGGCCACCTCCGTCACCGTCAGTAGGCGGTACGTGGGCACGTGGATTGGTGTAAGCGGGTGCTACATCGTCTAGATAGGAAGCAAGGAATATGTCTTTGGTGGTCCTGTGACTTACTTTAGTCGGAACCAATGGTGGCGGCAGATCTTTCGGTATTTCTGAAGTGGCTCCAGGCAAACCCTCGGCCACTAAGTACATGCCATTTACAAGATTGTTTCGCATACGGTCTACTTGTTCTGCTTTTACTCGGATCCCTTCATTAACTAATTCGTTTTCTCGGACTCTATCCGACTCTTCTCTATGTCTGTCTTCTTTACGGAGTGCTTTTTCGGCACGTTTATGTGATTCTTTACGCCAAAATTCTATGGCGTCTTTCTGAGATTGTCTGGCTTTCTTTTTCCATAACGCTTCTTCTACCTTCATGATGCACTCGGCATCCCATGTTCCTGTAACAGGCCATCTGTGTCTCTCGTCTAGGTGCTTGGTATAATCGGCCCATAAATCTAGATACAGTATGGCATCTAAGCCATGCTTATGGTACATAAAATTTCCAGGAGTGTCCCTAGGGGGGATAGGAATTTCTTCCTCTAGTATCCCTTTCCTAGTTCCTATCTGTCTTAATTTATTGAAAAACGGCATCTTGTTACTTAGTACTGGATACTCGATACTTGTTACTTACTCTGAACACAGCTAGTTACACAAAAAACACAATAATGTACATCAAACAATCACTCATACCACAACATTAATTACATGAAAACATTTTGAACACATATGACTACCCACGATACTAGATGTACTGCTAAACAGCACAGATACACTGTTGGAGAACAGTGCAAGAACTTGAATAACTGATGTACTGCTAAACAGCACAGATACACTGTCTAAAACAGTGCAGACCGTGTTTGTGTACCCAAACCCGTCTTTACCGGATACATAATAATGCACCCGTCTAGATACGTCCCAGCAATGGTACTCACCGGGAAGCACGGAACAGAAGGCCTCGGCTAACTCGGCTGGACTGGACCGGACTCGGCTCGACTCGACTTGATACGTGAATACTTCGGAACTGGTGGGCCTCTTGACACCTCGGACCTTGCTTCTTTCGGCTAGGCTCTGGTCGGGATCCTCCGCACTCCTCACCGCCTCGTCTGGGTGCTGATCGCAGTCTCCGTCACCTCCGTGGGCCAGAGGGAGATACAGGAAATCCTGCGGGTACGCGTAATTGTCCGTCTTGACTTATGGCAGGGGGCAAAGGTTGCAACGCACCAACCGGTGCGTAAGGTGGGGGAGGGGTCCCTGTTCGGGCGCCAAAATAATGTGGTAAATATTTGATTTACCGTCCTAATTTCTATGCAGGTAAGTACTTAAACAAAAATAACTCAATCGGAAAGAAAGACGCAGAGTCCGTGGTGTTAGAGTTCTTAGGGGTTTTATTCCTTAAAAAGGAATGGTTCTTGAACCGGATATCGGGTTCCTAACACCACTGGGGTGCAGGAAGGGATAGAGCATACTTTATTGACAAGACATAACTTTTATACTTAAAGCATATACTGGATACCAATACAGTAGGCGTAACAGCTGAGAGAAAACAAGATAAAAGCACACACGTGTTAGCAATACGTAATTAGGAGGCGTGAACTAGGCGTGAACATAGAGGTGTGTGCTAGAAACGTCACATGAAAGTGTCACAAGTAGGTGGGTACATAGCAGAATCTTGCAATGTCAGCAGAAATCTGAGGTCTGGATGCGCGCGCAGCTGCATGACGTGTGATTGACGTGGAGCTGGAGGGTGCAGGGGACTTGACATTTACACTAGCGGAAAGAGACAGAAGTCTGGCATGTCAGATCAACTCGTACCTATATCATATCTGATATCTGATGTTTGGGAACCATATTATCTAGAGGAAAAGGTCTCTTGAGCAGAGGCTATTCTATACTGACTGTGAGTGCGTGTATAAGCGTCTACGTGTCTGCATGAGATGCGAGGGGGCATGGGCCTACCAGGGTAACAGAAGCCATGAATTACTTGCACGGAGACAGTGAGGCCGGGCCCTTTGCCCTGCAGCTGGAAGGATGTTTACTTGAACTAGTAGGCAGGAATGTGTATTTGGAGGAGCGGAGCAGATAATTCGAAGGTTGAATACAGTCTTGGCAGGCAGCAGGCTGAGCTAAGCGCCGTGAGCCGCACAGGGAGTAAGGCAGAGGTCACGGGTACAGAGGCAGCCTAGGCCGAGGCATTCAGTGTCAGAAGGCAGGAAAAGGCTCGATGGCAGAATTCAGGGCCTACTTCGCCTGGGCTGGAAAACGTGTAAAGTACACTACATAAAGACGTTGGCACGGCATACTTAGGAACGGAATATTCAACCCGTTCAGGGTGGATCTGAAAGAGGACATGTTAACGTTGGACGCAAATGTATTTGCGTCTTCATAGCTGGCACAGGAGGGAAGTTACATGCACTTTAAACTTGTACATGGAGACGGTGGGGTACACGTTAGGGAACATTTCTTGACCATAAAATTTATATTTCCTCAGAAGGCAGCTGTGCACACGGCTTCCGTAGCTGCATTCACTTGATTCAAAAACAAGAATAGTCGGTGAAACAATGCTAGCTGTCAATGCCACAAGCAGAGGCAGTGGAGCTGCGTTACTTCTAAACTATCCACTCGAATATACATACATAATTGATGCAAACTCAGTTTCTTTTGCTCGAATCCCTGGAGTGGGGAATAGGGTAATCCCAAACAGGAATCAGAGAGGTGCTTTAATTCAAGAAGCACATATGGGAGAGGGTCTGATACATCAAGGGATCTCAAAATCTCTATTAGAATTGCAAGAGATGTACTGGTGGCCAGGAATAAGCGCACACATTTACGAATTTGGTATTAATTGCGATGTCTGTTATAGAGATCACAGCTTGGAGCGCCACCAGATTCCTGACTACAGAGTAGCCAGCCCTTTACAGACACCGTTGTTAGATAGCAATAAACTATCCACGCTCAGACGTCACTATGGAAAAAAGCAGTCCCACAAAATTTAGGACTAGATTCATTTGGATGTGGCCTCAGCGCTCGGCTGACGGCCGAACTGTTACAAAAGATTTGCGAGTCTTTATCGGCACATATGCAATCGGCACGCTACATTCTGACCAAGGTCCTGTGTTTAGCTCCAAAGCTTACAAAGAGGCCATGGCCAGCTTGGGCGTTGCATTGCGTACATTCCATCCTGAGGGAAATCTGGTTGTGGAAAGAAAAAAACGGGACATAAAGCAATCTATAACAGCTAGGGTATTAGGCTCGGGTGACGGGTGGGTCATAATAAGTGTCCAACGTAGTCTTAATAACCTGCCAAGAAATTCTCTGGGTGGAATCACTAAATATGAAATAATTTTTGGTACTAGAATGATGGTTGAAGACTACGATCGTCATACTTCAGTGGTGGAACAAAAACCATTTGATATCAAAGAACGTTTGGCTGTTTTACAGGACTTAAATGAAACAAGAAGAAGTCTAAGCAACACCATACAGAAGCCAATGACCACTGAAAAAAATCCACCTGTCCCAGCACCACCTGTCTGGATTCCAAAGATTGGGGATCTGGTCAGAGAGAAAATAGTGGATGAGAAGGAAATTGGGCCTTCTTATAGAAAACCAGTACCTGTACTAGCAGTCCACGGATCAAGAACAGTGTTACTGCCGCCCCTTGCTGGAAGAAAGGAGATCCGGTCTGTATCAATTGACCTGGTAAAACCACAGTATGTGGCCGATAATAAGTAGTAGGCCCAGTGGACTCCAGAGATGTAGCAGACGGCCCAATCTTGCTACCATCCAAGAGGATCAAAATGAAAGACTCATCACCTTTGAAGAATCTGTAGTGAGAAAAGAAGGACTATGCAACAAAGCCATGGGACTTGTGCCTCTTGAAACCCAAATAACAGTTCGTCAAGAAACTCCCGTCTACAATGATGTAGCATCTGACTATACTAATATGTCAAGGGAACAAGCAGCTCCAGCAATTTCAAATAATCCGGATGCAATACCAACTATTGACAGAACTGCCTCTGGCTATTTCATCAACTTTGATACCTTTTCTGAGGATCCCAGTGAACCTGAAACTACGCCAACAAACAAGAGTTTCAAGGAACAAGTAACAGAATTTTTTCACCAGCTTACAAATACATATCTGGTTTCACCATGGGTTGAATTTTGGATTGTGTTAGGTGTACTTTTTCTCCTACTATGTCTCATTCTTGTTTTAAGTTTGGGAAAGCTGATAGATGGAAAATATAGTAAAATGGAAACAGGTAGTAAGAACATCAACTTGCTCCTGAAACCACACAAATCATCTCATCGTGACCAAAGAGACCTGTCATCAGTGAACATCATAGCCGTTCCTCTACCTGGTGGTATAGCTTGGGATAGAACTGATTATGACATTTATGGCCCTGTTGAGCTGCTGAAGATTCCACATCAATTTAAGATTTCCTTGAGTGATTTTGTTTCAACAAGTACATTTTCTGATGATTGGGACTTTGAGACTGTTAATAACATGATGGCAGACTTAGAAATGTCGGCAAAATTTGCAAAACTTGAATACTTAGAAGGTTCATCAAATTATGAAGAAATGTATTGTTTTAATCATTTTGGTCATCATTATTTGCACAAATCTGCAAACCCTAGAAATGTTTTAACTTATAATCAATAGGAACATTGTTCAACACCTCCAAAAGGTAGCTCTAAAACATTCTATAGAAAATGTCCATACTTTATAGGTTTTAATGTCACAAATCCAGAAAACTTTTACTTTAAAAATGCTAATAAGACAGGAATGAAAATGTTTGTTAACAAATACTAAACTAATTTATTCTTCGGCCTTTTATGCTCAATTGTCCACATTAGGCTTTGACTTTTGGAAAGACAACATTGAGACAAAAACTGTTTGGGGCACAAAAGACTGGGAGGTACAAGGTTTAGAAGCATTATTCAGAGCCTGCATCATCCCAGATACAAATACTGTTCTTAAATGAAACTGTTCAACAGACATCTTTTCTTGGCCTGGCTAAGATAAAAGATTTAAACAAACCATCCATACCTAAGCCCACACCTGATAGTATTTGAACTACAGATGAGGAGGTAGACGTAAATTATATTTTACAACAAAACAGAAGTAATCTTGAATGGAAAAAATGCTTAATGTGGCCCACAGATCTGTCAATCTAGATTCCTGAACAAGACACAAGAGTTAACAGTAACTAGGCCAGATCCAAGATATGTCCAGAGACAACATCCAGGGATAATAACATCTTACAGTGTAGGAGAACTGTGGCTTAAATGGCTACAAAAATCCACACTCCCAGATATAAAACAGCACTTACCTTTACTTACAGATGGCGTTGACTTGCGAGAATTCTTACTTGGACCTCGCAAACCACGTCATAAACGTTTCTTATACGCCGGTATTTACGCTGCAATCAATGAAGCATGGAAAGTCACGCAAATGGAAACTGCAGAACGAATACGATAAATTGATTTTATTAATTTAGAGAAAGCTCTCTCTGTTGTTGACAATGGGTTAACATCTCTGTCTTCCAGAATTTATTCTTTGGACAGCATTGTTTCTTCTGCCATAGACATAATGGAACAGGACTTGCTAATGTTACAACATGGCCAGTCTCAATTACGTACTAGAATGCTGCTAGGCTGGAAATTACGAAACCTTTGTTCTGGCTTGTGCCCTGGCGTCTAATCAACACCACATCAATATTTACTGTATTTATCCTTACAGATAAACAAATCTCTTTGGCACACAGGGGAGCAGACTAGAGAGATTACCATTAACCATTTCTGAGAAACCATCCGTTGAATGGATAATACATGGCACCATCAAGATACCAGTGACGATTTTCCAGTTTCAGTATTGCTTAAAACACATACCAGCAGGCCTGTATGAAAGGTTGGGTAAAGAATACGTTAAGTCAACCTGGGATTTACCATACACACACAAATGTTGGAGTGGGGTAAAGGAAGTATTTCTTAGTGGTAAAAGCTGTAAAAACACATTAAGCTGTACACTTCTGTGTCAATGCATTAATTTACATAGAGCCTGTGATAATTCTTCAAACAACTTATCATGCCACCTGCAGGGTTCCCCTGCAGCAGTGATAGATCCAATTTGTAGGCAGCTTTCCTATGGAAGCTACATAATGCTGAATGAACACAGCTGTTGTGGAATGATGCCAGGGACAGCCTATCTGGTTAGTGTGTCAGTCAGGGTCACTTGTATGCAAGTATTTTTTCCAAAAACTAAGACAGACGGGGAGTTGACACTATGGCCTTCACTGAACATCTCTTCTATACGAATTGTTACTTTAAGCAGAATGAAAGCCATTCTTTTACAAAAAACTGTGCCACTGACCTCGTCCAGAGAGACGTATGATCTGCAAGTTGCAAGTCCTACGCAGAGATACATGCATTATTATCAACAAACTGCCCCATACATTTTGCAGAAATGTTAGGTCGTATCTTACACATGTCTAATACCAGCGGTATTGTACATGTATTTAGGACTAATTTTTCGGGACTGTTAGCACCATTTGAAGCAGTCCTGGGCATTTTTCCTAACTTCGTGCATTCTGTGTTCGACGGCCTGCCTCTCATCTTGGGACTCGTAGCAGGGATATTATTTTTATTTCTTCTGCTTCGCTATGGCAAGTCCCGTCACCAGCGATACCGAAATTACCGTGGAGAATGCTCTTCTGGCAATACAGTATCGTGAAAGAATAACACAGATACTTGGCTTGGCTCGTTTGAGAGATCTGAATACCACATGGTTCCTGTCTTTCAGACCAGTCTGGCTAGATTGTATCTTACCTGTTCTACGATGACTGCTTTGTGGAGAGGAATGCGTGTTAGATATCTGTCTAAGACTTCCATCGGCAATGCCAACGGATGTGGACGCTTTACTGGGTACGGTAACGGCTCATGTATTGTGTTGCCCCCAACGGATACCAATCCTGATGACGGCATTCATTGAGATCTCACCGGCAATTCCAGCTGAAGGTGTGATACGTGGACCAACAGGCACACAGGTAACATCTACTACAAACATTGCTAATGCGACTGACGCTGACGTCGATGCTTCTCATCTGTGTACGATTGATCTACTTAATGAAGTGGTACAACTTTCATCTACTGTGCTAGACGATTTCTTTGCCAGTCTAGATGACTTAATGTTTTCTCCTGACACCGAGAATAACTTTTGAAGCTAGCACACAGTGTTCTTTCAACTCTGAAATTCGACCTTCACTTTTTTAAAACAAAAGCTTCTAACTTTGGAACTCTATTTTTCAACGATATGATTTGACTTTTTTCTAAAACACAATGAACTTTGGCAGAAAGCAATCTGCTTAAAGTAGAACTATTCTTAGAGAACAAGAATTCTTTGAATATTTCCTAGAAACAATATTGACCTAACCGACAAACCAAAACAACTTGTATATTCTGCTATGGGATGGTCTCGACTTTTTTTTCTGTAACTAAGAGCCATTTCATAAATGTAATTTCATGATTCTTTCAGTTAGCATTTGCAATATCATATTATAGGCTTACAATGAAACCATTGCTTTTAAATGCGTTCAGTACAAATGCTCATTTTTCGCAGCAGCCATTTCAAATGCATTTTATATGTATTTTTGGGTGGGATTGTAAACACATGCTATATGTTTTAGTGCTTAAACGTAGTTGAATGCGATGGCGTGGAGTGGGTGTTGTATAGTATTTTAGGACCCTATTGTAATTTTCCCAATTCATGCCCTTATATAGGTATAAATCACCATATACTTATATAGGCATAGAAATCATAACCATATTTAGACGTAGCTCATACAGTCCAAATACGGCAGGCTACTTCCACTAGTTCCGTAAATCCACAACGATTTCTTAGAAAACTCGGCTTCAGCAGCTAGGGACTTCTCCTTGCTCGAATACTGACTTGTCCAAGAACTCATGGAGTTTTCAAAGAACTGAGACTCTTTGATGACGTTATTATGTCCACCTTTACATCAAACTCGGCACCTTCAAGGTATAAATATGCCCACACTTGCAATAGCAAACACACGGTAGTTTGGATTAGTTCGACTATCTACTTGCCCGACGCATCCTGCTACACCAAGTGCCGAAGGAAGACGACCCTCCAGCATACGCACTAAGGGAGATGCTGTCTTTTATCCTGCCTAGAAATCCAGCTCCAGTGTTTCCAAGCTACCCTTGCGGGTTGTTGGGAAATCAAGTCCTGAAATTGACCTTCTTCATTCTAAACCAAGGTACAGAGCTGATTATTCCCTAAGAGAAATCTTGGATAAATTCTTGGCAAAGGAATACTAAGTTTATGCTACACCTCACTTACTTCTTCCCTCGTAATAAGCTTAGGTTAGGTACATCGGGGTAGGTGTATTTTAGAAGCACCAGTTGAGTACTTTTTAGCCTTTGTTATTTATGTATGTATTTATCTATGGTTTAGGACTGTAGGAACAATGCTCTTACAGTATTATTTTATTCTACTCTTTTTACTGTATGCATTATATTTTGCAACCAGTTTTACGATTGTAGCAGTTCATTTCTTATGCTTGAGAAAGAAGACTGTTCAATAAATCCTTTTATTGAAAACGCCCATCTATCTATTTCTCTGCACCTCTGGTGAAACTAAGCATGTACGATTGAATGAGTAAAATATCTATCTATTGTTTCCACGACTCTAAAGTTCAGTTTTATCTTAGGAAAGAAAGTTGTCATGTTTATGCGGTTGTCATAAACTAAATCCCTTCTTGTGAATTCGAGAACGTTTCTAGTGACCTCTGAGCTAGCTGGCACTCACAATTAAGTCTAATATATTTCGATCGAGACCTAGTAGACACAAGTCCTAGGTCACATCTATAGGATATATTATTCCAATGCACAGAGCCTATTGGAAATAAAGGAACTACACTACACCCTGTCGCAACTGTGTATCCGTCTGCAATGAGAGTTGGATCCTGTTATACATCGACTTTTAGATGCTGCAGGGTCCTTTTACAAGTCAGCTTCTGGACCCAGTTTCTTGGGTCCCCTGACATGTTATGGCAGAGTTTGGTTCAAGGAGTTTGGCCTTTTATGCCAACTGATATTTCATCTTGTCCTTCCAATGCCTAGCCTCAGTGGGATCTTTTTCATGAAGTCTCCTAATGTATTTTTTCTTCTTTGAGTTTTCTTCAAATGGACACTGGGTAAGACGGGAGCTATTTATCCTCATGGCCAGTGTATCTGTCTAATGGATGCTCTGAGGATCGTCATTGGTGAACCTCATCCCGGCCTTGAGGTTGATGCTTGTACTCACTGGTAGGGGAAGCCTCTGTAGTCCCGACGAGAGTTTGCGCCAAGAGAACACAGACACGGAGGCAGATCCTGCCTTGTCCTGGCAACTCTCTTCCAGGTCAAAGAAGGTAAACTGACAGTGTAATCCTGCTCTAGTACACACTTACCAAGCTAAGCACACACATGTCTCCCTCAGACCAGGAAGAACATGTTGCATTTGTTGCAGGGAGGGCAAAAAATTGCTCCTCAACCATTGAAAGTACAGAATGAATCAGTCAGTCAAAGTTATGTTTATTTAGACCTTGGCCTTTAAACAATGATAAAAATAGTTGCGGTTTAAAACATTTTATAGCACCATTTATACAGAATTCGCAAAAATAAATACATAGATTAGAAATGGGGCAACAATGAAAACAGCACTTCTTCGGGCCACCCTGCCCTTTAAAAGATTATATACACTTAAAATGAACATTTTCTCTCATAAAAGCTATATAATTAATTTATTTATAGAATTTCTAAAGGTTATTGCACGTATGTTTTTAGGAATCTTTGTATTACCTTTATATAGTTCCCTAGAGCGATTGCAATTTCAATAGTAGGCATTTCTGTAAGTAAGTTGACCGCCTAGGCCCGCGTCCTTATATCATATTTTAAAAATATTGGACGAAGACATAGTTTACGCTGCTCTAGAATTATTATACAGTCTAACAGGATGTGCACTAAGTCACCTTTTGTACCCAGCCTGCACTTACAACACCCTTTGTGGTCCAACATTTTTTATTTTAATTCTTCGTTTACCAACCACGGGTTAATACCAATTTGCATTCTTAAAATCTCCTGTCTATACCAATGGTTCGGTAAAATATCCAGGTAAGGGAGCCAATTTTCATTAGACCAAGAATCCATCATGAACTGTACAGTTTTTTTCTTAACCAGGTATTCCATGTCAGTTCTTCTAGACACTTCTTGCCCATGATTCTTCAAATCACTTTTAGTGCATTCTACTCGTAAGGATTCTTGGCAGATATCTTTATACACTCACAGGCCTGCTCAATTTTCTTTCTATTCACTTTTGCCCACTTTAGGTTACTAGATTGGATCTCTTTTCTGCACCATTGTGACACTTTCTGGCCTTTCTCATTATCCAGACGTTTCCAAATTCTGATCACAGCTATTTAGGATTGAACCCCCCAGGCGGTTATTCCTAGCTCAGATCATATTGCTTGAACCATTGATGAACGTGGGAGGGACAACAGAGTTTTCAGGCAATTTCCTTCCTCCAGGTCCCAGACGCCTTTACCATTCAAATAAAGGACTTCTGCACAATAGAGTACTTGTGGGGGTATCATTGCACTGAATGCCTTTAACAGCGATCGGTGAGACATATCGCTGTAGTCACGGTTAAACAGTTTCAGACCAGACATCGATGTAAGGGCTTTTACTTTCTGAGCTTCAAGATGCGTATGGCACTTTAGGGACTTATCAAACCGAAGCATAACATTTTTGCCGTTTTCAAAATGTATTTTTGGTGTCTACGACCCCTCAGTATCCTCAATTACTTGTGCCCAGTTGCCTTGATGTAGTTCTTTTAATATAGCCAGCAGGTCTTTCGGTATGTTTTTATGTTTTTATTTATGAGAGTTTCCCAAAGACAGTTCCGATCTACTGAATCAAACGCTGCACGAAAGCCAACAAAACAGCAGCAAATATTACCATTTTGTTCCGTCGACTTTCGTGCTATTGCCCATAGGGCAAAACAATGATCTATCGTGGAGTGTCCTTCTCTGAAAACCCCCTGTTCAGTAGGTACGATTGCGAACTCCTCGACCCAATCATTTAGCCTATTCAGGACTATTTTTGAGAATACCTTTTCTCCTATATCTAGCAGATTGATCAGCCTATAATTTTGTGGCGCATCCATGCTACCTTTTTTATGGATTGGCCTGATTACAGCACCCTTCCAATTCATTGGCATTGTACCTTCTGCTAATATTATTTGGAACAGTTGGGAAAAGAATCTCGTCTACCACTTTATCTGTGACAAGTATTATTGCTGGGAGATTGTCTGACCCTGTTGCTCGGGTTAATTTCACACACTGTTCAGTGAAATCTGCTTTAAGTTCTTCTGATAGAGCTTGCCAAGACTGGGGTTCTGCAACTACGGGGTCACCTCGAGGTCCATACAGTTCCTTCAAATACTTTTCCCAAGCTGCATCGCTAACGACACACTTCATTACTCCTGCAGAGGGAACGGATGCTGCTTTTACCAGCTTCCAAAACTGTCTTAGATTTTTTGATTCTATCGATTCTAGCAGATTTTCCCAGCATTTTTCTTTATACGACCTTTTTGCGTCAGTAACCATCTTTTTATGCTCCCTTTTTAAGATAGCTTTGTCTCAGGCGGTTGAACACTTTCCTTAAACTTCTTGTTACTGTTCTTATCTCCCTTTTTTTGTTTTGGCAGTCGACGGAAAACCATTTCAGTCGGCTAACCGGGATTGTTGCACATTTTCTTCTATCTTTTTTAGTTCTATCCGGAGACATTGTACTACTTGGTCTATCTTCTCCTCAAACCATTCCAAATTTTTACTCCCTAAATCCCCCAGTTTAACCTTATGCTGAAAGTTCTTTAGTTTTTCCAGGTACTCTTCTGTCAGTCTTGTTGTCGCTCGCTTGGGGTAGTTAACTTGCTGTGGGATCACTTTCTCTCTATGTTCCCTCCTTCCTTCGTATATATTCAGTTACAACCGATTATGATCGCTGCCTTCACTATGGGATATCTTAAACCCCCGTACTAGAGGGAAATTCCAAGTAGACATGAATACATAATCAATTGGGCAGTTTTGTAAGCCTATTTTAAATGACTTCTTTGCGGGATAATCTGCTTTGAATCTGCCGTTCAGGCAGAAGAGACCCTTCATCCCTAGATAATTTACCAAATCTATGTCCTGTCTCGAGGTTTCACAAGCTGGAAACCTGGCGGCTTGGTTTATTCCGTAAGCGTCCAGTAATTCCCTGTGCCAGAGGTCGACCTTCTTTGGGATCAGCTTATGGTTAAAATCCCCCAAAATGAAAAACACGTCTAAATCGCACTTTTCATATAAAAAGTCTATATCCTCTTTAAAATTCCCCATCTCAGTTTCATACTCTGCGACATTCTCCCATTGCATATATACATTTATAACAATTACATTTTCATATTTCTTGTCCTGGGTCAGCAGAGCTAATCATCTACATGCCAATAACCATTTACATTTCACTTTTAACAAAATTGCATTTCTTGTTACTTTTGTCGATAAAAGGGTCATGATCCCCCCAGCCGGGCGTCTGAACTAGCCCTGGGCGTAGTGGGCGTAGTGGGGCTTCGCGGAGCTACGTGAAGTGGGCGAGAAACTACGCCCACCTCCGCACTCCGCGTAGCCCCACTACGCACGCACCACTGGCCGCCTCCCTCCCGCCCTCCCTAAATACTTTAAATGAAAAGTGTAAAATAATTAAAAGGCACTTAACTTGCCCGCCGCTGCCCGCCGCGTCCCCGGGGCTCGCTATCTTCATTGCGCGTCTTGTTTACTAATGCGCATGCGCGGGCGGCAGCGCATGCGCATTTTCTCGTGAGAAATGCGCATGCGCGGCCGCCCGCGCATGCGCATTAGTAAACAAGACGGCAGAATGAAGATAGCGAGCCCCGGGGACGCGGCGGGCAGCGGCGGGCAAGGTAAGTGCCTTTTAATTAATTTAAACTTTTCATTTAAAGTATTTAGGGAGGGCGGGAGGGAGGCGGGTGGCGGCCAGCTACATTCCGTCTGCGGAGCGTGCGTAGTGCCGCCTGGCTACGCCCGCTACGCAAAATGCGGAGTAGGCGGCACTACGCACACTCCGTGCACGAAGCGTAGCTGGCCGCCCACCCCTAGTCTGAACCTTTTTTTCTTGGCCGGCGGTTTAGTTGTGGGTAACCTTCGAAAATAGGGGTTTTGTCGCATAACCAAGTCTCTTGCAAACAGGCAATTTCCACATTATTTACTCATTTCTTTATATGCTCTTGTTTTATTTCGTTTCCTAAGCCATTTATATTCCATGATATGAGACTTAGGCTATGCGGCACCCCCTCTTCCTATTCCACCTCACTTAGACCACCATCTTCATCCATTACCTCCATATACTTCTTGGAGGGGCCTACAAGGCTACTTCTTTGGCTCCAGTTACCCCAGGAGTAATCATTTACTGAGTTGTTTACCACTATGTTAAGGCTACTACCCTCTTCTTCATTATCCCTCAGTATCCTCACCTGTCTCCTACCAACGCCTGTATGACACTTTAGGAAGCTACTTCCTGATTGGGTGTTTCCCTTTAGTTCACTCTCTGGGATTAACCTTATTCCTTCCTGAAGTATCTCACCTGCCGCTTTCCCAATGGCCATATTTACCTGGTCAGAGTAAAATAGTACTCTTGTTATTTCCTTTCCGTTTAAATTTTCTGTAACGCCCACCTGTCTCAGATCTTTTGAACCTATCCCCCTCAGACTTGGACATTTAGAGAACGAGAGTAGGATTTGTGCCCTATTTAAGGGATTCATTTTCCTTAACTTCTTCCCCCTTTTTCCGGATTGCTTCGGTTCAAGGTACAGCCATTTGTTAATACCAACCTGTAACCCTTTCTTGGGGGCTTCTAGATTTCGCTGTCTGCAGTTTACCCGTCCGGTAAACTCCATTTTACTTTCTACTTCTGGTTTGCCTTGAAGATGTGGTACTTCTCCTGGGTTATAATACCTCTGAGCATTACTGGTTTGTCCCCCTAGGGATGGATTTACTATCTGGTTTGCGGTTTTAGTTTTTGGTTGCTCCTTTCTTAGGCCCTTACTGCTCTGACTCTTTACTTGTACAATTGGGGCATTTCTCTTATCCTCAACTATAGGAGTCTTAGTGGGTACCAAAGTCAGAGAGGAGGAATTTAAACTTAGCTCTTCCTCTACCTCCCTTTCCTTCCTTTTTCCCGTTGTTGCTGTTTTAGTTACCCTCTTCCTACTTGTCATTCTTTTCGTATGGCCTCTTGCGTATTCCCCTCTTTTTTTTAACCAGCATTGGGCATTTAGATATATATACGTTGTCTGGGGATTCTACTGACTCTCTACCTACATTTTGTTCTGTGGGCTGGGGGGCGGCAACTGGTCTTAGCATATGTGGCATTTGCCCTTAAATTCCTACCAGCTCCTCTTCAATCTTTTTTAAATACAACTTTTGTGAATTCAAGACCCCATCATTCAACACTGTTACTTCTAGAATCCCCTGAAGGGTTTTCTGTAGCATCAGTAGTAAGTCCATCATTGAGGAGGAGGGTGATGCGGAAATATCCAAGTCCTGGAGGCTGTTTCTCTCGGGAGCAGCTAGACTTCCAGTCCTTGATGTTTCCTGCTGGGGTAGAATTTTTAGCCCATTTAGATGTTGTGCTAATCGGTTAGGTGAGTCACCCCAGACAAAGCTTGAACCTTGGCTTTCATTTTCCAATAACTCTGCATTCTCCAGTTCCGATACATGCATTGAGAATAGTTTTGGAGATGATGATAGACGCGGAGCTGCTATTTGTTCATTTTGGCTCAGAAGGGAGTGATTTATTAAAAAGGATGCCGCCGTTGACTCCTCCGGAGATACTCCCGTACCATTCCCATTTGGGTGCTCCTCCTCGATTTCCAGGGACATTACAGGTTGCTCTAACCTTTTATAATGTTTCCCTAGGAAGTCCTTTATAGATTTAGTTGAGAAGGAACTACCTTTGGAATTGGATGCTGAGGTACAATCATTTTGGGCTTGTGATGAATTTTTGGTGACTTTTTTATTTTTTCTCTTCTTGGGTGCCCCTTTACTATTCTCCTCTGGGCTAGCCTGGCTTTCCCGGCTCACTTCCAAAGTCCTAGACCCCCCTGGAAGCTCACTCCTCCCTGGGCTTTCCTCCACAGATTCCTTGCGGGATTTTTGCTTCCTCTATGTCCATCGTCCATTAATTCCGAACTACTCCCTTTTGTTGGACACTTTTGGCTCCGATATTACAGTGTGAGGCATAATCCTTACTTCACCCCCTACAATTGACCCCTAGTCAACAGCGATTAACAATTAATGGATGTTTAGGGGGACAATGGGGTACTGCAGTTGTTCTCTCATACATACACTCACTTACTTCTGTTGTGCCATTTGCCCACCAAGCCTGCCAAGCTATGTTTAAAGCTCTCTTTTATTATCACTGCTCACTGGCCTGATGCCCTCCCCCTTTCCACTTTCCGTTTATTACAGCCGTGAGACTCCGGCCGGCGTCTGACACAGCCTGGGGGAGCTGCCACACAGAGCTCCGCTCCTCCGGCCCCTCCCTCTTCTGGGGGTTCTAGCGGTTCTTTCCCACCCGCTACGGCCTTCTCTTGGGGATGTATGACGGTACAACGCGTACCGTTACAACGCGTCCCTTTACAACGCAGTTTTAGCAATGCAAGTCGTTACAACGACTTGCGTTGGGGGGGCGCTGATAGTGAATAGTTTAATTTACTATTCCAACACCAGTCCCCGTGGATAGTAGGGAAGATGTTGGATAGTAAATTAAACTATCCCCTATCCTAGAGCGCCCTCCAGCGAAAGTCGTTGTAATGACTTTCGTTGTTAAAGCTGCGTCGTAACAGTACCGCGTTGTACCAGTTACGTTGTAAAGGATGTTTCCCTCTCTTGGCGATCCTCTCCTTGCTCTGGCTCGACTCGGCTCCTCCCCTCTCCTTCTCCCAGGGCAGAAGTCCGCACGAGCCCACCAAGCGCCCGGCACGGCTCACTCAAATCAGGCGGCTGTGGGAAGGCTTTGGGTGGGCTCTGGGTAGGCTCCCGGTGCACCGTCGCTCCCGTGCCGCTCCCGTGCCGCTCCCGTGCCGCTCCCGTGCCGCTCAGCGCAAGTAACGCCTCGTGGCTCGATACTCTCGACGATCCGCGCACTCCTGCGCGTTCGGTTCTCTGGATCTCTCGACTCGGCTGGCTGGCGATTAGGAAGGCGGGGCGGCAACAACAGGCAGGTAGTGAATCGCTGTCACATTCAATCAAGAACTTTTGAAGGTTTCAAATGTGGAGGCGCTTTGCAGTTCATACTACTCTCCGGCGGGGTAGCTCTCTCCTTGGCGGCGCTCCCTGGCTTCCGGCTTCCGACATCCGGTTTAGAGAGGATAATGGAATGAAAAGGGGCTGTCAGGGTCAGCTGTGGGAATTAATCACGCTCACCTCATGAAGAGAACTGCACTTGTCTGTCTCTCCTCGTGAAATGACAAGCCCTCGTGAAATAGGATGAATCACTATTGGGCCCTTGTGGTCAGGAGGCCAAAACTTGATCCTTCTTAACACTGGTCGTGAGTCACATATGAATTGCACTGCTGTTTCAGGAAAAAGTGAAGGGGTGCATGTAGAAACCCCAGGAAGTGCAAAGGGTGCATTGCTCAATGAGTCTGAAAAGATGGGATCAAAGAAATTAAAAGGAGGCTGGATTTATGTGGTCTGCATCAATTGTGGCTGGATCTATATGTCGCATGCATCAATCGTGAAAGCAGTAGTGTCGGGAGGTGAATCGCGCACTGCGCAATGGAAAGTTCATGCTAGAGTTTGGAGAAGTCCAGTCAAACAGACCAGGAATTAGAGCAGCAAAGGGAGAATGGACTACCACGAGGTGCACACTGGCAAAGGTTCCAATGACATGTGAAATTTAAATTGGCACATCACAAGGACAATAAGCCTTGCGTATTTCAATATTTAATGTCTCTTCTCTTTTGAGGGTCTGACAAGAGATTGTTGACTGTTTCACAACTGTTGAGATACAGACTCTGCTATATTTTGATAAGATGGGGGATAGGGGTGTGTAGTGGAAGAAGGGCTGGAGGCCTGTGGCCAGCCATGACCCCCACAGTTGCATGTTCATTGCCAAGGGGTGGGTGGGCATCTATCCAACAGTGATTGAGAAGGTTGACCCTGGAAACCTAACGAAGCCACGCCAAGGGCCTCTGGTCATTGAACCAAGTTTCAGAGATGAATTTAAAGTGTGGACCTGCAAGTTAGGGAAAGAGTCAGAGGAAGAAAGATAGTGGAAAGCCTCTAGCATACTGGCCAGGAGATGGCGTCCTTGTTACCCTGGCATCACTCTTCCATATTAATGATGATGGGTCACTACCCTTATGCAGCCATGATCTCACCCACCGATAGTGCAAGGCACAATTATTGCACATCCACACGTCTATTTGCAAAGCGCATGTTCATCCAAGGATATCTTGGTGCTGAATAACAGAAGTTTATTGTTACCCAACTCAATGGCACTCATTTTATCGACCTCAGAAGGATAAAAGGCTGAGTGGAGCCACCTGGATTTGAACCTGTGACCATGAGATCCAACATAGGCCTCTACAGTGGATGCATTAGTCTACTAAGCCACCAAACCCAGCTTAACTCCTGCGGTCCCCGCAGCAAAGAGGGCATGGAACTGCATGTCACAGAGGCAAGAAGAGCCTGAGGTCCTGGCTGCATGGAAGTTGAAAGACCAGTTGGGAGGTCGGATTTGAAATAAGGACAACTACAATCTTGATGGCTGTTTGCAAGTACGAGAGATTCGTCCATTGCTGCAATTTTTAACAGATCACAGTCTAATGTCAACAACACTATTATAGATGATGTAATCAGTCATATCATTAGCGATGCCATCAATGATTAAATTAAACATGTCATGAGTGATGTCATATGTAAGATCATAAGCAGTGCATGAGCGGGGTGCTATTTATGAATAGTTTACCTACATCATAACAGGTGAATTTATGTTTTGGGGGGGTGTAATGTTGCTGCCACACCTCGGAATGACCACAGGACGCTTGCTGGGCTTCAACAATTCTTTATTTAATATATCACCTTAGAGAGCGCCGAACCGGCAACCTCCGTGCTCAGACGCTCGCGCCGTTTTCCCTGAGCTGCGCGCGCATCCTAAAGATGGCCGCCGGCACGTCACATCGTGACGCGACGTGCATACGCTAGAGCGCCACTCTACATATCTCCCTTTTTTCCAAACCATGAAAATTTTAACTTACAGACCACTGCCCATATCAAACCTGGCCGATCTCACCACTGTTCTCCCCCTTCTAGTCAGTCTTACCGGGGTAGCCATGGCCTCTCGCCCAGGAGTTTCTGCTCTGCCTCCACGGTGGCTCGGCGCCGCCTGGCTCTCTGCCTGTCTCCCCATGTCTCCCCATGTCCATCTCTTGCTCCGCTCCGTATCTACCTCCATCGCCTTGCTCCTCACTGACTTCTTCACTTTCCATGTCCGTCTCCTCCTCGACTTGTTTATCTCCTGTCTCAGGCTCCGCCGCTGCTTCCAGATCTTGACCCCCTTGGCTCCACTGCAACACCTTGTTGCATCTCGCCATGCGGTCCTGCGACCACACATTCCCATCACTCAACATGGCTGCTCTGTCATATACCTTCTTAACTTGCATAGGTTTGCTGTATTTGCTCTCCCCTTTTCTTTGCTTCGTTGCCAACTTAACTCGCACCCATTCACCTTCTTCTAGTCCAGTTTCCTTCACATTTCTTCATCTATTGTAGTGCTTGGCATATACAGCTTGTGCTTTCTCTAAGTTCGCTTGGACCACCGCGGGGGACCATTTGCTCATTATTGTTTTCTCCTTCCACACACAATTGTCCTTCGTGAATGGATCGCGTCCTCTCAATATTTGGAACGGACTATACCCGGTCCCTGTAGGGGTGATCCTGTATGCCCATACCATTTGCCATATCTCCTTCTCCCAGTCCTTGTTCTGAGATATCGCTGCTTGCCTCACGATTAAACCGTTCTATTAGCCCGTTCTCTGCCGGGTGATAGATCGATGTGTGCTTGGAGAGGATGCCATTTCTCTCCATGAAGTGGGTCCACTTATCAGATGTAAACTGAGGGCCGTTGTCGCTCAGGATGGATTTTGGAATGCCCTCTCTCACAAACATGTCACTCAAAAATTTCAATATGGCTTCTGTGTCCATTACTTCCTTCACCTTCATTTCAGGCCATTTGGAGTACCTGACGATGAGGACACACACATACTTTTGAACTCCTTGTACGTCTAAGATTGGGCCCAAAATGTCTATGGACAATTCCTCCCATGGGTTCTGTGGAGGGTCGAATCTTCCAAGTGCTGGTCGCAAAGGCTTAAGTGTTTTGTCTGCTCCTTGGCACTGTGGGCCATCCCTGACGTGACGTTCTGCTCGCAGATCCATGCCTGGCCACCAGTATCCTTCTTTTGTCCTCAATTTCCTTTTGCCTATCCCTAAGTGGCCTTCGTGGAGTAATGACAGTAGTTTGGGGATTATACCGGCTGGTGGTATAACCTTGTCTCCCCTGAACACAAACACTCCTTGGTCGTCCACTGACAACTCTTCCCCGACTTCATAGTACGCTCTCAGTGTGTCACAGGTGTGTTTCTTCTCCGGCCATCCCTGTACTATGTGAAGTTCTTCACCTCTTGTATTATTTGGTCCTCGCTATAGGCCTCCATCCACTCTTGGTTGCTGATGACTTTCTCCTGGTCATCTGTTTGGGCCACCATCTCTTCCCCATTTGTCGACTCTTCACCTCCTGGTTCCATGGCCGCCGTCCTACTCAGATAGTCTGCGACCTTGTTCCGACTACCCGGAATGTACTCCACGTCATATCTAAATTCTAGCAGCTTCAATGTCATTTTCGAGATCCTGGGGGTGGCACTCGCATGCCTACTGGAGGTGAGTACCTTCACCAAGGGTTTATGATCTGTCTTTAGCAGGAATCGCGTACCTGACAGGAATTGTCTGAACCTGGTCATTGCCCACACCACTGCGAGCATCTCCTTTTCAATGACACTGTATTTCTTTTCCGTGTCACTCAGGGTGCGAGAAGTGAAGCTTAGTGTGTCCATCACTCCTTGTCCCCTGTCCTGCATCAACACTGCGCCTAAGCCTTTGTGGCTGGCGTCCGTCGTGAGCACGGTCTTTCCATGAGGGTCATATCCTTGCAGTGGTATGGCTCTCACCACATCTTCCTTTACCCTCTCGAATTCCTTTTGTGCTTCTTCCGTCCAGCCGAACACCGAGCTCTCCCTCGTTAGCTTCCTCAGGTTGTGGGTCTTCGTTGCAAAATGCTGCACGAATTTGCCATAGTATTCGGCCATCCCTAAGAAGGACCTGACCTCCTCCTTGCTGGTGGGCGGTGGCGCATCGTTGATCGCCTTCACATTTTCTACCTTGGGGGTGATCCCTTGCACTCCAATTTCGTGCCCCAGGTAGGTCACCGATTCCATGCCCAGTCGTCACTTTTCCCACTCCGCAGTGAGGCCCTTGTTTTCTAATACTCTCAACACCTTGGTGAGTTTGGCATCGTGGTCCAATCTGTCGCGACCCATCACAAGGAGGTCATCCTGGAAATACTGGATGCCATCCATGTCCTTAAACAGTTGGTGCATTAACTTCTGGAACACAGCTGCCGCTGACGCCAGTCCAAACGGCATGCGGCGGAACTGGTAGCACCCGAAGGGGGTAATGAATGACGTCAACCGCCTACTCTCCGGGTGCAATGCAATTTGATGGTACGCTGAAGTTAGGTCGATAGTGGAGATAGTGGAGTACCACTTGATCCCTCTTGTCTTGGCTAGCATCTCCTCAATCCTTGGTAGGGGAAACTTCTCTACAACAATGTTCTTATTCAATACGCGCAGGTCCACGCATAGTCTGACCTTCCCACTGGGTTTCATAACTACCACCAATGGTGCCAGCCACTCTGCGCACGTGATCGGTTCAATGATTCCCTTTCTCTCCAATTCTTGCAGTTCTTCCTGTACTGCTTCTCTTACTGCGAGAGGTACGTTTCTCACCTTGTGAGTCACTGGTGTGGCTCCTGTCTTTAGGACAATTCTGTGTGCAAACTTTTTGAGCCTCCCCACTGCGCCTCCAAACATCTTGGGGTACTCCTTCTTCCATTTGTCCATGTTCGGCCATGCTTCCGGTTCCGTGAGGAGAATCTGTTCTTTTCCTCCGGGGTCTAGTTTGATACCTAGATCCCCTTGGTCCAGCTAACCTAGCACTGATGGTCCTTTTTCGGATATGTATGGTTTGCAGTAGGCGCTGCGTCCTCTGAATTCAAACCTTAACAGTCGGAATCCTAACATGGGTATTCGGTCTCCATTGTATGTGACCGGCCTTATGTCTAGCTTCTCCAAGTCCGGGCCCAAGTGTGGGCTGACGGTTTCATTCCACACCGCTCTTTGTACAATGGTGTAGGGCGACCCAGTGTCCGCCACTATGGTTATTGACACTCCTCCAATCGTCATGTCCAGTACCGGCTTGGTCGACCGTTTGTTATCCACACTCAGTACTTGGTCATAGATGCAGAGTACCGTGTCTTCGTCTCCTTGGTCACTTCCTTCCTTGTCCTCTTGTCCATGGTCAATGTATTTAACCATGGTTCTGGACGACTTCCTGCGGCATACTTTCTCATAGTATCCTATGATTCTGCAATACATACATTTGGCGCGAAACGCCGGGCACTTCCTGTCATGGGCCTCATGTGCCCAACTCCTGCATCTGTAGCAGGCCTTTTTGTTGCTCCCCATTTGTTTTCCCGGTGGTCCTGGATTCCCTTGCCATCTAATCGGTCCCTTCAATGTGGGCCCCTTGCTCCTGTTGTCCCTTCGGGGTTCCTCATCTTCGATCCTGTTCACCACCGGTGTCGTGACAGCCTCTCTTTTTGCCGCCTCCGCACATCTTCGCGCCATTTCTGCTCTCTTGACGACTATCATCACTTCTTGTAATGTGGTGTCGCCGCTGGCCCACAGCTTGTCTTGTACTGCGGTACTGGTCGTGTGCATCACAATTTGATCCTTGATAAATTTGTCTTGGAACGTATCATATCTGCACGTTAATGCTAATTTCTTTAACGCTGCCACGTACTCTTCCACTGATTCTCCAGGCCGTTGTTTTCTTTGCTGGAAGTTATACCTGTCAATCGACACACAGACCGCCGGTTTGTAGTGTTCGTTCAGCTCTTCTATTGCGTGGGCGTATACGTCGTCATCTGTGCTCCCCCTTTGTTTGGGTACTAGAGTTAATATAATGAAATGAAATGCACTGTATTGTTACTGTACGGGGTTCTACATTATGATATCATGAAATGTTTTCTGTATAACATTATCTTTATATTTTTGTCTGTATATATATCTAAATGAATTGTGTTTGTTATCGGTACTTTTATGAATTTTATGAAATTCGAATAAAGGTCTTTTGAACTTGAACTGGGTACTAGAGTCTTGAAGATCCTGAGCCCCTCCGTGCCTAGATTATGTAATAATATACGCCTCTTCCTTACGCTTGAGAACTTCTCTTCATTTTCATCTTCTAGTACTTCGATGAAGTTGTCAATATAGTCTCTCCAATCTTCCCACCTCATCAGTGGTTCTCCTGGCATTGGGCAAAAACTGTACGGGGCCTGTCGCCGACGCTGCTTGTGCACACATTCTTTCGCGCTTTACTGTGGACTGGGTGTCACTGTGACTTCTGGGGCTGCCCGGTGCACTGTTGTCCTCTGTCTTCTCCGTTTTCGGTTGGGGGGTCTCTGTGTCTGCCCCTTCGCTCTTCCCTTCGGTCGCCAGTGCTCCTGCCCCTTGGATGTGCTGCGTCGTGGGGTTCCCTGGGTGGTCTTATCTGTGCACACCCTGTTTTCTCCTCCCCCAGTGCACAGTTGCTGCTCCCCTCGCATCGCTGCAGCCCTGCTGCGCTCTCTGGTGATTTCCGGTATGTGAGGTGTACTTACAGGCCCCTTGTGGATGTTTCTGCTGTTTTGGCTCCCAGCCGTGGTCCTTTTCCTGCGTGGGTCGTTTTATTTATTTATTTCTCTTCTGGTGTGCCTCCTTGGGTCTTCATCCCGACCTCGTCGCCATTGTAATTCTGCTGCCACACCTCGGAATGACCACAGGACGCTTGCTGGGCTTCAACAATTCTTTATTTAATATATCACCTTAGAGAGCGCCGAGCCGGCAACCTCCGTGCTCAGACGCTCGCGCCATTTTCCCTGAGCTGCGCGCGCATCCTAAAGATGGCCGCCGGCACGTCGCGTCGTGACGCGACGTGCATACGCTAGAGCGCCATCTACAGGGGGGGGGTGTTTTGCAAGCATAAAAACACTTTAGCTGTATGTTTTTACTGAATTACTCAGTTTTTTAAAATGTATATTAAGGTCTTTTAAATAAAGATAAATGTAGCTTAACATTTCCACCTGAATTTATGTTTTTTTGATCATATACCACCAAATTCCTCTGTTCCTTTTGTCTAACCACCTACTTCCCCCAACCTCAGCTGAGCACAGCCTTCATCCATGCACCACAGGGGCTGGTCACAGGAAGTAGTCAATGGCCGGGCTCTGCACCCAACCTGCTGCGTGGAATGGGGATCCTATTCCTGCCGCACACAGCTGAAGGCCATGTGGAGCAGAGTATGTTTCGCCGCAGCGCCTACCCATAGGCCTATGCCCCAACCCCTGCAGCCTATAGTGCCTGTGTCGTTAAGCTTGGGTCAGGATTTCCACTGAAAAGGCATTTCTTGCTTTGATAATAACTTTAGCACCATTGGACGAATCTGCAAAGAACGTTTAAAAAACACAGTTAGGCCCCTTTGTGCTCTTAATAGAAAGTTTTGTAAAGATCTGGGCCTCATTTATGAGAAATGACGCATCACTGCGTGAAAGCAGTGATGGGTCACTTCTCAGTGCGCACTCCTTGCGACATTCCTGATGCGTCATATTTAATGTATGACGCATCATGTCGCAAGGAGTTACAGATACGTCAGTATTTCTGACGTATCTGTAAGCGCAAAAGTGACGCATTGCTGGAGTGTGTCACAAAACTGACGCAACTCCAGCAATGCGTCCTTTTACATGGGGCAAGCCCCATGTGTAAGTGCCTGCGTCAGTCTTACGCCTGCTGTGAGGCAGGCGTAGGATATTGACGCATTTGCGTCCTAGAAGTGGCGCAGTGAAATCTCATAGATTTCACTGCGTCACTTCTACGACCCTTCCTTGCGTCAATACGCCCCCCTTGCATACATTATACCTGGCACAGGTATAATGTGGCGCAGGGGTTTACAAAGTGACGCATCTACCTAGATGCGTCACTTTGTAAATATGGCGCAACGAGGCCCATTTTTTACACCATTGGTGCGTCACAAAAAGTGACGCACCGGCGGCCTAAAAGTGACGCACGGCCTCATAAATGAGGCCCTGAGTTTTTTTGTTGTTTTTTTTTGCATATTTATATAGCGCGAACTCGACCCGAAGGTATTGGAGCACTTTACATGAGCACCATATTTACATTACACATTCAGACACGGGGAGATTAAGTGATTTGTCCAGATTCACAGGATGTGGACACGACCTCGAGGCTCGAACCCTGGTTTCCAGCACCAAAGTCGGGGAGGGGTTCAAGTGATACAAGCAACATTTCTAGTTCTAGCTCCCATAGCATTCTTTGCTTCTCAGAGCACACTTACAGACACACACACACAAACACATACACACACTCTCTCTCACACACACACACACACACTCACTCTCTCTATCACTCACACACACGCACCCACACACACACACGTTCTCACACACACACACACACACACACTTACATGACAAACACACACTCTCTATCTCTAACACACTCTCTCTCACGCTCTCTCTCTCACACACACATATATTTGAACGATTTATTTTCTTCTTTATCTTCAGATGGATAGACCCCCGGGCAGGTACAGCCCCCACCCGCCTTACTCACTGAAGCAGGAAACTGAAATCTATCCAGCCTCCGCTTTCAGCCTCCAGCTTTTACCTCTCACCTCCCCCCAACGTGTCGCAGGGTGGGAAGGGGTGACTGGGGCTTCTGAACCCACCTTCTCTCTGATGAGATGAGAAAGGGTGAGTGCCAGCCTGGGTTCTAGGCAGCGCCAGGCACTACAGCTGTGATGTCTCAAGTGCTTGGCGAACTTTCCTGCCTGTTTGCTGATGAAGACGGCTGCTAGCCTTTGCCAAATTTGAAACTCTGCTGTGTGCCCTGGACTCGCTCAGCTACTGTGTTATTTATAGCGCTATCTGGAAGCGCCAGTGCTTTCTCTACATTTTGCAGCGCTATCTGTCAGCGCTTGACAACCACCGCTCGCGTTTCCCGCTCCGCGGGAAACACTCGCTGATAAGGGCTTGCTGGCCGGTTTGGAGGACACGGAACATCAACGCCCACAAGCCAGTTGGGCTCAGAGAACCTCCCTGCCACGTCCCCCTCAGCTGGAACAAATTGCGCTGAGGTAACGCGCATCGCGGGACGCGCGCGGGCGATGCCGGGCTAAGCCCGGGCAAAGGGCGGGCCCTCTGTGGCCCTCAGTGGCCGAGGTAGGCCGGGCTGGGCCCTGGTATCTTGACTTTATAGTCGTATGCTTAAAAGATACTAGTTTGCGTTATTATATTGTAAGGTTATGCAAATACGCCGATAGAATTATAGGCACGAAGTATCTGACTTGTTAATTTCTCTCCTATTTCACCTTTTGTATATTTATATTATTTTAAATTGTGTTTTTATAAGTCTGGGAGATTTATTGTAGGCTTTGTTGTATTTTAAGTATTATGGAGGCCAAGACACTACGATCCGGGAAGGTTGTAATGGAGAATCATGGTACAATATCCGGTCCGAGTCATCTGAGGAAAAAACAAATTAACAGTGTTAATATGAAAGGTCAGATGCAATTAAAACAAATTTGGGAGAAAAGTTTGAATAGATCCCTTGAAGTGTCCAGGAAATCTGATAATGATCAAATTCAGCAATTAAATACCAGTTTAAATAAGGAGGAAGGTTGTGAGGTGGCCCCTATGGTGGAAAAGAAAAGGTCACTAAGTCAATCTAGTGTGGCAGACCTGCCAACAGGTTCTGAACATGTGGATGTTGTTGATCCCCTGTTAATATCGCAATCTCTGAGACATGATACACTCAAGGGGAATGATATTCTGGAAGAAGATAAGGGTGATGTTTCTATAGCTACCAGTATTGACTTTGAACTCTGCGGAAGATATGTGGATAAGACATCTTTACCTCCCATAGTAGTGAATAAAACGCCCAGTGGAGAAACACCATCTGGTCTGCTACTATACAGCAGTACCCCCTCCATTAAATCCACAGATAATTTGTCTCCGCTGACTGATGTACAATCCCCTCATTTTAATCTATCGGGGATTTGTCCCCTTACTTCTTCAAGTTATCCAAAAAATGATAAACCCATCTCTGAGTCACTCATAGCCCTTGAGCAAATTCTGTCTTCCATACTACTGTTAATGGGTAAATTTGCTGTAAATTCTGATTGTATTTTATCTTCAGTTACTGAAATACTGCAGGCACTATTGGCACAAAATGTGAAAAATGTTGAAAATGAATCTAAGCCTCTTGTTTCCCCTCCTAATCGTGACCCTGTTGTATATCAAGAGGTTGATTATTCTACTGAAGGGAAGGGAATTGCCCCTTTGGGAATACCTATAGAGGCGGAGATGCATAAGTCTCCTAATCCATGCACCTCATCTGTCCTGCCTCTGAGAAAGGAATCATCACTAGTTGAGCAGGAAGAGAATGTGGGTGAAGTACTTCAAACGGGGGGCCATGATCTTTTTCCCATTTTTGTACATGATAAAAAGGAGCCAGAAGTTCTCGTGGGGTCTCCTCGAGCTGCCAAAATGATAACAAGAGGAAAAAAGGGGAAGCCTATACGTAAACATAAAAAGAAAAGACCTAGACAAATTATTTTTCCAAAACATATAATAACTGAAACGCCCGCTCCTATAGAAAGAGGGTATAGCCCACCTCCCGATATTTCGGATAATGCTGATGTGGAAGGTATCTTAAATGATTCCAAGGATACCCCAGTTGAATTACTTACGAATAGGGTGGTTTCTGGATCAGTAATTGAGGCCCCAGTTGAAGTAACGTCGTATAGGGTGGTTTCTGGATCTGCTATTGATGCCCCTGTTCCCCATTCTATAAGTGTGGCTGATAAACATTCTCCAATTGTAACAAGAGTATTTAATCCAACAGCTCCTATTTTTCTGCCTCAGACTGATGTAGCTAGGAACGTAACACATCAGTCAGTAAAAGGTACTATTTCATATGTGGATACTTTGTCATTGGATTTTCTTCCATTACTTGATTCTGATTTAAGAATGAATAGATCTTGGCTACTTAGCTGCTTTAATGAAATTGAAAGCTTAAAGTTGGTCTTAACAAATGATATTGATTTAGTTCTTCCAATAAGATCCATAAACGGCCAACGAATAAGGGTAAAGTTTTACTCTAAAATAATTGCCAATCTAGTCCTTCAACAAGCAGAAGCCTTTCAACGTAGAGGAATTGACGTGTTACCTTTTGTTAATAAAAACTTGTGTTTTTCTTTTTCTGAAAAAAATACAAGGTTGTCCTCTGGTCAGGATGAATATACTGTATGTAATAATGACCTAAAAATTTGGCTCTCCAGAGGCAAACGTATGGTTTCTCAGGTCTTTCCCTTATCTGGTTGCACGGATAATCCTCTAGCTGAAGATGCTTCGATGTGGAACTGGTTACCGGGAGTTCTCTCAAATACCACCTCGAGAAACCCACGACCATCTTCACATCTTTAACCAGTGCTTAAAAATTGTTTCTTGGAATGCTGCGGGCTTGTCTAACTGCCCGGAGAAATTTGATTATCTTCTTTCTCTGAATGCGGATGTGTATTGTATCCAAGAAACATGGTGTGATACTCTTCCCTATGGAGGGAATGATTACTTCATCCTAGAAGCCGCTGCAACGCCATCTAAAAAGGGCCATGCTAAAGGTGGAATTGCTTGTTTGTTATCCAATACATTACAATGGCAATTCTCACATTACAAGGATGATAGTAACCTATTCCAAGCCATAACCATCTCTAACCTGGATCCTGCTGTACAACGGTCTTCGTTTATAATATTAAATGCCTACATTCCTCCCGAAGATAATTTTACGCCAGTTTTAAAACGTATGTTTTCCTATATAAAGCAGTTATTAGAGGTGGATGACCCCCCATACTTACTATTGGTCGGGGACTTAAATTGTAAAGTGTCCAATACTTCCCTAGACATGTTTAGAAACAAGGTAAAAGAAGAAGTCTTTAATATTCCCCAAGCGCTCTTGCCTAATAAAATAAAAACGAACAAAAGGGGCAAGATTCTTCTCGGGGAGCTTAGTGCCGTGGAGGGAATTATTTTAAATGGCAGAATGCCTTCTGATTCCCCGGCAAACTATACACATGGCTCTATAAGGAGTGAATCTATTTTGGATTACGCAATAACAGACTTTGACACGTTCTCTTGCTTCAAAGACTTGGTAATCACCCATACTCCTTTGAGTGACCACAAAATTATTAAATTAACTGTCTCTTTAATACCCCCTGAATCTGACCGCTGGTCCTTAAAGAACAGAGGCTTCTCTATTAATCCCCATTCTGGGAGATGTTACTGGGGTTCCAGTCATAATAAGGAGGTACTAAACATCCTCACCCAATTCTTAAATGATCTCGACTCGTGGCAAGGTAGGGAATTCAGGTTCCTTGAAATGCTTATTCAAAAAGTCACTGAAATGGCCAGGAGTAAAGGAAGGTTTAATAAGAAATATCTCTCTCCTAGTCCTCTATTAAGGTTAAATAAAGAGATTAACAAACTTGTTAGGATGCAATATCTTAATAGATCAGGGGAAATTCGGCTACAGTTAGCTCTGTTAAAGAGAAGGAGGGTGAGATTGAGAGCCAAGTTAAAAAGAGACAAAGAAGATATGGTATGGATCAATCTAAGAGAAGCATCCATTTGTAAAAACTCTAGAGCTTTTTGGTCCATAGTAAGACAAGGATGTGGATCTGTAAAAATGTCCACTCCTACTGTTATTACTGAAGATGTCTGGACCAAATTTGTGCTCACCTTATATGCGTCCAATGAGACAGGGGGCGACGCTTGGGTTCCAGACTGTAATATCGATGCTAACATGGAACTCCCCACTGAGTATTCCATAGCTACCGCAATCAAGAGCATGCGCTCTTCTGGGGCTATGGGACCGGACGAATTGCCCATATCTATAATTAAGCAAGACGTAACCGCTTGGAGCAGGATTCTTCTTCCAGTGTTTCGGGCGTGCTTTAGAAATCGAACAGTTCCCGACTCTTGGCGGGGAAGTATCCTGATCCCAATTTTTAAAAAAGGAGATCGTGATAATCCCTCTAATTATCGCCTAATTGCTTTATTAGACGCGATAGGGAAAATTTTCGCTAAACTTTTATTAATATTAATAACAGACTGGGCATTTTTAAATAATATTATTCCTAGGGAACAGACAGGCTTTCGAAAAGAGCATGGAACTCTAGATAACCTAACTATGCTACATGTAATCGTAGACAAATATGTGCGTGTCCGTGGTGGGGGCATATATGCAGCATTTATAGATTTCTCCGCAGCGTTCGACAGGGTTGACCGACCGACGCTGTGGAGAAAACTGATGGCACTGGGTATGCCGGGATACTTATTGGACTTAGTTAAGTCTCTACATTGGAATACCTGGTGTAGGGTGTTACAAGGCGGAGAAAGGGGTCTTACTCAAGCAATCCCCTCCCGAAATGGTTTAAAACAGGGATGTATACTGGCACCCACACTGTTCTCCTTGTATATGGCCGATTTGCCAACCGCTGTTGCAGATTGTGAGGGACTTGCCCCAGTAATTGGAGGGACTGCCATATCTATTCTAATGTATGCAGATGACATATTAATTTTAGATCTGACTCCGAAAGGTCTAGCTAATCGTCTTCATACATTGAATGATTTCGCGGATAAACACTGTATGAAAATTAATAGCTCAAAAAGCAAGATCATGTGCATCTTTGGCAAGAAGAAGTGCAGATCTAGGAGCTTCAATTGGTTATTAAGCGGAGAAAAACTTGAGGTAGTTAACTCCTATACGTTTCTGGGCAAAATAATATCTTCTAACCTTAGTGAGAAGCCTCACATCGAAAATAACTCTAGAAAAGCAATGGCCCATGGTAGGGGACTACGTTCCTTGTATAATGCGACGGGGAAGAGGCACTTCTCCTCATGCTTAGAGGTATTCCGAGCGAAGATTCCTGCTACCCTCCTTTATGGAATGGAACTGGTGGATTTAAATCAATGGGATTTTATGCAGAAAACGGAGGGAAAGGTATTAAGGAAAATTTCTTCATTTAATTCAGCCTGCTCCACAGCCTCCTGCAGGCTGGAATTTGGACTGCGAGGCTGTTGGGCTCAAGGGCTGGCCGCTCTTGAAAGGTGGGTAGCATGCTTGGCCAGAGGTAAACCAGGAACCCTTCGTGAAAGCATAAAAAAGGAGCTTTTAGGCAACTTTAATGAGTTCTCGCAGCTGGTAAAAAACTTCAGAAAAGCTGTTTTATTATTGGAACTGGATGAAAGTATGCTATTTTCTCTCTCTCCATCAGAGTTAAAATTAAAGCTAAAAAGTAGGTCCTGGGAACTATGTTATAAGCTGGATATACTTGCCCAACAGAAGTATAAAGAAAGGGAAGCTCTGGTCTTAACCTATACACCTAAACAAGCACAACAATACTTAACGTGGAATATTCCACATGGTGTCCGTAGGAGCTGGTACCTTTTACGCCATAATTTGCTCCCACTTAATACACTCCTCGCAAAATGGTATGGAGTGTCTCCCTTATGCCACTTATGTAATAATGCGGCTCAAGACCTCAACCATGTATTGTTTATTTGTCCGAAACTACGTCTATTGCGCAAAAAATGGATAAAACCAATTTGTCTACAGTTGGGAATTTTGAATATAAAAATGTTTTTTCATGCTCTGTACTGCCCCCCTAACGAAATGTTCTGTTCCAGATTATTTAATTATTTTAAAGAATTTTTAGACATATATTAATGTGATTTTGGGAGATGTTGATGAGTGTATTATTTGTTTATAATCAAGTGGTCATTTCTGTAGCTGTATGTAACTTGTGTGTATTTCGTTATGATAATATGTATGTTATCTTATGTGGCCCTCAATGAGAGCCAAATCATAATAATAAAAACTTTGAAACTTTGAGCTTGGCGCTACATTTACAAGTAGAGTGTGGAATGCCATGAACGGAGAGCCCCTGAGACATGTCAGGCTGCATAGGCCAGGATAGGGACTTCTACAGCGCTGGAAAATATCCCTTATGGCTGGCACAGGCATCTCTGTGCACCTGCACTACCCAGCCAAAAGATTTGCTGCCTCAAGCTGCTGCCTGCCCATTGCTCGCAGTGCGGGTCGGAATTTTTTGTAGGAGTATAGCAAAGAAAGGGTAGAAAACAAGGAGGGCAGAGCCCTGATGCCAATAATCACAAGCCACCACTGCTGGGTGCAATGGATTAAATTAGCGTAGAGAGATTAAATCTAATGCCTGTTAGCAGAGGCGTTTCTCTGTGCAAAGCCATTATAACGTGCAGCCTGTGAGGCAGTATACCGTTTATTACTCATGTCAGTTTTCTTTTTCTGTGGTAATAGGATGAAATTTGAATTTTGCCTTATAGTAATAGGTGGGTGAATGTGAATTTATCAGTACATTTGCTTTTTTATTTTTTTATTTACAACTTTACATTTGCAGAAGAATATTTGTTTCCAGGCAGTATCTCTCCACCCCATGTCTGCCTATTATGAAATAAACCGCACAGAATGTGGACAAACTGTGCAGACCTCCATTTCCGCGTGAAATGCCACCCAGGACTCCGAATTTTATGGAGTCCAATACACACGAGCAACACATTAACCACTTCCCGGAAGCAGGGGGTAAATGTGTGCGTGGGAGCCGGTTAGAAGCGAGGAGCTAGGAAGATGTGAGAGGGTGCCCAAGAAAGGGGAGGATGTGGCCTGGTGGGTGAGTGCATTACATGCCCCCCGTCGTGCCTTATGACAGGGTTGTTGGGAGACGGGTCTTTTTACCAGCTGGGTTTTCTGGCCGGTACAATTCAGGTGCGGGCCACTAGGAGGCGCCCATCCCCCATCACCAGACTCCTGGCTTGCCCCGCACCTGGGCTCCCATCCTGCAGCTGGTCTGTGCCAGTAAGGGGAGGGGCCTGCATTGCCATGCACATGGCGTAACCATCTGTGACCAGGAACATGAGGCCTGAGTCACTCGGGTAAACAGTACCATAAAATGCGTTTATGAGAGAATGTCTTTTTTACACCTGCCAGGAATCTCACAGGAGGGTTCCTGGCAGGTGTAAATGCATTCATGAGAGCAGACTTGTCTGCCAGCAGAACTTCCCATTGCTAAATCACACTCCAGGGAGGGATGCATGGTTTGCCTTGGAAGATTGGGAAAACCCACAAACATACGGGATTTACTTCAGGAAGTGGTGAACTAACTCCCCTTCCAGGGTAGGGAGGGGAATGGCTCAAAGTTTGGGAGGAGAGTGGGGGCAGGGCTTTCCCCAGAGGGAAACATGTATTCCCTATAGAGAAAAGAATAAATAAAGTGTGTGTTTGCACCACAGGGGCAGGGGCTCCATTCTCGTTGTGCAGACATCTCTGTTTGGGAATAGTCACATACCATTCCCAAAGTACACCTGGAAACCTATGCCTGGTGCAAATTTCCAAGACATACTTCTGGGAATGTTTGGGAATTAGAAAAAAAAGTAAATCTGCACCTGCATGTGGTGTCTCTTTTTCCCATTAATTGGGGCCTTGGGGCATGCCACATGCAAAATCCCCACACGCTAATAATTTTGATCTTTATGGGCAGCGTGCAAGACCCGATGCACCTGCTAGTGTGGCCTAATACCAGTGCCACTATTACCTACTAACCCTGACGCTCCAACTAACGTGACAATTTAGTCTATTCCATGCCACTCGAATTGTAAGAATGGACTGGACAACTAATTTTAAATACTCAGCTGATCTGCTCTGCTTAAAACTTGATAAACAGTGCCACCTTGTGGTGGATTGTCAGAAATAAGTTCTGGTGTTGTAAAACAAGTGCAGGTGCTGAGCACTGGCAAACACCAGCACAAATTCAGCACTGACTGGGGATCCCCCTGTAGTAGAAGGTGGGGACTTCTCCGTCGCCATAATATGAGGAGACTGACGGCTGGAGGTAGCGTTTGGTACACAAGATGTTAACCCCTACAGCTGGGAGAGGAGCCATCCATTCATTACCATTGACATCTGCGGTCCGTCAGTCGTCCTGCATGGCCGGGACAGAATACCTGCTGTCAGGACGGTGTCCTAATATAGACACACTGGTGTCCGGCAGGATAGAGTTCATCTCCATTCAGGGTCCTTCAAAGAGCACTGAAGTCTGTTCGTGAGGGTTTAGGGAATCGACAGGCAGGGTGGGATTGAGATTAAAAATCGGCACGGGCACACTAAATAAAAGTGGCCCACATTTGCATATTGCCTTTCCACAAAACACTGCTTCAGCGAAGTTTTATAAAAAAGAAGGAGGGGGCGGGTGTCTCTGACAGAGGCATGTTTTCGTAATTTTACTTAAATTTTTAAAAATGCACTTATTAGTTCACACTGGTGAAACACACCTGAAAAAAAGTGAGGCCACTTTTCCTCAGGCCCCCTGCTTTTTCTCACTATGCATACATAAATGGGCCGGCCCAACGAGAGAAAGGGAGTGACACCTCTGCCCGTTGATAAAAGGGAAGTAATGGACGCCCATCTGCCCTCCAGAAAGGCCACTCAGGCTCCCACTGGGCCGCTGGTGGCATCAGAACAACACAGACACCGCCCAAATCGCTTCCCCACGTCTGGAACTCGGATACCGGCCCCTCGGCCACTGCCCAAGTGCCCGCCTTACCAATCCGACCTTGTCTACAGGGAACCACTGCCAGGCATGACTAAACCTACTCTGGCAGCTGCACCCAGAGATATGTTATGTTCTGTTATTAGCACTTATATCTCGCATGGATACTCAAAAGTGTCCCGGCGCGGAAGACAAATGCAAATGCTACAGAGCTGAAAAAACTGTAGATTAATTGAAAATCAGGGTTTTTAACAGCCTGGGGTCCTGCGTGTTCCGCAATTCGCAAGGAAGGGAATTCCAAGCTTCTGCTGCCTTAAAAGATAAGGAACTGCCCCCCATTCGTGTAAGGTGAAAGCCGGGTATCACTGCAAGACGCTGCGAGGCTGAACGCAGTTGTCTTCGAGGAACGTAAAAGCAAAAGCGTCTCCTGAGATATGGTGGACCAGATCCTTGAAGAGCTTAATGGGCAAGAATGAGGGCTTTAAATTGGACACGTTGATCCACAGGAAGCCAATGTAAGTCCTGCAGATGTTATTTTATGCTTGATCTTCCTGGGATGCCAAGCAAGGCTCTGGCTGCAGCATTTTGTATTAATTTAAATTTGGTACCCTGGCAGGCCAATATACAGCGCATTAGCATAATCAATGCGTGACAGAATAAGGTCGCGAGTAACCATTTCGTTGGCTGGCCTGGGTAGCAGTGGAAAGAATTTTGTGAGCGATTTCAAAATGCCAAAGCACAGTCCATCTAGCTTTTTATCTGTATGGAAAATCGGAGGTCGTCACTAAACCAGAACCCCAAATTCTTAACAGGACGACCTATCAAATTTGGTAGGGGCTACTCTGAGGGCCAGAGTGCGCCCCTAAATTGCACAGGAAAGGACCCATACAGAAGAACCTGCGACTTGTCCTCGTTACACTTAAGCTGAGCCAATGCGAGCCATTTAAAGACCGCTGAAAGACAGTCTTTAGTTCGATCCGAGGACAGATCATTTTCCTTCCTAGTAAAGAGGAGCTGTGTTTCATCTGCATAAGCTATGATTTTAGCTCCCAGCTCCTCTGCTAGACAGATCGGGAGAGTAACAAATAGGTTGAAAAGAAGAGGGCTCAAAGTAGAGCCCTGCGGAACACCTTTCTTGGGGCAGAGGTGAACCGAGGCAACCATACCTGTTGTGTTCTGTCCTCTAGGAATGATTTAAGTCAATCCCATGCAAGACCTGAGGCGCCGATGCTTGAGACACAGGCTAATAATTGGAGGTGTGGCACCATATCAAAGGCAGCGGAGAGATCCAATCAAATCAGAGCTGCTCTGCTGCCTCCATCCAGACATTCTCTTGTAGCCTCCGACATTTCAAATAGGAGCGTCTCAGTGCTATTTGTGGCCCTGAATCCCGATTGGGCTGGGTGGAGCAAGCCAGATGTTTCAACAAAGTTGGCAAGCTTGAAACAACTGGAAAGACAGTGGAAACTTCCTAATTACAGCACCTAACTCAAATTTCTCCAAGGTATTTTTATGGGAAAGGAAAAAACAAGCCCTAGATAGTTTGTGTGGGCAAGATGTGTGCACGCTGATTAGCACCCACTGTCACAGTGTAGGTTCAGTCAAGAACTTAGTAAATTAATACAAAAGAGCAAAAGTGCACCACATAAATCTAAATATCTGATATCAATAGTCACAGACGTAAGTTTCTTCTAGTTGTGATTTTCTATATTCCAAAAATCAGGACTTCCTTCCTGGACCCAGGGCGTGTCACGCCCTGGGTCCAGGAAGGAAGTCGAACCACTACGCGATGCGGTATCAGGGAGGAGGATGTTAGACCTTTTAGACTTTATCAAGAGTCTACCCTGATGGAATATCTGTCCTTCACTTCATCCTCCTCCAATATTTCCAGATTCACACCTGAATTTGCAAGGTATACCTGCCAAATTTTAAATACTTTGAACACATACAGTGATTGCAATACTGCATATATAGACAACTCTTTGCCCTGAAGAAGTCCTATGAGGACGAAACGCGTCGGCTGCAAGCAATCGTGTTTTGATTGTACACCTGTCTTGATTTTTGGAATAAAGAAAATCACAACTATAAGAAACTTACGTCTGTGACTATTGATATCAGATATTTAGATTTATGTGGTGCACCTTTGCTCTTTTGTATTAAAGTTGGCAAGCTGTTTATAAACCGCTCTCTCACACACTTTCGCCACAGCCGGGAGAAGAGAAATAGGTCGGTAGCTAGCTAGCGTGGAGGGGTCTAAAGAAGGCTTTTATAATAGCTTTAGGAGTTTGGCCTGTTACCACTCAAATGGCACTGTGGAGGTCTGAAGAGACATATTGATGATGGTTTTAACCTCAGGATTGACCACCTCAGCTACAGCCGCTAACAGCATGGCCAGACAAGGGTCGGCCAGAGAACCCTATTTCAATGATTTAAGAATAGGCAATGAATCATGAGGGGAATAGGAAAAAATCCCATCAGAAAAGAGAAAGATGGAAAAGAGAAAGATATCGGACTCAAGGCTTTACGTGAGACGGGTCCCAACGGGCATCAGACCTGCCGGTAATTAAAAGCACACTTTGAAACCGGTCACTAACGGACTCTATATTGATGTCTGTAATTTTATAGGCGAAAAATACTGATCGTCTTCTGAACAAGGACTGTAAAAACCCTTAAGGTAATTCATGTACTGATTCAAATTCAAATTCGTCTTTATTCAATCATAAATAATCATAAAAGACACATATAACAATACAAGTATGTACTGATATCCCTGCTTACGTTTCATATTTTTTTAATTTCATCTTGAATTTCCTACTCCCGTTTGCCTTTTCCGGAATGTTATATTTTAGTAGTTTTCCTTCACATGCAGCATATTGCTCATGTATAGTCAACTGCGACCCCTCTAAGCGTCTTTGTGAGTTCAAACTCGGGGTTCGAGTCTTTATGGGGCACAATCGAGAGTTCTGGATCTCAGGCGGAAGGCAGGGTTTCACACTGTGCCAGTCAGTGGGTCAAAAGGATCTTTTTAACATGTGACCATTCAATCGGTGGCCTCTCTGCAGAGCAAAAACAATGATCACGGGTGCCAGTTGCAATTGTGATTGTTTGCAAAAGTGTCTAAAGTAAGCATGACTGTCGTGACGGGGTGAAAGTAAAAGGAAATGCAGTGCTCACATGTGCGGGGGGCATTGTGTGTGGAGGTGGTGAAGTGAAGGAAATACAATGTAGTACATGCAGCAGGGAGTAAAAAGATCGCTGAGGAGGAAAGAGAAGGTGTGAGATATGCAGATACAGGATGTCACTAAGATGTGGCGAGAAAAAGACCTTGGGTACCTAACAGACTGCAGGGGACTGTCGTGTAAAGAGAAGAAAGGAAGCACTGAAAGCCAAGGCCTCATTCACACATCTTAGTCATATTAAATTCACCGTCTGATAAATTCATATTAACTAACAAGCATTGGCAACGCCAATAGTTCTTACTTGTTTTAGGAGTATTGCAGTAGTTTTATTTATCTGGTTGCAAAAACAGAAATCTCAGAGAGAAGCAGTAAATGCTGGTCGGTGGCATGCTGCAGGACGCACAGGATTTTAGTTTACATGTTTAAGCCATGTTCCTGATTACAAAGACCCAACCTCTTGGAAAGGATTACCAGTTACCCCTGCTTTTGATTTCTGGTTGGGCACTCTGCGGTTGCACAGCCTAGCACCATCTGTGCCCTCACCCTCTGGGTGCAAGGATTTGTCAGGGGATTGCAGAGAGGACACTCAAGAGGTCTACTCAGTTTACATTTTATTGTATATTCCTTGGAACCTTTAGTGCATTTCCTGGCCTTTATTTTGTGGTGAACACCCATAGACACAAGAGATTTGTCCAGCTCTGGTTGGCGAGTTACGGATCTTCATCGTGGCATTTCATGGTCTGGCTCACCCCGTCCAGTGTCTCCTGAAGGAGGTAGGAGTTTGCAATTCGCCAGGAGTTTGGAAGAAGCTCTGCAGGATGTCTGATCCGTCCACCCATTTCCCCTGCCCCTTTCCCCCCATTAAAGGCTAGCTCACTAGAAAAACCCTACTGTTTTATCCTGCTGGGAAGGATGGAATGAGAGGGGAGTGTCTGATCTTAAGAGTGAGTGTAATGCCCAACTTCTGGGTGTCACGGGGTGTGACTAGAGGAGAGGAGTCTGCAACCCGCTGGTCATGTGCAAGAACAGACACTTGACCGTGCTTAATTTGAGCAGGTGGTTTCTGGTGCTCGGCACCGGATTGTCAGCACTGGCACTTATGTTAGTCTGCCACATGATGGCGCTGTCTACCTATTTAGGGATGAGCACAACATCTGTTTATTAATGGACTATACATTAGCAATGGCTAATGCCTGCCACCCAAGTCATTCTTATAGCTTTGGGGACCTGGAATAGTCTGAATTGTCACACTTGCAAGAGTGCGAAGGTTAGTAGTTCCATTGATACTGTCATTGGCAGCGCTGATGCCTAATCCATTCTTCTAGCTTTGGGGGCCTGAAATAGTCTGAATTTTCAAAGTTGTGTGAGTGTGATGGTTACCTGTTGTGTTTTTACTCTCATTGGCAGCTTGGCAGGGGCAATGTGTTGTCCAAGCTGCAGTGGCCTCATGACGAGACCCCTGGCGCTTATTTTTTTAATTAAGTACAGAGCGGTAGTTGCTATTCTGCAGTCAATACTTGGAAGGTCAATATTTTAGGCATACATCCAGCTTGATACTAGGTCGTTATACACAGCCCTGTCGCCTGGACTTCCTCCGAGTGGAATTTCCTATCAGAAGCCACTGGGAAGCGGTGGGTTGGTAACTGTTCTTTATAGTTTAGCCGGTGGGCAGGACTTCCTGTTGCTGGTGCTTTCTCCCAGTGTGACTTCCTGTTGCAACTAGATTAATACACCATGAGTAAGAGAAACCTCATTCTTGATATGCGCTGCAACTGAGCACCCACAATATCTAGCCTGAGGAAGTAATTAGTATTCTTTAGGGACCCTGTGCTTACACCTGGTAGCTTGGACAAGCAACAAGGCTTTCCTCAGATGAATTGCAAGAGTTCTCCAAAACTTTGTGCCTCTATTTGTTCCTTCTTAAAGGGTGCTATTGTCAGGAGAAAACAGATGCTTTATTAGCTTGATCCTGCCAGACTGAGCTGTTTATTCATGACTGCAGGCCACATTGCTCCATAGCAGTTTGTTTCCTTAACTTCTTTGAAGGGGGCTTTGCATGTGTTTTTATTTACTATATTTATTCTATTTGTTATTATGAGACTTATTTTATTTAGGTGATCATGAGATGTGTTTCATAACAATGTATTTTGTCTTTGTAATAGGCTTTTATGGCTGTGTTTCTCTGCCGAAATAAAGTGTATCCAAGTCCTATTGGCCTTGGTTGACCATGTACTAGTTGCCCTCCCTGGCTCACCAGCAATGAAACATGGCTGAACAAGGCCTAGTGGTTTGCCCTGGCCAAGAGTTGTTTTGACTTTATTGTTTCCCTGAAGCAGCGCAGGAAGTTGTGGCAGAACAGAACTCCAGGTAACAAGTTTGTGGCCATGCTGAGGCCTCAAGCTAAAGGGCCAAATACTCGGATTAGGACAACCATGGAATCTGTAGTTACTGTACTCACTTAATTGTCAATCACCTTGTAGATTATTTTCCAGCTTTCACTGTTTACCTTCTCACTTAGGAACTTTGCTGAAAACCGAAATCTGTCATAGGGCAATGCCAGGAGCCCCTGCTGGGCGCATCACAGGGTTGAAACCCTTTTTATCACAGTTGTGCTGGCTCCAGCAGGCTTCAGCCTTCATGTCAAGGTATTTCAGTTGAGGATTTTCTCCATCTGGTAGCCATAATGTCTTGGCCCACCATCGTTAAAAAGTTGGAAGTCAAAGTTTGAAGAATATGCAGAAAAGGTTATTTAACTTCTTGTACGATGCTCCAAAAGTTCCCAAAGTTCAGAGGATTGCTCGGTAGGCAATGACCCATTGGTTCAAGTAGCAAAAAGTGTTTCCCCATGTACAGTCAGGAAAACAGGAAAAAGTCCAGTTATGACTGCTCTTGTTGGGTGTCTTCCAGGCAGATGTGGGATTCTCGGTTCCTTGGATCTGCCACACTTTTCTTCTGTGAAAAGCAGGTTCACAGCAGACAGGCTCACAGCAGGCAGGTTCACAGCAGGCAGACTCTTCAGCAGAGATCCTGTACCTCCTTCTCCAGGTGGGTCAGCAAGATTCCAGTTTCTCTGGGCCTCAGAATTAGGAGTCATTCTGCTTAGTCCTTCACCTAACAGACAGGAATTCATCCAAGCAGAACATCTCTGATCTTTCCTGCTCCAAGCAGTTGTCTGCTATGAGAGTGGTGTTAAATACATCAATTGTTGCTCATTCTCCTCCATGATCAGCACTATAATCGACCTCCTCTTTGGAATTGCAAAATTACAGCAAAAGTAAGGTCACACATTTGCTCCGTTTTCCAGTGTTGCAAAAGAGTATAACTAAACTTGGTCTCGAGTCCTCTCCCTCCCAACTAGTCCCAAAGTCAACCTCCTTCTAAGATCAATGAAGAACCACACCCTGTCAAGGGACATCTGCACAAGGAATGGGAAAAATGTAAATTACGCCAGCATAATCCATAGAATTTAGGGAATTTCATGTTATGCCAAATTCCTGACATGATGCTATTATGCCACTTTACCATGAAACGCACTATTCCCAGACACACGCAAACAACATAGCGCAATTGTAATTTGTAACACTTTTATTGGTGGTGCTTTGCTTAAATGCACCCTCACGCGAAATATTGAAGTAACTTGCATTTTACATTAAAATATTGTGGATTTCCATTGTGAGTAATTTTGTGTACTTTTGCAAAACTTTAGTGTAAATTACGTGAAAGCAGATTAAGTGAATTTCAAATCCCGTAATCTGCACTTCCCACCTGAGCGTCTGCAAGATGTCGTTTTACAAGGGTGCCAAGTGGTATGGATTCCCTTTGACCAACCATTCTCAAATATGATGCCAGTATCAGGCAGGAAAGCCTTTATGTAAGAAGAACCTTGATCAGTGTTTAATTTCTTTTAACAGACAGCTGACAAATAAAAACAGTGACAGGCGGGTAGTAACTTTGTCTTGGCAATGCTTTGATCAGTGGGAGTGCGCACCACTTGCGAGAGAGGAGCAGGAGTCAAAGACCCATTAATTGAGCTCAAGGGCTCAGTCACATAGACGGACCAAGTGCACAAACTAGATGCTGAAAAATAGACAATAATTGGTCCCTGAGCAGCAAAAAACAGCAGTAAGAGAGAGTTATTCTCAAGATTTCAGTCCAAATAAGTCCTCCAGATAATGCCTTTACACAAAAAGTTCTTTTATTTTCTTTATGTAGGTCAATCAAACACAAGTTCTGAGGGATGATCCTCTCGGCTTGGTATCATCCAGTGTAGCCAAACAGCCAACACGTGTTTCGTCCTAGTCCAAAAAGACGCCCAATGACTTCCTCAGGGCAGAAATTTTATAAAGATCTCATCATCAAGTAGTGCATAGGTCTAAGTAAGTCTAGTCTATATATTACTGTTTTCTGGCTTGTACATGAGATTGTTTTGGGCACGTTGGTGGACGTTGCCCTTGTGTTCCTTTAAGCATTTATCATTTGTAATATATTTCTTTCTACTCATCTATTGGTTTTTGCGCAAGACACTACCCAGCCACGCCTTTCATTAATTACATATCTAGATGCTGAAAAGACAGGACTGTTCCAGCCTTACAATATTCAACCTTATAAAACTATTTTAAAAAATCTGGTAATTATTTATTTTTATTTTCCTTGATATGTTAAATGTTCAAGGAAACCCTTACCTACATATCCCCTAGCCATAGTTAGAGAAAATTAAGCTTTCAAAACTGCACAAATGTAAAAGTTTGCAGCCTCACATGTAACAGAACACTTAAGCTCATGATACGCTTTGCAAATTTGTGTGCCACATCTTACATTTGGGCACTATGCAGCTTGCCTTACCTGTTACACAGCAGACTTGGGGTTAAATTCTATATTCCAATTACAAATACAGTTTATTCTTTATTGTTTGATTAATTACAATCTTACAATGAGACAATATACATATAATAATCCAGTATAAAACAGTAAAACAAGAATAAAAGTGTAATATATTTGTTTTTAACCCACTTACCTTTGATAAAATCCATTTTATAGTATATTTAAAAATATTTCATACAGTACTTCTAGGTTTTTGACTGTGCTCTTCTAATTTGGTTCCTATTCTTACTAATAACTTTACAAAAGCGGAATTCATAATTATATCGTCAGAGTGCAGATACATTATCAAAGCTTGCCTACATGACCTTACTCCTCGAGCATTGAGAAGACTCTTGAGTATGGTTTTTCTTTCAATTTCCATTTCAGGGCAGAGTCATAGTAGGTAAATAATGTTCTCCTCTCCTGATTTACTTAATCTACATAATGTGCCCTCTTCTGGCTTTATCCATGGTGGAAGGTGGCATAGTCCTGGTAATACACCGAATCGTGCTTTTGTAAAGATTTGTTTATATTTCAATGACCATGGTGTTTCTAAGTATGCTTGTATCTTCTTTTTTGAAAACCCACTCAGTATTGGCCATACAAGCCTTCTTTTTGATAGTATGTCTTTATCTCTTACCATCAATAGATGATTTGTTGTTTTATTGATTGCTTTTTTAAATAATTCCCGGGTTGTTGTAGTTCTCCAGAATGGCATCACATCAAATTCTTCTAGCGCTGTATTTAAGTATTCCCAGGCCTGTAATTTTCTGTTTTCATTTAATTCCTGCCATAATAGCTTGGACATTTGATTTTTATGGTAATTTTTTTTTCTATTCCATATTTTAATAAATTGGCCTTTTCTTGCATACAACTGGTTATTTAGACCAAACGCCAGCCTTATTTGTGCTGGGAATGCGTTATTAGGTAGGTGAAAGAGGGCTTTCAAAGATTTTGAGACCGCATTATTTACGATCACAGTGTCTTTCCCACTTAGAACCTCACTACCATATGTTAAGGTAGGCAGTAGTTTTGCTGATATAACCTTTAAGAAGGGGCGTTGGGTCAGATTACCTAATGATTTCTGCAGGATCCTAAATGCTGCTGTCAAGGCATTTGCTTTCCTTTGAATGTACAATTTTTGCGGGAGAATATTTCCATTATCATTAAATCGTACTCCCAAGTATCTGTATTAAGCATGGGCGAATTTTGCGAATCTCGCGTTCGCGAATTTTGCGGATTTGCGAACTCGCAATCCGCAAAATCCGCGAATTCTCGCGAATTTGCGGATTTTTTTTTTGTGTTTGCGCGGGTTTCTGCCAGTTCGCGAGGGTTTTGTACAATTTCACAAAATTGCGAACTTACCTGTCGGGTCGCAAGTTTCGCGAACTTGTTGTTTCTACGTGTCCAGCCTGTTTGGGACACTCTTCTTCATCACTGCCACTCTCTGTCACCACTGCCACTCTCTGACTACTCATGCCACCCTCTGGCCCACCCATGCCACCCTCTGTTTCATCACAGCACCCTCTGGTTGTCCAGTCAGTGTACATTATTGTGGCAACGCAAGCACACCTTCCCTGCCTCAAGTGACCTGAATTAATTTGGGGCTGATTAATGTGTCACAGAATATTTTTTTAGCTGGCACCTGCTTCCTTAGTGCTTCCTGATTAGTAATCTTTTGCACTTGCTAAGTGCTTTCATTGTTGCAAAATTAGTTACAACACCTGCCCTGCCCCAACTGACAATAATTAATTAGGGGCTGATTAATGGATTTGAACTTCCAGCCTGGCTCCTGCTTGTCTCCCTTAGCTGTAATTCAGGACCTTTGTGGCATATGTGTATCTATTCTGAGGTTCAGAGCAGGGTCACATAATAGTTGCAACTGGCAACTGAACTCTGGAGGGGCCCCTCAGGAAGCACTACAGGAAATGGCTACTAATGATGAGCCTGAACTTTTGAACCTGGTAAGTAGTTTCAGTTTTGCTAAGATCGTATTTCTGCAATTTTGCACTTATTCGCGGGGCGCGAAGTTGTACTGGGAAGCCGCGAACTCACGCGAACAGTGCGAGCAAAATCTGCTGCTCGCGGATTTGCGGATTATGCGGGAGATTCGCAAATCTCGCGGATTGCGAATTTACCGAAAATCTGCAAAATCCGCGAGCGAAACGGATTTTCCGCCCATGCCTAATCTGTATGATTCTACTTGTTCTAATTGGTCTTTCTCCAGAAACCATTTGGATTTATGTTTTAATCTTGAACTTTTAGTAATCACCATAACTTTAGTCTTTGTTTCATTTATCACCATCCCATTTTCTTTTCAATACAAAGATATTTGATCTATTAGCCGTTGTAACCCCACTTTTGTTTGGCTTAGGAGTTTGACATCTGCGTAGAGCAGATTAGATATTTGTTTGTCAGCTAATTTAGGCGGGTGTGCATTTGTTTCATTCAGAGCATCCGTAAGATCCGCAAAAAACAGATTAAAAAGTAAAGGGGCCAATATGCACCCTTTCTTTAGTCCTGCTGTCGTTAGTATTTCCTTTGTTAATGTCAGGCCATTACCCATCCGCACTCTAACCCAGGTGTCAGTATACAAAAGTTTAATTTGTTTAAACAGTTTCACTAGAATATCTTTCTCCTGCAGTTTTCTCCACATAAGTTGTCTGTGCAAGCAATCGAAAGCCGATCTAAAATCAACAAAGCACAAATACAAGGGTTGTTTCATTAAAATAGTTTTGTCCATTAGTACCGATAAGGCTAATATATTTGTAGTAGTTCCGAGTCCTTTAATAAATCCTGTTTGATTAGGCGGGAGTATCTTTTTATCCGTTGCCCATTCAGAAAGATTTGAAAGTAAAATCCCCGCAAACAACTTTGCATCTGTATCTTGAAGAGGTATTAGTCTGTAATTTTCAGGATGGGCCCAATTTCCTTTTTTATAGATACACTCTCCACGATTCGGGTATTATCCCTGTCCATGCTACGTCTTTAAAAACTTCCGTGAGATGTTCCTTACATTACAAATAGTGGTTCTGTGTTGGGCTGTAACGTTAAATGGCTGCTTCCAAGTCCATGTTAAGGGTTTGGTTCCAGATGTGCATGGTAAAAGATTTCATGATAGACTTATGTTTGGAATTTATCCTTTAATCTTTTGTCAACACTATGCAGCTGGCATACATTCATGCAAAGTAAACCACTAAAATAGCCAAGACAGCTCACACACTGTAGGAGAAGCGTGGCTCAATGGTTAGAGCGGCAGACCCTGATGCAGAGGTCTGGCCCGGGACCAGGGTTCAATTTCTGCCTCAGCGGTTCTTGGACTCAATCTCCGGGACCTGATAATTCTCGCCTCGGTGCCTATTCTAATCATGGTTCCCACTCTGGGCAATAGCTTGCTTAATCTCCACAACGGCCCCAGCAGCGCTTGGATGCCTGGTTTCACCTTGGGGGTGCCCAGGAGTGGACATCTCTCAGGAAAGCCAGGAAGGGTTCCACAGCGGCATGAATACAGCGCTACGAGACCTCTAAGCAGAAGGCGCTATATAAATACAAACACATTTACATTTACTGTAGAGAAAGGCGCATGGAGTCAAGAATCAAGGAGTTTGCCAGGCCCAACAGCGAGACCACATACATTCCCCCTCCTAAGACCTCTGTGACAAACTGGGCTCCTTCTTCCACCACAAAATTAGGAAGATTTATGACAGCTTCGACACCCTAGACCCGGCCGCCATGCCCGCCACCATTGCATACAACAAAGCCACCCCTCAACAGACCGTGCTTTGCTGGAACCGGATGACAACAGAGGACATGCTCAAGGCCATGAAGAAGAACGATGTGCCACAACCAACCATATCAAAAGCAATAACATTTAATTATTTCATAAGGAGAGACAAAGTTGGACTTTCACAGGATTTTCATTATCATATTTAAAATGTTGTAAGAGAGGTTGCTCCAAGGGGAACTTGCTGAAACAAGGAGTCAGTGCTCAAGTGTAGAAAGGTGGGAAAAGGAAAAAAATCCCATGTGAGATTATACAAGGTGCAGAAGTAGTTCAATAATAATAAGATTGATAGAGAAATCTGAATCTCGGCGCCCTGGCCATATAATATTCATAGATTACATGATCTATTTGCATTTTTCACATTCCATGAGGGTATCAATGTTTTGCACGGTGTAGAAGGGGTTTTTATTGTCCAGGATCATATTGTAAATTTTGTCTAATTTTGTAAATATTGCACTGTCCCACATTTGTTGCGTTATTGTCACATAATTATTTGTATAGGTATAACGCAAATGACTGTACCCATCAACATGCCGTTATGAGGGTTCATGTGAATGTTGTTATTATATATGTATAACGCACATACACGCATACATCAACATGATGTTAGAAATCTTCTGCCCATTGTTACACACAATAACCACTGTAAACATCCTGCTCTTAGGAACAACATGCTACTGCACTGTGGCAGAGTCTGTCCTCCCCTGCGTGAGACTCACTCTCGTGGTACCTGCACGTTTGAAGTAAACGTCCTCAAGGCATACGCGGCATAATTATACCACGGTCTTGCACAAGGCCTCTCAGCGAAGGGAATCAAAAACGAGCACCACAGGTTTGTGGCTGTAATAATCCAGGAAAGCTTGAGGTATTTAGAAGGTTTATTGAACAGCACAGCATCCAGTCCTGACACGGCAGGATACAGGTGACAACTGACAAACAGTGGAGAATGCTGTATGAGCAAAGCTCTGTTAGGAATGTAGAATCAAAAGGAAACACAACATGGCACATGCAATTAAAGGAGTAGAGGCATGAATAGCCTAGACTCAGAGATGTGCAGGATGTAACACACCTCCCTCTTTAAATGAAAGTAAAAGGTATAAAACTTAAAGCAACTAAACAAGAAAGAACATACTATACAAAATCTTGCAAAGAAATTGGTCTTCTTCTGATACGCCCATCATCCTTAATTCTTGAGGCTACTGAGTCAGAACCATAACCAGACCCACCATCAGAAGTGTATTCTCTGTCTACATTGACATGAGGTTGGAACTGGGAGGCATCTTGTGTAGGACATTTAGCAACCCTACTCAAATTCCAGGCCTTGCCATCCTGAGTAATAACAGAGTTACTGAAAACCTTTTTAATTTGAATGGGTCTGCCAAACTTACTCGTACCTTTGCTAACAAAGAAAGGTTTTGAAATTCTGACCCAATCACCAACACACAAATCATGCTCTTTAGTTTTCCACTTCTTGTTGTACCAAACTGCAGACTTATCTTGTTTCTCACATACTCTCTTTGCAACTTCCTTGACATCAAAACCATTTTCCACCAGGCCTTCACATTTTTCTTTGAGCCACCAGGGGCACATGTCAGTCGCAGGATTCCTACCTTTAAGTAATTTGAACGGACTGATCTCAGTGGTGGTATGAGGGGTTATACGATAAGTCCAAAGTTTCTGTCTAATGCGGTTCAGCCAATCCCCCTTTTCTTTGATAGCATCAGAGACAAAACCCTTCAGAACACGGTTAAAGCGCTCAACTTGCCCTGTTCTCATGTGGCTCGAAAAGTGATGTACAAATGTGTCTGATGTTACAGGATTGTAAAAACAATTTCATTTCAGCAGAGACTAGCTGCACACCATTATCTGACACCAAAACCGAAGGACAGCCTTCCCTAGCGAAAACTTCTTTGAAAAAGGAAATGACAACTTCAGAAGTGATTTTAGCTACAAATTTCACTTCTGGCCATTTAGAATGGTAGTCTACAATGACCAACGCAAAACGTGAACTTTCAGGTAAAACTTGGAAAGGCCCCGAAATATCAAAGGCTATCTTGCTCCATGTACACTCTGGCCATTTAACTGTCTTAAGGGGTGGAACATGTAATTTTAGCATCTTATCACTATTACAGCACTCATTGCATTCTCTAACAGTACGGTCTATGAACCTGTCCATCCCAGGCCACCAGAAATGAAGCCTTATAATACGTTTCATGGCTGAGATTCCTGGATGAGTCTTGTGTGCTAATTTGAGAATGAGCTCTTGCACACCACTAGGTGGGAGGCATTTCTCAGATTTGAAAAACAAATCACCTTCACACCATAACTCTTCCGCTATGTTATAAAACGGTAGCAGCTCATATTCAACATTATTCTTACTAGGCCAACCTTCTAACAGGTATTTCTTCAACTTAACAAATTTCTCATCTTTATTCTGGCATTCTATCCAAAACTGTTCAGAAATATCTTGATACTGGGAGGAAACTAGATCTGTAAGGCCTAATACAAAATCAACTTCAGTAAGACTATTCACACTGTCAACTTTACTTTCCCACGGAAGGCGTGATAAGCAGTCGGCAGTAACATTTTTCTTTCCTGGAATATATTCAACTTTAAAATGGTACTCCTGTAGCTTGGATAAAAGACGTGCAATCCTAGCAGTCGAGTTCCAACCACCACCAGCTGATAGGATATGCACCAAAGGTTTGTGATCCGTTCTTAAAATAAACTCACTGCCCCAAATGTAAATTCTATAGTGTTCAATGGCCCACACACAAGACAGCAATTCACGTTCAATAACCGCATATCTGCGCTCAGTTTCATTCAATGTTCTGGAAGAAAAAGCTACATTCCATTCCAGCATACCATCTGTCTGAGATAGCACACACCCAAGACCGTACAAACTTGCATCAGTGGTAATGATGCACTTTTTCCCAATTCTAAATGGTTTCAAAGTTGGGGAATTAACAATATCATGTTTGATTTCAGTGAAAGCTTTTTCTTGTTCAGTCTCCCAAACAAAATCATTGCACTGTCTTAAAAGTTTCCTTAAAGGTTCCATTTTGGTGGCAAAATTCACAACAAATTTACTGTAATATTCACACATTCCGGAGAAAGAAAGAAGTTGTTCCTTATTCTTTGGGGATGGAGCACTGAGAATAGCATCCACATTTGATTTTTTTGGAACAAGACCTTCCCCCGACAAAGTGTGGCCTAAATATTCAACTGACTTCCTAAAAAGTTTGCATTTGTGTGCCTTGAGAGTAAGCCCAGAATTTTCCAATCTTTTGCACACAACACTCAAATGTGAACTATGTTCAGTTTCATTTTTTGAGAAAATCAAGATATCGTCTTGAAAGCATTTTACAAACTTGTCAAGATCTCTGAAGATTTGAAACATGACGCGTTGGAAAACAGAGGCAGCGGACGCCAACCCAAACGGCATCCTTCTGTATTGAAACAGTCCCATGGGAGTGATGAAAGCTGTATATTTCTTAGAATCTTCAGTAAGCTCAATTTGATGATACACAGATCTAAGGTCTAAAGTGGAAAAAATCTGCGCACCATCAAACAAGGAAACAAGCTCATTAATATTCGGAAGGGGATGACAGTCTATAACAATATTAGAATTTAAGGCCCTCAAATCAATGCAGACCCTTAATTTTTGGTCGGGTTTGCGTACCAAAACAATAGGAGAAACCCATTCAGATGATTCAATGGGCTCTATAATATTGTCTTTAAGTAGGTCATCCAACATTTCTTTTAGCTCGTCCCTAACATTTAGAGGAACTCCTCTAAGCTTTTGTTTGACTGGAACTGCACCCTCTTTGAGAACAATTTTGTGTGCAAAATTTTCCAATCTACCTAAACGGTCACAGAAAACTTTATTGAACTTTTCACTCCATGAAGTAATAACATTATCCTTCCCATTGACATCAGAAATAGAACTAATCATATCTTGTTCACTACATAAAGAGATGGGATCTTTGGCACGTGGATTTAACGTGATGCCAAGTTCCCATTGATCATGCCAACCCAGTACATTGATTCCTTTGACGGCAATGTAAAGCTTAATTTGAGCTGACCTTCCTCTGAAACATAAAAGAACATTAAAGAAACCTTCAATATCAATTGCATTACCATTGAAACTTTCAGCTAAAATATCTGAGGGTTGTAAATCAGATCTGTTACATACTGTTGTTAACTTTTCATTAAAGTATTCCCTGGTAATAATCGTCCATGGAGATCCAGAATCTACCATGAGTTCGGTAGCAATGGATGAAATATGAAAAGTACATTTAGGAGATTTCCTACTGGTTGATTCAAGGATAGAGACAACATATCCGCGTTCAACCTCATGTTTAACTTCATCCACAATGCCAACAGCAGATACTTTAGTGGGAGTGGGCATAATAGATCGTCCAGTGCGACCTTGAGGATTGTACCTTCTTTCCCTACATACATTGCTAAAATGTCCTAATTTGTTGCAAATATTGCAAGTTCTGTTTATGGCAGGACAGCCCTGAAAGGAGGCTATATGTGATTTACTACCACATCTGTAGCATGAAAACGATGAATTTCCAAAATCTGATCTTCTGTTATTAATACCAACAGAATTTTTATATTTAGACTGAAAAGGGATAACATTTTTATCATCGAATTTGGGTTTAACAATACAAACTTCTTCTTCTACATTAGTTTTACTAGGATTGGAATTTGTGGTTTGCTTAACTACTATGTCCATCCACTTTTCTGACATTTCAGTGGACTTAGCGATGGCTATAGTTTCTTCTAAGTTAGGATCACCTATACACCAAAGTTTATCTTGTACCTTCTTGTTTTTAACATGAACAATAATCTGATCACGGATCATTTCATCTGTCATGGCACCAAAATTGCAATGTAAGGTCAAAGCTCTTAAAGCAGTGAGAAAGTCATCAAACGATTCCTCTTGTTTCTGTGCTCTAGTATAAAATTTAAAGCGATTTAAAGCAATATTAGCAGTGGGCTTGAAACGTTTCTCTAATCTACCAAGAGCTTCGGTGTAAACATTCACAGAATCACCACTTCCACTAGGTACAGTAAATTGAGGTAAAGTTCTAAAGATTTCTTGACCTTCAGAACCCAAACAATGTAACAAAATGCTTTTCTTTCTCTCTGATCCCATGCGCTCCCCATCAATGGCTTTCATATAATTGAAAAACTCCTCCTTCCACCTTGACCAGGGCATAGGAGGGTCACCTTTAACCTGTAAAAATTTAGCAGGAGGATCAAATTGCATGGTGAAAGAAATTAAGTAACAAAAAAAATGAATGAAATAAATAAATAAAAATAATTAAATAAATAAATAATAGCAGAACACTCAGAAAGGTAAGAGCAATCGTTGAAGAAAATGTACTTATGCCAATGTAGAGTCACATAGTTTTTTTTTGTTGACATTTGTTTTATTGTTGCATTAAAGTATACAAGTACAGTGTAAATGATCTACTGACGTGGCCTCAACATTCAGCCACGAACAGCCAAGCGCGCAACGTTTTCTTGTTTTTATACAACTGGTGCAAAATTACAATTTCCAAGGATAATCAGTGTAAATCGTACATATATGTTCGCAGGTCGGGAAGCAGCGAGTCTGCACTCCTAATGGGGCAGTGGGTAACTGCAGGTATGTAGGATCCCGCCTCGAAAGCGTAGGATCGAGGTCTGTACTGTTCATACAGTGGAGGCACCTAAGAACAAGGGGAACAAAACTGTGGGAGAGAAGCATGTGGGCGCTGGCAGGGTCCAAGTAGGAGGATGCTGGCGACGGGCGTCGGGGAGGGGGGGATTTTCACGGGGCCAGTCAGTCTACGCTCCGAGGGGGGGGAGGGGGGGGGGGGAGGAGTGGGGCCGGGGGGTGAACACCCCACGTGTATGCGGGCACCGAGGTGGGTGACATGTAATATGAGAGTTTGATCAAGAAGTAGGAGGTACCAGGGGACGGTCCCAGGAGGGTAGACACCATGTAGAGGCTACTGGTTCTCAGGGGTGGGAGGGGGGGGAGGAGTAGGTGGTTCTTCTACATGTGTGGACTGCCGGAAGCTGTGGAGGAGCATGGCCCATTCCATGGATATGGGAATTTTACGCGCACCCCTGGCTTCTTCCTCTCTAAGGGCATCTTCCTCCGCCGCCGCCCATTTACCAACCGCGCCCTTCCATGCCGCCACAGAGGGACCCTCCGGGGAACGCCAGCGCATGGTTATACATCGGTTGGCCAACAGGAGTGCTAGGGACACGAAGCGCCTGTGTACCGGGTCTCGCTTAGGACCATGGAAGATGCCTAGTGCGCTGGACTCCCAGGTGGCTAGGGTAGTGAGGCCCGTTAATCCCGTCAAAGTGTCGTGCACCGCCCGCCAAAAGGGGTGAAGGTCGGGGCAACTCCAGAACATGTGTCGGAAATCTGCCGCAGGGGAGCAACATCTGGGGCAGAGAAATGGTGTGGAGGGATAGAACTTCTGCAATCGCGCTGGGGTGAGGTATGCCCTGTGTAGGATATAGTATTGGATGTTCTTGAAGCGGGCGTTTCTAGAGACGCGTTTTGGGGCTTCAAGTGCTTTAGTCCATTCAGAGTCGTGCAGTGCGCGGCCTATGTCCTCCTCCCAAGTAGCCCGCAGGGTCGTAAGAGGAGCGTGCGAGAGTTCCCGGATGGATTTATATAACCAGGTGATTAAATGGCGTCCCACCCCCATATGTAGGATTGTATGTATTACTGGATGCGTGTCTGGCTCGCCAGTGCAGAGATTAAAGTGGGGCCGGTATCCGTCGAGTAGCTGTCTATATCTGAGGAATTGGCCTGGGGAGAGTCCGTATTCAGCGATCAGGCGGTCAAGCGATTTTAGCTGGCCTTCCTCGAAGAGCGATTCCAGATCCGTGATGCCACAGAGGGACCACTCAGCGAACAGCGGAGCGGTGAAGTAGGAGTCCTGCCTAGGGCTGCCTATCAGTGGTAGCAGCGGGGAGTATGGAGGTCTACCGGGGGACAACCGGTGGATCCGCATCATGCACCGGCGCGCTATCGCCACTTGAAGGGGGTATGTGCGCCGTGGCTTGGTGCCCGGGAGGAGAAGACGAGTGAGTTCTGGGGTTGCGATTCTGCCGGTCGGGGTGACGGTCTCCTGAGGGTAGCGATCCGCCGTCCAGTAGGATAGCCATTGGAGCTGTGCCGCGAGGAAGTATGCCTCGAAGGATGGGGCTCCGAGCCCTCCCTGAGTTGTGGGAAGTTGGAGGGTTTTCAAGGCAACCCTGTGACGACCCTCGCCCCAGATAAGGGTCCCTAGGAGGGAGTCGACCTCGCGGAAGAAGGACCTGGGTGGTATAACCGGCAAGTTTGTGAAATGGTAAAGGAGTCGGGGGAGCATCACCATTTTAGCCAGGGCTATCCGTCCTATCGGGGCCAGCGGGAGTTTATTCCAGAAGGCGACCGTAGGGCGCAGACTAGCAAGTACTACGCGGTGGTTGCCCTCAAACATGGCTGCTGGAGAGTGGTACAAGCGGACCCCGAGGTACCTGGGAGCCTCCGCGGACCACGAGAGCGTGTGCGGACCGAGCTCGACTTCTCGGGGGGGTAGGTTCGGGTGTAGAGGATAGACTGTGGACTTGTCCCAGTTCACTCGGAGTCCCGAGGCATCTGCAAAGTCCGCCAGCGCCGCCCCTATGGGGGCCAGGTCCATTTCGATGTCTCGGACGTATATGAGGAGATCATCCGCGTACATGGACACGCAATGTGTGTCATCCGCGAGAGGAATACCCCATTCCACACCCTCCAGGCGCAGCCGGACCGCCAGCGGCTCGACCGCCAAAGCGAATAAGAGAGGCGACAGGGGGCACCCCTGCCTTGTGCCCCGCCAAACTCCGAATGCCGGTGATATGCGTTTCCCGATACGCACCCGAGAGGTGAGATCGGTGTACAGGAGGCGCGTGTACGCCATGAGTGTCGGGCCGATATTGAGTCGGCGTAGGACCGAAAAGAGATAAGGCCAGGTGAGGGTGTCGAACGCCTTCTCCAGGTCCATGATGAGACAGGCGGCGCGAGGAAATCGGTCACGCACCTGATCCTGAACATGGAAGACGCGGCGGAGATTCTGGGAGGTGTTCCTTCCCGGCACAAAGCCGCATTGGTCGGGGTGGACCAAGGGGCGAATGATCTGCGCGTATCGATCCGCAAGGATTCTCCCCAGGAGTTTACAGTCGGCCGACAGGAGCGTGATGGGGCGATACGACCCCATGTGAAGTGGATCTCTGTGGGGTTTGGGGAAGGTGACGATCACGGATTCTCGCATTGACTGGGGTAGCCTACCAAGATGAAGAGATGCCCCGAATACCCGTGAGAGGCGGGGGACCAGCAAGGGGGAAAAGGACGAGTAGTATTCTAGTGGGAAGCCGTCCAACCCCGGCGCTTTATTGCGGGACATGGCCCGTATCGCCTGGGTGATGTCGGACGGGACAATCTTGGCGTCGAGGGAGCGCTTGTCGACGTCCGATATTGTGGGTAAAGTCAGGGGGTCCAGAAAATTGTCTACGGAGGACAGGGAGGGCTGGGTTGGGGCCTCGTACACCTGTGCATAATGACGGTGGAACGCCAGAAGGATCTCGGCCTGTGAGCGCACCAGCACACCGTCCGGGTCGATAATATCCGTGATGGGTTTGAGTTCGGTGTCCTGTCTCGCCATCCAGGCTAGCAGTGCCCCTGCTTTGTCCCTGTCCTTATGCACTCTGGAGGCGTAAGCCCTAAAATTATATTTCCGGAGGTCAGCGCAGGCGGCCTGGTATTCCGTCTTAGCCTCGGCCGTGAGTACAGCGTGTTCTTCCGAGTCGTCAGGTCGCTTAGTGAGTGCGGCCAGAGCCTGCTCCGAGGTTAGGAGTGTCCGCTCCAAGGTGCGGCGCACCCCTACCACCTGTTTGATGCAGTCTCCCCTGGCCACCACCTTAAACGCGTCCCATTCCACTAGTACCGACGACGCCGTGTTTGCATTATGTGTGAAGTAGTCCTGTATGCTGGTTTTGTGTGTGTCTCTGAAGACGGGGTCGGTCAGGCAATCCTTAGGGAGGCGCCAGGTGGGGACCGGTGGGTGGGGGGGGCGCCAGGTTAGGCGTATAATGTGGGCGTCATGATCCGAGAGGATCCGGCCCAGATATTCTGTAGACGTGATCTTAGGGAGAATTGGTGTAGAACAGAGGAAGCGGTCTAGGCGGACCCGGAGGTTGTGTGGGATCGAGTGGAAGGAGTATATGCGAGCCAGTGGGTGTAGATGTCGCCATGCATCAGTGAGCGCCCAGTGTGTAACCCATGTCCTAAAGAGTTCTGCCTGCCGGGGGGCCGGGGAATGTGCGGGAGGGGGATGGGAGCGGTCTAGGGTGGGGTCCAACGTGCAGTTAAAGTCGCCTCCTAGTATCCATGGGACCGTAGTGAATTGGGCCAAGACGCCAGTGAGATGGTCCCAGAATTTATCCTGGTCCACGTTAGGGGCATAAATGCTGCCAAGGAGTATTCCCTGCCCGTCCAGAATGTAGAGTCACATAGTTTGTGGTGATCGAAGAGAATAGTAGATTTGTAGCACTGTAGAAGTTGAAACTGTAGGTAGCTTGAAGAACTCTTGCTGGAAGTACTCTTGCCGGAAAACTAGAAGAAATGGAGTGTATATATCCAAAAAAATAAAAGTTAAGGTAAGCGCTAAAGTAATGGTTCACTTCTAGAGCAAGCGCTAAAAATAATGGGGAAAAACGGCAAGAAACACGATCTGAAATGAACTTGTTCCGCCGTCGATGCGTTGCTAAGCAACGAAGCAAACAAAATGGCGGCACGTAACGTGTGTGAAGACGTTGTAGCGTGATGACGTTGATGCGCTAGATGACACACACGGAAATCCCGAAGACGTGGTTGCTGGGCAATGGCATTGCAGTGACGTTGCTTCTCCGCTTCGTAAACAATGCAGTCGGTGGTTGCCAAGCAATGACGTGGTGGCTCCGCTTCACAGTAGATGACGAATGAAAACAGGGGTTGCCACGGAGATAGAAGTACACGGAAACGTCGCGCTGAGAGTGGCAAGAAAGTCAAAAGATGCAGGCAGACTTAAAGGTCAGAAAACTGCAATAATTAGTATTTTGAGGTGAATAAATGAAAATAAAAAGTAGTTCTTGAGAGATACTTGCAGAGAATGATGAACGAATTTCACACAGGCAGGCAGTTTTCTTCAAAGGCAGGCAATCCAGTAGAAATGAGATAAAAGATGTAAAATAATCCAAAATGGGTTCAAACTCCGCTCCTGTGCTGTAGATGGCTGGAGTAAGGTTGTCCTCGTCGCCAAAATTTGTAATAATCCAGGAAAGCTTGAGGTATTTAGAAGGTTTATTGAACAGCACAGCATCCAGTCCTGACACAGCAGGATACAGGTGACAACTGACAAACAGTGGAGAATGCTGTATGAGCAAAGCTCTGTTAGGAATGTAGAATCAAAAGGAAACACAACATGGCACATGCAATTAAAGGAGTAGAAGCATGAATAGCCTAGACTCAGAGATGTGCAGGATGTAACAGTGGCTCCATCCTCCCGCCTTGCCACTTTGAAGCTTTTATCAGCGCTCGTAAAGGGCTGGTACTCCGAGCACATAGCAGTCTTGGGACTCGGAGTTTAATGTTAGAAATCTTCTTGCCCATTGTTACACACAATAACCACTGTAAACATCCTGCCCTTAGGAACAACAGGCTACTGCACTGTGGCAGAGTCTGTCCTCCCTTGCTATCATTCAGTACCACCGCGAGCTGCGCGAGACTCATGCTCGCGGTACAGCACGTACGTTTGAAGTAAACGTCCTTGAGGCACACGCTGAGCAAGGCTCGCGCAAGGCCTCTCACTCAGCGAAAGGAATCAGAGACGTGCACTACAGGTTTGGGGCTCCATCCTCCCGCCTTGCCACTTTGAAGCTTATCAGCGCTCGTAAAGGGCTGGTACTGAGAGCACACATAGCAGTGCTGGGAGTTTAATTACCGACAGAGTTTCTTGGCAGTGGTTCGTGATTGTGAAATGGTTGCCCTTTGGTGACTTAGTTTAGCTCGTGCAGCTTTTTGGAAGATGTTCTTCTTTTTTAAGGTGTATTGTCTAGTTGTAATCTGCTGGTATTGAGTGCACACACAGCATTGATATGGTTTTATGTTTCCTTAAATTGCAGCTACCGGCATTGAGTGCCCTTTGTTCTGACATAAGAGGTCTCACTACCACACACAATGCGGGTGAGGTACTAATCCTGTTCTACATTATGGATATACTTGGCAGAGGACGCTCGCCTCTAGCCTTCTAAATAGAAGGGCTATCAATGGTCCCCACCGCAACTCTTGCGGGTAAGTTAAATGTTAAATGCTAATGTTAAATGTCGTATTACTTGTGAAGCGCACAGCTGCCCCAGCAAAGGGGCGTCCCGGCGCTGTATACCGCTGGGGAACCCGTCCTGGCTTTCTCTGTGGGATGGTCCCTACTGGGAATCCCCAAGGTGGAGCCAGGCATCCCCGGCGTTGATGGGGCCCTTGTGGAGATTAGGCAAGCTAATGCACAGAGTTGCCGAGTGGGACCCCAGGTTAGAGTAGGCACCAAGGCGAGAATTGTCGAGTCCGTTGACCCAGCTCCACGACCTACCCGCGTCAGGAATTGAACCCTGGTCCCGAGTCGACTTCTGCTCCCGGGTCTGCCGCCTCTAACCAGTGAGCCACACCACTCCACCTTGGTAGTACTAGTAAACTGATATATTATGGTTTTTGGTCTGGTGCCCAACCGTGACAGCCTTCCATTCATTTTGTTCATGCAGATGTGATTCAAGGACAACCCGATTCCGGTTTGGTTGCCCAACCTCCCCCCCCCTATTGCCCCCAGTCCTAAGGAAGACCTGCAGCCCGAGGCCCCAAGCATCCTCTGTACCCCAAGTTGGGTCGAAACGTCGACACCCAAATCTATTGATCGTGGACCGAAAAGCCCCCTTTTACACTGTGCAAAACATTGATACACTCATGGAATGTGAAAAATGCTAATAGATCATGTAATCTTTGAATAATGTAAGGCCAGGACGCAGAGATTGGGATTTCTATATCAATCTTATTATTATTGAACTACTTCTGCACCTTGTATAATCTCAGATGGGATTTTTTTCCTTTTCCCACCTTTCTACACTTGAGCACCGACTCCTTGTTTCAGCACGTTCCCCTTGGAGCAACCTCTCTTACAACATTTTAAATATGATAATGAAAATCCTGTGAAAGTCCAACTTTGTCTCTAACTTACGAAATAATAAAATGTTATTGCTTTTGATATGGTTGGTTGTGGCACATCGTTCTTCTATATGTATTGATTACTAAGAGCAGACATTCAATGAGCTCCCGATATTTTGCTTTATGATTTATTGCTTATACTGAATGAAGTTTTAGGACCATTGTATTCTGTAACGCTTAAAGCCCAGGTTCAAGACTGTTATTGGGTCACCCCATTTTTGCAATGATCAAGCCCATGAAGGGCATCCACTCAGAGCCCCCGACGGACCCATGCCTGCACCACATCTTCAACAGAGCAGCCGCCGCCATAGCCCCCCAGCTCCGCCGCATCATCAACTGCTCCATCAAAACTGCTTTCCCTGATGACTGGAAAACCCCTGCTGAAGAAGCCATCCTCAGACCCGTCGAACCTCAAGAACCTCCGACCGATCTCACTCCTCCCCTTTCCTGTCAAGGTCATAGAGTTGGCCATCAATGCCCAACTCTCCGAGTTCATCTAAACGAACCACGTTCTTGACTCCTCTTAATCCGGCTTCTGAAGCAACCACAGCACAGAGATGGCCCTCCTCGCCACCACAGATGACATCTGCTCCCTCCTTGGCCGGGGAGAGACCAGCCCACATCCTACTAGACCTATCAGCCACCGTCTCCGACCGCCCCTAATCATCAGACTCCATGACGCCGGGATCCACGACAAGGCTCTGGACACTCCTTCCTCACTGACCGGGCCCAGCAAAACAGACTACCGCTGTTCCTCTCAGAGCCCACAAAGATCAGCTGTGGAGTCCCCCATGGTTCCTCCCACAGCCCACCCTCTTTAATGTCTACATGGCCCCCCTTACAGCCATCGTCAGAAGTCACGGACTTAACATATTCTCTTATGCAGAGGACACCCAGCTGATCCTCTCCCTCACAATGAACCGTTAACTGCCAGAACCAACTTCCACATTGGAATTAAAGCCGTCACTACATGGATGTAAGACAGCTACCTCAAACTCAACTCGGACAAGACCAAAGTACTCATCGTGGGACCCCTCCCATGTCAGCCTGGGATGACTCCTTGTGGACAGCTATGCTAGGAACTTCCCCCACCCAACTGACCACTCATGCAACCTCGGCATCCTAATGGAGTCGTCGCTCACAATGGACCGCCAAATCAACGCAGTTTCCTCAGCCTGCTTCCACACAATCAGCCTGCTTCTGCAATGCACTCTATGCTGGCACCACCCAGAAACAGCCCAAGAAACTACAGAAAGTTCAAAACGCCGCTGCCACACTGATCCGCGACATCGCACGCCGCAGCCACATCACGCAACATCTCTGACAACTCCTCTGGCTCCCAGTCAACAAGAGAGTCACCTTTAGGCTCTCTCACTCATGCCTACAAGGCCCTACATGACAAAGTACCAGCGTACGTGAATCACTGCCTCACCTTCCAGGTACCCAACAGACAACTCCAACCCTCCCAACTCGCCCTCGCTTCCATCCCCAGGATCCAAAAGACCAGAACCGGTGGAAGATCATTCTCCTATCTCACTGCCAAGACTTGAAACAACCTGCCCCTGCACCTCAGACAATCTGCGTCACTGACCCAATCCAGAAAGGACCTCTAGACCTGGCTCTTCAAATGATCCTCCACTGAGTCAGTCTAGCAGACCCCCTGCACCCTCCAGTGACTTGAGACCCTTATGGGTGATTAGTTGTGATTTACAAGCCCCTGGATTGATTTATTGATTGATGGAGTTAAGGCCTGTTTGGAAGGCACAAAATGTCCAGAAATTAAAAAAAATCAGCTACCCAGGTCCAGATAATTCTAGAAGGAAAAGTGATAAAAACATGTTGCTTCTAGCAAAGCCTGAAACATGGAAAGGAACAAGAGGCTGTGAAACAGAAACCTGAAGAGCGAAACTCACCAAGATCCAAAATTCAACAACCAGAGTCAAACATTGTCTGCAGGGATGTAAAAGGCAACACGCATTTGGAAAGCCAAGAGGTCTCACCTATGAAAGAGCTATTGGCTTTGTCAATGTGTTTTACTCATGAAACAAAACTATACAGTGCACAAATGAAAATGTGGAAATTGCATCACCTAGTGTAATGATTTATTTTGATCATGTTAAAGTATTTGTTTCCAACACATTTCAGAAACTACAAAAAATGTGGTTCAAGTGCGTTCCTAATTCTGATATATTCTGAAATACTTATACAGTTCAATTAAATGTTGTCCTTTGCTGGAAAAAACCTTTATCCTACCCCCAGTATCCAGCAGAATTGCCACATACATCCTCTTAAAGTCAGAGAAAGAAAAGTAAGCAAGTGCCATCAGAAAACAGTGCCTGACATTTGACCCAGTCTTTGAATGCACAGCAAATGTGACAATATAAGATCAAGATTTAAAGACCTGTTTATAGAAAGGGAGTTCATGGAGGAATACAGTAAACATGGTTTAGGTAATGGGAGGGACAAACTGAACCCGGAGAGTCTAAAGCAAATAAAGACAGCAAATAGAAAGCCAGAAAATTTGAGTTACAAAGCCAATGGTAATCAATGGGCAGAATGCATTGCTAGTTCAACTTTCTGAAAGGCCCTAAGATGTCCTTAGCAGGCTGTGACCTAAAACAATAAAGGTGCAGGAAACAAGAGGCTGGAGGTAACGCACACTTGTGCAACCCACCCAGTTACCAGGTAGGGAACAACAAAGTGAACTACTTTTTTATTTTGCCCACTCCACACCATATCTTTGTCTGGGCATCTTGAATGTCTTTCATACCAACAAACAGACCCTAAGTAAGGAGATGCTGGAACACAAGTCTATTTATAGTGCTGCCTTATTAGCCTAGTACCAGGAAAACAGAAAATGTGGAGCAGCTAAAGCCTGGATCCAGAAGAAGCGATTCTGTAGAAGATAAAAGCTTCTGAAATATTCAATCTGAGGATACAATGTGGGACTAGTCCTACAGAAAGGATCACAACCAGTTATTCTTGGATTGCTGCCTTGCCAATGCAAATTGACAATTAAATCTTCCAGGGTTTGTGGCCGAGATGTGAAAAGGGAAGCAGGATGCCTCTGAGTGGAGGGTACGGAGACACGGCTGCTTCCCTGAAACATATTCAGAGTCTGCAAGAGGGCGCACTGGTAGAACATATTCAGAGACTACAAGAGAGCGCACTGGTAGAACATATTCAGAGACTACAAGAGGACGCACTGGTAGAACATATTCAGAGACTACAAGATCCTGCTCTCGTAGAACATATTCTGAGACTGCAAGATGGCGCACTGGCATGGGCGTCCGCAGGGGGGGGCAAGGAGGGGCGCTTGCCCCCCCTGGAGCGACCCTCCATGCCCCCCCTGCGGACGCCCATGAAAACCGTCACTTCAAGACCGGGTTCTCACTCTCTCTCCTCTCTTTTATTTGCTTCCCTGTGAAATGGATCCAAAAAAGAAAGACGCTTTTACTGGAAATGTCATATTTTTCTGACTTTTAATTCCAAAGTGCAGCATTGGGAATAAAAGGCTAAAAACATGAAAAATAGATAAATAACTAAAAGTAAGACAGAGTGGTAGCAAACTGGCCAAACTGATTTTATTCACACTGAAACACAGTAGTGCCACTTTTACAGAGTTTGCCAGTGAAGCACTATTTTTGTTTTCTTGTCTTTGTTTTCCCTGGACTTGGAACTAGTGCACCAATCCTGGAGGTACTGCAATCGGTGGATTGGAAAACAAAATGTGTGCTGCGGCTCTGCGTCCAGGGATGTGGTCTTTTTACCATACTGCTTACTTTTAGTAAGGATATAAGCAATGGCCATTGAAATGGGTCCATTCAGGGCCCTGTAGTTGTGTTCTTAACTTTTCAGGCAAAAGCACTCACTGATTTCTGAATAGTGAGTGTAAAAGCATTACGGTAACCATGTTGTTCCTGCTTACATTTCCCATGGTTTGCTAAATTTTGCATTCCCTATAAGTGTTTGCTTTTTCCAGGACGTTGATAACTTTTTTTTTGTAGGCCGCATATTGCTCTTGACTAGTGCGTAATTTAAATTGAGCCGCATCCAGGTGTTTATAGCGGGCAACAATTGGGTTGTAGTTAAAGACAGTGGGAGTTTTTCTCAGTGGGGCAGTACGGTGTTCAGTGGGGGAGAGAATGTGGCACTATGGTCAGAGCTGCTGATTTTGGAACTGGGAACCAGGTTCAGCCTTAATAATCAGTCCACCAGACCACTGTCCTGCGAGAGCACAATCACATGCTAGACCTTAGAAGGCTTCGCAACACCTTAGAAGTCCTGGTGTCTTCGCACCAGCAGGTGGACCCTAGCATGACAAGTGTAGGTTAACCTTCAAGGCTTGTCCACCACTATCCATACTGAAGTTCACCTCCAGTCTTGCGGGCAGGCCTATGAAGCAGCACATCCTAGAACAACAGTCACTGAGGTCACAGGACTCTTGAGAAGGGCCAGCTCTAGGGCAGTGCAACCAGTGCTGACTTTAGGTGGAGGCATCATGTTTGCAAGTATATTATGGTTTTAAAAACGTTTGCTGCCTCCTTCCTGGCCTCCAGCAATTTTCGGCAACAATAAAAATGTCATGATGACTGGTGATTAATGTTCTTCCTAGAGAGAGATCAGAATTTTGTCTAGTTGAAGTTTTGACTCATGGAAAGGTAGCTCAGAGGGTTAATGTACCGGCTGCAAAGAACATGCGCCATGCAGATCACAAAGTGCACATAATGTAAATAGGTCAGTGGGCTACTGCTTTTGTCGGACAGATCCTTTTGTTACTTGCAGTTTATAAGTTAAAATCCTAACTTAGAACAGTGAGCTATTAACTGTCATCTAAGAGCTGAATACAAACTGGAAGGTATAAATTAGAGCGTTATGTCCCCCCCCCCCCCTCTCCCCCGGTCTTTGATTATCCTAATGTCCCAAAAAGTGTTCTTTTGGACAGAAATCGATTCTGATTATTTAGGAGAACCCCCACCATGGTATTATGTTTTAAATTCCAGGTATTGTGTTTCTCCAGACCAATCACTATAAAACTATACGGGCTACTAGTATGGTTGTCATGTGACTCCTACACCTTGTAGTCCTTAGTCTTATGTAACATTTTCTATACAGTGATTTACACACATATTGATTGTCTCTGTGTAATGTGTGTGATGTAAAGTGCTCTGACACTCTACAATGGTATGAGTGGCGGTATAAATCAAATTAAATGCATCTGAGAGAGAGTGGCTATGGAAAATAGGGGCCACAGTTAAACGCTGGTAGTGATGGAATCCATGGCAGAGGTGGTCATTGGGGGGCACTAACAAACATTAATGCACAGGACACCACCAGTGCTGTGGCTGGCCCTGCCATTGAGGCCAGTCTGCCTCACCTATAGGTACCTCCATTGGCCTGGTTTCAGCAGTAGTAGCTGCACCTCACCAGGGATTGGCAATGCAGGATTTGCACTCACACCAAACTAAGTTTGCAAACTTACAGTCAACCAGCTTCATTCATAAGCACTTTTAACATGTGCTGCCTGCTGTGGGGCCACTGGGATTAATTATGCAGCAAAGGATGACAACATTATGCCATAGTGTTGACTAAATTATGCATTAAAAAAAAGGCTGCAGCGTAATGCAGTATATTTTCAGATATTTTATTATTTTGACATGTGTACACATGCTAACAATCTCTGGAAAGATTTTGCCTTATTAGTACCAGTGTAACATACAAAGGCAGCAGTGGGACAGGTGACCAGTCAACCTTTAAAATAGGCCATGCACTTCGCAGCAACACAAGTCACATTTTATATTAACTTTTGATATGTTTGAGCTACTAACATTTATTAGTTTAAATAGTCAGATCATGCAGCAGATCTTGCATTATGAGGCAAATATGGCAGAGCCATAATTTTAGAGAAAACATTTGCAAACTAGGATATTTTGCCATTCATGTTTGAACTGCTGTTGTGAAAAAAGGGAATAGTGCTGATGACAGAAACTCCATGGCTCGGAGACAAATGGCTTGTGTTTCCACATTTTATCGTATTTGGTACATTCTGTGATTAGAAGCATATCCCACTTTGTGAATATATTTTAATGTCAATAGCTCATTATAACCTTAAATAATCATGTGTATCCATTGGTTGATTAAACTGGGCAGTGAAATGCCAAACAAATACAAAAAATTGGGATGTCTGCGCATTCTGGCCACACCTCTGGCTCCACCCACAGATCCAATCATTGGGTTATTCCCACCCTTTGATTCCCACTGTGTAAGACTCAGCTTCCCTGGACCTGTGATGTGCCGCCGCTGCGGGCACCGCATGTGCCACACATTTACAGTGCCATGCTTCCGCATAAGCGAGCTGGCCATTATTGTATCCCTAAACGTGGGCACAATGTCAGTTTGACATGGACTACACGTAGAGGGACTCTAAGTTTCTTTGAAAAAATATAGCTAACATTTGGACCTATACATTTTATTTTGTATAAATTAATTGATTGTGTGTAAAATTTAGCAATGCCCGGGAATTCTAGTAAAGGGAGCACCCATTGGCGAATCACTAGCGTGTCTGATCGCTGAATTATTTATTACTAACTTTGACGTTGTGCTTTAACTTTGGATAAAAATGATCATGAATTTCTAGCACCAAGAGGCCAATATTGGTAAATATGTGTGCTACAAATAATCCCTAACATACACTGTGGTTACAATATATTTAATCTGGTGCTTTAATCATATGCCGTTTTAAAGTATTCTGATAAAAAATCGAATCGTGCTGAAAACAGCCTTGATTGGTGTTGGATCGAGGACCCGGAAGTTTGCACACCTAGCACACAGAGATAAAGCACCTTGTCAGAAAGTTTAGCGTTTTCCCTACAGGTGGTGTTTGTTGGCCTGTGGCAGGGTCAGTCACATGTCCTGGATTCCTGGCATTTAATTGAGTCTATCCCAGTTCTGCGCCCCAGAGTTTCTTGTGCCTCACACATCATGTCGGAGGATGGTGATGATATTAACATTTTGCCCCCCCCTAGAAAAATGTCTGCGGACGCCCATGCGCACTGGTAGAACATATTCAGAGACTACAAGATCCTGCTCTCGTAGAACATATTCAGAGACTGCAAGCGGGCGCACTGGTAGAACATATTCAGAGACTACAAGATCCTGCTCTCGTAGAACATATTCTGAGACTGCAAGATGGCGCACTGGTAGAACATATTCAGAGACTACAAGATCCTGCTCTCGTAGAACATATTCAGAGACTGCAAGCGGGCGCACTGGTAGAACATATTCAGAGACTACAAGATCCTGCTCTCGTAGAACATATTCTGAGACTGCAAGATGGCGCACTGGTAGAACATATTCAGAGACTACAAGATCCTGCTCTCGTAGAACATATTCTGAGACTGCAAGAGGGCGCACTGGTAGAACATATTCAGAGACTGCAAGAGGGCTCACTGGTAGAACATATTCAGAAACTACAAGATCCTGCTCTCGTAGAACTTATTCTGAGACTGCAAGATGGCCCACTGGTAGAACATATTCAGAGACTACAAGATCCTGCTCTCGTAGAACATATTCTGAGACTGCAAGCGGGCGCACTGGTAGAACATATTCAGAGACTACGAGATCCTGCTCTCGTAGAACATATTCTGAGACTGCAAGAGGGCGCACTGGTAGAACATATTCAGGGACTGCAAGATGGCGCACTGGTAGAACATATTCAGAGACTACAAGATCCTGCTCTCGTAGAACATATTCTGAGACTGCAAGAGGGCGCACTGGTAGAACATATTCAGAGACTGCAAGAGGGCGCACTGGTAGAACATATTCAGAGACTACAAGATCCTGCACTCGTAGAACATATTCTGAGACTGCAAGATGGCGCACTGATAGAACATATTCAGAGACTACAAGATCCTGCTCTCGTAGAACATATTCTGAGACTGCAAGATGGCGCACTGGTAGATAATATTCAGAGACTACAAGATCCTGCTCTCGTAGAACATATTCTGAGACTGCAAGAGGGCGCACTGGTAGAACATATTCAGAGACTACAAGATCCTGCTCTCGTAGAACATATTCTGAGACTGCAAGATGGCGCACTGGTAGAACATATTCAGAGACTACAAGATCCTGCTCTCGTAGAACATATTCTGAGACTGCAAGCGGGCGCACTGGTAGAACATATTCAGAGACTACAAGATCCTGCTCTCGTAGAACATATTCTGAGACTGCAAGAGGGCGCACTGGTAGAACATATTCAGAGACTACAAGATCCTGCTCTCGTAGAACATATTCTGAGACTGCAAGATGGCGCACTGGTAGATAATATTCAGAGACTACAAGATCCTGCTCTCGTAGAACATATTCTGAGACTGCAAGAGGGCGCACTGGTAGAACATATTCAGAGACTACAAGATCCTGCTCTCGTAGAACATATTCTGAGACTGCAAGAGGGCGCACTGGTAGAACATATTCAGAGACTACAAGATCCTGCTCTCGTAGAATATATCATGAGACTGCAAGAACCTACTCTCATAGAACATGGTCAGAGATTGCAAGAGACCGCTCTCGTAGAGCAGATTCAGAGACTGCAAGAGGCCACTCTCAGCACCCTATATTCAGTGTGAGAGGCCACACTTGTAGAATATGTTCAGAGACTGCAAGATCCTGCTCTCGTAGAACATATTCAGAGACTGCAAGCGGTTGTATTGGTAGAATATATTCTGAGACTGCAAGAGACTACTCTTATAGCACATGGGCAGAGATTGCAAGAGACCGCTCTCATAGAGCAGATTCAGAGACTGCAAGAGGCCACTCTCAGCACCCTATATTCAGTGTGAGAGGCCACACTTGTAGAATATGTTCAGAGACTGCAAGAGGCTGCTCTCAGACTGTATTTGGAGACTGCAAGAGGCTGCAGTCAGCTGCACAAATAGAACATACTCAGAGACGGCAAGAGGCTGCACTCGCACAACATATTCAGAGACTGCAAGAGGCCGCCATTGTAGAACATGTTCAGAGACTGCAAGAGGCTGCACTCGTAGAACATTTTCAGAGACTGCAAGAGGCCACAATCGTGGAACATGTTCAGAGACTGCAAGAGGCTGCACTTGTAGAACATATTCAGAGACAGCAAGAGGCCGCACCTGTGGAACATATTCAAAGACCACAAGAGGCTGCTCTCAAAGAACATATTCAGAGACTACAAGAGACCGCTCTCATAGAACACATTCAGAGACTACTGGAGACCGCTCTCATAGAACATATTCAGGGAATACAAGAGACCGCTCTCATAGAACATATTCAGAGACTGCAAAAGGGCGCACTCGTAGAACATATTCAGAGACTACAAGAGATCGCACTCGTAGAACATATTCAGAGACTGCAATAGGCCGCACTCGTGGAACATATTCAGAGACTGCAAGAGGCCGCACACGTAGAACATATTCAGAGACTGCAAGAGGCCATACAGTTAGAACATATTCAGAGACTGCAAGAGGCTGCACACGTAGAACATATTCAGAGACTGCAAGAGGGCACACTCGTAGAACATATTCAAAGAATGCAAGAGGCCGCACTTGTAGAACATATTCAGAGACTGCAAGAAGCTACACTCGTAGAACATATTCAGAGACTGCAAGAGGGCACACTCGTAGAACATATTCAGAGACATCAAGAGGCTGCACTTGAACATATTCAGAGACTGCAAGAGGCCGCACAGTTAGAACATATTAAGAGACTGCAAGAGGCTGCACATGTAGAACATATTCAGAGACTGCAAGAGGGCACACTCGTAGAACATATTCAGATACATCAAGAGGCTGCACACGTAGAACATATTCATAGACTGCAAGAGGCTGTACAGTTAGAACATATTCAGAGACTGCAAGAGGGCGCACAGGTAGAACATATTCAGAGACTGCAAGAGGCCGCACAGGTAGAACATATTCAGAGACTGCAAGCATTGAAGATGCAGCTGTGTGCCTGTGAGTGGTACTGTGACCTGAGAGGAATTTGGCAGCATTTCCAGCAACCCCAAAAGACTTTTCTTTTGCTTTTTACTACTGCTGCTCTCTACTGAAGAAGGGCTGAACCCAGAAACACGTGTCTAGAGATATACAGCAATGTCTGCACCAACTTTGGTGAAAAACTACAGCTAAATCTTAAGCAATCATTTTCTGTACTGCATTTACCAGGATGCAAAGGGGTGAACTGTGCTGGGATGTGAGGCAGTGTGCTCCCAGCCCCCTTTATGTATGTGAAAATGTTTATATTCAACACACATATTTGATCATTACAACATGAACATCATATACTTTTGGGCATAAAACACATTCAGAAATATTGCTAGTACCACTTGTATTGTTATGATATCAGTATTATGCACACTGTGGACAATTCCTAATCCAGACCCATCCCCTCCAGTTGAGTGGGAGCACCCTTATCCAGTGCACAATATCAACGTTATGCACATACACGAAAATAGCAAAACCAAAGGGGATGATGGACGGAGTTTTGAACATTGCAGGCACTCACCCCCAGTCAACTGATCTGGGTTTAATCCATCATCATTCTTTAGCTCACTCCGCTACCCCAGTTCAGACATGGCTATATGCAAATCAGTCTGACCCTGTGCCTCATGGGAACAGTCCAATCCGAACTGCCAAGCCATGTCTTCCCTGGACCGGAAACAAGCATCCTGGGACCGGTTTCTGGCTAATCAGCCGCCATCAGTCAGGCTAGCTTGAATCCAGTGGCAAAGTGAGCAAGGTATCCACGTCTGGGCATACCCTGCCAACTTAGGGCGAACAAAGCAAAACCAAAGGGGATGATGGACGGAGTGTTGAACATTGCAAGCACTCACCCCCAGACAACTGATCTGGGTTTAATCAATCATCATTCTTTAGCTCACTCCGCCACCCCAGTTCAGACATTGCCATACGCAAATCAGTCTGACCCTGTGCCTCATGGGAACAGTCCAGCCCGAACTGCCAAGCCATGTCTTCCCTGGACGAGAAACAAGCATCCTGGGACTGGTTTCCGGCTAATCAGCCGTCATCAGCCAGGTTAGCTTGAATCCAGTGGCAAATTGAGCAAGGGACCCACGTCTGGGCATACCCTGCCAACTTAGGGCGAGCAAAGCAAAACCAGAGGGGATGATGGACGGAGTGTTGAACATTGCTACTGGATTCAAGCTAGCCTGGCTGATGACGGCTGATTAGCCAGAAACCGGTCACAGGATACTTGTTTTTGTTTTTCACTCTAGAGAGGCCATCCTGCCCATAGGACAGAATGGGGGAGTCTGGGTGTTCTGTTGGTTAGCCTAGTTTCCTTTAACTTTATAATGGAGAAGTGAAGTTTAGTATGTATGAACTCACAGTGTCATAACACATCTTTCTGTGAAGGTGGTTTTGTCACTGTGTGTTCATAAACCACTCTTTTAGAAAGTGGCTGTGTTTTGTGCTCTGAGCATTTCTGTGCGTCACTGCTGAAATGTGGATTGTCTGTCTGGAACTGAAAGGTGTGAGGAGCTGGGAGAGGTCTTGACCCAGGGAGGGGTTGAGATGGCACCAGGCTGCCCTTCATCTGGAGGGTAGGGGGGAGGAGAAGCCTAGGAGGTGAAAAGGCCTGGGCTGGTGCTATAAACCAATTGACCCATCTCCTGCTGAGTGATTAAGGATCCAGACCCCCAGTATCAAAGGGAGAGGGGTGACACTGGGAGGGAGACACACAGAACTGATTTAGGGAGGGGTCAGGAACCACTGAGCACATAAAACTTCAAAGACATTGAGGGGTATAACTAGGAGAGTTGAAACCCTTGAAAGTGGGAATGAAACAGACATGGATTGAGACTGAAAGGCTTGGACCCATTCTGTGGTCAAGAGGAGCCTCTGCTAAAGAAGGAGCAACTGAAGAGACTACTGTGGAAAGACCAATCTTGCTTTGTGATCTGGGGCTGGTCTGCAGTTTGCTGTTCTAACTTAGGGAGAGGCTGTTGGGACTGTGCTTGGAGGCACTGGGTCCCCCTGCTTGAAGAAGACTCTGCTTTCTGCTGTGTCTTGTAACCCACAAGGGCCCGGGGTGAGCTGGCTCCCTGCTTGGAAATACAGGATCATAAAAGTTCAGCATAAGTCCCAAGCAACGCGGTGTGTGCGTGCTTTTGCAGCTTGAGACCCTCAGAAGTTGTACGGTGTGATTGTGGGCACACAGGAGTAAGCTAAGTCTCAGATGACCTGGATACGTGTCTAAGTGCAGGCCAAGACATTGGTGAGGAGTGCCTGGTCGTGGTGTGCATGGGGAGACGAGGTGAGGCACGAACGAGCAGTGTGCATGTCGTAGTGCAGCCAGGGTGTTGGTGAGGAGTGCCTGGGCCTCGTGTGCACCAAAGGAAGAGGTGAGTCTCTGATGCGCTGGGTGTGTGTCGTGGTGTGGCCCGGGTGTTGGTGAAGAGCACCTGGGCCTTGTAGGCACCAACAGAAGAAGTGAGTCTCGGACGGGCTGGGTGCGTGTCGTGGTATACCCAGGGCATTGGTGAGGAGCGCCTGGATATCGTGTGCACCAGGAGAAGAGGCGACTCTCAGACTAGCGGTGTGCGTGTCAAAGTGCAACCTGAGTCGCTGGTGTGGATTGCCTGAGTAGGGGGTGCACCAAATTAGAAGTAAAAGTCTCCACAGTGCTGACGGCAGATCTCAGTGTGGACTGAGACCCTCCGAAGGAGGGCCAAGTCATTGGGCCCTCTGAGTCATACAAAGCGGCCCGGACCAGCAGCCACGGAATAGCTGAGCCGCAGGCCCGAGTCTGCCGCACCCCATGATGGAGTTCTGGATCAAGGCCCAAGTCACTGACGTCGGGTGAGGAGAGTGGGGTCGTGCCCCCAGGTAAAATGGATCAACACGTGGGGTGGGGACAGGGCCCGGAGGGACACTCTCTCAGCCTCCCGTTTCAGTCACCTGCGCAAGCAGTTACTTCGCCTCGGATCCCGGCCCGTGCTGACCCAAGGAGGGGCAGTGCTGGGGCCGGAGTGGGAAGCAGTATTTTGTGTCATCATGTGATCCATAACGGGGGGACTGGTAACGGAGCACATATAACTGTCATATTTCACTTTGCATTATTGCTGCAATCGAACAGTCGTAGGACGCCTGACCTCATTTGGGCCTGACGAACTATATGCTTGGTGCGCTACGCACTGCCTTATTTTTCCCTTGCATATTACCGGATTGTAATGTGGCATTATTTCTTCAGTGCACAGTATCCGAGTATAATGTGTGCAGTGCATTATTCCTTTATTGCACTGTACAGGATTGTAGCTTGACACATTGCTTTGTTTCTTCAAGGTACAGGGCATGCTGGCGGTGAAACGCATTACATTATTTCTTCAATTGCAAAGTACATGACTGTGGCGATGCGTATGGCATTGTTTCTCTGTTGCACAGTATAAGAGAATATCATTACGCACTGCAGTATTTGTATCAATTTGCAACGTGTGCGATTCTAGCAACATAACTAGCCTAATCTTTTGGAAACGGTTATAAGTGAGCTTAACTGTTGGTTATGAGCGGTGGTTGGGATTAGAACCTACCAACCCACTGGAAAGAATACTACCCGTTCTTTTATGTTGATTTTGTATCGTCTGGTCATTTCGTATAATTTCTTATATAAAGATTATACTCATTTTATCAAAACTCATGTGGAGTCTATTTGTGGTGACATCATGGGGTTATTGTGAGCGTTGTTGCACATATTGAACACTCGTGCCTTGGAGATAAGCCCGGATGCTCATGCCAAGCTACTGAGGGGGTGAGCAGGGCTATCTCAGACGGTTTCCTTATTTAGCCTAACACTGAAGCGAGGGGTCGGGGACTCCCGCCTCCAGCATTTGGTGGCGGCGGTAAGCGATAAGGACCCACACTTCCAACAGTCCCCTACAATGAGGGTCAACAAGGGTACAGCCGAAAATTTCAGAGTAACACAGGGGAGCCTCTTGATAGGTTGAGGTGTCGCGATCGGTACACGATGATCCAGGTCGTGCAGGCAATCCAGGCACAGTGTCTGGTGCACATAGGAATGAGTTGCACCAGGCACTTCATATTTCAAACACGATGAGTTGCAAATTCCTCACCTCCCTGGAAATAAGCTACAATGACCGGTGCATGCTGAGTTGGGTTGCAGCATTTCTTTAATTTGGTAATGTTTTAGAAGTTTTACTGAAAAATGATGTTCTTATGTGGTGCTATTTATATCTGTTTTTATTCTCATGCTTTATGGTTATGATAAACCAAATAAAGTTGTTTTTTGACTGACTGACTGACGTAGTTGGGTTGCGGCAGGCAATTCCAGCCTCACATAGTGAGAGGTTGCAATTTTGTACCTCCATGGAAATGACCAGTGCATGAGGATACAGGTTTCACTAGACCAGTCGAGTCACACACAAACAGGAGCAAGATAAGCAGAACCACAAGAGGTAGAATGAGGAACAACCCCGGGTACGTAGGTTCCTGCAACTGGTGAATCTGCTCACCACCACTAGATGCTTATGATTGTCGAGGTCCCCGCAGTAGTGGTACCACACGCCTTAGTGCAGGCAACATTTCTGGGCTCCACGCTAGACAATACGTTCTTCAGGCAATAGTCTTAGTTCCATGCGAACACCACTCTACCCAGTAGTATTTAGTAGCCGAGGTGGGCACTTGATAGGACACTGCTCTCCAGATGTCACAGGTAGATTGTAAGTCCCTAGGGGCAGATCTTTGATGTCCCTGAGATCTCCAAGAGAACAGGAGGCCTGCGGTTCGGCCCTTGGAGAGCACACTTCAGCAGGTCCTTGACCTAGGCCACCCTCTTTTTGGACACTTATCCTCCATGTGCACAACCGAATCATCTGACAATGTGCACCACACAGTCCGGGTTCTCCGGTGCTTTGTCCCCACAAGAGTATTTCACCCTTTGCTGAGGGATGGCACCTGTAGTTATACTGTTGTGTGCCTTTGAAGCTGGGGTGGTTTATGGGGTTTTCCCTTCAAACCACAGATGTCTCCCCTAAATTGTAGGCCTGTCTGCCATGGGGCCTTGGAATGAAGACCTTAATCTTTAGTGGGGCAATGATCCAACCTCTAGAGGTCGAGTGTCACAACCTCTATCTTCAATCTATCCCATCTGACCCTCAAATGGCAGAGGTATGCTGTTCCCATGGGATGCCCATGATTTATGGCTGCCAATTGGGAAACGCACAGATGTGCTCCCCCAACCCCTGGTATCCACTGGAGCCAGACACTGCAGTCCCCAAGACTCTTGAAGCATAGACATGTCTATATTCTACAAGTTGCATTTCTAATTGAGTGATGCCAAAACCTCTGTTACCAATTGAAAGGGTTTGGCCCTGCAAATCCATTGATAGAAAACATCATGAGGCTGCTCCACAGCAATCCACTATTGCAGTCTGAAGTAATGTCAACCACTTCCCCATGTTAGCCTATGGGAAGAGCCAGTCTCATATGTAGTGAAAACACACACAGGTATTCCTCAGTACCTGGGTGAACGTGTGCTATTGAGCACATCGACCTGCGATGGCAGGAGGGACACATCGTTCCCAGCACCAACGCTGCAAAGCTCCCCCGCCCCACTCTGCACAGCAGACTGGACACAGGTTTGTCTGTGGGAACCCACAAGCCTGCGTTGGCAGGAGGCACATGAATCACTGGCACCACAGGTGCAGGTGCGCACTCACAGTGGCCTACAATGGCAGTCTTCTCAGGAGTTTACTCACAATCGATGCCAGTGCGCACCCACCTGTCTCTAATAACAGATCGGCACTTATTTCAGAACAGTGAATCAGCAATGCTTCCCAAAATGGAAAGGAAAAGCGCACAAACTTTCACATGGCAAGCACACACACTGCTCCGACCTGTCAGACATGGCTTTTTCCCCTTACAGATGTGATTGCGCACTCCCGGCCAGCAACGGTGGATTCGAGCGCGCAGAAACAAGCCTGCACTGGCAGGCCTGACCAGTATGTTAGAACACTGGGGGTGCAGGTATGCGCTCATCTGCCCGAGATGACGGGCCGAGCACTGTTAAAAAATACCATAGGTGCCATGGTGCATGCTGCAGTCTGCCACTGTGGGCATGACATGTATCTGAAACAGCCTCAGGGCTGGTGCGCAAACCCCAGTCTGCATTGACAGACCAGCCCACATCCGCGTGGCAGAGCCTTTTCCAAATCTGAGTAGGAAGGCGCACACACTTCCCCCACTGCCTTGACAGTGATGATGTGCGCAGGAGCCTAAGGCCACTCCAGAGAATCTGTAACACCCCAGGAGTATCCATGGTTAGAGACAAACTCTAAGGCAAGTCCTTGGGGGGTTTGTCACTACCTGGGCCGGGAACATTCATAAGTGCCCACCCGGCCTTCAGCCTACCACCCGCCCTCCACCCCCACCAGTGCCAGTCCGGGCTTCCCTAGCGGGTCACCTCATGGTAAGGGATGACCCACTCAGGGTTGGATGAGGCATCAACAATACCAAATACAGCCAGAGTCAGGTGGTCCACAGGCTGATCTGAAACTGCATGGCGGAAAACAACAGCAAAAATATCAAAAACTACCACAGGCAGCAGAAACGGGAGCTTTCTCAATGAATGACTCAAATCTGCTGAGAAAAATCCAGGAACTGAGTGCATTGTGATGGATGCACCCTTTCGAGACTTGCCTTTATGCCAAAAATAGGATGTGATCTCAGAGGAAGAGGCTGTGCGACATGATGACATCTTGGATTGGGAGGTTCATGTAGTTTACTTTGAAACAACTGTTTTCTGGCACCGGTCACCTTATGATCACGCTCTTGTTTCCACTGGAAACTCATTGTACCCGTGATCCCATGAAGAAATATGACTTAATGCATGCCATGCAGTAACCTGAAGGTGTGCCATCCCAACCCCAAGCCATCTGCAACCTGTGAGGATCTCTTCCAGTCTCCTGCAGGTGCACAGGGCCAGAGAATCTCTGCCAAATAAAAGACTAGTCCTGGCCGGTGAACTGTGCTCCGTTCACTGAGTGTGCGGAGTTCTCTGCACTCCGCGGAGTTCACGGAGTGCAGAAAACTCAGCTTCGCGATGTGGAGCAGAGTTTTTTCCCCGCTCCCCAATTTCATGATGGGCAAGTAATCGGTAAGTTCGTGTGACGAGATGCCGCTCGGGTGAAATTTCTACCGGAGCAGCAGAAATACCAGCTGTAGTTGGCACTGCACTCCGCCATTTGTGGAACTTCAGAGTTTTTTCTGTAACTTCGCAGAGTTCCACGTAACAAAACTCCACGAACTATGCCCAGGCCTGCAAAAGACCCCTTCTAAACATCGCGCAGCAAACAGCAGTCACAGGAAAGAGAGCGGGTCGCCTCGGAAAGTTGCAGAAACAGGAACATGTTCTAGTTCGTGGTCTCAAATCTGAAATGAAATGTGACAGTGATTTGTAAATAGAGATCATGTGGAAGGGCCTGGAAAGCCTGCTGCAGCCACTGCAGATATCAACATTTCAGATTCCCAGAGCCAAATAGGTGCATTTGCGGTGTTTATACAGTATCGATGCTCACTAATGGACACTTCCAAATGGTTTGCAGAAGGGCGTGGGAGATCAAGTTAGAAGCACCTCATCAGGGGGGGGGGGGGGCATCCTATGTGGTTGGCAGGTCATTCATTTGGGGGAGGCCACCTTTGATTTCATTCAGAGGGCTCTCACACAAATCATTCTGGATGGCTTCACTGAACCTCAAGGAGTCTGTTGGAGGTGAAAGTTTTAAGAGTTTCCTGGAGGTTAGGTAGATGTGTTCAAGCCTCAAATAGCCCAGTAAGGAGTTCCACAAAGATGGGGCCTGGGAGAAACTACAACTTCCCATACATACCTTATTATATTTCAGAACCTGGAGAAGGTTGACGCTGGAAGATCTTAATGTGCGTAAATGAGTGTA